>NC_081816.1:12450000-13650000 GCF_030704535.1 Vitis vinifera | reverse complement strand
TTTTTGAAAGTATTTTAAAAATATTTTACATCTCCATTAAATTAATAAATACTTTTCAAAGCTATTTTGATAACTCTTCTCATCATAAATTATCTACCATGAGATTTTCCAAATCCGTTATTTACCTTTTAAAGTAAGACTCTTGTGCTAGAAGAATTGCTCCCTCATTCTATATCCTTGAACTATCCATATTCAAAGTAAACGGTTTCCTTCTTCTCTCAAAAGAGAGATCATGGAGGACCATTATAGGTGTAGTTCTCCTTTTCTCAAGAGGAAAGAGCCTAGAGAACCCCTTCTAGTAAAAAGATAGTTACAAAATGAATAACATTTTTATTAGCAACAACCAGTTCAAATAAATAACTTGAAAAAATCTTCTTATGAAAGTTTACTCAGAATAAAAAAATACTTTTCTTTAGGCTTTAACCCTTATTTTGGTAACCTTCTTAATTATAAATTATCTATTATGAATTTTGAAAATTAACTTATTTTCTTTAAATGTTGTGCAAAAAAGAAAAAATATTATTTTATAAAGATTTGGAAAATCAAAAGCTTTTCCAAAAGGGAAAAATTCTTTATTTTTAGAGATCTCAAAGATTTGAGAAGATTTTAAATAAAATTAAAATCTCTAAAACTTAATTTTGAAAAGGAAAGAAAGCTCTTAATCTTTTCTAACTTATCTTTTCTTAACATAAAATTGCCTAAACCTACACATTCCAATTTAAATAAGTTTTCCAATTTTGAAAAATTCATGAAAATTTATATCCAATTAAGAATACCAAAATATCTTAAGGCCACATATGCAATATATAAAACATAAGCAAAAACAAGTAAATAAATTAAACAAAATAATTTCCCCATTGCTCTTTGGAATCTTGTTGCATAATTGGTAATATATTTTGATAAAATCCAAATCACCAACATTATCAAATAAAACTTGCAACAAATAATGGGTTAGAAAATAGGAAAAACCCTCCAGCAATCTGCCTGAAGTGTTAAAAAGTCATAACTTGCATCGTTGGAAGGAGAGCTTGAGTGCCTGAGCCGCTTGAGTGCTAATCCAATCGCTCGAGCACTCAACGCCATTGCTCGAACGCTCAATGCCATCGCTCAAGTGCTAATCTAAGCGCTTGAGTGTGTTAGCATCTTAGGTCTAAGCAACAAAAACAATACCATTTTTTTTTTTAAATAAAATGAGTTTTTAAGGTTAAAGTACGGTTTGGATGTTCCCAAACCTTAAATTCCAAGTGTTGAAGACGACCTAAAGTTGTTGGAAGTCTCATAAACCCATGATCTTCTGCCCAATGACTCAACCTTGTTCTTAGCACACTTTCAGTGAGGAGGAAATGAGGGTGGAGGCTATGACTCTCTTTCTCTATGAATGGTGGAAAACAAAAGTGATGGAAACCCTAACCCCTAGGGGGTATTTATAGGGTTCCTAATTGGCCTTAAGTGATTTGAGCCCACATGAGCTTGGGTCACTTAATCTAGCCCAAAATGGGTCTTAATTGATTAATTAACCCAATAAGGCCTACAAATTAATCAATTAGCCCAATCCAAAGACCTTGTTCACTTACCTCTATGTAATCTTTCATAATTACCAAAACACCCTTGTGCATAAAAGTGAACCTAGAGCCAATTAAATCCTCATAATCCATGCCAACAAGGTATATGAGCTCAAAGCGGGGACCATTAGGACCCATAGGAGTACCAGTTCCCTCAAAATCCAATTCTAAAGTTGATTCAATATCCCACTATAGAGAATCAATTGAACTCTAATATCCTATGTAGATAACAATGAGACACTATGTGCTCGGGTTCGTGACTTGTTGTTAATTGCGTTCAATCTCCCTATGAACTGGTGTCCGTAGTCTAACAAGGTGAAAGCTATCAACCTTTTAAGACTACCTTTAATAGCCTTGAGTTACAAACCCCACTATTGTGAATTCAATTGAAATGTCTTACCTCTCAAATAGCCTATGTCAAGTTCCACTTAAGGAACCACTATGACCATAGTTTCCATGAACACATCTTCTTAGGATCACCCAAAGGAACATATTGTCTCAATCCCATGAGATATCATGGTGCCTCTATTGAGAATACTTATTGCTACCAACTTTCATTAATAACGACCAAATCCATAACGAATATATGATCAGTTTACAATCTGACCTATAGGTTAAAGCCATTACTAACTTTAGCTTAAGCTCAATATTCTCTCAAGGTAGAGAGACAATATAATGAAGCAACTTGGTGAGGTTATGACTACTTGATAGCCTTAATTCATGGCTCATCGTAGGTACTATCCAATGTTTAATCATACTCACTAGTGCACTCACCATGGAAAACCCATCTCAATAACCAAGACCAACCATCCCTACAATTAGGAGGTGGTGCACTACAATCTCTAATGGGTTGTCTAGACCCACAAACTGGTTGTGAATAAGTTAACTATTTGCAAGGAACTCATGACTTAGATCATTTATGCAACTCCTAATGCACCAAAGTCCTATACAATGAAAAAGATGTAGACAAGAATTCTCATAAAGTGTAATACATGGAATTAGGATAGATAAAAGTGAAATTGGAACATCATTAAATAAACAACAAATTCCAAATTTATTACATTATGTCATGCTTTTAAGGGCATTATCCTAATATTCTCCCATTAGCCCTCAATGCATCTTGCCTATAAAGCATGTCAAATACTCATCTAAAACTTATGTTATCCCTGTGACCGATAAAGACTCTCCTTGTCAATATCTTGGTGAAGGGATCCACCAAATTCTCCACAGGTGGTATCTTATCAACTATCAAGTCACCCTTTAAACTATCTCAACACTGTGAAGCATAAGCACATAATCCCTTGTTCTCAAAAGATATTTGAGTATATGCTTGACATAACACAATTTTCCTATTCTTGTAATTCCTAAGGACTTTAAACCTAAGAATATATTGAGCCCCTTCTACATTTCCATTTAGAAATGAGTAGAAAATCAGATCTTGATTGATGACAATATCACTATAATATTTTCAACGAGTAGATTATCATTTACCTACAAGATCTTAGAACACTACCATGCTCCCCTGCAGTTTCTTATACACACAAGTCTCTTTACTATGAAAATATTTGGTTACATCATATAAATACTAATATCAAGATAATCGTTTAAGAATCCTATCTTGACATCTTATTGCAATATCTTCTAAATGAGATACATTGCAATGCATAGAACTACTATAATGGATTTGAGTATGGCTAGTGGTGAAAAGGTTTCCTACATTTGAAACAATGTTTCAAACCATAACATTTAGTTACAACCTAACCACATAAATATCTACTTTCCCATCTACTCCTTTGTTCCTCTTGTAGACCAACTTACACCTATGCGTTTTATCATTGGCATTTTATATCGAAGCAACTAAAGCAATACCAATTTTTTATTTTTTTATTTTTTTTGGAAATAAAAAAAATGATTGTTTAGGGTTAAAGTACCAAAATTTAGGTTTGGATGTTCCCAAAGCTTAGATTCCAATTGCTAAAGATGACCTTAAAGTTGTTGAAACTCTCGTAAACCCAGGATCTTCCGCCTGATGGCTCAACATTGTTCTTGGTTAGAAGCATAGGATTTTTTCATTGGTTATAAAAATCCAGTTTTTATTTTCTAGATTGATTGTAAACTCTATTTTGAGAAGTATAGTATTTTTTATCATGTAAAACTTTAGTTTTTATTTTATCAATCTTGTAACTATAAGAAAGCATGGAAGCATTTCAATACATCATAGCAAATCCATAGTGAAGATTCCCCAACCCGAAAAAAGTGTGTATTCTGATGGAGTACCTATGCATTAGGCCTTACTTTGACTAAATTTTGAGGCAATCTCCCATGAGATTTTTTTAGGCAAGCCACACATGAATTTCAAGCTTAGGAAATCATGAATCCAATGCTTCAAATGATTCACAAATTAGAGTTGAAATAAAGGAAATATGGTTGTTTGAAGTCGAAGGTGTTGTTTGGCGTTCTTCCAATGCTGCATGAGTGCTCGAGCGCCCTATCTAATGCCATTCAAGCACCCTATCGAGTGCCTTTTGAGTGCCCTATCTAGTGCCCTTCGAGCACACTATCCAATGTCCTTCGATATGTTGACAGTGAATGTTATATACTCAGGGATGGGGAGAACCTTGGAAATTTTGATGCTAAATTTGATGTAAATATCTTCCTAGGCTATTATACTTCTAGTAAAGCCCATATGGTGTATAATCAAAATTCACAAGTCCTCTAAGAGTCTTATAATGTGGTTAGAAATGATATTGGGCATGATTAGGATATAATTGGTATTCAAATTTTAACCTAGGAATCAATTGGGTATAGCTCTAAAGACTTAGAGACTATTAAAGATAACCCTAATGATATCCCTGAATGTAACATTGACCCTAAAATGAATGAAGTTGTACCTTTAGATGACACTCCTAAAGAAATAAGGAATAAGCATGGATCCATTTACCTAAGAACTGCCAAATCTCAGATGTTATAGGAAATGTTAATGAACATGTGGTTACTGACATACAATCAAGATTAAATGAGATGGGTCTTGTATGCTATACCTCCCAATTGGAGCTAAAGAGTGTGAATGAAGCTTTAGGAGATGAATCTTGGACTACCGCACTCTTGGAATAGTTAAATCAATTCATTAGGAATGATGTGTGGTACTTAGTCCCTAAGCCTAAAGATAAACATGTCATAGGTACAAAATGGATATTCAAGAACAAATAGGATGAAAATAGGGTCATTGTGAGAAACAAAGAAAGACTAGTTACCCAAGGATACTCACAGATAAAAGGGATTGAATTATGAAGAGACATTTGCACTTGTTGCTAGATTAGAATCAATTAGGATACTCTTGGAAATAGCATGCTCCTTGAGGATAAAGCTTTACCAAATGGATGTCAAAAGTGCTTTTTGTAATAAGATTCTAAGTGAAGAAGTTTGTATTGAGCAACCTAAGGGATTAGAGGATCCAAACTTCCCCAATCATGTTTATAGGTTAAAGAAAGCCCTTTATGGATTAAAGCAAGCTCCTAAAGCATGGTATGAGAGGCTCACAACCTATCTTTAGGAGAAAAAGTTTGAAAGAGGGGTAGTTGATAGAACTTTGTTTATAAATAGGTTCAATGGTGAGTTGTTAGTTTCTTAGACTTATGTTGATGATATAGTTTTTGGAGCTATCTTTAGTGATCTTACCCTTAGTTTTTCCAAAGAGTTGAAGACTAAATTCAAGATGAGCATAGTAGGTGAATTAACCTTCTATTAGGATAGAGCCCTGAAAAGCATGATATGTTGTAATAGATTTGGGATACATTATTCCTTTAATGATATTCCAAATTCACTTTTATCTATCATTTTTCTATGCATTATACTCTATGAGCATTCTAACCTAGTATCTCTTGCATTGTACATGACTTGGGTGCATTAGGAGTTGTATGAAAGATCTAAGTCATGGGATCCTTGCAAGTAGATGATTTGTTCACAGTCGGTTCATGGACTTAGGCAATCCATTTGAGGTTGTAGTGCAACACCTTCTAAATGGAGGGATGACTGGTCTTGGCCATCAGGATAGGATTCCCATGGTAAGTACACCAGAGTGTATGGTTACACATTTGATAGGACCTATGGTGAGTCATGAAATAAGGCTATAGTGTAGTCATGACTTCACCAAGCTGCCATACTATATAGTCTCTCAACCTTGAGGGAATATTGAGCTTATGCAAAAGTTAGAAGTGGCTTTGACCTATAGGTGAGATCGTAAGCTAGTCATATATTCCCTATGCATTAGGTCACTGTTAATAGAAGCTGGTAGTAATAGATATTCCCAATAAAGACACCATGATATTTTATGCACTTTGAGACAGTGTGTCTCCTTAGGAGATCTTAAGGTTATGTGATCATGAAATCTGTGGACCACAGTAATTCCTTTAGTGGAATTTGACATATGTTCTTCTAGAATATGCCATTTAATTATATAATAGGAGGATTTGTAATTCGAGGATTGTAAAGGTAGTCTTGAAAGGCTAATAGCTTGCACTTTGTTAGACTACAGACGACCAGTTCATGGAGAGACTGTATATAGTGGATAGCAGGTCACAAACCTGAGCACTTAGTGTTTTGTTGTAATATACGTAGGATACTGGAGTTTAGTTAATTCTTTATAGTGGGATATTGAATCAACTTCATAATTGGATTCTGAGGGAGTTAGTACTCTTAAGGGTCCTAGTGGTCCTCGTTTTAAGCTCATATTCCTTGATAACATGGTTTATGAGGATTGGATCGGTTTTTGGTTCACTTTTATACATAAAGGGAGTCTTGGTAACTACGCAAGGTTACACAAGGATAAATGAGTGGTATCTCTGGACTGGGCTAATTGATTAATTAAGGCTCTATGTGGTTAATTAATCAATTAACATCTTTTTTGGGCTAGATTAAGCAACCCAAGCCCAAGGTGGGCTCAAGTCACTTAGGCCTAATAAGAAACTCATAAATACCCTTTTAGGTTTAAGGTTTCCAAGTCTTGTCTTTCTCTCCCTACAGTCTAGAGAGAAAACCCTAGCCTCTATCCTTGAGATCTCGATCATCTCAATGTCTAGACACAAGGAAGAGTTATTGGACTAAAGATTTTGGGTGTACCAAAAGTGCACTGGAATCGCACAGGCTACATGTACAAGAATCCTACGGGATGCACACAAGCTGTGTGCACAAGAATCACATGGGATGTGCATAAGCCATGTGCACCAGAATCGCACGAGACACACACGTGAGTAGCAACATGAGAAGAGATTCACCAGTTTTTCTAGGCATGTTCTTCACTACAAGGAATTGATTTGGGAACATCCAAATCTAGGTATGAATACTTTCTTTTCTAGATCTTTATTCTAATATGGTTTTTGAAGTCATTCTTTATCACTACATTAGATTTAAAGATCCCTAGGATAGATGCATGCACCCTATGAGATCCAGAGCATTGGAACAGAATAATCCATGGTTCCCAACAACCAGTGTGCTAATTCTGTTAGATCCATTCTAGGGTGTGCTAATTCTGTTTCGTAGGGTATGTGTATTCATCCCATGGCCCAAAGAGATGAATGAGTGTTAATATAATGGTTATAATTTTCTTTCACTCTATTAGAATTGTTCTTAGGTTATTATTATGTTTTAATTTGTTAATGATTATTAGATTAATGTTCTGTTTCTAGTTTGGGTTGTAAGCTCCTTGGTTGGAAGCATAGGATTTTTTCATTGGTTGTAAAAATCCAGTTTTTATTTTCTAGATTGATTGTAAACTCTGTTTTGAGAAGTATAGTATTTTTTATTATGTAAAACTTCAGTTTTTTTTATTTATTTATCTTGTAACTATAAGAAAGCATGGAAGCATTTCAATACATCATAGCAAATCCATAGTGAAGATTTCCCAACCCGAAAAAAGTGTGTATTCTGATGGAGTGCCTATGCATTAGGCCTTACTTTGACTAAATTTCGAGGCAATCTCCCATGAGATTTCTTAGGCAAGCCACACATGAATTTCAAGCTTAGGAAATCATGAATCCAATGCTTCAAATGATTCACAAATTAGAGTTGAAATAAAGGAAATATGGTCGTTTGAAGTCGAAGGTGTTGTTTGGCGTTCTTCCAATGCTGCATGAGTGCTCGAGCGCCCTATCTAATGCCATTCAAGCACCTTATCTAGTGCCTTTTGAGCGCCCTATCTAGTGCCCTTCGAGCACACTATCCAATGCTCTTCGAGCACCTTATCTAGTGCCCTATCCAGTGCCATAAGTTGTATCAAGCGTCTCATGGCTCCATCCAACGCTTTACATAGCTCCACTTGCCTTTTGAGGGTTCTAGAGATATTTTTTGGTGTCTATAATGATACTAACCCAATTTTTTGTTGCAGGTTTGATTTAGTAACATTGGATATTGGAAATCCAACTTCTTAGGTTACTAAATATGCAACAAGATCCCTAAAGACCATGGGGAAATTATTTATTTATTTATTTCCTTGTATTTATTATATGCTATTTTTGTTTAAATTGCATATATGACCCAAAATAAGATATTTTGGTATTCTTAATTGGAAATAAATTTTCATTAATTTTTCAAAATTGGAAAACTTATTTAAATTGGAATGTACATGGTTAGGAAATTTTATTTTAGGTAAAAGATAAGTTGGAAAAGGATTGGAAGTTCTCCTTCATTTTAAAAATTAATTCTTAAAGATTTTAATTTTTATAAAATCTTCTCAAATCTCTGAGATTTCTAAGAATAAAAATTTCCTTTTTAAGGAAGAGCCTTTATTTTTCCAAATCTTTATAAAATAATATTTTTCCTTTTTGCACAATATCCCAATCTAAAGAAAATAAGTTAGTTTTGGAAATTCATGATAGATAATTTATAATTAATAAGATTACCAAAATAAGACTTATAAAACAAAGAATTTTAGTATTCTTAGTAAATTTTCAATCAAAAAAATTTTCCAAAGTTATTTATTTAAATTGGTTGTTGCTAAGAAGATTTTTATTTCTTTAGAACTATCCATTTATTAAATTTTAGGAGGTTTTCTTGTTATTTCTCAGTGAGAGAAGGAAAACTATATCTATAGTTGGTCCTCCAGGCTCTCCACCCAAGAGAGAAAGAGGAAACCGTTTTGTTTGGATAGTTCAATGATAAGGAATAAGAGAACAATTCTTTTAGCACATGAGTCCCAATTTAAAAGATAAATAATAGATTTAGAAAATCTCATGATAGACATTTTATGATAACAGTGGTTGCTAAAAATATTTTTGGAAGTTTTAGTAATTTAATGATGTAAAATATTTTGAAAATACTTTCCAAAATGGGTTGTTTAATTCCTTTTAAGGAAATAAACATTTTTGAGAGTTTTTCATAGATAATATTTTATCAATTGAGAGATTACTAGGGTTATGCTTTTGGTAGTATTTAATGGAGTAAATTATTATGAAAATTGGATTCCATATCTGAGAATATTTATTAAATTGGAAAGATATAGGCATAAGGAAAGAAAATTTATGAGGAATTTTGAATATGAGAACTAAAGTTCCTCTAATGGGATAAGGTGTTCTCAAAGTTTCAAATTTTCATAAATTGGAAGTTTCCTTATTACACTTAAGTTTCCAATTTGAAAAATAAATATCATTTGGAAATTTTCATTAGAGATAATTTATCACTAAAAGATTATTACCGAAAGGCTTAGTAATTTGATGAAATAAGTTACTTTGAAAATATTTCCTAAATAAAATATTTATTAATTGGACTGGTATAAGAGAAGGAGAATTCATTCTCCTATTACACTAGGTTTCCAATTAGGAAATAAATATATTTGGAAATTCTCAAAGAATATTATTTTTTATTCATCAAGATAATTACTAAAGTTTTAAATAGCTCTTAATTAATTTAAAAGATTAAGTTGGAGAGGACCATAGGCAAGCCCACAGCCTCCAAGATTGAGCCCATCTTGATTTTGGGTGCATCACTATCCTAAAGATGGAGTAGCCCAAGGAATCAAAGGATATGGACTATTCTTTATGGATGAGACTATATATGTTTGTAATGGGAGTGGCCAATTCTAAAGATGTAACTATTCACTTGGTAACATTGATGTCAAGGATCTTGGTTACACACTTAGCTTAAATATGAAGTGGTAGCTAGATTAATCACCTAAAGTGGTCTCACTTACTTGGACTAAGGGCTAAACAATAGGTATGTTGATCAATGCCTTAGAATAACTTTTAAAGTTTAAGGTAGGTAGATCAATTAGAGAGAGTCTCTATCTTAGTTATAAGAGTCATGACCTGTCAAAAGTAGGCTTGATTATTATGATACTAGGATACCTTGCAAAAAGACATGCAGCTTGAGAGCACTACATTTTTGCTAAATTAATTACCAACTTGCCTTGAATGCCTAGTTTCTTTTATTAATGCATGGAATTATTATATTTGTTATGGATATCATGTCTTTAACCTGTCACTACTTATCTTATGTATAAATTAGACCTAGTTATTGACTGAAAAATAATCTGGATATAGTATTAATTGCATAGAAGCTAATTTAGGTAGAGTTTGTTATTTCCTTTGAACAAACCTAGCATAAAGAAAGAGAAGCATATCAAAGGTGGCATAAGATAGATCATGAGACCAAGTATCTCATACTTGGGTCTTTGGATAATGTGTTGCAATAGAAACACATGCCTATTGTCGTGGTTTATGATATTCTCTTTAAAGTTGCAAGGATTATTTGGTGATAAGGGTAAAGTCTATTAGACAAGTTGTCCTTAAGACTATTATAAACACCAGGATTCATGCGATCTTAGAGATCTTACCAGATTCCTTTAGAATGGGTAAAAGGATTCTCCAAGATTGGAAGAGTGTTCATATAGGAGTTAATGTTCTTTAGGCTCGTCCACCAAGAAGAAGAAAAACAACACCAAATAAGAAAAGTTCAGGAAAAGAAAATAAGAGAACAAGCTTAGGGGCAGTGATTCCTTTGTAACCATTTAGGATGCTGAAAAGGAATGCCCAGTATATCTAAGAAAAAAGAAACTACACATCATGGAAACAATGAAGAGAAAGAACAATGAATTTGGAAGTCTCATACAACTAAGATCTTCTATCTGATGACGCGAACCACGATCTTGGCATACCAAAGTGTGGGCTTTGGAAAAAAGGATCACTTGGCTCTCACTATTTCTCTCTTTCTCTGGAGGTTGAAGACAAAGTCTCTCTCAAGGTTATGGAAACCTTAGGCCCTAAGGGGGTATTTATAAGGTTTCCTTATTGGGCTTAAGTGATTTGAGCCCACCAAGGCTTGGGTCACTCAATCTAGCATAAAATGAGTCATAATTGATTAATTAACCACATAGGGTCATCTAATTAATCAATTAGCCCAATCCAGAGAACTTGTTCATTATTCCCTTTGTAATCTTATGTAATTACCAAAACACCCTCATACATAGGAATGAACCAAGAGCCAATTCAACTCTCATAAACCGTGTCATCATGGTATATGAGCTCAGAGCAAGGACCACTGGGACCCATAGGAGTACTAGCTCCCTCATAATCTAATTATGAAGTTATTCAACATTTCACTAAAGAGAATCAATTGCACTCCAACATCCTTTGTAAATAACAATGACACGAAACTCGGGGTTTATGCCCTATCCACTACATGCAGACTCCACATGACCTGGTGTCCATAATCTAACAAGGTAGTGCTATCACCTATCAAGATTACCTCTCCAATTCTTGAGTTATAGATCCCACTTATTTTGTGGTCAATTGACATATTCTAACTCCAAGAAGCATATGTTAAATTTTCACTAAAGGAAATTCTATGACCATAGTCTTCTAAATCACATGTCCTTTGCATCACCTAGCAGGACATATTGTTTAAATCCATGAGATATCATGGTGCCTCTATTGAGAATACCTATTGCCACTAGCCTCCATCAATAGTGACCTAATCCATAGTGAATATATGATGAGCTTACAATCTCACCCATAGATCAAAGTCATTGCTAACTTTAGCATAAACTCAAAATTCTCTCAAGGTTGAGAGACAACACAATGAAGCAGTTTGGTGAGGTCATAACAACTTGATTGCCTTAAGTCATGACTTACCGTGGGTCCTGTCTAATGTGTAACCATACATATTAGTACACTCATCTTGGGAAACTCATCTTGATAACCAAAACCAACCATCCCTTCAATTAGGAGATGGTGCACTACAACCTCTAATGGGATGCCTAGGCCCATGAATCGACTATGAACAAGTCATCTATTTGCAAAGGACTCATGACTTAGATCTTTTGTGCAACTCCTAATGCACCTATGTCACGTACAATGCAAAAGATGCAGGCAAGAATGCTCATAAAGTATAATATATGGAATAAGGATAGATAAAAGTGAAAATGGAACATCATTAAATAAAATATGACAGTTTCGTGATATCCTTTTAATTTAAAGTTTTTTATTATTTCATTTTTTCATATTTATTGGTTTTAACTTTCTTATTCGTTAAAATGTTTAATATTTGTGGTTCTAACATTTTGCTTTCTTAAAATTTTTATATTTTATTTATATAAAATAAAAAATAAAAAATAAAAAATATTTTTCATAAAAATTGTATTTAATTATTTATATTGATTTTTTTATTAATTTTATTAAAAATTAATTTTGTTTTACATACTGAAGTTGCACATGAATTGACACAAGCCTTTGAAAAAGGGTACCATTCTTTTATAAAAGAAGTAAGACTAAAGTGTGCTAAGAGTACCATTGTGGTGGGAAGTACGTACCACTCTTCTTTAGATTATGGTAAGGTATGTTATCGTTCGTTACATGCTCGACATCAATTGTAATGATAAAATAACGTGAATTGAGTGGATGTTATTGCAATTGGGTCTAACGAGAATGTATGTTTTTTTCTTAAAAATGTATGTGGTGTTCTAAATCACATTTTAAGGTGGGAGAGGAACTCAAATACCTAAGGATCCCAAATGAATATTACATAATAACATTTACTCAATTCACATTATTTCATGAAAGTTAACACCAATAAACATGAAAAGATGAAAGAGTGAAAAATTCTTAAAATTAAAAAAAAAAAATCATGAAACTATCTGTAGACCCCCTTAAGAGAGCAAAGACAAGGATGATGCCCCGCCACCTGGAGGAGCTGGCGACACCTAGGATAAGTGAGGGGGGCCCCTTTGCTGCTGGAGGAAGCCAAATTGGATGTGTAGCAAGATGTGATGGCCGGCCATGCTGATGATGGGAGGGAAGCCATGCTTGCTGATGTGATGAACAGGAAAGGGGAGGTTGGCTTGCTGGGGAAGACACAAAACAGAGGAAAAGGAGGAGAGGTAAGCGGGGAGGAAAAGGGCAGCAGAAGACACCGTTAGGAGCCATTTTTGGGGTTGACAGAAAACGGGTCAGTGAATGTTATGCTTTCGAAATCCATTTTCATGTTTTATTTCCTCTTGCCATATGCACTCTCATGTTCGGTTATGTTACTATTTGTTCAAGAACTGATACTTCATATACTGGTGCATAAGATGGAGTATTGGTTTTAATGTTTTAATATTGAGAAGCAAGTTAATGTGATTGTAAGATGGGATTTCCACTACCCATTTATGCTTCAAATGTTCCCGTTTCTTTTCTACCCCATCTGGACAAACTAAATAACGAAAACAGGGGATGAGCCGAGGGAGGGGCAGCCCATAGATGCTCTGTTTCGGAGAAATTGAGGGAGAGTGGGCTGGGTAAAAAAAAAATAATAATAAATAAAGAATGGAGTAGAAAAGCCATGGTCGATGAAGAAGGTGGCCGGGAGCTTAGCATTTGGACCAGCACTGAGCTTGATAATCTAAGGAGGGGCAACTTAAAAAAAAAAAGAAAAAAAAAAAACAGAGCAAAAAGAGATGACGGGACTTTGAGAGGGGCAACATCGTTTCTGACAAGAAATCAGGGCCTTTGGAGGAAGCAAAGGAGCTAGTAAATTTTCGACTGGTTTTGGAAAGGATAATAAAGACGATGGGGATGACCATGAAGAAGAGGAGTTTAAACCCATTTTGAGATTTGAGGAGGTGATGAGAGAGACGCGGGCCCGAGGGACCAGCTTTCCTTCTGATATGTTGGCTGCTGCCAAGAGTGTTGGAATTCGGAGAATACTTCTCCTGGGATATTTAGATTTGCAGGGGGACAGCCTTTGATTCTTGTTGCACCACATTTGCGGAAGTTCAAAGGAGAGGCAAAGACTTCTGGGCAGAATTTAAGTTGTACACTGTAGATTTTCTGGGTTGGGTTGGTTGTCAACATTGCTTTAGTTGGTATGTTAGCACCTTTGGGCAGCCATCCGTATCTAAGGGGTCCCTTGGACACCTACAACATGCCTTTGAGACCTATTATCTCTCTGTAGCTTGGCATGCAAGGCCATTCTCCAGTGCACTTGCAGCAGTGCCATCTTCTCTTTTGTTTAAAAAAAAAAAAAAAAAACTCTTTGACATTTAAAAGTTCTATTTCCCTACTTGTCTTATACATTTTCTGTTTTCTTTTTTTTTTTAATATATTCTCAAGTAACTCTCTAAAATCCCTTACAATTCAAAAGTTATAAATTTATTTATCTATTCATTTATTTACTTTTTCTTAAAAAAAAAATAATAATACCCTTCTTGAAGTAATCTTTTAAAATTTGATCCTAAATTTAGTTTACAAAATTCTAATTCTCCAAATCCAATTTTCCGAAACAATTTTTTTATTTAATTCAATTATCGAAATTATTTTCTAAAATCATAATTTTAAATTTAATTTTCCAAGGTTCAAACTTATAAATTTAATTTTCAATCTCCAAAAATTCTAATATTCACGTTCTTTTCTTTAATTACTTATTTTCATTATTATTATTCTATTTATTTATTTAAACATTCCATCTTTAAACAATTTTTTGAAATCCCGACTCCCGAATTTAATTTCCCCTTTAAAAAAAAAATTCTAATATTCACGTTCATTTCTTTAATTATTCATTTTAGTTATTATTATTATTCTATTTATTTATTTATTTTTTTAAATCCTATCTTTAAACAATTTTTCAAAATTCCGATTTCCAAATTTAATTTCCAATTTCCAAAATTCTAATTTTCATATTTATTTATTTAATCATTATTATTTTCGCTATTATTATTATTTCACTTATTTATTTTTAAAAATTCCATTAAGTAATTCTTTAAAATCCCGATTTCCAAATTCAATTTCTAATTTCCAGAATTCCAATTTCCATATTTATTTATTTAAGCCTTATTATTGTTGTTATTATTATTATTATTTTATTTATTTAATTTTAAAATTCCATCTTTTAAGTAATTCTCAAAATTCTATTTTTCAAATTTAATTCCCAATTTAAAAAAAAATTCATTATTCACGTTCATTCGTTAAACATTATTATTATTATTATTATTATTATTATTATTATTATTATTATTATTTCATATTTATTTATTTATCTCTTTTAAAAATTCAAATCATTAAAGTTCAATTCTTTCAAAAATCTTACTTCCAAATTTAATTTTCAATATAAAAAATTCCACTATTCACATTCATTCATTCAAATATTACTTTTTTTATTATTATTATTATTCCATATTTATCTATTTATTTCTTTTAAAAATTCCAATTATTAAAGTTCAACTCTTAAAAAATCTGACCTCCAAATCTAATTTTCAATCTCTAAATTCAATCTCCAATATCTAAAATTTGATTTTTTGCAATTATTTACCTAATATTTATTATTTCGTTATTACTATTATTCCATTCATTTATTTATTCACTTATTCATTTGTTTAAAATCCCCTCTCTAAATAATGCTTTAAATTTCCAATCTCTAAATTCAATTTCCAATCTCCAAAATTTCCATCTTCGTAATTATTTATCCAATCATTATTATTTCGTTATTATTATTATTCCATTCATTTATTTATTCACTTATTCATTTATTTAAAATTCCGTCTTTAAATAATTCTTCAAAATTCCGATTTCCAAATTTAGTTATCTGAAATTCCAATTTTCCAATTTTTGAACTTAATTTTCAATTTTCAATATTCCAATTCTCGCATTTATTTCGTTACTTATTATTATTTTCATTATTATTATCATTTTATTCATTTATTTATAAAAATTCTGCCTTTGAATGATTTCCAAGATTTCCAATTTTTATAATTCAATTTCCATAGTTTCTGGTTCTCAAATAATTTTCAATCCTGATTTCTTTCAAAATTTAATTTCCAAGGTCCCAATTTTCGTAATTTATTTATTTATTTATTTTTTCCCAAACTCTCAAATAATTTTCAAAATTCCAATCTCTTTCAAACTTAATTTCTAAAATTCTCATTCTTACATTTAATTCCTAAGAATCCAATTTTCAAATAATCCCTAAGATTCCGATTCTCAAATGAATTTCAAAAATCCAGTTTTTCTTCGAACAATTTTAATCCCTGTTTAGTGATGCATGTGATATGTTTTGTGCTCTATATGGTGTACTAACCCTCTCTATTGATACCGCATGGTGGCTCGTTGCCCAGGTATGTACCCATTTTCCCTCTAATCGTTGTCTATGCATGTCTTGATTCTTATGTGTACATGATCATTTTGGGTATTCATTGATTCACTCATCCATTGTCGTGATTGCTTCATCTCATTAGTAGAGACCCGACTTTAGGGACTTAGAGGGGTGCTATGGTCTTTTACCGTACCTTCCCAATAAGTAACCTGACCCCCGAGCCTGATCCGGTTTTTCGTAGATCACCTTTTCCCAAAATAAGGAGTCGCACTTAGGGTTTTCTTTTTTATTTTGTTTACCCTTTTAAAAATAAAACAAAAATAAGTGGCGACTCCAAGTCACTTTCTTAATCAATAAAGTTCTTTTTTTCAAATAAAAATCGAGCTCGCCATCGAGTGGGAAACGCATGAGCCGAAATGCGGGGTCCACACTATCATATTTAAAAAAAATTGCAAAAAAGGTGGAGGCATTATAGAGGAGGGAAAAAAAATGGTGAAAAAGTTTTTTTTTTTTTTAAATAATCATAAAGCTAACACATTAAAAAAAAAAAAGAAATTTATAATTATATATAATAAAATTATAATATTAATTAATTTAATGGGATTGATTAAAATATTAAATTAAATTATTAACTATTAAATTTAAAATGTAAAAATATCAAATGTTAATAAAATAGTATATATTTATTTATTATATACATATTGTATTAATATTCTAATTATATAATAATAATACATATTTATAATAATATTTATATATTATATATATTAAAATATTATAACATATATATTAGATTGAAATATTGAATTTGATAGTATTAACATGTATGGAAGACGGGAAAAAATGGAAAAACGAAAAATCATATTAGTTGCCACATATCCAACTTTAAAGACAACAATATGGTCTTTGACTTATCATGTCACATTACAAAAATAAAAAATAAAAAATAAAAAATAAAAGAGGAGATGGTTGGCTATAAGAGGGGAAATGGTAGAAAGGGTAGTTTTGAAACTTTAATGCTTTTTATTATTTGAGTGCATGTTTGAAGGATTACTTTTTCTAAAATCCATAAACTGTGAAAGTGAAAAATAAACGTTTCAAAAAATGAACCCGTAACTTTTTTGGTTTAATAACCAATTCATTACTGAAAACATTGGTTATAACAATATCAAAAGCCCATACACAATTGAATGGATCTTACCTTTATCCATATATATTTTTCCCTGCTAAAATGAGTGGGTTATAAGTGGGTTTTGGTAAACATGATTTTTCCTGAATTCCAAAATGTCCTAAAAAACCAAAACAGGTCTTTGGACTTGTAAGTAAAAGAGATTTTTGTTTAACATAAAGGGAAAAAAAAGGTAAATTCTGGTATAAGATAACTCTTATGAAAGAGGCTCTTAAAAGGGCATATGAACCAACTTTACTCAAAATATGAACTCATCCTTTTTATACTGCAAAGCACTTTAATCATGGATGTAAGATTCTATATGGTTAGAAATGGACCATAGGCATGTTTAAGTTGGCAAGCAGGGCCGTATTAATTTATTCACTTGACATATAGTAACAGCCCATGTTCTTGTGCCTTATCTTTTTGCTTCATTTATTTTTGGCCATTCACTTGTCGCTACTGGGTTCAACTTCGTCGGCTGTTTGCGTCTAACCTGATGTCCAAACAGTGATTCAAGCATTGGAATCCAATGCTCTTGGCCTCCTAAAGGATGAAATCCTAGGCCACAAGGATGTTAGCAAGCAGCTACTGGATAAACACCAAGAAATTGCAGTGTTTTACAGTACAACCCAATCCTTTATGGTTTTCCGATTAATTAATCCCCATCTGCATACCTTCGTTTCAATTTTCTTAAATTCAATCCCCAAGGAATAGATATGGCCGGGGCCTTAGTGGGAGGAGCATTTCTTTCTGCTTCTCTCCAAGTTCTATTTGACAGGATGGCTTCCCGTGAGGTTGTAAACTTCATCCGGGGCCAGAAAAAGAACGATACACTGCTAAACAAGTTGAAGATAACACTGCTTACTGTCCATGTTGTGCTTAATGATGCTGAGGTGAAGCAAATTGCAAATCCAGCGGTCAGAGGATGGGTGGATGTGTTAGGAAGTGTCCCAAATTCCTAATTAGTATAGATTCATTTTTGTAAAGAATATTATATAGAATATTTCTAGGTTGATATATTATTGTAATATTAGATTTCCTTATAGAATAAGGAAGGTTGTTGGAAATATCTCTATAAATACTCTAGGTCATGAGGGGAAAAAGTTATGAGATGGAGATGGGCCTGTAGAGACTATACGAGGTGGATAGAGATGTGAGGAAGAACGGGAGGTACCTGGTGGAGCGAGAGGGCTCGTAGTAAGGTATGGATACAAGGAGTGGGGAAACATGGGATGTTTCGGGAACCCAATAGTTGTATCTGGTTCTATCCTCTGTAATATTCTCTATTCTATAGTGGAATTATTCTCTCTCATCCGTGGACGTAGGCATGGTTGGCCGAACCACGTTAAAACCTCGTGTAACGTATGTGTGATTGTTTTATCTTTGTGTTCTTGAGCTAACATTGTTGGCATCAAAGCTTTCGTTGGCACTACAATTGGTATCAGAGCCTAGGTTGAAGATTTCTGGAAGAGTAAAAGATCACAAAACACACAAGATGAAAACAAAAGGAATTTTCATTGAAGGTGGAGTCGATTGCTCTTTCGTGGTGATATGATACAAAAAGGTTTGTGTCATGGAGAGATTGAAGATTAACTTCATGTAATTTGGTCCAAGGTGGAGATTGTTAGGAAGTGTCCCAAATTCCTAATTAGTATAGATTCATTTTTGTAAAGAATATTATATAGAATATTTCTAGGTTGATATATTATTGTAATATTAGATTTCCTTATAGAATAAGGAAGGTTGTTGGAAATATCTCTATAAATACTCTAGGTCATGAGGGGAAAAAGTTATGAGATGGAGATGGGCCTATAGAGACTATACGAGGTGGATAGAGATGTGAGGAAGAACGGGAGGTACCTGGTGGAGCGAGAGGGCTCGTAGTAAGGTATGGATACAAGGAGTGGGGAAACATGGGATGTTTCAGGAACCCAATAGTTGTATCTGGTTCTATCCTCTGTAATATTCTCTATTCTATAGTGGAATTATTCTCTCTCATCCGTGGACGTAGGCATGGTTGGCCGAACCACGTTAAAACCTCGTGTAACGTATGTGTGATTGTTTTATCTTTGTGTTCTTGAGCTAACATTGTTGGCATCAAAGCTTTCGTTGGCACTATAGGATGAGCTCAAACATGCTGTTTATGATGCTGAGGACCTGCTGGATGAGATTGCTACCGAAGCTTTGCGATGCAAGATTGAAGCTGAATCTCAAACCAGCACAGTTCAGGTATGGAATAGAGTCTCTAGCACATTCAGTCCAATTATCGGTGATGGGTTAGAGTCCAGGATAGAGGAGATCATTGACAGACTAGAATTTCTTGGGCAACAAAAAGATGTCCTTGGATTGAAAGAAGGGGCAGGAGAGAAACTGTCACAAAGATGGCCGACCACTTCTTTGGTGGATGAATCTAGGGTGTATGGTAGGAATGGTAATAAAGAGGAGATAATTGAACTGTTGTTATCTGATGATGCAAGTTGTGATGAGATTTGTTTGATTACCATATTGGGCATGGGCGGTGTTGGCAAGACCACTCTTACTCAACTTGTGTACAATGATAGGAAAGTGAATGAACATTTTGATCTGAAAGCATGGGTTTGTGTTTTGGAAGACTTCGATCTTTTTAGGATAACTAAAGCAATTCTTGAGCAGGCCAATCCACTTGCCCGTGATGTGACTGACCCAAACCTGCTCCAAGTTAGACTCAAGGAGAGCCTTACTGGAAAAAAAATTTTACTTGTCCTGGATGATGTTTGGAATGAGAACTATAATAATTGGGATAGGCTACAAACTCCACTTAGAGCTGGGGCGAAGGGGAGTAAGATTATTGTGACCACGCGTAATGAGAATGTTGCATCGATCATGGGGGCTTCTTGTACACATCATCTGGGACAATTGTCGCTTGAAGATTGCTGGTTTATATTTTCAAAACATGCTTTCCAAAATGGAGACACTGGTGCACGTCCAAACCTAGAAGCAATTGGCAAAGAGATTGTGAAGAAATGCCAAGGATTACCTTTAGCTGCAAAAACACTTGGAGGACTCTTGTGCTCTAAGCTTGAAGCAGAAGAATGGGATAATATATTGAAAAGTGATCTTTGGGATTTGTCAAATGATGAAATTCTACCAGCCTTAAGATTGAGTTATTATTACCTTCCCTCATATCTAAAGCGATGTTTTGCTTACTGCTCAATCTTTCCAAAGGATTATGAATTTGAGAAGGAGAGACTCATTTTGTTGTGGATGGCAGAAGGTTTTCTTCAACAACCGAAAAGTAAGAAAACAATGGAAGAGTTAGGCGATGAGTACTTTAATGAACTATTGTCAAGATCATTTTTCCAAAAATCAAATAACAATGGATCATATTTTGTAATGCATGACCTCATCAACGACTTGGCTAGACTCGTGTCAGGAGATTTTTGCATTCGAATGGAGGATGGTAAGGCACATGATATCTCTGAAAAGGCTCGGCACTTATCATACTATAAAAGTGAATATGATCCCTTTGAAAGATTTGAGACATTCAATGAAGTAAAGTGTTTAAGAACCTTCCTACCATTGCAATTGCAATGTCTGCCATCTTACTTGAGTAACAGGGTTTCACATAATTTGCTACCAACAGTTAGATTGTTGCGAGTGTTGTCTTTGCAAAATTGTCCCATCACTGATTTGCCTGATTCAATTGACAATTTGAAACATTTACGTTACTTAGACCTCTCCCGTACACTTATAAGACAGTTACCAGAATCAGTGTGTACTTTGTATAATTTACAAACACTGATATTATCGTGGTGTAGATTTCTCATTGAGTTGCCAACCAGCTTCAGTAAACTGATTAACTTGCGTCATCTAGATCTCAATGCTTCTAAAGTAAAAGAGATGCCATATCATATTGGCCAGCTGAAAGACTTACAAACGTTGACTACTTTCATTGTAGGCAAAAAAAGTGGGTCGAGGATTAGAGAGTTGAGGGAACTTCCGCTTATTCGAGGAAGACTCTGCATTTCAAAGCTGCAAAATGTGGTGTCTGCTAGGGATGCCCTGAAAGCAAACTTGAAGGATAAGAAGTACCTTGATGAGCTAGTGTTGGTATGGAGTTATGGAACTGAAGTTCTACAAAACGGAATTGATATAATAAGCAAGTTACAGCCTCATACAAACTTAAAAAGGCTCACCATTGACTACTATGGTGGTGAAATGTTTCCAGAATGGCTGGGAGATCCTTCCTTCTTGAACATCGTGTCCCTAAATATCTGGAATTGCAAACATTGCTCATCCTTGCCACCACTTGGGCAGCTAACCTTTCTCAAACATTTATCGATAGGAGGAATGGATGGAGTACATAGGGTGGGTACCGAGTTTTATGGAACTCATTGTTCCTCAAGCAAGCCCTTCACATCCTTAGAAATTCTAACATTCGATGGAATGTTGGAGTGGAAGGAATGGCTGCCATCTGGAGGCCAAGGTGGGGAATTCCCTCATCTCCAAGAGCTGTACATATGGAAATGCCCCAAGCTCCATGGGCAATTACCAAACCATCTTCCTTCCTTGACCAAGCTTGAGATTGATGGATGCCAGCAGCTTGTGGCTTCACTTCCAATTGTTCCGGCCATCCACGAGTTGAAGATACGTAATTGTGCTGAGGTAGGGTTAAGAATCCCAGCTTCTAGCTTTGCTCATCTTGAAAGTTTGGAAGTTTCAGATATCTCACAGTGGACGGAACTACCAAGGGGACTACAGCGGCTCTCAGTTGAAAGATGTGACTCTGTTGAGTCCCATCTCGAAGGAGTAATGGAGAAAAACATTTGTCTTCAAGATTTGGTTCTCAGAGAATGTTCGTTTTCAAGATCCTTGTGCAGCTGTGGTCTGCCTGCTACACTGAAATCACTTGGTATCTACAACTCAAACAAGCTAGAGTTCCTCCTAGCTGATTTCCTGAAAGGCCAGTACCCATTTCTTGGACATTTGCACGTAAGTGGTACCTGTGATCCTCTCCCTTCCATCCCATTAGACATCTTTCCCAAGCTTTCCCATCTCAGAATCTGGTATCTTATGGGCCTTAAATCCCTACAAATGTTGGTTTCAGAGGGGACCCTCGCCTCACTTGATTTACTGAGTATCATTGGCTGCCCGGATCTTGTATCTGTTGAATTACCTGCGATGGACTTGGCTCGCTGTGTCATCCTAAATTGCAAGAATCTCAAGTTTTTGAGGCACACTCTGTCATCTTTTCAGTCATTGCTTATACAAAATTGTCCTGAACTGTTGTTTCCAACAGAGGGTTGGCCTAGAAACCTAAATTCACTTGAGATTGAGAACTGTGACAAACTCAGTCCCCGAGTTGAGTGGGGTTTGCATAGACTCGCCACTCTTACAGAGTTCAGAATTAGCGGTGGATGCCAAGATGTGGAATCATTTCCTAAAGCTTGCATATTACCATCCACTCTTACTTGTCTGCAGATCTCAAGTCTTCCAAGTCTCAAGTCTCTGGACAGTGACGCACTTCAACAGCTTCCTTCTCTTACAAAATTATCCATCATTAATTGCCCTAAACTCCAATGCTTGACAGAAGAAGGGATTGAACATCTTCCCTCACTTAAAAGATTGCAGATCATCAACTGTCCTGAGCTCCAATTCTTGACGGAAGAGGGACTCCCTGCCTCCCTTTCTTTCCTACAAATCAAGAACTGTCCTTTGTTGACATCTTCGTGCCTACTTAAGAAAGGAGAAGATGGATGTTTTGTAGGTAACTCTCCACTCATACTGATTGATGACCAAGCTTTCTAATAAAGGTGGCATTGCAATACCCGTTACAACCCAGGTACTTGTTCTTTGCTTCAAATAATTTCCCTCTGAATGGATGAGGTTCTGAATACCAATTTGCGTTTTATAACAAGCCAAACCTATTCTTGCAAATTTCAAATCTTTATAAGGTTTTGTGTGGTTCAGGATGCCCTTCGATCAACAGTGCTCATTTTCATGCTTTCAAAAAGGCCCTTGCGTTTTGGAGGGGTTGATTGTTGGGCGGGGCCCAATTCGTGTCCAGCCCAAGTTCAACCATATGAGGGCTGGACTCTTTGTTTATTCTCTTATTCTAGCTTGGCTTGTTACTGTGGGCAGCAACCGATGTGAAGTTGGGTGTCATTTTAAAGTAAGAGAACGCTTGGAGGGCTGCAACAATAGCGAGATATTTTTGGAAGAATAAATGGAGCTTGTTAATTTGCAAAAAGAGTCTCCATTAGAGTACTTGCAGCATCTTAGCTACAAGAGGGAGGCTTCTTTACCATGTTTTAGTTTAATTTTACCTAGGGTTTCTCCATCAAAGTGTGGAAATTGTGTACGTATTATGAGATCTATCCATATTGTATTGTAGTTTATAAGCTCGAGAAGAAAGTGTTTGTTATTCTCTTCCTAGTCTTTTTGTCAAAAGTCTTGGGAAAAAGGACTTTTCCCATTCCATGTAGTGGATGCTTATTTCTATGCGGTGCTTTACTTTCATCTTGGAAGGTTTCTCCTCCTAAACCTTGGTCTAATTTATCTTGAGATGTTATACCCTTTTAAGAATTGTCTTTGGGTTGAAAAAAAGATAAATATGGCCCTTGCTTAGATCTTGCTACTGTGTGTTTTCTTGTTTGTCGGTCATTTTGTTCAACTCGATTCAGGTATGCAGCAACTTGTCTGAGGGTCAGGTTACAGTGTACTGCCCTCAATTTTAAGCTAACAAAAGGTTGATTCAGTTATACAGCAACTACTAGGAAGTTTCTAAAGCCTTCATAGAGTGCTCTAGGCACTGCATGAACAAATGCAGTTTTCTTGTCCTATAGTTGGAGACTCGGGGGTATATTGCATGTTGTTCTTGTCTAATTTTTTTTTTTTTTTTCTTTAAGCTTAGAATCCTGAACAAGGATATATAGAAATGGAGCAGGACAAATATGAACCCAAGTAGCCACATTGTATATGCAAATTGACAACACAACCAAAAGTGATATTTACTTCAAAACTTTTCCATGTGGGAGACTTGGAGCTTTTTTAATGTTTTCAAAAATTAGATTTGATTTAATTCCTAAGAGTAAAATAAATTATTTTTTACTTGGGAATGAAATGACCAACATGCTGGAATTCATGTTTAAAGCAAATAATAGCATTTTTATGAAGACGTCAATTAGAATGTCAAACCTAAATATAATGAAAAATATTTCTCCCATAATTAATGATAAATCTGGGTTGTAAAGTCACTATCTTTTTAGGGAGAATTGTGTTTTGGGTCTAGCTGGGCCCAAAAATTAACATTTAGTCCATATATCATACATATTTAAGTCCAAGACCAAAACAAAGTATGAAAATTAAGATGAAGGATATTGTCTTTCATTAATCCCTAAAATACCCTTAACCCTTACATAGACACAAGTGAGTATGAATTTCAATTTTTGTGCGTGTGTTTTTTTTTTTTCCCTTTTCTATTCCCTATTAAGTATTACTCATTTCTAAATTTTTTTTCTTTTTCTTCCAATCTATATTTCTATTTTATGTCAAATAAAAAGCAATAATATTTTTTTGGTTTTAATTTTTAAAGATATTGAATCTTTTTGCTCTTATTATAAGCAATGATAAAAAATTTGGAATTTTTCATCCAAATATTTTTTATCTTTTTGTATTTATCTTTTAGTTTAATTTTCATTTTTTATTTTAAATTTATATTACCCTTTCATTTATATTTTTCTCTTATTTTTAATTATTTTTTATATTTTCTACATTAACCATATTTTTAAAAATTTAAAAATTGACTATCACTTCACTTTATTATATATATATATATATATATATATATATCCTTTTGGCTTTTTAATTTTTAATGTTTTTATTTTAAAATTTTTAAAAAGATAAATTTATTGAAAAAAAATAACTAAGATATGATGTTCTAATATTATATTAATAATTTTTCTTATCTAGATAGACTAATGCAAAGTATTTTGACTCACAACAAGAAAATTGTCAATACAATTTTTTAGTTAAACTTTAGAAATTAAATTTCAAATAAAATATATTATATAAAATTTTATCTAAAAATTATTGAAAGTGGTATTTAATTTTTTTTATTGACTTTCAAACTTATCTAATTTTTTACTTAAAAGGTAATAGAACATGTTTACAAAAAAAAAAATTAGTTTTTCATTTTTTAAACAAATGAGTATAAATATATTAAAAGAATTAAAGATAATCTTAGTAAAAAATTTGATAAATATGATTATAATTTTAAATATAGATTCATTTGGATAAAATTTCACAAAAAAAAAAAAAAAAAAAAGTGGAAAGAAAGAACATTGCTAAAACTATAAAAACAAAATATGCAATTATAAAATTTTGATGATGAAATTTAAAAATAAAATTCGAAATAATTCTTGAGTGAGAGAATTTGAGTGGGGAAAAAATCTTTGAGTGGAAAAATATGGGGAAGTTTTTCAAAATCACTTGAAATCCTTAAACAAAAAGTAGTCTTGTACACCCTTGTACAATTAGTAAATTTGCCTTATACAGTTAGTGTAATATCATTGTACAATAACTCAAATTTCATACATCATCTCATGAATATCTAACAATAGGTCGGTTAACCATGTTTGCATTGGTTTGGTTTTAAAAAAGAAGAAAATTGTTGTATAATTTTGTTTTACAATTATCATAAATGAGGTACCTATTTAAATGACCATACACAAGTTAGATAAAGTGCATGAAATGAATGTATGCTTAACCAATGTGTGTAAGGAATGTCATTTATCCTCAGTTAGGGGAAATAAACAAACAAGTTTTTCAGAATCACTTAAAATCTTTCACAAATAATAGTCTTGTACACCCTTGTATAGTTAGTATATTTGTCATGTACATTTAGTGTAAATACCTTGTACAGTAACTCAAATTCCATATACTCCTACTCAACGTGTAACCATAGGTAGGTTAACCATGTTTTCATTGGTTTGTTTCAAAAATAGTGGAAGATGGAAAAACAAAATTTTCTCTCAAACATCATTAGTGGGATAAGTTTTCAAATTATCATGTGCGAGTTAAATAAAGTGCATAAGATGAGTGTGTAATAGAGGAATGTGTACCTTAAGAGTGTGCAATCCTTAGATGACAAGACAAAAAAAAAAAATTGTCCAAAATTGATTAAAATCTTTCACAAAGGATATCCTTATATACCCCTTGTATAGTTAGTATAACACCCTTGTACAATGGTGCAAATTTCATCCATATGCATACATTATGTGTCACATATGATGTGTGAACCATGTTTCCAATGGTTTGATTTAAAAAAATGATATAAAACGTAAAAACAAAATTTTTCTCTAAACATCATTATTAAGGTAGTTTTATGCGAGTTAAATAAAGTACATGAAATAAAAGAATTTGTGGTAGGAGAACGTATAATCCTTAGATGACAAGAAAAAAAAAAAAGTTGTTCAAAATGTATAGTTTTGTACACCCCTTGTACAATTAGTGTAATAATCTTGTATAATGGTATAAATTTCATATATATGTATAAATTATATCCACATGAGTGTGTAAACTATGTTCCTAATAGTTTGACATTTAAAATAATTAAAAAATAAATAAAATGTTATTTTATTTTATTTTCAATGCAAAATGTAATTAAAAATAAGACAAAAATTACTTAAAAACTATTATTTAAGCCAAGTTTATTTATTTATTTCCTTTTATTTTTGGAAATAAATAAAAAAGAATAAAAAATTTATTTAACCATAAGAAATATGAATATAAGATTAGCTAGAAAATAACAAATTTATTTATTTATTTTATTTTTGGAATTAAAGAAATAAAAAATAAAAAATTTATTTAACCATAAAAAATATTGATATAAGATACGTTAAAAAATAGAAATAACCCCAAATTTATTTACTTATTTCATTTTATTTATTTAAATTAGAAAGTAATTTATTTTAATAGATTAAAATGTGCACAATTGATTTATTACTTTGTTAATTATGGATATATTAAAATTTTCTATTAGAAAAAAAATAAATAAAGAAAATAAAATTAAAAAGAGTAATAAATATACATAATTTAGTTATTTAATTATTTTTCAAGTAAAAGATAGTCCCACAAAAAACACATAATTGATCAATTTCTTTGTTTAATTGTAAACATACTATACTTTTTTTAATTATTAAAATAACTAATGGAAAAAAATAAAAATGGATAATCAATGAATGAAATTTAATTATTTTTATTATTTTCATATAAAAAAATTGTACTAAACAAGGTTTTCAATTTTTCTTTTTAAAAATAGTTTTCATTTTTTAATTTAATATTTTTTCAAAAAGAAAATATAAAAAATATAAATCACATTACCATTTTTTTAGAAAGTATTTTTTAAAATAGTTTTTGAACATAATTTTTCTTTATTTATAATTTAAAATAGAAAATAATGCTGATTTTCAATTATTTATAATAAAAAAAATAAAAAACAATGAAAAATCCAAATTGTTAAAATAGAATTATTATGGTTGCACGAATAGTGGTGCAATAAAGACAAAAAAAGCTTATGTGAAAGTTCATTGGGTATTTTAGTCCATCACTATTTTATATCCTTAAAAGGTAATATATAGAAATTTGAAGGATATATTAGTCTTTTAACATCTTATATCATTTCCATCAATTATAGAAGTTATATGGATCAAATGTTAATTTTTGGGCCCCATTGGGCCCAAAACACAATTCTCCCATCTTTTTAGATAGTGACTTGCTCTCCATTGAAGATCAAAGATTGTTGTTTGTCTAACTAGAAAGTCATAGGTACGTTTAAAGAGGTTTGGCTTGTGGCAAATTAGGCTCAAGTAGTGATACAATTCTTGTTGAGTTTTTCATGCAATTTCAATTGAGAAACCTTCAAAAACTAAAACTCTTTGGGTCTTTCTCCTATAAATACCTCCCTAATAACGCCAAAAAGGTAAGAGATCTCATATTGTTTTGAGAGGGTTTCATTGAGGATATCATTTTAGATCTCCTATAGAGAAAACCTAAAGTATCATACCATTCTCGGTCTCTCATTCAAGGATTGATTCTTTGAATCTTGGGTTAAAGGTCATCGTCCCTTCGGAGTGGTTGAAGGATCTATTAGGATGCAACAAGAGGTTGTTGCATTACAGATGTGAATCAAGTTGTAGGTATTGGAGAGTAAGTCTTTAGGGAAAATTGATCAGGTAAATCTATATAACTTGATTTTAAATAGTGGATTTAAATTAGCGGTCTTAGATTTTATAGTTTTTTTATCTCCACAATTAGTGTGGAGGTTTTCCACATAAAAAATCTTGTTTCTCATTGCATATCTTTATCTTCTTGCTTACATTCTGATTGACGATATTTTTTTGATTGATTAGTTAGTTTGTTATTGAGATTGTTAGAGTAGTTGTACAAATAAAGGAGGGAAGAAAAATGTAAATTAAATTCTTATTTTTCTACCACAATCCTCCAATTTTCTTACTCTAAAATTGTATAAATTCTCAAAATTTTTATTCTATTTCATTTTTCTTTATATCTTTGGAACCAACTGAACAGGAAATTAAATTGCCTTTTATTATTTATTTTCTTTTTCTTACTTTTTCTCAAGTTTCATATAAAATCGCACAAAAACTATTTATTTATTTATTTTATTTTAAATTAAGTTTTCTCTTAAATAACCAAGTAATTACCCAACTAGGAGTCATACTTTTCAACACTTTCCACAATCCTCTAATTTTCTTACTCTAAAATTGTATAAATTCTCAAAAAATTTATTCTATTTCATTTTTCTTTATATCTTTGGAACCAACTAAACAGAAAATTAAATTGCCTTTTATTATTTATTTTCTTTTTCTTACTTTTTCTCAAGTTTCATATAAAATCGCACAAAAACTATTTATTTATTTATTTTATTTTAAATTAGGTTTTTTCTTAAATAACCAAGTAATTACCCAACTAGGAGTCATACTTTTCAACACTTTCCACAAATCCTCTAATTTTCTTACTCTAAGATTGTATAAATTCTCAAAAAATTTATTCTATTTCATTTTTCTTTATATCTTTGGAACCAACTAAACAGAAAATTAAATTGCCTTTTATTATTTATTTTCTTTTTCTTACTTTTTCTCAAGTTTCATATAAAATCGCACAAAAACTATTTATTTATTTATTTTATTTTAAATTAAGCTTTCTCTTAAATAACCAAGTAATTACCCAACTAGGAGTCATACTTTTGAGTATTTCCCAACCAAATAAGTGCCCAACTAGCTCATTTGCATTAACCTTAGCATTTTGTACAACTAATGGTTTCAAACGGTAACACATTCACTATTGGAAAATGGATTTCATACTTTTATTTTCTTAAATATGATATAGTTACCAATCACTAAGTTTCATAAGATATAAACCAAAAACTCTCACATGGAATATGAATAAAGTGTATCAATGCAACCATCCTTCTTCAACACAAGAAGTTGTTCTCCCAAAAAGGAGTCCCCATTTAGATAGTTATGGCAAGTAGAACTACTTCTATTTTGGTTTATAATATTTATTACATAATTTGGAATCTCCTCCACTCCATAAACAATGATATTCTCTAAAAAAAGTTATTCCTCTTATAGTTTGGTGACAAAACTATTTCTCTTTTGGCAGTTCCTAAAGTCATATGAGTATTATAATATTTGAATCCCAAAAAGGGTCACATATATAGCTAATGAAACATGAAAAAATCTTATGTAAGGAACTATTATAATAAATGCTTATTGCATTCAATTCATTCCTATTATGTTTCTTCAAATATTCCATGCAAAAGTCTTTATGACATCAAGATAACAAAAACAAAAGCAAATATATATATATAGAAGCATTAGTTCATATAAACACTGGATATAAAGAAAATCGAAGCATAAAAATGAAAAATATAAGTATAGAAAACAACTACAATTATAAGGAGTGTTAGTCACCTAATTATAAAGCATAATAGTGCAATGACCAAATTTGGATTTACTAGAATTGTATTTTCTGTATACATCATATGAATAATAAATTAAACACACAAAAAAGAAAAAAATGATGAGAAGTTAGTCTTTCAATGTAGAATACATTTTTCAAAATAAGAAAAGTAAGGAAGATTTGAAAAAAGAAAAATGATATCTATGTAGGCCTATCTTATGGTGGAAGAGTTGAAGTATTTGATATCAAATTTTCACAAGGCCACTAACTATTTATATTTTGATTAAGCTCAAACTAAAAAAGGCTAAAATATATACTAGAACTTCTAACTATGTAAATCAAGTTGAAAAAATATTTAAACACACCTGAACAAGGCACATCTTCTTACTTCATTAACTTGACTTTTTCACATTAATTCACAATTCTTTACACTGCATGTGTCCACACATTCCACCATTCCTATATTTACATCATTGGCATTGTGTTCTACTTTTGCAATTTATTATAGCAAAATTTGTAGAACTACTAATCCTTACCGATATTTTTCATTGACACACATTCTGCAATAGAGAAAATTAGCAGTCAACCTACTTAAAGGAATGTAATTTTAAAAATGTCTAGAGATGGTTGATGAGTACATGTAATATGAAATAAAATACCATTCGATTATATGAAAGTTGAATTGACATATAGCATAAAAAGTACATTAAGCTACTTATTATAAGAAAAATGAAAATACAATAGTGATGTATAATTATGGTAAGAAAAAATAAGGAAATGATAAATGAGAAGTGCCTAAAAGAATCCTTATATTTTAAAGATATAATAATTACCATTATCAAAACCCTAAAATCAAATAGCAAGGCATTATTGAAAATCACAAATGGAAAACTATGTCAAACTATTTAAATTAATTTTCTATGTCATTATAATGCATTAATTTAAGAAGAAAAGAATCAAATAGTGTTGTAGAGGACATTGATTGACAAACATATTGAGACATATATAGTGGTAAAAATGGCTTAAGTAGTTTCACTTCTTTGTTGTTACTTTTCACTAATTTAATTCATATAAATGTATAGAATAAAAGAATATATATACAAGCATAAATAGAAATAGACAAAATTCAATAGATTAAAAAAAAAATAGAGAAAAGAGTGTCAAACTTAGTATCTTCATATGTTATATCTTTTTTTCTTCTCATTCTAAGCAAGTCGTGCTATGTAATTTCAAACAAAGGCACATGGACATATCTAATTTCATGTTTCTCTTCCCTTCTTACATGAAATAACAAGGCTTTTGATGCATAATAAAAATAATACCCAAGTTAGTGAATAAAAGAGAGATATCCACCTTTGTGAAATACCTTTAAGCATCATTAACTACAACATAGCAGGGTCTCTCCATCTAGGTATTTGTTGCAATTAAAGTTTTTATCATTGACAAAATGTTTCATGCCACATAAAAGAGATACTTAGATATTTTGAGTGTTTAGCAAGGCTGGCAATTTTGGATAAAATTCCTAAGTGTCCCTTAACTCGATTTTCCAATTCCTCTTTGAATTGCTTGACCATTGAAGATTAAGACTTTGCTAAGAGGCCAAGGTATGTAGCCGAGTGTGTGGTGATTGAATGTGAATCAACTTTTTTTTTTTTTTTTTCATTTTTAAAAGAGTTCAGAAAGTTGGGAGAAATTTTTTTCGTTGAAAGACTTTAGTTCTCCTGTTTCTAAATCAATCCAGATGCAGGGGCAAATCAATCTAACTAACCTATTTTTAAGATCAATTTTTAGCCCTTGGCTTAATGGCTTCATTCTCATTTAAAATCAAATTTCTCCCATTTTTGGAAGTAGTGAGAGCAACAGTTGTGAGAGAGCTTTTCTTTCCTCACCATTTTGAGGTTGTTTGCCTCCTAAGAAAATCCTATAAGTTTTCCAAGAATTTTTTTGTAGGATTTTCTAAAAATGAACATAGGTTGATTTTTGAAACATTCAACTCTCATTCTGTCACGCCCCAAGACCCACTCCAAGGGCGTGACGGTCATTTCACACTTCAAACCCGAAGGCTTACAGTGTAACCTGACCCAAACAATTATCTTGTAATCGGAAATTACCAATTACCAAATACCTGTTCAGAGTAGTGGAACAAAATCTAAAATCCTCAAAATTCAATTTCAAAACTAAAACATCCACTATCCAAAATCCATTGTCCAAATATTTGCAAACTTAAACAATTCAAGTACTAGAACAAATTTCAAAATCTCCAAAACTCAACTTTGATCTAACATAAAATGTGAAGGATCAATATCCGAATAACTTCCAAATACCAAAAGATCCAAATGAACATAACTAACAGTTAAACAAAATCCAACATAAAATCCTAAGTCAAATCCTAATGATGACCATTCCTCAGCCTAGCCATCACTCCTCACCTGAACTAAGGGTACCTGAAAAGTAGTCAACAAATGGGAATGATCTCACAGCCCAATAAGGAACATTAATGCAGTCCATGGATCAAATATTTCAAACTCACTTGCAAAATAGGAGATATTGTAATCAATCATTTTCATAAAGCTGTGAGTAAATTTATTTATTTATTTTGCCAATACATTCAAAATTTCTAACTATATGCATTTATTTCTGATTCAAACAATTTCATATCAAATTTAGTCAAAACATTCTAATAATTTATTTACTCTGGTCATCAAACATCAAAGGGTGCCCAATTAGGTGGGATTTTTCAAATAGGTGGCTAGCCTCAAATTGTTCCTTTAAGGTGGATGGAACCAAACATTACTAGTACTAGTAACCTCTAATCGAAACCCCTAGAGGCTGGGGTTCAAATCAATTACATTCCCCACCAAGAAATGTAAAGGTCAACTATTATATCCCATTGACAAGGGCCAAAAGTCAACTATTATATCCCGTTGACAAGGGCCAAACAAACCAGAGTCAAATATTTATTTCATTTATTCAAATTTACAACATATAATATCTCCACATTTATTTGTCAAAAACATAATATAAAATTCTAACATACTTTTCATGCAAAACAGGTTTGATCCATGCATAAAACGGAATATAACTCAAATGTTTTCAAATAATGTATATATATATATATATATATATATATATATATATATATAAAATTGTTTCAAAAAGAATTTAACAACTACATTAGTTTCCCTTACCTCAAAAGAAGTCCTCAAAAACTTTGGAGAAAAATAATCCTAAAAATCTACTCTTCACCTAACAAATATAAGAGAAATAATCATTACTATTTATCTAAAATTATAGGTTTGTCAATCCTAAAATTTTAGGTATTCAAATTAATGTTTTTAATTATGAAAGATAATTTAATCTATTCATAATTTAAAAAAAAATTAATAAATTTTTAATTCATATAGAACTTAATTTATTTTTAAATTTTTTTTTCAAAAATTAACCCTAGCCTAAATCGAAATCTTCCAAAGAATCTTTTTTTTCATCTAAAAATTAAGATTTCCCAATTTCCAACAATAAATCAAAATCTTAAATTTTCACTATTTTGATATTAAAACGAAAAAAAAAAAAAACCTAACCCTAATCTAGATTTGGGTTTTCCAAAAAAAAAAAATATATAATGTGCTTAAAATTAACTAATGAATCGAAAAAAAATAATCTAGGGGTTAGAATCTTACCTATAGAGATTTGTTCTTCAAACCTTGAACTATAGAGGTTTGTTCTTCAAACCTTGAAATCTGACCTCAACTTCACGTTCTTTGGAAACTTTCTGCGAACAGGAACGCGATTCAGAAAAGAACAGGAAGAAGAGAATTTCCTATTTATACCTAGGGTATTATTCGTAAAATTACCTTTTCACCCCTCTTCCATTTTATTAAATTAATTAATTAATTTAATATCATTATTATGAATTTCCTAAATTACCCTTTTTTTTTAAAAACTTGGGCGTTACATCCTTCCCTCCTTAACAAAAGTTTAGTCCTCTGAACTTGACATACCTGAGTCTTGAAATAATTGAGGATGTTTTTCTCTCATCTCTTCTTCTAACTCCCAAGTGGCCTCTCGGATACTATGATTACTCTACTGGACCTTTACCAACTTGACAATAGCATGTCGTAGTACCTTATCCATCACATCCACAATTTGAACGGGTACCTCTTCATAGGTCAAGTTCTCAGAAATTTGAATAGGCTCCAACTCCACAACATGAGAGAGATCATAAATATATTTCCTCAAGGTCGAAACATGGAATACATTATGAGGCCACTTTATAAGCCAAAGTGCCTACTCTTTCTAATACCTCAAATGGTCCCACAAAACGAGGACCGAGTTTCCCTTTTCTTCCAAATCTCTTTATAAACTTCATAGGTGAAACTTTCAAGAAAACATGATCACCCACCTCAAACTCCAAATCTTGTCTGCGATTATCAACATAACTCTTCTGTCTACTTTGTGCTGCTTTCAATCTTTCCTTAATTAAAGAGACCTTTTCAACAGTCAACTGCACAAGTTCAGGCCCCAAAAGTTTCTTCTCTCTAACATCATCCCAACAAACAGGAGATCGACATCTCCTACCATACAATGCCTCAAAAGGTCCATCCCAATGCTAGCTTGAAAGTTATTATTATAGGCAAACTCCATTAGGGGCAAATAATCATCCCAATTACCTTTTAGGTCCAAAGCACAAGCTCTCAACAAATCTTCCAAGACCTGAATTACCCTATCTGATTGACCATCAGTCTGTGGATGAAAAGCAGTACTAAAACTCAACTTAGTACCTAATGCTTTTTGTAAACTATGCCAAAATCTGGAAGTGAAACGAGGATCTCTGTCAGATACTATAGAAATAGGTACACCATGCATTCTCACAATCTCCTTAACATAAAGAGAAGCCAAACAATCCATAGAAAAATTAACTTTCATAGGCAGAAAATGAGTAGACTTTGTCAATCGATCAACAATCACCCAAATTGCATTATTGCCCCCTAAGGTCCTTGGTAACCCAGTCACCAAATCCATAATAATATGTTCCCATTTCCACTCGGGAATAGAAAGTGGTTGCAAAAACTCTGCTGGTCGTTGATGCTCAGCTTTCACTTGTTGACACACCAAACACTGAGCCACAAATTTCGCAATATCTCGCTTCATACCTGACCACCAATAATTCTGTCTCAAATCTTTGTACATCTTTGTCCCTCCTGGGTGGATCGCAAGCCTAGAACAATGAGCTTCCTCCAAAAGCTCTCTCCTTAAGTTTCCATCATTTGAGACACAAAGTCTAGTCCTAAACCTCAAAATCCCATCATCTGATAAAACAAAATCAGGTTTATTGCCCTTTTTAACCTCTTCCATAAGTTGCACTAAATTCAAATCATTATTTTGTAGGGCCTTAATTCTCTTAACTAAGTCTGGCTGCACTCTAAAGTTTGCCACAAGAGCTCTGAGTCTAAAACTCTGATATGAACTTGTAAACTCCTCGAATCTCCCAATAATTGCCTCTGACAACCTCTAATAGCTGCTAAGGAACCAACGGATTTCCTGCTTAAGGTGTCAGCCACAACATTTGCTTTCCCTGGGTGATATTGAATAATGCAGTCATAGTCTTTAAGTAGTTCAATCCGCCTCCTCTGTCTCATGTTCAACTCCTTTTGGGAAAATAAATACTTCAAGCTCTTATGATCTGTGAATATCTCACAAGTTTCACCAAAAAGAAAATGTCTCCAAATCTTAAGTGCAAAAACCACTGCAGCTAACTCCAAATCATGAGTAGGATAATTTCGTTCATAAGGCTTCAATTGCCTAGAAGCATAATGTCACGGACTTAGTCGTTCACTAAGCTCTTGCGGCACTTAGGTAAGTCAAGACGCTTGATCTTGCTAAGTCAGCCTTGCTCCCCAATGCTTAGCTTCCACGGCTAAGACACTCGCGACTCAAAAGCTTAAGAAGCTTAGTAGGCAACTCTTTAAAGAATGGAAGCTTTCACTAACTCAAGGAAACCTTTACAAGTGCTTGGATGCTCACTTGTTTGGTGCCTTGGCCAAATGAGGCCCTCACCTATTTATAGGCACCAATGGAACTCTCTGGAACCTTGGAGGGTTCCTTACAACTCAAGACTATTCTAGAATGTCCTACATCATTCTAGGTACAAGCCTATGTACAAGGATATACAAGAGACTTCTAGAATTCTCTAGAAAGCCCCGGACTCCTCTCATGCCTTCCATCATAGTGTAGAATTGTGTGGATTCCTCCAGGCTTCTCTAGAACCTTCCACACCCTTCCCACTCTAGGAGTCTCCAGAAGTTTCCTGGCTCTATATAAGCCCATAGGGAGGCTCATTTGAATCAGCTTGTGACAATAAGCTACAACTTTCCCATGTTGCATAAGAACACAACCCAAACCCTGATGAGAGGCATCACTATACACCACAAACCCTCCTGAACCTGAAGGGATAGTCAAAATAAGAGCTGTCACCAATTTGTTCTTTAACTCTTGGAAACTACGTTCACAATCATTAGACCACTTAAACTTAACCCCTTTCTAAGTCAAACTAGTTAGAGGTAGGGCAATCTTAGAGAACCTCTCAATGAACCGCCTATAATAACCAGCCAGTCCTAAGAAACTTCGGATCTCGGTCACAGTAGTAGGTCTCCTCCAATTTGACACAGCATCTACCTTTCCAGGATCAACTGAGATGCCATCCTTGGTCACCACATGCCCAAGGAAAGAAACTCTGTCTAACCAGAACTCACACTTCTTAAGTTTAGCATACAATCGCTCATCTCTGAGAGTCTGTAATACAATACTCAAATGACGCTCATGCTCCTCTCTACTCTTTGAGTACACCAAAATATCATCTATAAAAACTACCACAAACTGATCTAGATAGGGCTTGAATACCCTATTCATTAAGTCCATAAAAGCAGCAAGTGCATTAGTCAAACCAAAAGGCATAACCAAAAACTCATAATGCCCATATCTAGTTCGAAAAGCAGTCTTAGGTACATCTTCACCTCTAACCCTTAACTAATGATAACCAGACAGAATATCAATCTTAGATAACACACAAGCACCTTGAAGTTGATTAAACAAATCATCAATCCGAGGAAAGGGATACATGTTTCTCACCGTCACCTTATTCAATTCTCTGTAATCAATGCAGAGTCTCATAGATCCATCATTTTTCTTTACAAATAAAACAGGAGCTCCCCAAGGTGAAACACTAGGCCTAATGAAGCCCTTATCTAACAACTCCTGGAGTTGAATCTTCAACTCCTTAAGTTCTATAGGTGCCATCCTATAAGGCGCCTTAGAGATAGGAGCTGTCCCTGGTGCCAAATCAATGGTGAACTCCACCTCCCATTCTAGTGGCAAGCCAGGTAGATCCTCTGGAAAGACATCAGGAGAGTCCCTTACAATGGGTATGTCTTCCAACTTTAAATCATTTCCCTCATTCACAACATAAGCTAAAAAGGCTTGACAGCATTTCCTGAGCAAAGAACTAGCTCGTAAGGTTGAGATCACATGCAGTGGTTTGTCCACATGCTTCCCCTCAAAACTAAAATCAGGCTGACCAGGAATGCTAAAAGTCACTCTTTTCCGAAAATAATCAACAGAAGCATGATAAGAAGTTAACCAATCCATCCCCAAAATCACATCAAAATCTTGAAGGTCCAGAAGTACTAAGTCAACTGTCATCTCTCTATACCCAATCATCACACAACAATCTCTAATTATTTTATTAAACACAACAGAATCTCCCAAAGGAGTAGCAACAAATAAATCAAAGTCCATATTATCAATCGGCATACCCAACAAACCAGCAAAAGATACGGAAACAAAAAAGTGTGTTGATCCAGGATCAATTAAGACTCTAGCAAATAAGGTGTGAATTTGAAAAGTACCTGTCACTACATCAGACGTAGCCTAAGCATCTCTATGAGTCATAACAAATACCCGCCCTTGAGCCCTAGGCTTCTGTCTATCATCTTTATTCTCCTCCTTAGGCTTCCTAAATACAAACTTCCTACTCTCTGGACAATCCCGAACCATATGTCCCTGTTTTCCACAACCAAAGCAAGCTCCTGTCTCTCTATAGCATGACCTACCCCCATGCTTCTTACCATAAGTAGGACAAATCCCATCTAAATTTTGTGCTGCTTTTCCTTTATTCTAATTTCTACTTGGAGCAGACCTTTTCTGTGCTTGGTTACCATGAGCACCATCATTTCTATTCCTCTTCTTTTGTTGTTCCCTATACTGGTGAAGCTCTTCATTATCATTCTCTGCAATAAGGGCTCTGTCTATCACCTCTGAATAAACACTAAGCTTCAAAATTGATATCTTATTCTTCAGATAAGGCTTCAATCCATCCTGAAACTTTAATGCTTTTTCCTCCTCTGTAGCAATCAACTGTGGGGCAAAACGTGATATTTCGGTAAACTTAGCCTCATATTGGGCCACAATCAAATCCCCCTGTTCCAAATGGATAAACTCTCCCACCTTTTGTCGTCGAACACTATCAGGAAAGTACTTCTTATAAAAAGCCTCCCTAAACTGACTCCAAACAATAGGCCCCTGATCCTCCAAAAGCCTCTTAGTCATGCGCCACCAATGGTCTGCCTCTTTGTCTAACATAAATGCTGCATATGAGGCTTTTTACTCCTTAGAACAATCAATGACATCAAAGAATTTCTCTATCTTCATAATCCAAGCCTCTGCCTCTGTTGGATCTGAAGTACCAGAAAAGTAAGGGGGACCCAACTTCTTAAAGTCGTCAAAGGAGCTACCCCTAGTAGATAAGGATTGTCCTTGACCATTACTTGAAGTAGCTCTAGCCTAATGCTCAACCAAGCCAGCCAAAGCCCCTAAATATCAATAAAGCCTTCCAGTACTCATAGGGGGCAAAGCCTCAGGTGGAGGAGGTATATCATCATTAGCCTGACTGTTTTGGGAAGATGCAAGTCTCCTTGGTGGCATGGTGTCCTATAAAGCAACAGGTATAACTAAATTAGTCACTAAGAAGTCAAATAAGCAAATCAGAATTGTAAAGAATAAAATGAATCAGACTAGATGAAGTTGAAACTTAAATTAATGTGTCACTCATCTATTCCCAAAGGTAAACTAAACAAGTTCCCATCAAGATCACAACCTAATGCTCTGATACCACTCTGTCACGCCCCAAGACCCACTCCAAGGGCGTGACGGTCGTTTCACACTTCAAACCCGAAGGCTTACACAATGTAACTTGACCCAAACAATTATCTTGTAATCAGAAGTTACCAATTACCAAATACCTGTTCAGAGTAGTGGAACAAAATCTAAAATCCTCAAAATTCAATTTCAAAACTAAAACATCCACTATCCAAAATCCATTTTCCAAATATTTGCAAACTTAAACAATTCAAGTACTAGAACAAATTTCAAAATCTCCAAAACTCAACTTTGATCTAACATAAAATTTGAAGGATGAATATCCAAATAACTTCCAAATACCAAAAGATCCAAATGAACATAACTAACAGTTAAACAAAATCCAACATAAAATCCTAAGTCAAATCCTAATGATGACCATTCCTCAACCTATCCATCACTCCTCACCCGGACTAAGGGTACCTGAAAAGTAGTCAACAAATGGGAATGAGCTCACAACCCAATTAGGAACATTAATGCAGTCCATGGATCAAATATTTCAAACTCACTTGCAAAATAGGAGATATTGTAATCAATCATTTTCATAAAGCTATGAGTAAATTTATTTTATTTTTATTTTTTTTGCCAATACATTTCAAAATTTCTAACTATATGCATTTATTTCTAATTCAAACAATTTCATATCAAATTCAGTCAAAACATTCCAATAATTTATTTACTCTGGTCATCAAACATCAAAGGGTGCCCAATTAGGTGGGACTTTTCAAATAGGTGGCTAGCCTCAAATTGTTCCTTTAAGGTGGATGGAACCAAATACTACTAGTACTAGTAACCTCTAATCAAAACCCCTAGAGGCTGGGGTTCAAATCAATTACATTCCCCACCAAGAAATGTAAAGGTCAACTATTATATCCCATTGACAAGGGCCAAAAGTCAACTATTATATCCCGTTGACAAGGGCCAAACAAACCAGAGTCAAATATTTATTTCATTTATTCAAATTTACAACATATAATATCTCCACATTTATTTGTCAAAAACATAATATAAAATTCTAACATACTTTTCATGCAAAACAGGTTTGATTCATGCATAAAATGGAATATAACTCAAACGTTTTCAAATAATGTGTATATATATATAATTGTTTCAAAAAGAATTTAACAACTACATTAATTTCCCTTACCTCAAAAGAAGTCCTCAAAAACTTTGGAGAAAAAGAATCCTAAAAATCTACTCTTCACCTAACAAATATAAGAGAAATAATCATTGCTATTTATCTAAAATTATAGGTTTGTCAATCCTAAAATTTTAGGTATTCAAATTAATGTTTTTAATTATGAAAGATAATTTAATCTATTCATAATTTTTTTTAAAAATTAATAAATTTTTAATTCATATAAAACTTAATTTTTTTTTAATTTTTTTTTCAAAAATTAACCCTAGCCTAAATCGAAATCTTCCAAAGAATCTTTTTTTTTTTTCATCTAAAAACTTAAGATTTCCCAATTTCCAACAATAAATCAAAATCTTAAATTTTCACTATTTTGATATTAAAACGAAAAAAAAAAAAAAAAAAACTAACCCTAATCTAGATTTGGGTTTTCCAAAAATAAATAAATATATAATGTGCTTAAAATTAACTAATGAATCTAAAAATAATAATCTAGGGGTTAGAATCTTACCTATAGAGGTTTGTTCTTCAAACCTTGAAATTTGACCTCAACTTCACGTTCTCTGGAAACTCTCTGCGAACAGGAATGCGATTCAGAAAAGAACAGGAAGAAGGGAATTTCCTATTTATACCTAGGGTATTATTCGTAAAATTACCTTTTCACCCCTCTTCCATTTTATTAAATTAATTAATTTAATATCATTATTATGAATTTCCTAAATTACCCTTTTTTTTAAAAAAACTTGGGCGTTACACATTCTCTTGGTTTTGTGCAAAATACCCATTTTCTTGTTGTGTGAATCCAAAAAGAGACTGAGATCGAGCTTGGTGGGGACTCCAAGTGTGCTTCAGAAGAAGAAGGTGGGACTCTAAAAGTGAAGGTACTAGTCAAGTGGTCTGGACTTGAACTAGGTAAAACCTTGTATTCAATTTTTATTCTTCATAGTGAATGTTTTCGATTGGTAGTAGGCTAATGGTTTTTTATCTCTTTGGAGGTTTTCCACGTTACAATCCTATGTCAATTGTCTCTTTCTTTTACTATACTCTTTGTATTTGCATTTGCATGTGAATTACATTTATAAATTATTGGGAGAGTATTGGTGCATACATACTTGTTTGTGGATGTTATACTTTGTTGAAAAATTATTGGAAGAGAAGCTTATTAACATTGAGAAATTCTAAAGTTAGGTAATCTTTGTTGGGAATTTTTTTTTTTTTAGTACAACAACACTTATTCACCACCCCCCCCCCCCCCTCCCCCTCCCCCTCCCCCCTCTAGGCGTAGTCCATTATTGAGATTCACCTTTCAATTAGTATCAGAGTGGGTTTTTAAAGCAAAAATCATTTTCGATCCTTGAATCTCAATTATGGAACCTCATCAAGAGAGTGCTTCCATTGGGAGACCACCATTCTTAACCGACAAAAATTATTCTCATTGGAAGGTGAGAATGTAATATTTTCTCAAAATGCAAAGTGAAAAAGTTTGGAATGCCGTTGAATTTGGTTGGTCTCCACCTAAAGTGTTGGATAGAGAAAGTAGACCAACAAATGTTATCAAGCCTAAGTTGGAATAGGATAGAGGTGACAATGAAGCTAGTGAGAACAATGTTAGAGCCATGTATTCCATCTTTAATGCCATTAGCATGGATGAATTCCGTAGGATAGCTACATGTACTTTGACTAAGAAGGCTTGGGACATCCTCCAAGTGACTCATGAAGGAATTAATGCTATGAAAGTGTCTAAACTTCAAATGTTGACCTCTAGGTTTGAGAAAATTATGATGGAAGATCATGAGAAGTTTGGAGAGTTTCATGAAAAACTAATGGACATTGTGAATTCTAGCTTTAATCTACGTGAGCCCATCCATAACTCCAAAGTGGTTAGAAAAATTCTAAGATATGTTCCAGAGAGATTTAAAGCAAAAGTCACTACCATTGAAGAGTCCAAGGATGTGGATTCCTTGAAAGTAGATGAACTTGTAGGTTCACTCCAAACCTTTGAAATGACTCTTGGATCACCTAGGAAATCAAAAGGCATTGCCTTGAATTCCATTAAAGAGAAGTCCTTAGGTTTTGAAGGTGAGGGTGATTAAAAAATATTGGGTGGAGAAGTTGCTAGATTTGTTAGAAAATGGAAAAAATACATGAAGTTCAGGAAATATAAGAAGAAGTTCAAGGAAGATTCTAAAAAACGGAACAATTCAATGGAAAAATAAAATGTAAAAGACAAAAAGAAAGACAAGAGTATCAAAAAGGACCTTGAGGTTGAGTGCTTCAAGTGTGGGGGAAATTGATACTATGCCACCTAATGTACCTCGAAGAAAAAAAAGGAAAGAAAGTCATGCAAGTCACTTGGAGTGACACATAATCATGTCAATCAAGTGAAAAAGAATCCAACGCAAATGAGAAATGCACTAATTTCATAGCCTTTATGGCAAGTGTCATTTAGGAACCACTCAAGAAAGAGGTTCTTAGTGAGTCATATGAGTCAAGTGACTCCACTGGTGATGAGATGAGTTTTGACTCTGCATATGAGACTTTGTACAAAGAGTGTTTAAGTCTCAAGCAGGAACAAGTTGAGTGGAAGACTTTTAAATGAAGTTTAATCAATGAGGTTAAAACTCTAAAGGGAGAGAAGAAGTCTTTGCTAGATAAAATCACCTTTCTTGAGAGCGAACACTTTGACATAAAGAAAATGTGTGATGAATTGAAGAGTGAAAATCAAGTGTTTAAGAATGAGTTGAGTTTGAGGAAAGAAGAGTCACATCATAGCTCTAAAAGACTTAGTGATTTGATCAATTTAGGGAGGAAATCAGTTGATAAAAAAGGCTTAGGCTTTGTTGATGAAACTACCACTGCAAGTAGTGATAAAACAATTTTTGTCAAGCCTTGTGAAGGAGTCATCCCTAAGAAAACTCTCTCCAAACTAAAACCTAATTGCACTAAAATGGGACACACCATTGATAGATGTTATGATAGGATATTTGAGAGTTTTCAAAGAAAGTTGACCAACCTAATGCATGAATCATTCACTTTGAGAAATAGGTTGTTAAAAGGAGGCAAAAGAGTGTTCAAGAGGGATTCAAATATCCCTCATCCTAATGGTTTCCAAGGAAGTACTTCTAATAAAATGACCAAAGTCACAAGTGTCAAATAAATATGGGTGAAAAAGAATTAACTTAATTGCCTTGTTGTTCACACTACACTTAAGGTTAGTGAGTCATACTCATGGTACTTTAATAGTGGTTGTTCACGTCATATGATAGGTAATAGATCATTCTTCACTAATTTCACTGAATTTGATGGAGAAAATATGACTTTTGGTGATGGTAATGTTGCTAGTGTGAAAGGAAAATGCACAATTTGTGCTCCCGGAATCCTAAACCTGAAGAGGTCTTGTATGTGGAAGGATTGAAAGCTAACTTGATTACCATTAATCAAATATGTGACAAGAAGCTCAATGTTCAATTTTCACAAAATTTATGCAAAGTGTTTGATTTGAATGGAAATTGTGTGATGATTAGATTGAGAACTTTAGATAACTGTTATGTTGTTTGTCAAAATCCTTCTATTTCTTCTTTTTCTTCCCTTGTGTGTGGTAGTTCGAAAGTTGAATCATTTGATTTGTGGCACCGTAGGTTAAGTCATTTAAACTACTGTGACTTGATGAAGGTTGCTAATAATGAAGTCATCAAAGGGATTCATAAGCTTGGAAAACCCTCTAATCTTATTTGCGGTACTTGTCAAAAGGGAAAACAAAGTAGGAATACACATAAGAGAGTTGATGAAATTTTGACCTCTAAATCTTTAGAACTCTTACACATGGACCTCATGGGACCAATGAGAATTGAGAGTTTAGGAGGTAAGAAATACATTTTGGTGATGGTTGATGACTATCCTAGGTATGCATGGGTTGCATTCCTAAGATATAAGAGTAAGGCATTCATAAATTTCAAGGACATTGGTTTGAAAATTCAAAATGAAAAAGGGTATCCCATTGAAAAAATTAGGAGCGATAAGGGGAGAGAATTTGATCATTCTGATTTGCTAGAATTTTGTCATTCTCTAGGAATCAAACATGAGTTTTCCACTCTTAGAACATCTCAACAAAATAGGGTAGTTGAGAGAAAGAATCGTGTCGTTTAAGAAATGGCCCGAACAATGCTAAATAAGTATGAACTTCCTACACATTTTTGGGTTGAAGTGATCAACATAGGTTGCTACACTTCCAATAGAATTCACTTACGTCCTCACACTAGGAAGACTTGTTATGAGTTGTGGAAAGGAAAGAAACCTACTGTGAAGTACTTTAGGGTATTTGAAAGTACATGTTATGTCGTGAAAGATCACGAAAATCTTGGTAAATTTGAGTCCAAGAGTAAGGAAGGGATATTCCTAGGACATTCCACCAAAAGGTGGGCATATAGAGTGTACATTTTGAGTTCAAAATGTATGGTGGAATCAATCAATGTGATTGTGGATGATCTAGGATCAAGGTTAAGAGAGTGTGATGAGGATAGGATTGATGTGTCAAAACATATTGAATTGATTGAAGAAAAATATGAAGATGAAAAGTTAAGTGAAGAGGAAGAAAATAGAGAAGAGCAAGGAAAGGAAAGTGATAGGTGGAGAATTGAGCCATCAAAGAAAAATAAGTCAAGGGTACCTAAGAACCATCCATTAAGCAATGTGATTAGGAACTATGAGGATAGCATGGTAACAAGGAGACAAGCCAAGCTAAATGAGATTAGTTATGTTGCTATACCTCCTAAATTGAACCAAAAAATGTTGAAGAAGCCTTGAATGATGAAGCTTGGATAGAGTCTCTTCATGAAGAGCTAAATCAATTTTCTAGAAATGAAGTTTGGTTCTTAGTGCCCAGACCAAAAGATGTGAATGCCATTGGAACAAAATGGATTTTCAAAAATAAGATGGATGAAAATGGAGTGATTATGAGAAATAGAGTTAGGTTGGTTGCTCAAGGGTTTAAATAAATTGAGGGAATTGATTTTGATGAAACCTTTGTTTCGGTTGCAAGACTTGAATCCATTCGAATACTCTTGGTTGTAGCTTGTGTATGCAAATTTAAATTGTTTCAAATGGATGTCAAGAGTGCTTTTTTTAATGGGATCCTCAATGAAGAAGTGTATGTGGAGCAACCCAAAGTATCCTAATCATGCCTATAGACTTAGAAAAGCTCTTTATGGCTTAAAGCAAGCTTCTAGAGCTTGGCATGAAAGACTTACATCCTATCTTCTTAAGAAAGGATTCATGAGAGAGGGGACAGATTGAACATTGTTCATTAGGAGAAATGATGAAGTGTTCTTGGTAGCACAAATCTATGTGGATGACATAGTGTTTTGCTTTACCACCAGTAAGTGTGCTTTAGATTTTGCCAAAAAAGATGTAATGTGAGTTTGAAATGAGCATGGTAAGGGAATTGACCTACTTTCTTAGTTTCCAAGTGAAATAACTCAAGAATGAGATTTTCTTACCCCAATCCAAGTATGCAAGGGAACTTGTCAAAAAGTTTGGGCTTGAGTCAACCAAACATTTTAGGACACCAATGGCTACCAACCCAAAGCTAAGTAAGAATGAATCCGGAAAAGGGGTAGAGGAAACATTGTATAGGAGTATGATTGGTAGCCTCTTATATCTCACTACTAGTAGACTGGACATAGCTTTTAATGTTGGAATGTGTGCTACGTATCAAGAATGTCCTAAGGAATCTCATCTCATAGCTCTTAAGCACATCATTAGGTACATTGCTAGTACTTTAGAGCTTTGCCTTTGGTATCTCTTTGATACTCATTCTAATGTAGCTCGCTACACTAATGCTGATTGGGCTGGAAATGTGGATGATATGAAAAATGCTTTAGTGGTTGTGGACCCTCACCCGATCCACCGGACCGGCACGACTCGCTTTTAAAAGAAAAGAAAGAATGAAAAAGTTGAGTTTTCCGGTTTTGAAAAACCCACCCCCGGTAAGGAACGGTGTTGTATGGAGTCGCCACTTACTTTTTATTTTTCTTTTTAAAATGGGGAAAATTAAGTAAGAACAAAAACCCCTAATGACCCTAGTATGGAAAAAGCGGTCTGCGAAAACTAGATTCTGGGTCTGGGGATCAGGTTACCCATTGGGAAGGTACCTCATGCGAGGTAGCACCCCTCTAGCCCCGAAACTCGGTCTCTACTAATGAATTGGGTATGTGGGAGCATATGGGTCAAAAATGAAACCCTATGTTAAATAGATGTCATGAATCACACAATTTTAATTGGTATTTGGCATGCATATGAATTCAACCAACAAAAACAATGGGTGCGTACCTGTGGTCCCCAGCCAAACGCTGCATAAAAGGTCAACCAAACACAGATAAACACATAACAAACATTCAGGATCAAGCACCATGCATGCATATGATTCAACAATCAAAACCAACGATGCATACCTATGATCCCTAGCCATGTGCTACAGCAGAGGGTGAGTCAGCCATGCAACATGTATTCAGAATCAAGAATCAAATTTTGTGCCAAAAAGGAAGAAAACTGGTTGAAATCAGGTAATGGACTCCCCAAATGTCATACAAATCAAACAAGACTTACCTAGACCACACCGCCCATAACCTCAAAATGGGCCCACACTAATTGAAATCAAACACTGACTTAAACCTTCAAGATAGCTCACAAGTGCCCCATAGCAAATGGGTTTGAGCCCCAATGGATACGGGCTTGAAAAATGCCAAAATTGAGGGCTGCCCAAAGTCCTCTTGCAGAATAGGTTGAACCAGTTCTCAACTGGTACAACCTGTTGAGAAGAATTCCCAATTTTTTCTAGAAAACTCCTAAATGAATGAGGATTCAAACAAAAGAAACGGTTCTCAATTCCGAGCCCGGATGAGTGGGAACCAGACAAAGAAAGGTCAGGGGTTCTTCATGGCTGACAGAGGCAGCCAGCTATGGTGCTGAACCGGTTGAACCGGTTTCCAACTGGTTCAGAAGGTTGATAAAAAATCCCAAATTTATCCAGAAAGTTTCTAACTGAATAAGGAAGCAAACAAAAGAAACGGTTCTCAATTCCGAGCCCAGTTGAGTGAGAACCAAACAAAGCAAGGTCAGGTATTCCTCATGACTGACAGAGTCAGCCAACTATGGTGCTGAACCCGTTGAGCCGGTTTCTAATTGGTCCATCCGGTTGATAAAAAATCCCAAATTTGGTCAGAAAGTTCCTAAATGAATAAGGAAGCAAACAAAAGAAACGGTTCTCAATTCCGAGCCCGGATGAGTGAGAACCAAACAAAGCAATGTCAGGGGTTCCTCGTGGCTGACAGAGGCAGCCAGCTATGGTGCTGAACTAGTTGAACCGGTTCCCAACTGGTCCATCCGGTTGATAAAAAATCCCAAATTTGGTCAGAAAGTTCCTAAATGAATAAGGAAGCAAACAAAAGAAACGGTTCTCAATTCCGAGTCCGGATGAGTGAGAACCAAACAAAGCAAGGTCAGGTATTCCTCATGACTGACAGAGTCAACCAACCATGGTGCAAAATTGAAAACGATGAATGAATTAAAATTGAGCCTAAACGTGATTCTAACACATCAAGAAAACAATCATCCTCACCTGTAATCCTCAACCATTCATAACCAATCAACAACAAACATGTGTGGCCTTTATTATCCACACCCAAGCAATACAATTTTCACATCAAAGGAAATAAAAGAGGATGAGAAAAAAGAAAAAGCATACGAAGACGATGAAGATGATCTGTAGGTAAAAAACAAATTCAGCATACTTACCTCAGAATCTCTGCCAAATATGATCCATGTACGCTGATGATGACTTCCAGAAACCGAGATGCTGTAGCTTTCCTCTTCAAAAAACCACAGTGCTGAAGCTTTCCTCCACGCTCTCAACTCAGAAAAAAATGCTCCTCACCCTCTGTTTTTCTCACCAACAAAATATTCCCTCTCTCAAAAATGCCAAAAGGTTCTTTGCTCTCTTATCCTCTCACCTTTTATACTCATACCCCTCTTAGCATTTGAGCCTCCTGGGTTCCTTCCCCTTTAGCACCGAAATCCCCTCCATCAGCATGGGAACCACACCCCCCATTATTTCTCTTGCACTTACGAGGCCAGCTCACTCCCTTCAGTTTTCAGCTTGCTTCACCACCAAGAATCCATATGGATTCGTGGTGGGTTGCAAGGAACCCAAACCAAGGCCCAAAATGGGGCCACAACATTGCCCAAAACTGATCTGGAGCTTATGGGCCTGAGCCATGTAGGATTTGGGTCCCAAAATAACCATAATCAGTGTTTTACACCAGCTGACTCGATGAACCAGCTGAACCGGCTGAACCGGATGCCAACCGGTCGAACCGGTTGCAAAAAATCTTGAAAATTTGACAGAATGTTTCTGGAAGAGTGAGAAATCCATGAAAAAAAACGGTACACAATTCCGAGTTCGGAAAAGGGAGATATGATCAAAATAATTACCAAAAATCAGTGTTCTACACCGGCTGACTCGATGAACCGGCTGAACCGGATGCCAACCGGTCGAACCGGTTGTAAAAAATCTTGAAAATTTGATAGAATGTTCCTAGAAGAGTGAGGAATCCATGAAAAAAATAGGTAAGCAATTCTGAGTTCAGAAAAGGGAGATATGATCAAAACAAGCCCGAGTGCTCCGAACCTCAACATGCCCCTATAAACTCCAACTAAGCTAAAACATCGGGATGACCCCACTTCCTTCCTATAGGGTGATGTGAACGACTAGGAAAATGGCCATGATGACCCTCCAAAATGAACCACATACGCACCACAATGGACCACAGACAAGCCCACACGAGGCTCGGACACCGACTAAGCCCAAAAGGGGCCCTAGTGGTGCCATATGAGAACGATGGGTGCAAGTGACGCCCAAAGGATAAATGCCAGTGTTGAGGGACAAAATTGAGGGTCTATAGTGGTTTTTTTATATTAGAAATTGTTTGGTTGCTTGGATGAGTAAGAAACAAAATTCTGTTTCACTCTCCATAGCTGAAGCGGAATACATTGCTTAGTAGTTGTTCTTCTCAGCTTCTATGGATCAAGCAAATATTGAGAGATTATGGAATAGATCAAGGAGCCATGGTTGAGTTTTGTGACAATACTAGTGTGATTAGTATCTCTAAGAACCCTGTTCTTCACTCTAGGACAAAAGACATTGACATTAGGCATCACTTCATTCATGACTTAGTTGAAAACAAAGTTGTATCATTGGAATATGTTCTAACAGAGGGTCAAATTACTGATATTCTTACTAAACCTTTGAATGTGTTTAGGTTTGAATCACTTAGAAGATCCATATGTTTATGCACACTCAGTTGACTTCCTCTAGATCTTGTCTAGGACATCTTCTTGCATATCTTTGAGTCCTAGTAGTCTTCCCAAATTCCTAAATGTCATCAAGTTGATGTTCTTTTTGTTTTGGTTCAATATTTTCTCCATTTTCCATAAATTTTCAACAATTGCTGAGTTCATGAGAGTGACATGCTTATTCTTTTGTTTAAAAGTTAGATTGGCTCATAATGTTCTTAAAAGCTTCAAGATGTCTTTATCTCCATGGCTTGATTGATAAACATGATATTGAATCCTTACTATTTTGATTTGATTAGATAAACCACAAAAGGTTAGCTTTATTTCTTTTAAGTGAGTATAAGCTCATGGTTGAACCTTGTGATTGCATAAATGGTGAATAATGCTCTTTAAAGTTTAAATGTAAACTTATACCTATTTAATGAAGCATTAAAGAGTGAGTAAAGTCACCTGAAAATTCCTTGAGTGGTTGAGATGATCGTTCCTTGATTGTTTTTTCCTCTCTTTGAAATGAAGTATGAAAAAAATGGAAAAAAAAAATGAAGTTTCCCGAAATGGTTATGGCTCCTTGGCAGCGTTTCAAGAGTTAAAAAGCCTCCATTGCAAGAGTGGGACATCCCTTATGTTGTTGTAAAGGCATCCTTAAAGATCCCTAAATAAAAAAATTGATCTGAAGAGTAAAGCCTATATATTTGTATTTCTTTCAATGCTAAATGTGAAAAGAAAATGAGGTATGAACTTTGTTAATGGGATGTAAATAGGTCGTGTTAAACAAAAATCCAGCCAAGAGAGGTGCAAATCAACTTCTATCTTGAATTTCTCTAGGAAAGAAGAGTGTCTTGAAAATAATTTTTGCCTCATGGATAGATATGTGTTCATAAGTGGAAAGAAATTAACATTCTCACTATTTTATGGTATCATGAGTTAGTTTTCTTTGAGCTTAAGCTTTCTTGTTAGAGTGTTGATAATCATTTTTTTTTACCTATTCATTTGATAAATTTGGAAGGTTCTTCAATCTCTATGTTTGTTAATTTTGTCTATTATTAAGTTCTTGGAAGCATTTTTGTTCAATATGAATCAATTCTAACTCATTAATTGAAAGATAAGTATGCCATCCTATTGTATCTTAGCTTTGGTGGATCAATTTTCAATTTTTGGAAAGCTTGTTGGTGCGTTTCTTGTGATTTTTCATTAGTTTTTGCCTAAGTCAATTTTCAGTCGGGTGTCAATTAATCTGCTGAATTTGTGGATCGATCCATTGTGTGCACAGTCTTGTGACTGAGATACCTTGAACTAAACTTAGATTGATCTACCAAGATCGATACCACTTATTCCTTGTCCACTTAGCCATTTTTTTTCTTCAAATTTGGCTTATTCAAACCTGGGTGATTATGTATCACTGAGAGCTCACGATTGAAAGCTGGATCAATCCACCAAGCTCAATACCACTTATGCATTTGTGAAAATTTCCATTTTTTCCCTCAACTAGTTATACTCATATGGTTTAGTGTTGAGGGGCATTTTTGTAATTTAAAGTTTAAAAAAATTGAAAAAGTCAAAGTCCCTAAAAATGCATTTATTTCACATTCATTTCTCTAAAAATGCCCTAGCTTTTTTGATCTAGAGAAGAGAACCTTTTTTTTGTGTTTTCTCTTTCGTCATGGTTGTCGGTCTGTCATTCTAACCATAGCCACCATCGTTCCACTCTCATTGTAAAAAAACTATACATCTAATCTCTCCAGCTATTGCGCAATCATATCATCCATCCGAAATCGACATCTACCACTTTCATCCCATCTATTGTTGGCGTAGTTTTCGGAGACATTTCCAGCCATCTCCAACTATTTTCACTGGAATCATCTCACAATTCATGGCCTTTGCTATAGACTAGTGTGTCTTCTTTGCGCATCATCTCCATACAGTGTTGTCGGACTTCGTTTTCGGGCAATTCTTGACATTTTTTCCGACCAATCCCATTGGATTCTTTTTTCCGATAGGATCTTTAACTTATCACGATCTGCAAAACTCATTCTTCTTGGTGTTTGTCATCGGCCTACATTTCCTTTCTTTCTATCAACATTTTCTTTGGCATTTGTCACTAGATGGTGCTCCACTTGTTGTTGTCAGCACCCTTTCTAGCGAGTTCTTCTTCTTATAGCTATGTCTATGTCTTCTCCATCATAGGATCTCTTTTCTAGCAACCCTACTCCTTTGTATACAGGTTTTTCATCCTCTATTAGTGATTACTACCAAAAAGTGCTATTTTGTAGACCTAATTATAATGGTTTTAAGCACCTTTGAGTAGTAATCATATTCATTTAACCCAATTAATTCATTAAGGTCCTTAGTAATTGGTTTTAACCATTTTGTGGCAAGTTTACATGTTTTTATCAGCTTATGAATCGATTCAAGCATGCCAAATGATGGAGGAGCTACTTGGACAAGTTAAAGCAAGGATTTTGGACATTTACAGGCTTGAATTTCAAGTGGAAACACGAGCACAAGCAAAGAGAAGCAAAGATGAAAACAGAGTGAAGAAGCAAAGAGGACAGCAGCTGCAGTCTTCTTTCGCACTTTTGGAGCACTTACCGAAGTCCATTTTTTACATACTATATACCATTTCAAAGCTCTGGAAGTCAACAATCCAACACATCAAACCGTGCACGATTTGGAGTTGAAATGAGGAAGATATGGCCTTCGGAAGCCAACTGCTCCAGGTTATGCGAAAATTTCGCATAACACCTTCAAAATTTGCATAACCCATGCGTGTTGCGAATTTTGCTCTGTTTTTGCCGACTCCACTTTAGATATTTTCCTTTGTATTTTGTGATGTAATTTCCTTTCTTATCCTTGTAACTAACCAATCACAAGCTTTTGCTTTTGTAAAGACTATATAAGGGGTGGAAATCACCTCTTGGAAGATATAGAATAGAGAATAATAGGTTACATTTTACACTTAGAATATACAAAGCTCTCTCGTTTCTCTTTTCTCTTTACTATTTTATTTTCTTGGAAGCCAAACAGCCTCTGAGGGCTTTTCCTCAGAGGATGATTGGCTAAAACTTTTAGTTTCTCAAAGTATGGATGTTATGTGATGGCTTGGATGCAATCCCATGGAAATTTCTTGCACCCGGAAGGTAAGGTAGACGTTTTTCATTAAAGGTTCATTAAGGCAAAGTTTGGTTTTTATTTCCTTTGGACAACTTCCAACGGCCAATACTTGATAAGCTTTTGGATTTCTATCCATTAGTTATCTCCTACGAGCTATTGGAAGGTGAGGTTTTCAATTCCAAGTTTTGTATTAATCCGTTAGAACCAATTTCAATGGCCATTGAAAGGTGAGTTTATCACTTGGAATGACTTTGAGTTGCCAATATTTGGTAAGCTTTTGGCTTTAGACCATTAGTTATCTCTTACGAGCCATTCAAAGGAAGTCTAAGGTGAATAACCATTGATGAAATTCACTACCATCTGTTTTGCCATTTTAAAGGATTAAAACTTGATTTGCTAAATCCATACCGGTTCGGGAAGCAAGCATCACCATAGTTGCAACCCCAACGCGAGGAGCCTATCCTGAGATTTCCAATTTGCATAAGAGCCTGAGCATAGCTATCCTATCTTTGAAAAACTTGTTTTTACACCCTTTTATTTTAGTCTTTAATGTTAGCTTAGATTAGTTTAAATCTTTCTAAAACATTTACATCTTATTTTAAAGCTAACATCCATAAGAAAATCACCTATTTTCCTAATTTGAATATCACTTGTGTTTGCGAAAACCCTTCCCAGTGAACGATCCTAGAACCACTATGCTATAGTAGCTTGGCTACTTTAGTAATAGTATTCAAGGTATAAATTTTGTTGATACGCCTTTAAAGCTAAGCTACCATGAGTCGCATCAAATGGCGCCGTTGCCGGGGATCGACCATGAGTTGAATCAAATGGCGCCGTTGCCGGGGAAGGTGCCACAATCATAGTGAAGCAACCATTAAGGGTAACTTGTGATCTTCATCACAAGTTTGGTGAGTTTTCTTATAATTTTTTAGTTTAGTTTTTATTTAGTTAAATTTTTTATTCTCTTTTCTTTTATTTTTGTTTTAATTTCAATTTGTGCATTCCTTGTTGGATTCGAGACCAAGAGAGAACCCTGGTACAAGTTGAAGAAAAGAGCCTTAGTTGAATATCATTTTTTATAGAAATGGAAATTCCACATGAAGATCAAAGCTCTCATTATGATCATGAGAAGGACAAATTTGCATACCTATCCATGAGGGATCGGATTGAGTTAGGGAAAAGGCAAGTTCAACAAAGTCAATGGGGTAGTAAGTATGTTTTGAATGAAGACATGAGCATGAAGGCAAAGCTAGCATCTATGGCTAGAAGGATAGAAGAGTTTGAATTGAGGAATGTGCATACTGAAGCACAACCACAAGCCATGCCAACTTCATTTGAGTATATAAACCATCCCAACCTTGCAACCCAACCTCAACCTCAACCATCAATGAGTACATCTTCATTGGAGCAAGCCATTTTGAAGATAAGCAAAGTCATGGAGGACTTTGTAGGTGAGCAACAAAAGATCAACTCTCATCTTAATGAAAAGATTGATAATTTGGAGAGTTCAATAAATGTAAGAATGGAGGGGGTTTATAATGATCTATCACTAAGGATAGAAAAAGTTCAAGACTCCATTGAGAAGCTCACCAATCTCGACATAGCAAGGGGGAAAAGGAAGCTTCCTCCTCAACCCCACCATAACCTTCAAGGAACCAATGCAAAAAGATCAAGGAAAGTGTTGATGATCGACACTTTGGTGGGGGATTGCTATGACAACTCTATGGACCAACCTTCCATTGAAAATCATAAGGTTCAAGATGATAAAGGGTTACTTGAACCCTTTAAAGCATCCACTTCTCCAGGGAAGAGAAGAGAAACGAATTCCCTTGGACCAAATGGGAAGGATGCCAATTTTGTTTGGGATCCAGGGGGAATTCAGCATGAAGTGGGTGTGTGAGTGAGGATGAGCTAAATAGTTCATTTTCTTTTTGGGGTACATGCTATCAGCTTCATTTAAATTCTATGCTTTCTTTAAATTTATGCATGTTTTAGTTTGAATTCTTAGCTTTAATTTAGTTTTAATATGTTTTTAAGATGAGTTTTGAAGTGTTCATGCAGGTATGATGCTTGCAAAAATCGAAGTTATGGTGAAAACAAGGGAAAATAGGGGAGAAAAGCCAAAACAGAGCAATTCGCACCACCCTACTTCGGCAACTGTTGGGAACATTTCGATCGCTTCCCGAAGTTCATTTCATGCGTACTATATCTCGTTTCAAAGCTTGGGAAGTCAAGGAGTCCATAGGTTCAAACGGTGCTCGATTTGGAGTTGAAACGAAGAAGTTATGGCCGTTTGAAGATGACTGTGCAAAGCTAAACGGGAATGTTGCAGCCGCACCCCATTTTGCTACTGTTGGACACGTTTTTGGAGCACTTTCTGGAGCTCAAATTATGCATTCCATATCTCTTTTTGAAGCTTAGGAAGTCAGGAGTCCAATGCTTCAAACGGTGTATGATTTGAATTTGAAACGAAGAAGTTATGGCCATTTGAAAGAATCCAATATTTCAAGAAGGCGGGTGAATAGTGCTTGTGCGAAATTTTCGCATAACACCCCCCCTTGTGCGAAATTTTCGCATAACACCTACCTTGTGCGAATTTTTTAGTTTCTCCATCCCTACCCTCCCCAATCCCAAGCCTTTGCGCCTTGTCCTCAGCTGCTCAAAGTGGGGCCCACTCATCATTTTTGTAAATATTTAGTATAAATTCCTCTCTCATTCAATTTTTGAATTTTGAAACAGATGGTTCAACCTTCTCAACTCCAAGTCCACATCACATGAGGTACCACTTCCTTCCTCCTTATTTTCGATTCAAACATTGAGGACAATGTTCATCTCGGTTGGGGGGAGAGATGAGGAAGTAAGTATTAGTTTAAATTTTTATCTTACTTAGTTAAATTAGCTACTTTTTGTTTAAATTTTAAAATTTTTGCTTTAAACTCCATGGATATTAAGGATTAACTCTCAAAATTAAATGAGAGAAGTCGAGTTTCAACTTGATTACATGAGTCTTAGAGTTTGTATTATGCTCTTCTAAAAGTTGATGAATTGTTGAAACTCCCATTGCATGCAAGCTTATCTCTTCCACCTTAAGCTATTCGCACACACATACATTAGATTCCAGTTATAAGATGTGAAACTATCTCACCCTTTAAGCTTGAGAAATCATAATTTGACACCTTTAACCTCTCTTTAATAGTGTTGGGACACCTCATAAAGACCAATGAGTCTTTGAAAAAATAGAAAAAAGAAGAAAAAGAAAAAGAAAAAGAAAAAAAAATATAGAATAAACTTCTTTGCTTGCCTTGAAACCTGAGCATGGTCCGAAGGGGTGGCGAAAGCCTTTAAAGCCTGGTGCCCTAAGCCTTTATTGGTTGGGAGTCACCGATCCTCTGCTTGTTACATGGGTGAATTGGTTAAGTTTAGTAAGTGAAAAGAATTGTGAATAAGAGGTGCGTTCCTAGCCTATCAAGAGATGGTTAATTTTGCTAAGCTTAAAGAAAGACTTAGGTTGGGGGGAGATGATAGTTATCCATACTATACTCGGAAGCTAATCACATTAACACTTAGCTTTTAGTGGAAGAATTTGATTTGGATCTTTTGAGAGTGGAAATTCTTTTGATGCTTAAACTTGCATAATATCCATTCTTTGTACTCTATGATCAAGTGAATTCTTTGACAACTCTTATTATAGGTTGAGTTTCACATCTTTATTGATCCATGGATGTCCATCATGCCACTCATATCATTTTTTGGAGTGATTTGCATGATCCCTTTTATGTATATTATTATAGTTTACTTAGTTTTTATCTCCTCCATTGCTAAGGGACTAGCAATGAGTCGGTTGGGGGGTGTGATTACTATCAAAAAGTACTATTTTGTAGACCTAATTATAATGGTTTTAAGCACCTTTGAGTAGTAATCATATTCATTTAACCCAATTAATTCATTAAGGTCCTTAGTAATTGGTTTTAACCATTTTGTGGCAAGTTTACATGTTTTTATCAGCTTATGAATCGATTCAAGCATGCCAAATGATGGAGGAGCTACTTGGACAAGTTAAAGCAAGGATTTTGGACATTTACAGGCTTGAATTTCAAGTGGAAACACGAGCACAAGCAAAGAGAAGCAAAGAGGAAAACAGAGTGAAGAAGCAAAGAGGACAGCAGCTGCAGTCTTCTTTCGCACTTTTGGAGCACTTACCAAAGTCCATTTTTTACATACTATATACCATTTCAAAGCTCTGCAAGTCAAGAATCCAACGCATGAAACCGTGCACGATTTGGAGTTGAAATGAGGAAGATATGGCCTTCGGAAGCCAACTGCTCCAGGTTATGCGAAAATTTCGCATAACACCTTCAAAATTTGCATAACCCATGCGTGTTGCGAATTTTGCTCTGTTTTTGCCGACTCCACTTTAGATATTTTCCTTTGTATTTTGTGATGTAATTTCCTTTCTTATCCTTGTAACTAACCAATCACAAGCTTTTGCTTTTGTAAAGACTATATAAGGGGTGGAAATCACCTCTTGGAAGATATAGAATAGAGAATAATAGGTTACGTTTTACACTTAGAATATACAAAGCTCTCTCGTTTCTCTTTTCTCTTTACTATTTTATTTTCTTGGAAGCCAAACAGCCTCTGAGGGCTTTTCCTCAGAGGATGATTGGCTAAAACTTTTAGTTTCTCAAAGTATGGATGTTATGTGATGGCTTGGATGCAATCCCATGGAAATTTCTCGCACCCGGAAGGTAAGGTAGACGTTTTTCATTAAAGGTTCATTAAGGCAAAGTTTGGTTTTTATTTCCTTTGGACAACTTCCAACGGCCAATACTTGATAAGCTTTTAGATTTCTATCCATTAGTTATCTCCTACGAGCTATTGGAAGGTGAGGTTTTCAATTCCAAGTTTTGTATTAATCCATTAGAACCAATTTCAATGGCCATTGAAAGGTGAGTTTATCACTTGGAATGACTTTGAGTTGCCAATATTTGGTAAGCTTTTGGCTTTAGACCATTAGTTATCTCTTACGAGCCATTCAAAGGAAGTCTAAGGTGAATAACCATTGATGAAATTCACTACCATCTGTTTTGCCATTTTAAAGGATTAAAACTTGATTTGCTAAATCCATACCGGTTCGGGAAGCAAGCATCACCATAGTTGCAACCCCAACGCGAGGAGCCTATCCTGAGATTTCCAATTTGCATAAGAGCCTGAGCATAGCTATCCTATCTTTGAGAAACTTGTTTTTACACCCTTTTATTTTAGTCTTTAATGTTAGCTTAAATTAGTTTAAATCTTTCTAAAACATTTACATCTTATTTTAAAGCTAACATTCATAAGAAAATCACCTATTTTCCTAATTTGAATATCACTTGTGTTTGCGAAAACCCTTCCCAGTGAACGATCCTAGAACCACTATGCTATAGTAGCTTGGCTACTTTAGTAATAGTATTCAAGGTATAAATTTTGTTGATACGCCTTTAAAGCTAAGCTACCATGAGTCGAATCAATTAGTCTTGTGTGTCTGCATTAGGTTTCTACTCAAGCTTTCCAACAAGGGTTTGAGTGGGCGTCGGGTCTCCTTACTCTACTAGTCTTCAAAGTACATGTTTTCAAAATTATACCTTAGAAAGGTTGTGGTAATATATGCAGGTGCTACTAATGTTTTTCTTGAAAATTTATTTACAGGTATTGTAGTACTTTTGGTGAGGTTTTTAGTGAGTGGGTGCCTTGTATGAGAGTTGGGTGGGGCTTACTTACTTGTACTCACTCACGTTGTAAAGGGTTTTGTCCCAAAATTGCCAAATGGGGAGATTGTGAGTGTTTAGATAGGTTGGCAATTCCAGAAAAAATTCCTAAGTGTCCCCTAACTCGGTTTTCCAATTCCTCTTCGAACTACTTGACCCTTGAAGATTAAGACTTTTCTAAGAGGCTGAGGTATGCAGTCGAGTGTGTGGTGATTGAATATGAATCAACCCTATCTCTCATCTTTAAAAGAGTTAAGAAAGCTAGGAGAAATGTTTTTTGTTGAAAGACTTTTGTTCCCCTGTTTCTGGATCGATCTAGGTGCAAGGGCAGATTAATCCAACTAACCTGTTTTTAAGATCAATTTTCAACCCTTGGATTAAGGGCTTTATTCTCATTTAAAATCAAATTTCTCCCATTTCTAAAAGCAGTAGTAGTGAGAGAGCTTTTCTTTTCTCACCATTTTTATGGTGTTTGCCTCCTAAGAAAATCCCATAAGTTTTCCAAGAATTTTTTTTTAGGATTTTTTGAAAATGAACATGGGTTGATTTCTGAAACATTCAACTTTCATTCTCTTAGTTTTGTGTGAAAACCTATTTTCTTCTTATGTGAATTCAAGAAGAGGCCAAGGTCGAGCTTGGAACGAAGTCCAAGTGTGTTCTAGAATAAGAAGATGAGAAACTGAAAGTGAAGGTACTAGTCAAGTGGTCTGGGAAGGATTGGTTGGCTTGAGCTAGGTAAAACCTTGTATTTAGTTTTTATTCTTCATAGTGAATGTTTTCGATCCATAGTAGGCCCATGGTTTTTTATCTCTTCGGAGGTTTTCCACATTAAAATCCTATGTTAGATGTCTCTTTCTCTCACTATACTCTTTGCATTTGCATTTGCATGTGAATTGCATTTATAAATTATTGGGAGAGTGTTAGTGCATACATACTTGCTTATGGATGTTATACTTTGTTGAAAAATTGTTACAAGAGAAGTTTATTGACATTGAGAAATTCTAAGGCTAGGTAATCTTTGTTGGGATTTTTTTTTTACTTCAACAACACCTATTCACCCCCTCTCTAGGTGTGGTCCATTGTTGAGATTCACCTTTCAGATATGATGAAGTGAAGCTCATCAATTGGATAAATATGAGTCTAATCACCCAAACAAAAGAAGTCCAAGTGAAAATGGACATAATAAATAAAATAATAATTTAAAAGTCAGAAAAGTTTAAAATAAGGGAAACCAACTATAATTGCCTCTTTTGAAAACATCATGCATTAAGAACATTGCATCATAAAAATAGATTTACACCCTCTACCTGAGCAAGATTCCATTCAAGATTTTAATGTGGATATCCTTAAAAAAGTTATGTAGTACAGTTATACTATAGATTCATTTATCATAATAATATTCATATTTTATTTTGGTGCTTCTTATTTCCCATTTTGTAAAATTTCTTACTCCTATGCATTATAATTAATGGTATCATAATTTTTAAAAGAGAATAGTAAACATTAATTGAGCCAACAAAATTTCATAGTCTAAAAACATTAACTTTTTATTTTTCATGTTTATTTGTATAAAACTATATTTCTCTTGTTTATGCTAAAAATGTAAGTTATCTTTCTTCCTAAACATGGGTGTTGCATCCCATTATGATTGTTAGATTTATGGGAACATGTTTCTTAGCAATGATTTCTTAACGTCAATTCATGTGGTCAATTATTTCATACCTCCCAAAGATTAAGAACTACCCTACTCTACTTCATTACCTTTATGATAGCTATTGTACATATCTCGGATGTTGTTAAGAAACTAGAAAGGAGTTTTAAAATTATTCAAATTTGTTTACACAATAATAATAAAATATAAATAATTAAGTAAGTAAAAAAATATATTCTTTCCTTTCTCTTAATATCTACAAGTTGTGCACATCAAACTCTACATTACACACATATACGTAAAATCAAATTAATTTAATGCTTTTAATTTTATTTCTCATTCACACTATTCCTTGTAATTAATTAAAATCTTATATTTTTTTTAATTTAAAGTCAATAAGGAAAAATTTAGAATATTATAAAACTTTATATTCATTTATTATAGATTTAAGTATGCATTTATGTGGGGTTGTTAATCGTCATATAAGATAATGAGATATCGTGAGTTTTAAGGAATAGTAAAGTAGAATGAGAGGTAATAGTGGATTGGAGAGAGTGGTTACAAACACATAGAATTGTCTCCTATGACATACTTTGGGCACTATTTTGAGTTGTTCTTGTGTTAATTCCACCCTATAAATAGTCATATTGAGGTTAGCTTGGCATGCCTATTTGATGATATTTTGTTGCCTTAGTAGATGGTTTTGAGGGTTTCTTGAAAATAATGTCAAATTTAATAATTTTCCATACAATGAATGACAAAATTTTGGCGTGTTTATCGTATAAAGAAACACTCTTAATGCGAAATTGTATGGAATTCTCTTAAACTTTTAGTGAATATGATAAGTAGGTTTTGTTGAAAGAATTGAAATTCTTATCAACACTAATCCACCTAAATTGTTGCTTAGTCTTTGATTGGAATTCATGTTGACCAGATTTCCTTTTTATCCATTTGAAACCGAACCCCTCATAAATTCAACCAAAATCTAAATCACATTTCACATCTATGTGAATAAAAATGTAAATTGTGTTTTTTACAAATCCATGTTTGGGACTATAAACCCCATTTTGAACTAAAAATAAGAGATTGAATCTATATTGTATGATTTTTGTCATTTCTACTTCTCTAATTTTACAAATCCATTTTAACCTTAGTTTAGATTAGGCTTTTAAGATTTTTAAGGGTGTAATGTTCTATTTGTTTTGTTGAAGCTTAACTTAAATATCATTTGTAAGATTTTCTTTCTATTAAATTTGTGCTTACTAGTCTTGTATTATGGACTTTCCTTTACTTAGTGTGAGTAGATAAGTAGTTGAGCTAGGGATTTCATTCCTAGTGAGGTGACTTTTTTAAGATTTATCCCATAAGTAAAATTTGTTACAAATTTAAATGATTGGTTGTGAATTGAGTACATCTCTACTTTTCCATTTTGTAGGAATTAAAGGGAAAAAAAATTAAGCAGGGCCATGGGCACCAAATATGCAAACATAAAAACACACATCTAAATATGTTCAACCTCTTGAAAGAAACATAATCTTAGTAGGTATCGGAAAGACTAAAATATTATCTACCTTGAAGCAACAATTCAAACATACTGTAACATATGAGATTCCCATTACAAGTTGAAATAATAAAATCCATAAAAATGGTAGTTCAATTATTCAATATTGTCACTAAAAGAAAATGTCTAGGATGAACATTGGTTGCAACACAAAATGACAACTCTTAACTTCTAATTAAATTACCAAGAATATAGATTGTTACAAGGAACTATAGCTATGAAGACTAGTTAAACATTGGATAGAGATATGAATAAGAATTTTACACGAAACTAGAACTTTGTGAACTAATTCTAGCACTAAAAGATTCTTAGATGTAGAAAATTTAAAAATTCTTTAAAAGGTCTTTGAGATATTTTATATTAAACACTCGACTATAGAAAATACCAACATGCTAACTTATTGACACTTAAGCTTAAATTTGAAAATGGAGTAAGTCCATGAGTAGTTGCATGAAATCACTTGAAATTTATTATATAGCATAGCATATATTGAATAATTTACTCATATGAAAAAAAAAAAAAAAAAGATTAAAGACATATGCTCTTCAAATGGAGCTCACAACTCAATCTATTACAATAGAAATTCAATAAAGAGATTTCATGCATTAATTCCTTAGGCCATGAAATAAATAAAAACTATGAAAAACAACAATGAGCATATCCTAGAATGGATCCATAATCTAAGGTTTGTTTAAATATCCAAAAAAATCCATTCCATGCCCTAGATTAATAGGATGCATGAATCTAACTTCTTAGGGATACTGGATTTTGTTGGGATATAACCCTTAAAAATGTGATATGATCATGTAAGAATCAATGAAATTCATTAATATTTATATGTTATGATTAGTTTGAGTAAATAAGGGTTTTCTTATCATAATCTCTATATTTTTTTTTGTTCTATGAATGTAATTAAGATCAAATCCAATTTTTGGATCCCAATCAAGGCAAACACCAACTTTTAAAGGATCGAGGTATCTTTCAAGCAATAAAGGATGGATTTTTCCCTAGAAAATTTGAGAGAAAATGCGAGAGAACCCATATAGAGCACAATTATGTTAACTAATATATGTTTAGTATTGGCATGAATAAAAAAGTTAAAGCAACATAAATTATTCATTTATAAATAAATACTAAACATCACAATATAGGGTTATAGTAGCGATAGGAGTCGCATTTGACAACTTTACAACTTCTATTAGGAACTTCAAAGGCTACTCAATGAGTTAATTCTTGTATAGGCTAAACCTTAATTAATGATAAGAGGAAAGACAATGATTTTACCCATGCCTTAATATAGCCACACCCAACTTTGAAAGTTATAATCATTTAATAATTAAACCACAATCTAGTATATGTCTGACTCAAAATAAAACTCTTTTCTCCTCTTCAATAGAGCTTAATGATAATAGTTGGAATTGTATGAATGCATAACAACTATATTTTGCATTCATACTTTAAGTATGGTTACCTTTGATAATGTTTTTCTAGGATAAAAAACCCGATATCAAAGAAAAGATGCACATTACCCCCCCAAAAAAAAGGTTCTTAATGTGAGAATCTCTTTGATGGAAGAGAAAAACTTTAGTACTAGTTATGCAAAGAAAAAAATAAAGAAACAAGGTAAAGTTCATACCATTATGTATGCACAGAAGTGATCCAAACTCCATTGATTCAAATAATTGCTACCATAACCTTGTCTCTTAACTAATTTGTATTCCAAAAACCATATCTCAATCTTCACTTTCTCATGGTTGTCCTCAATCCATTTGGTTATGCTACAAATTAGAACAAGGATCAAGGATTAAATTAGCACCACTTGATATGAATAGAGTTAGCAACTATATTGTTTTAGAATATATATATATATATATATAGAAAATCATACTTTTAACTTTTCATAAATGAAATACTAAAGTTTGGTGATCTAGGTTATGATATATACCTAAAGGAGGGCAAATAAGTCTTTACTTCTTTTAACCCAAATTCTTTTACATTTATTTCCTCTTTCATATTTAGAAATTATAAAAACAAATCAATTGAACATAGAGACAATGATTTTTCATGTGAAAAAACTACCCACAAAGTCTCTTGGAGGCTATACGAATGTAAAAACCATGGGTCTAAAATTGTAAATCACAAATTCGCTACTGAAAGAACAATACATAGTTTTACATCACAAATATTACCCAAATGTTATCCCTAACTTTTACTTTCCAGTATCTATAGTCTTCACATTTGTAACATAGCACCACAAGTGCTCCCAATGGACTCTACCTTAAAGCCTAAGAGGATATAGATCTCTCTCAACCAAAAGAATACGAAGAAGAACTTCTTGAGAGTTTTGAAAGTGGGGAATGCTCATATGATTTATTTATTTTTATTTTTTTAATGTTGGCATAAAAAATATAATAAAAACCTTCTTGGCATGGTATTTATAGGATAAAAACTTGGTGAATAGAATCTAATTTTTTTTTAAAAATAAAACATATTAAAAATATGAAACAAAATAGAATTGCTCTTAAGAGCTCTTACAAGAGCTTGAGCATCCAAGTAGCTTTCAAAATCGCTCTTGAGTACTCTAAGAGTTGTAAAAATATTTTTTTAAAAACATTTACACTTAATTTTAAAACCTAATGTCCACTCCATGCCATAATTGAACCTAGTTAGGCTTTCTGAGATCTCTTTATGCTTGCCTATGTCATTCCATTTTATTGCATAACAATCTTGAGTCTTCAATGGAGAGTAAGACACATAAAATTAGAAAAAATTTAATCTAGGATGAATGGAACAAAAATTCCAACTGGAACTATATATATCCAATTTAAATAACAAAATAGTCTTGCATATTTTCACATTGCATCTCATATTACTTTTAGTTATGGAATGGAATTTATAATGAATAGTGAATACCAAAGAAAAATGATGGTTTTGATATATTTTATGAAACTTTGGTTCATTGCAAGTATTACTTTTCATGGAAAAACCTTCTCCTACAATTAAGGATGTTTAGGATTAAACCTATAGTTGTTAGCTTTAATATGACGGAGAAAAGTAACTTAAAAAAAAAATGGGTAATGCCAATATGATTTTGTATTGAGATTAACTTTGTTAAATAAAAGAACAAGTTAATTCTAAGCTTATATATGAAAATGTACCATTTAACTAGAAACCAAGAAACACATATACAAATGGAATATAATGTAAATATAAATGCACGATCAATGAAATGACAAAAATTGAACTAGACATAATTTTGAAGATATGAAAGATATTAACACCTGTCACAAAATAAATAAATAAATAAATAAATAAAAAGGTATAATATGAAGCATTGTCATTCAAGAAAGTAGGAAATATATTAAACCTCTTAAATAGGTTATGCTTCCATATTTTAAGTTCTATCGAAATTGTTTTCTCATGCATGTCTTCCTATAGTGTAAAGAGGTGGTTGATTTCATATCATAAAATTAAGAAATAATTTTTTTTATTGAAAAAGAAATTTAACATTTAAAATGTTTATATAAAATACCATAGAATTATTGAAAAAAGCTTAGTAAAATAAAAGTTTTACTTTCCACATGTTCTACACAATCGAAAACTTTTAATTAATTTCTTCTTCCTACTCTTTATCACTGATTAGGCAAGCCAACAAATAAAATGCCAAAGTATAGAATTAGTCTAAATTTTTTATATGGAAACATTTTATCTAATAGGTACAAAGATAAATTTTTTATCTACTTTTTTTTACCTCCTTTACATATAGATTACTACACTTTCAACTGCGAGCACATTAGACTTACATTTTGTTTGAATGATGTAGTGTGATTTATTACAAGGAACCCATAAATGGTTATGAAAATTACTTTTTACATTCAGTTCTAGGTATTTTAATAGGGAGAATTTTTTCTAATTATCCTTATAAGTTAAGGGCCAATTATTTAAAGAATTAAGAGACAATGATTTTGGTACTTGACTTTCTTCTAGTCACCTAAAGATAATTTTCAAAAAGTTAATAGAAAATAGATCATTATCTTACTAACCTCTATAAATAGGGAACAAAAGAAATTTTAGAAAGAGAAAGCCACATTAGAGGCTTCAATCTTCACTTCCTCAAAGACTTAAGCATGGTTTTAAAAACCGAACCGGACTTAAGCATGGTTTTAAAAACCAGTCCGGACCAGCCGGTCTGGCCAGTCAATTAGACCAGAAATAGGTTGAACTGGGATTGGATTGATTAAACCAGTGGTCCGAGCGATGAACTGGACGAATTGGTTGGTTCTCTCCGAACTAGACGATTTAATTAATTTTTTTTTTTTTAGTATCAAAACAACTCCATTTTGGAGGACCTCCTTCCAAACCCTCCTTCTTCTATCTTCAGTAGCTACCGTCCGCCTCCAGGCCCACCCCCAACACATTGGGATAGGCTCCCACCGTTGTAACCCCCCATCCCCCCTCCCCGACCTGTGTAGTGGCAGTAGTTGCTCCAACCCCTGGCTGTAACCCCCTCCTCCGGCTGGCTGTAACCCCATATCCCCTTCTCGGCTTGTGTAGTGGCAGTAGCTACTCAATTTTTATTTTTTAAAATTTATTTTTTTGTTTTATTACTTTTATATTTATTATTTAATGTGTTATTTTTATTTGTTGATCATAATTTTGATAGATATTGTAAAAATTTAGATAGAATTTATTTTTTAATTTTAATAATATATAAAATAATAAAATATATATTTATGACGTCATCGATTTGACTGCGGTTCGACCGCCAGTCAGACCAGTGAACCGTGAACCGATAACTTTTTCGGTTCAATGACCAGTCCGATTCTAAAAACATTGGACTTAAGTCTTCAAGTTCTCGCATTGTAAAAGTAAAAATTTCAAAATTTAAAAAGTTTCGCAATTAATTGGGTTTGTGATTTTTGGCCTATTTAATTCTTTTGCTTAGATAATTATTAGTTTTATTGTACTCACAAAAAAAAAAAAAAAAAAAAAAATTTCTTGCGAAGACATGGTAATAATTGAATGACAAGAAGCTTTAGATATTTTTTCATATATAATGTAGTTTATGAGTATTCTATAGAATTCCTTTTTTAATTTTTTAATCTAGATTCATAATATAACATATGTTTGATTAAATCATGCACCCTTCTTCATTTATTTTCTATCAAAGATTTTTTTTAAAAAAAAGAAAGAAAAACAATGAATGGATCTTAACCTTCTGAACAATAAATTTTGCGATCCAAAATTCCATACAATATTTCTTACTTTCATGCCCTTAATATTGTCTCTTAAGGAAGATGGGGAAATAAAAAATAAAAATAAAAATGCTTTCAAACCTACAAATATTGCTTATCCCTTGCAAACAAAAATAATTCGTAAAATTCAAATATTGCATTTCTTCTTTATTTAGTTAACTTCTCTTAGACTATAGAGCCTAAAAGTATTCTTTACAAAACAACTAGTTGAAGATAATGCATGAAAATCTCAAATCCATAAATCATAAATAACTATGGACTTTCTCATCTTGAATAAATTCAATGGTAAAGCCAAAATAGCCCCAAGAAGAAATAATCAACATCCTTGATTTTCATCATAAAGAAATAATCAAATCCCTTAATTTTCATCAATAATAAACCTCTATGATAAGATCCCTTAAGAGATTAACACCCAAACCCTTCACAATCCTTTATCAACTTAAGCATAAAAGGCTTACTTGCATGAAGGGGGAGTATAACCCTTCACATGAATACCAAATGCAATTAAGAAAAGTTATCAAACCCTAACCATCCAAAAAAATTTAGTAATAAGAAGTGGGAATCCCTAAAATAATAAAAGAGCATAAAAGGAATACGTAAATGAACAAACCTCTATTCTTGACTATAATGATAGTGATAAGAGAGGCTTTAGATGTATGTTCTTAATGGTGAACCAAGAGAAAACCCCTAGTGAGATGATTGTTGTGTTGAAAGGATGAGAATTGTGAAATGGGGTTATGGAGAGTGTAAGAACCAAGAGATCAAACCTAGGTTTAAAAGTGAAACCAATGTATTTATATATCAAAATTAGGGTTTCTTGTGTGTAACAAACATATTGTAGGTTGGATGACTATAACATGACAAGTTTAAACATACTTAATGGGTTAACCAAATTTTGACCTAAACTTATTTATGTTACACATATACTTTATTCTTTCATGTTGGTTTGAGTTGTCTTATGTTTGCAACTCTTATCCCAAACCATAGAAGTAAATAAAAAAAAACCTTTTAAGTGAAGTTCAATTTGGTTTAGTTTGGTGTTTTTAGTTATGGAATATTAGTTCCTCTCTTGCTAGGCCTAATGTGATTGGGTTAGAAATTGACCCATCTTTGAAATTATACAAGTAAAAAAAAAAAAAAAATAGAATAAAAGTCATACCACATGATCTTATAATATAATTAGGTTGTTATTAGGTTAACCTAATAACACAAGACAAAGCATAGACCCTGTGTTTAATTTTAGGTATAATGACTATACAATGGTTGATAATACATGTTTATAAAAAACCATAAATGTAACTTTTTCTTTATTTTTTTTCTCTATAAGACTCAAAATCAAAATTTGAAATTGTCTACAAACTATAATTTTTTTGCGCTATCAAATTTTCATTTTTTTTTTCTCCTCCACACTTAAACAATCCTTCTTTTAGTCTCCTTATGTAGTTGCTAAGAAATTCTCTATCACTGTTACTCTTCTAGGATATTCATCAACTTTGGTTCTGCACGCTATCAAATTTTCGTTTCTTTTTCTCTTGCACACTTAAACAATCCCTATTTTAGTCTCCTTATGTAGTTGGTATGAAATTCTCTACCACTCTCATTCTTCTAGGATATTCATCAACTTTGGTTATGCCACTATTGATCTAAGTAATCAATAGTAGTACATCGTTCTCCATCACTCCATATTCTCTCTACAAGTGAAAAAATAATTTTTTAAATAAATTTTTTTAAATAAATTATTATTTTTAGAATTATTAAGTATAGATAAGGAAATCTATTTCTTTTGTGAAATAATAGTATAAAATATGAAGGAACATAGTAAATATATATATATATATATATATATATATTGTAAATAGTATAATCTTTTATACTAATTTTTATACTTTTTGGTATCATAATAAATTTTAGTATTGCTCAGTATTGGGAAATATGTTTAATTATTATTCATTCTTAAGTTATAAATTATTAAATATTTTGTGTTAACTATATATTTAAGATATGAACCAATACAAACACATACACGAGTGCACTCACCATAGAAACCCATCCCGACGGCTAAGTTAAGCCATCTCTCTAATTAGGAAGTGGCACACTACAGTCTTTACTGGATTGCCAAATCCATGAACCAACTATACCCATACTTTGTATGCATAAACATAAAAAGGTTCATACACGTGGGTATGCACTAACTCCAATCATTCCTTAGTTCCATGTCCTTTAAAAATAAAGGGGCGTTTTGGTTATCTTACCATTTATACAAGATTCATAGAGTGAAAGATCCTCTGGAATAAAAGTGTCTAGACTTAATCAGTTTTTGGATCCTGTTTAGATTAATATGACCTAGGCATTAAAATCCAAATGTTTGATTAATGTTAGGTTCTTTCTTTTAGTGAGATCTGCCTACTCTCATTACTTGGCATAGTGATAATGGAGTCTCACATAAAAGAGGTAATACCTCCCACTAGCTTGCATAACTATTCTTGCAATTGAAGCTAAGGTAAGTATAATCCCATCATGTGACCTTCTCACTTGTTGAAAACTTTGTAAAGAACTACAGATAGTGGGCTTGGAATCTATAAACCAAAATTGGTGAAATCCACCACTATGTATTCAACAACAAGAACATGATGTGTACTTGCCTATCCCTAGGCACTCCAACCATTCCTTTTTTAAGTGTCTTAAAAGGTCACAAAGGAATCATTGCCCATGAGTTTTTTCTCTCATTTATTTTCTTAAACTTCTCTTATTTGGTGTTGTTCTCTTTCTTCTTGGTAGAAAAGCCTGAAGAACCTTGACTTCCATATGTAGACCCTTTTACTCTTTAGAATCTTCTTACCCATCCCAAAGGAATCTAGTAAGATTTCTAAGATAACTTGAATCCTAGTGTTCATAATAGTTTTAATAGCAACTTGTCTAGTTGACTTGCCCTTATCACCAAATAACCCTTGCAACTTTAAAGTGAATATCATAGACTATGGCAATAGACATGTGTTGCTTTTGCAACACATTATCTAAAGATCCAAGTATGAGAAACTTAGTATTTTGATTCGTCTTATGCCACCTTTGATATGTTTCTTTTACTTTATGATAGGATTGTTCAAATGAAATAACAAACTCTACCAAAATCAGCTTCTATACAATTAATGCTATATCCATATTATTTGCAGTACATAATCGGGTCCAATTTAAACAAAAGATAATAGGTAACAAGTTAAATACATGATATCTATAACAAATATAATAATTCCATGCATTAATAAAAAGAAATTGAGCATTCAAGGCAAGTTGGTAATTAATTTAGCAAAAATATAGTGCTCTCAAACTACATGTCCTTTTGTAAGGTATCCTAGTATCATAAGAATCAAGCCTACTTTAGGTGGGTCATGACTCTTATTACCAGGGTAGAGACCCTCTCTAATTGATCAACTTGCCTTAAACCTCCAAAGGTAATCCTAAAGCCTTGATCAACATACCTTTATGTTTAGCCCTTAGCCCATGCAAGTGGGACCACTTTAGGTAATTCTACCACTTCATATCTAAGTTAAGTGTGTAACCAAGATCCTTGACATCAATGTTACCAAGTAAAGAGTTCCATCTTTAGGATTGGCCACTCCCACTACAAACATATATAGTTTTGTCCATAAAGGATAGTCCATATCCCTTGATTCCTTAGGCCACCCCATCTTTAGGATGGTGATGGGCCCAAAATCAAGATGAGTTCAATCTTGGAGGCTATGGGTTTTCCTATAGCCCACTTATACTTAATATTTTGGAAGAGAGACTTTAAGATAATTTTGGTAAACTATCTTAAAATAAATTATCTATTATGAGAATTTCCAAAACTTTTATTTATTACTTGAATTGGGACTCCTGTGCCAAGTAGTGATATCTTTCAAATTCCTTATCCATGAACTTTTTTTCTCAAACTAAATGGTTTCTTCCTCTTAGGGGGGAAAGGGGGAGAGAGAGAGAGAGAGAGAGAGAGAGAGAGAGAGAGAGAGCTTGGAGGGCCAATTTAGGTGTCATTCTCATTCTCTTTACGGGGGAGAGCCTAAAGAACCACCTAACCCAAATAAAGAAAAGTCCCAAAAGCAATTTGAAATTCCAAATGACAACAACCAACTCTTTAAATAAATAATAATGGAAATAAAACACATGAAAATTTATTCTTTTAAGAAAATCCAAAATTACCATTTTAATTTATTTTATTTGAAACAATATCTTGGTAAGCTATCTTAATCATGAATTATCTTATTAGTACTCAAAAAGTGCTCTTTTATAGCTTGTTATAAACTCTTTTAAACACTTTTGAGTATTGATTAATACCTTTTAACTCAATTGGTACGTTAAGGACCCTTGCAAATGTTTTTAATCAATTTTTGGCTAGTTTTTGTGTTTTTGGTAGCTTTTTTATCAATGAAGCAAGCCAAGAATGAGGGTAACTTTGTGCAACCCTTGGGAATGAGCTTCCAAGCCAATCAAGAGATGTAAGGAAGAGGATCAGAGAAAGAAATCCATCATGAAGCAATTTTGCATGGTGATGCGAAATCTTCACATGCTATGCGAAATTCAAAGGATAGCAGTTGTAAGGAAAATTTGGAGCACTTCCTAGAGTCCATTGTCTACATGCTATATATCATTTCGAAGCTCGGAAATTCAAGAGTCCAACGCTTCAAAGGGTGTGCAATTTGGAGCTGAAACAAAGAAGTTATGGCCAATTGAAGGTAACTGCACAAAGCTGAAAAGGAATTTCGCATTGACATTTCCTGATGCGAAAATTTTCGCATTGACATTCCCTAATGCGAAAATTTTCGCACTGACTTTTCCCAAAGCGAAAATTTTCGCAGCACACTGATTACTACCCAAAAAGTGTTATTTTACACCTTTAATTCATTATGTTTTAAGCACTTTTGTGTAGTAGTTCTCCATCTTTAGTCCAATTGGCATGTTAAGGACCTAGCAATGTCTTCTAATCATATTTGTGGCTAGTTTTAGTGTTTTGACAGCTTTTTGGATCATTAAGACAAGCCAAGCAAAGGAGAGAAGCAAAGAGGAAAAGCAAGCAAAGTGAAGAGAAGCAAAGAGGACAGCAGCTTCAGTCTTATTTCGAACTTTTGGAGCACTTCCCGAAGTACATTTTCTACATACTATATACCATTTCAAAGCTTAGGAAGTCAAGAATCCAACGCTTCAAACCGTGTATGATTTGGAGCTGAAATGAGGAAGATATGGCCTTAGGAAGACAACTGCTCCAGGCTTGTGCGAAATTTTCGCACAACACCTTGTGTTGTGCGAGTGTTGTGCCAAATTCGCACAGCCCATGCGTGGTGCGAATTTTCCTCTGTTTTTGCCGACTCCACTTTAGATCTTTTCTTTTAGATATTTTTGTATAAATTTCCATTCTTCTCCTTGTAATCCACCAATCATAAGATTTCTTAGCTAGGAAGGTTGGAAAAACTTCTCTATATATATTCCCGTGCATCCATTGTAAAATATACAAAGACGTCTGTAATATAGATATATCAATATATAGAATATACAGAGCCTTGCTCTGTTTTTCCTTCTCTTTCATTTTCATTTTCTTGCTAGCCAAACATTCTCTGAGATGTTTTCTCAGAGGATGAAAGGCTAAACTTTTTGTTTCTTGGGTGAAGGAAGCTAGGTGAAAAGTCCAGATGAAAAAGTGGAAAACTCTCGTGTGTTAAATAGAGGTATTTGGAGTTCATAAATGGCTTCTAAATCTAAAGTGTTGCTTTAAATCCCTTAGAATCACTTTGAATGGCCAATACATGGTAAGCTTTAGGTCTCTGTGGATGTTTATTGCTAGATCCATATCAGTTCATTAGTTATCATGTACGAGCCATTGGAAAGTGGTTCAAGGTGAAGACCCATAGTGTCCAAAGCCATTAATGGAACTTGACTACCATTTCTATTAACTTTTTATGGATTAAATCTTCATTGTTAAACCTATACCGGTTCGGGAAATAACTATAGGTTAAATCCCCAATGCGAGGAGAAAAATCCGGAATTTCCCACTTTGTAGTTGGCACTTGATCTTAGTAACCTGAAATCCCAAGAAACACCTTTCTTTCTAATTTCTTTCTAGTTAATTTTAGTTACTTTATGTTAGGTTAGCTTAATACCATCCATTTTCATTCAAAGATTATGTTTTCTTTTAAAGTTAACCTTGAAATGAAAAGGCACCAATTTAGCTTTGAATTAATATCACTGGTAGAATGAAAACCCATCCCAGAGTTCGACCCTAGAGCCACTATGCTATAGTAGCTTTGCTACGCTAGTATGAGGTCATAGGTTTTATAAATGTTTTTTTATTAAAAGACCCGACTGGATCAAACGAATCAAATGGCGCCGTTGCCGGGGATGGTGCCACTTTACAGTGATATGATCTTTTCAGAGTACTTATGATCTTTATCACAAGTTTGGTGACTTTTCTTTTCCTTTTACTAACTCTTTTTATTTATTTATTTTCCTTTGTTTTATTTGTTTATTTTCCTTTGTTCATGTTTTAGTATATCTTTTATTTAGTTTTTAGTTAATCTTAATAATTTTCTTTAGAATTTTATTTTCTTTTCTTTTCTTTTGTTTTCTCTGTTTTTAATTCACAAATTGCTAGTTGTGCATGCCATTTCTAAAACACTAGTGCAAGCTATGTCGTGTGCCATTTGTCAATCTTTTGAGCACTTGGTGGAGGAGTGTCCTATCCTTCCAGCAGCAAGGGAGATGTTTGGTATGCCATGTGGCATTTGTCAATCTTTTGAGCACCTGGTGGAAGAGTGTCCTACCAATCCAGCCATGAGGGAAATGTTTGGTGATTGCAACACTTACAATTCCAATTGGAGGGACCATTCAAAATTCTCTTGGAAATCACAGCCACCTCAGTATCAACAATCTGCTCAAGCACCACAGCCAGCCTCAAACCTTGAACAAGCTATGATGAATCTTAACAAGGTCATGGAAGACTTTGTTGAAGCTCAGAAATCCATCAATGCTCAGCTTAGTCAAAGAATATCACTCCCTGACAGAGTAGAGAGTTCATTGAATAAAAAGATGGATGGAGTGCAACATGATCTATCTCAAAATATAGATAATCTCCAAGATTCAATCTCAAGGTTTGCCAACCTCAACACAGTGCAAGAAAAAGAAAACTACCCTTCTCAACCTTATCAAAATTCCAAGGGCATCCATGAAGTGGAGGCTCAAGAGGGAGAATCTTCAATGGTGAAGGAAGTTGAAACGGTTATCACTTTGAGGAGTGGTAAAGAGGTTGATTTTCCCACATCTAAGCTACAACATATGGTAGAAAATGAAACAGAGAAAGAAAAGAGGGAGGAAATCAAAGGAAAGAAAAAGGGGAAAAGCATAGAGAAAGATGACTATATAGACGAAGAACCTCAGAAGATAGTCATCAAGGAAGAAATAATGAAGAAACAGATGCATCCACCTTTCCCCCAAGCTTTGTATGGCAAGCTCATACAAAGCAAGTCTCAAGTGAGGGATGCAAACTTCATATGGGATCCGGGCAAGCTAAACTAAGGATCAAATTTTTTTTTGATGGACTTAGTCTTTCTAAAGACTAGCTAGTCCATATCTTTTTATTTTATTTTTAAGTTTGTTTTGATTTTTATTTCTTGCTTTAATTTTATTTTGGTTTGATGAGCAACACAGGGAAAGGCAAAAATAGGGGAAAACAGGGGAGAAAAGCCAAAACAGAGCAATTCGCACCACCCCATTTCGGCAACTGTTGGGCACATTTTGATCCCTTCCTGAAGTTCATTTCATGCATACTATATCTCGTTTCAAATCTTGGGAAGTCAGGAGTCCATAGCTTCAAACGGTGCTCGATTTGGAGTTGAAACGAAGAAGTTATGGCTGTTTGAAGACGACTGTGCAAAGCTGAACGGAAATGTTGCAGCCGCACCCCATTTCGCTATTGTTGGACATGTTTTTGGAGCACTTTTTGGAGCACTTTTTGGAGCTCAAATTATGCATACCATATGTCGTTTTGAAGCTTAGGAAGTCAGGAGTCCAGTGCTTTAAACGGTGTGTGATTTGGATTTGAAACGAATAAGTTATGACCATTTGAAAGAATCCAATTTCGCATTTGGGCGGGTGAATAGTGCCTTGTGCGAAAATTTCGCACAACACATCCCCTTGTGCGAAATTCGCACAACACATCCCCTTGTGCGAAATTTTCGCACAACACATCCCCTTGTGCGAAATTTTCGCACAACACATCCCCTTGTGCGAAATTTTCGCACCACCCTTCCCTTGTGCGAATTTTTGAGCTTCTTCATCCCTACCCTCCCCAATCCCAAGCCTTTGAGCCTCATTTCTTTGCTCCCTTATGCCTAAGACCCGAGGAGGCTATGCCTCAGCTCTCCAGAGTAGTCAGAGAGCCCCGCGCACCTTGGGATCACACACATGAAGCCTCTCACTCTATTTCTGACCTCCTTAAACCATCAAAGCCCATAGCTCCAACTGAGAGCTCCAGTTGAGGAGACTATGCCATCCAAGGAGAATACTAGAACAGAGGCCAAAGTCCTGATCCAACCCACTCAAAAGGCCACCACAGATGCATCAGCTCCACAGGACTCTACCATTACTTGATCATCTCTTTACTTTTTGTCTTTACATATTATAGTAGTATAGATAATTCCATGTTTTGATGTCTTATATTCTGGGATTGGATGTATTACTGATGATACATCATATATAAACATCATTTTTGTTTAAACTTGGCATTTTTCTATTTCCTCTATTCACTAACTCTTATGTTTTCTTTGAAACATGTGGTTTCTCCTATACCACTCAGACTCCATGTCACTCAGGAGGTACCACTTCCTCCCTATTTTTCAATCGCTTTTGTCACATTGAGGACAATGTTCAGCTTGGTTGGGGGGAGAGTTGAGGAAGGAAGTTTTTGCTATTAATGCTAAGTTATGCTAAGTTATTTCGGTAATTTAGTTGTTTTTTGTTTAATTTTTAAAATTTTTAAGTTTTTTATTCTACTCTCCATGGTTATTAAGGAAAAATTTTCAAAATGAAATGGGAGAAATTGAATTTTTATCTTTTTACTTGACTTAGAGTTTGTATTATGCTTACTAAAGTTGATGAATTATTGAACTCCTATTGATTTCAACCTTATTTCTTCCACTTTAAGCTTATCACACACCGTGCACACTAGGCTCCGTTTATAAGATGAAAAACTATTTTCCCCCTTGACTTAGGAAAATTTTAGACTTGGTACCTTTGACCTCATTTAATAGTGTTGGGACACCTTGTAAAAGGCCAATGAGCCTTTGGAAAAAGAAAGAAAAAGAAAAATGTTTTACTTGCCTTGAAACCCGAGCAAGGTCTGAGGGGTATATGGTGAAAATCTTTAAAACCTGGTGCCCTAAGCCTTAATTGGTTGGGAGTCACCGACCTCAATGCTCGTTACAAGGGTGGATAGGTGGAGTTTAACATATTGTAGGTGCTTGGGTATTAAAATTTCATTCTCAAAAGTCCGGGGTGAAATCCGAGGAGTTAGTGGTTGAAAAATCCTTAAAGCTTGATGCCCTAAACCTTGATTGGTTGGGAGTCATCGATGGACCCCCGTTACATGGACAATTTAGAAAAGAATGCCTTTAAGCTTTGCACTCCTACAAGAAAAAAATTGTGAAAGAAAAGAGGTGCGTTCTTAGCCTATTGGAGGTTGATTAGTTTGCTAAGCTTTGAAAAGAACTAGGTTGAGGGGAGAGATTAGTTTGACATACTATATCCGAAAACTAATAAATAACACATAGATTTTTGTGGAAGAGTAAGGGTTGGTCCTTTGGAAGTGGAAATTATTTTGATACTTAAATTTGCATAATGCCTACTCTTTATGAATTGTGACTAGGCAAATTATTTGATAGCTCCTATTGAAGTTTGAGTTTTATTTCTTTCATGTTCCATGTGAGAGTTTGATCCAATCATGCCACTTGATTATTTTTTGGAGTGATCAGCATGGTTTTGTAAATTATTATATTATCTATTCTTCTTTATTTTTCTCTCCTTCATTGCTCAGGGACTAGCAATGTGTTAGTTGGGGGGAGTGATTACTACCCAAAAAGTGCTATTTTACACCTTTAATTCATTATGTTTTAAGCACTTTTGTGTAGTAGTTCTCCATCTTTAGTCCAATTGGCATGTTAAGGACCTAGCAATGTCTTCTAATCATATTTGTGGCTAGTTTTAGTGTTTTGACAGCTTTTTGGATCATTAAGACAAGCCAAGCAAAGGAGAGAAGCAAAGAGGAAAAGCAAGCAAAGTGAAGAGAAGCAAAGAGGACAGAAGCTGCAGTCTTCTTTCGCACTTTTGGAGTACTTCCCGAATTTCATTTTCTACATGCTATATACCATTTCAAATCTCAGGAAGTCAAGAATCCAACGCTTCAAACCGTGTACAATTTGGAGCTGAAATGAGGAAGATATGGCCTTCGGAAGACAACTGCTCCAGGCTTGTGCGAAATTTTCGCACAACACCTTCCAAATTCGCACAGCCCATACGTGGTGCGAATTTTCCTCTATTTTTGCCGACTCCACTTTAGATCTTTTCTTTTAGATATTTTTGTATAAATTTCCATTCTTCTCCTTGTAATCCACCAATCATAAGATTTCTTAGCTAGGAAGGTTGGAAAAACTTCTCTATATATATTCCCGTGCATCCATTGTAAAATATACAAAGACGTCTGTAATATAGATATATCAATATATAGAATATACAGAGCCTTGCTCTGTTTTTCCTTCTCTTTCATTTTCATTTTCTTGCTAGCCAAACATTCTCTGAGATGTTTTCTCAGAGGATGAGAGGCTAAACTTTTTGTTTCTTGGGTGAAGGAAGCTAGGTGAAAAGTCCAGATGAAAAAGTGGAAAACTCTCGTGCGTTAAATAGAGGTATTTGGAGTTCATAAATGGCTTCTAAATCTAAAGTGTTGCTTTAAATCCCTTAGAATCACTTTGAATGGCCAATACATGGTAAGCTTTAGGTCTCTGTGGATGCTTATTGCTAGATCCATATCAGTCCATTAGTTATCATGTACGAGCCATTGGAAAGTGGTTCAAGGTGAAGACCCATAGTGTCCAAAGCCATTAATGGAACTTGACTACCATTTCTATTGACTTTTTATGGATTAAATCTTCATTGTTAAACCTATACCGGTTCGGGAAATAACTATAGGTTAAATCCCCAATGCGAGGAGAAAAATCCGGAATTTCCCACTTTGTAGTTGGCACTTGATCTTAGTAACCTGAAATCCCAAGAAACACCTTTCTTTCTAATTTCTTTCTAGTTAATTTTAGTTACTTTATGTTAGGTTAGCTTAATACCATCCATTTTCATTCAAAGATTATGTTTTCTTTTAAAGTTAACCTTGAAATGAAAAGGCACCAATTTAGCTTTGAATTAATATCACTGGTAGAATGAAAACCCATCCCAGAGTTCGACCCTAGAGCCACTATGCTATAGTAGCTTTGCTACGCTAGTATGAGGTCATAGGTTTTATAAATGTTTTTTGATTAAAAGACCCGACTGGATCAAACGAATCACACACTTTCCCAATGCAAAAATTTTTGCACTGACTTTCTCCGATGCGAAATTTTTCGCACCACCTTTCTCCAATGCGAAAATGTAATAGTTAGATATTTTACACCAACTCTATTAGATTTTTACCTTAAGATATTTGGTGTAATTATCAATTCTCTCATTGTAATCAGTTGAAGATCTTTTAAGATATTTAGGATATCTAATTAAGAGGTTGAAAATATCTCTCTTTATATATCCTAAGATATCTTCTTGTAATATCTATCTCCCATTTTTACTGATATCTCTCATCTCTCTGAAGAGGGGAAGACATTGGAGTGGGGATCACTTGTACATGTTTTTAGTAAGAAATGTATAGAGCGTTGCTTTGCTTTACCTACACATTTTGATTGTATTTTTCATTCTAGTCAAACAACCTCTGAAGATGTTTTCTCAGAGGATGAGTGGCTAGACTTTTTTCTCTTGGATAGAAGGGAGCTAGGTAAGGGACCTGACTACAAAAGTAGGAGTTTTCCTTGTTTCAATTTTTAATGAAAAGGAAGTTGTGACCCGTTAATGGTTTTTATATTTTTAGTTAACTTAAAACGCCTTAAAATCACTTGGGTCAACACTTGGTAAGGCAAGTGGACTCCATCCATTGAGTTACACTAGTTTATCTCTTGCGAGCCTCTGGTAGGTGGTTTAAAGGTAGGATTTTCTAGAATAGCCAACACTTGGTAAACTTTTGGACTCTAAGGAGACATCCATTAGTTATCTCTTACGAGCTTGTGAAGGGTAATCCAAGGTTAAGGATCACCTTGAATGGCAAATGCTAGGTGAGAGGCACGAGCCATTGCAAGATGCATCAGTGAGAGGGAATTAGCGTTGAAACCATTAATGGGAAGCAACTGTAACACACCGGTTGGGAGGATAACTATAGGTTAAATCCCCAATGCGAGAAAAGATCCGGAATATCCACTTTTGTATAAGGGGCTTGAATCTAGTAACCTGAAAATCCAAGAGACCATTTTCTTTGTAATTAAAAATCAGTTACTATTTTTGGTTAGTTTAAAACCAACCTTTTCCAAATCAAAGATTATGTTTTCTTTTAAAGCTAACTTAGAAAATAAAAAGCACCAAACCAATTCTTTAAACTAATATCAGGTGTAAAATGAAAACCCATCCCAGTGAACGATCCTAGAGCCACTATGCTATGCTAGCCGAGGCTATCCTAGTACATGGTGAAATAGGTTATAAATTTTGTTGATTACTCCTGTCTGAGGACTGAATTAGAAGACACCAGCTGGGCACGAATCATTATCTATCATATATTTTTCAAAAATAATTTATTTCTTTAAATTAGAATCTTATGCTAAATAGGAATGATTTTATTTCATAAAGACTTGGAGAAATAAAATTTCTTTCTTAAAATAAAAAGATTCTTAGAGATTTAAAATCTAAAAAGATTTATTTTAAAACAAAAATCTCTAAGAGTTTAATTTTGAAGAGGAAGTAAGTTCCTTATTTCTTTCCAACTTGTCTTTTCCTAAAATAAAAATTTCCTATTACCTAGCACATTCCAATTTAATAAATTATCTAAAAAAATGAAAAAAATATATGAAAATTCATTAACTTGAGAATACCAAAATATATTCTATGCCAGAAATAACAAAAAACATAAAAATATTTAAAATGAAATTAAATAAATAATTATCATGGTCTTAGGGATCTTATTGCAAATTTGGTAACTAAAATTTGGATAAAATCCAAATTAAATAGCCCTGCAACCAAAGATAGGGTTGGTGAAAAAAAAAACCCAATAGACCCCAAAAATTGAGCCCCAAATGACCAAAAACAATTTCGCCCGTACTCCATCTCGTAATTGCATGTCCTTTGCACAACCTTGCTTCAATAAGCCATATTTCTCTCATTTCAACTTTGAATTGCAATCCATTTGAAGCCTTGGATTTCTGACTTCCTAAGCTTCAAAACCATAAATTGTTTTCCCCAAAAATCTCATGGGAAATAGCCTTGATTTTGAGTTAAAGTCAGCGTCACTGTGTTGCTATGGTCTTTGCACAACCTTGGTTCAATCAGCTATAACTCCCTCATTTCAACTTTGAATTACGATCTGCTCGAAATTTGGATTCATGACTTCCTAAGCTTCAAAATCATAGGTGTCTTGATAAAAAAAAATTCATAGGAATTTATTCCGATTTTAAGTTAAAGATGGCAAAACTGTGCTGTCAAGGATCTTAAATCACAAACTTCCAAGATTCTTTTTTTGCCTTTGAATCACCATAGGAACTCATGAAAGAAAATTTAAGAAGCCTTCTTTTCTTTTTTTCTAGTAAGGGAATGTGTGCAAACACTTTTGTGATGCTTCAGATTGCTTCCATACTCTCCATAGATTACAAAGAATGATAAATAAATAATAATAATAATAAAAAGGATTTTTACAAAAGAACAAAAATCATATGCTTCTTATGAGGTTTACAACCCATCTAGGAAAAGTAAAAACCAATCCAAGCAATTATTACATCCCTAATAAAAAGCAATTACAATTATAACCATCATATTATAACAAGATCATAATAAAGAATGCACATTAATTATCCCAGGGGCCATGGGATAAACAAAAACCCTGCAAAAACAAGTTATCACACCCTAGAATGGTTCTATCATGATTACTAACCTATGGCTCTGATAAAAACCTGGATCTTTTCGTTTCCCAAGTCTAGATTAGGTTAGGAACATGGATAACTATCCTAGGCTTTTTCTAAATCCTATCCATAGTGAAAAAAATAACATTTTTATACATTAAAAGGATTCAAAAAGTGCTAATGAAAACCATATCTCAATTTCAGATATTTCCGAATCAAATCCACATGGTAAAGATGAAGATCAAAATCGCAGAAGTCTTGTAAACCCGAAGTCTTCCACATGATGACTTGAACCTTGATCTTGGCACAATTTCAATGGGAAAGAAAAGAGGGTGGAGACTATGGATCTCAATCTCTCTGGATGATGGAAGACAAAAGTTATTGAAACCCTAACCCTTAGGGGGTATTTATAGGGTTACTAAGTGGGCTTAAGTGATTTGAGCCTACATGGGCTTAGGTCACTTAATCTAGCCCAAAATGGGTTCTAATTGATTAATTAGCCCAATAGGATCTACTAATTAACTTATTAACCCAATCTAGAGACCTTGTTCACTTACCCTTGTGCAACCTTGTGTAACTACCAAAATGCCCTTAGACACAAAAGTGAACCTAAAGCCAATCTGACCCTTATAACTCATGCCAACAAGGTATATGAGCTCAGAGTGAGGGCCATTGAACCTATAAGAATACTAGCTCCCTCATAATCTAATTCTAAATTTGATTCAACATCCCACTATGGAGAATCAACTAAACTCTAGTATCTTATGTAAATAACAAGGAGACACTAAGTTCTCGGGTCCATGACCTACTATCCATTATGTTCAGTCTTCCCATGAACTAGTGTCCATAGTCTAACAAGGTGAAAGCTATCAGCCTTTCAAGACTACCTCTACCATTCCTGAGTTACATATCCTTCTATTGTGTGTTCAATTGACATATCTTAGTTCTCAAAGAGCTTATGTCAAGTTCCACTTAAGGAACTACTATGGTCATAGTTTCCATGAACACAACTCCTTAAGATCACCTAATGAGACACACTCTTTCAATCCCAGGAGATATCATGGTGTCTTTATTGAGAATACCTATTGCTATCTGTTTCCATCAACAATGACCGAATCCATAGGAAATATATGATCAACTTAGGATTTCACCCGTAAGTCAAAGTCATTGCTAACTTTATCATAATCTCAATATTCTCTCAAGGTTGAGAGACAATACAATGAAGCGGCATGGTGAGGTCATGACTACTTGATAGCCTTAAGTCATGACTCACCGTAGGTCCTGTCCAATGTGTAACCATTGATTACTACCAAAAAGTGCTATTTTGTAGACCTAATTATAATGGTTTTAAGCACCTTTGAGTAGTAATCATATTCATTTAACCCAATTAATTCATTAAGGTCCTTAGTAATTGGTTTTAACCATTTTGTGGCAAGTTTACATGTTTTTATCAGCTTGTGAATCAATTCAAGCATGCCAAATGATGGAGGAGCTACTTGGACAAGTTATGGCAAAGCTTTTGGAAGCTCAAATTCATGAAGAACCAAGCTTTGGAGCTCCATAGCCCTTTGCCAAAGTCGTTCAAAGTATGCAAGGAAGGAACAATGGAGAAGAGGAAAACAGAGGACAGCAGCTGCAGTCTTCTTTGGCACTTTTGGAGCACTTCCCGAAGTCCATTTTCTACATGCTATATAACATTTCAAAGCTCAGGAAGTTAAGAATCCAACGCCTCAAACTGTGTACGATTTGGAGCTGAAATGAGGAAGATATGGCCTTCGGAAGACAACTGCTCCAGGCTTGTGCGAAAATTTCGCACAACACCTTCCAAATTCGCACAGCCCATGCGTGGTGCGAATTTTCCTCTGTTTTTGCCGACTCCACACGGTATCTTTTCTTTTGGATATTTTTGTATAAATTTCCATTCTTCTCCTTGTAATCCACCAATCATAAGATTTCTTAACTAGGAAGGTTGGAAAAACTTCTCTATTTATATCCCCTTGCATCCGTTGTAACAAATATTGATATATAGATATAGAATACATATTACGTTTGACACTTAGAATATTTACAGAGCTCTCCCGTTTCTATTTTCTTAGTAGCCAAACAGCCTTTGAGGGTTTTTCCTCAGAGGATGATTGGCTAAAACTTTTAATTTCTCAAAATATGGATGTTATGTGATGGCTTGGATGCAATCCCATGAAAATTTCTCGCACCTGGAAGGTAAGGTAGTCGTTTTTCATTAAAGGTTCATTAATGCAAAGTTTGGTTTTTATTTCCTTTAGACAACTTCCAACGGCCAATACTTGATAAGCTTTTGGATTTCTATCCATTAGTTATCTCCTACGAGCTATTGGAAGGTGAGGTTTTCAATTCCAAGTTTTGCATTAATCCGTTAGAACCAATTTCAATGGCCATTGAAAGGTGAGTTTATCACCTGGAATGACTTTGAGTTGCCAATATTTGGTAAGCTTTTGGCTTTAGACCATTAGTTATCTCTTACGAGCCATTCAAAGGAAGTCTAAGGTGAATAACCATTGATGAAATTCACTACCATCTATTTTGCCATTTTAAAGGATTAAAACTTGATTTGCTAAATCCATACCGGTTCGGGAAGCAAGCATCACCATAGTTGCAACCCCAACGCGAGGAGCCTATCCTGAGATTTCCAATTTGCATAAGAGCCAGAGCATAGCTATCCTATCTTTGAGAAACTTGTTTTTACACCCTTTCATTTTAGTCTTTAATGTTAGCTTAGATTAGTTTAAATCTTTCTAAAACATTTACATCTTCTTTTAAAGCTAACATCCATAAGAAAATCACCTATTTTCCTAATTTGAATATCACTTGTGTTTGCGAAAACCCTTCCCAGTGAACGATCCTAGAACCACTATGCTATAGTAGCTTGGCTACTTTAGTAATAGTATTCAAGGTATAAATTTTGTTGATACGCCTTTAAAGCTAAGCTACCATGAGTCGAATCAACCATACACACTAGTACACTCACCATGGGAAACCCATGACGATAGCCAAGACTAGCCATTCCTCTAATTAGGAGATGGTACAATACAACTTCTAATGGGTTGCCTAAACCCATGAACCGATTGTGAACAAGTCATATATTTGCAAGGAACCCCTAATTTAGATCTTTTGTGTAACTCTTAATGCACCTAAGTCATGTACAATGCAAAAGATGCAAACAAGAATGCTCACAAAGTATAATACATGGAATAAGGATAGATAAAAGTAAAATTGGAATGTCATTAAATAAATAATGAATTCTAAATTTATTACATCATGTCATCCTTTTAAGGGCTCTATCTTAACAGTTCTAGCATGTTAAATTTGTTCTAAGGTGTGCTAAATATGTTCTAGGTTGTTAACTCTATTTTGTAAGGTTTTTTTATTCATCCCATTACCCTAAAGGATGAATGGATGAGATGTTTTTATTCATTAAATTAAATATATCAATATATTTGGATTTATTGATTATAATTATGATATGATCTTTGATTATTTTTCTCTAGATTGGGTTATACACCCTATAAGAGGTATAGGATTTTTATTTGGTTGTGAAACAAATTTCTTGTCAATAGATGAGTTGTAAGCTCTTTTATAGGAGCATAGGAATTTTTATTATTGTAAAAATGTAAGCTTTTTGTATCCATCTATGGCAACCCAAGAGAAAAGAAAGAATCTTGAAGGTTCTTTTTGAGATTCTATGGTGGTTAAACAAGAAAGAATTATTCTTGGAAGTTCTTAGTTTGAGATCCATGGAAGCATAGTGACGTTGATTTGAACTCAAAATAAAGACTGCCTCCCAATATTTTCTTGGGACAAATGAAGCTTAGGAAGTCACGAATCCAATGGTTCAAGCTGATTGTAATTTGGAGTTGAAATGAGGAAGATATGACTGGTTAAAGCAAGGCTACACAAAGTGCATGGCAGCACTATAATGTCAAATTTAAGCCAAAATCGCAACTACTTCTAGTAAGTTTGCCAGAGAAATTCACCTATAGTTTTGAAGCTTAGGAAGAAAAAAATTCCAATGCTTTAAATGGATCGCAATTCAAAGTTGAAACGAGGTAGATATGGTCAATCAAAGCAATGTTATGCAAGGAGCATGTTGTTACGGGATTGCATACGAGTCCAATTCCTTTTAGTTGTTTGGGCTGAATTTTGGGCCTTTTCTTGGGCTTAATTTTTAGTGGAAATTGGGCCTTTTGGGTTTTCTATTTTCACTAACCCTATTTTTGGTTGTAGGACTATTTTTGGTAATTTGGATTTTATCCAAATTTTAATTACCAAATATGCAACATGATCCCTTAAGGCCATGGGAAATTTTTTACTTAATTATTCCCTTGTTTTATTGTATGCTCTTAATTAATTGTGTATGTGGCCTCAAGATATTTTGGTATTCTTAATTGGAAATAAATTTTCATGTTTTTTTTTTCAAAATTGGAAAACTTATTTGAATTGGAATGTGCATGGTTAAGAATATTTTTTTTTTAAAGAAAAGATAAGTTGGAAAAATGATTAAGAGCTTTCTTACCTTTTTAAAATTAATTCTTAGAGATTTTAATTTTATTTAAAATCTTCTCAAATCTTTGAGATCTCTAAGAATAAAATATTTATTTTGAGGAAAAAATCTTGTTTTTCCAAATCTTTATAAAATATTATTTTTCCTATTTTGCACAGGATTTCGATTTAAAGAGAATAAGTTAATTTTGAAAATTCATGATAGATAATTTATAATTAAGAATGGCTACCAAAATAAGTATTAGAACCCAAAGAAAAGCTTTTTTTTTGGTATTCTTAGTAAATTTTCATGAGAAGATACTTTCCAAGACTAGCTTTTTAAACTGGTTGTTTCTAAGAAGATTGTTATTTCTTTAGAACTATTTGTTTATTAAAAATTAGGAGGTTTTTTTTTTGTTCTTTCTTGATGAGAGAAAGAAAACTATACCTATAGTTGGTTCTCTAGGCTCTCCCCCTCAAAGAGAAGAAGGAAACTATTCTGTTTGGATAGTCTAATGATAAAGAATAAGAAAGCAATTATTTTAGCACACGAGTCCTGGTTTAAAAGTAAATAATGGATTTGGAAAATCTCATGATAGAGAATTTATGATAATAAGGTTTACCAAAATAACTTTGGAAAGTTTTAGTAATTTAATGGAGATGTAAAATATTTTGAAAATACTTTCCGAAATGGATTATTTAACTCCTTTTTGGAAATAAATATTTTTGGGAGTTTTTCATAGAGAATATTTTATCTATTAAGGAATTACTAAAAGGTTCCATTTTTGGTAGTGTTTAATGGAATAAATTATTATGGAATTTTCATGGAAATATTTATTAAGTTGGAAAAATGTAAGGAATAAGGAAAGGAAATCTTATGAGGATTTTTTAATATGAGAAGCAAAAGTTCCTTTCTTGGATAAGCTGCTCTCAAGATTATTCAAAATCTCATAATTGGTAATTTCCTTATTATACAAGAGTTTCCAATTTGGAAAATAAATATTTTGGAAATTTTCATTAGAGATAATTTATCATGAAAAGATTATTACCAAAAGGCTTAGTAATTTGATGGAAATAAATTTATTTGAAACATATCCTCGAAAAAAATATTTATTAATTGGAATTGTGTATAGAAGAAGAATTTTATGAAGATAGATTTTAAAATTTTGACAATGGATATTTTATCAAAATTCTTTTTGAAAATTACTCTCATGGAAATTTAAAATTTTTCATGTTAGTATTCTTCTATTACACTAGGTTTCCAATTAGGAAATAAATATTTTTGGAAATTTTCAAAGTAGATAATTTATTCATTATGGAAATTACTAATGGTTTCAAAATGCTCCTATTCATCTCAAAAGATTAAGTGAGAGAGGGCCTTAGGCAAGCCCACGGCCTCCATTGTCGAGCCCGTCTTGATTTAGGTTTATCACCACCCCCATGGTGGGTTAGCCTTAAGAATCAGGAGATATGGACTCTCCGCATAGACAAGGCTAGATATGTCTATAGTGAAAGCAACCACTCCCACAGTGGGGTTCTTTACTTGGTGACATTGATAGTTCAAGGACTATTGTTATACACTTGACATTCAATATGAAGTGGTAGAATCGCCCCACATAGTCCCACTTGCATAATCCATGGGCCAAATAAAAGGTATGTTGATCTTGCCTTTAGATACTTTTATGGTTAATGCAGGGAGATCAATTTAAGAGGATCTCTAACTAGTAATAAGGTCATGAGCTACCCCACATAGGTTTGATTCTTATAATACTAGGATACCTCTCAAAAGGATATGTAGTTTGAGAGCACTACATGTTTGCTAAATTAATCACCAGATGCCTTGAATGCTCAATTATGACATACACTTGGTTATATTCTTTCTGACATATATCATGTTGGTTTTATTATCACTATTTTTCTCATAATAAATCAAGCCCAACTAATCAATTGGACTAATTTTATTCTGGATATAGTAACGAATTGCATAAAAGCTAATTTAGGAAGAGCTAGCTATTCCTTATGAACTAACCTAGCAAAAGAAAAGATTGGTAAATCAAGGTGGTATTAGATCAATCAGAAGACCAAGTGTCTAACACTTGGATCTTTGGATAATGTGTTGCAATAGGAACACATGTCTATTACTTGAGACTTTGATATTTTCTTTCTAGTTTGCAATGGTTATTTGGTGATAAGGGTAGGTCAGTTTTGACAAGCTACACTTAGGATTATTATGAACAAAAATATTCATATGATCTTAAAGACCTTGTCATTTTCCTTTGGGATGGCTAAAGGGATTCTCAAAGATTATAAAGTGTTCATATGGAAGTCAAAGGTTCTTCAGGTTCTTCTCTCAAGAAGAAGAAGAACAATGCCAAATAAGGAAAGTTCGAGAGAATCGAAAGAATAAGATAGCAAGATTAAGGGCAAGTGATTCCTTTATAACCTTTTAGGACATTGGAAAAGGAATGCCCAGTTTAACTAAAGGAAAAAAAGAAAGTATTCATCATTTTCTCGTTCTTGAATATTTAGTGGTGGATTTCCCCATTTATGGTGGATAGATTATAGGCCCATTGTCTATAAGTCCTTATAGAATATTCGATAAGTGAGAAGGATTAATGTTGGGATTATATTTGCCTTAACTTCAAATGCAAGGTTAGTTATGCAAGTTAATGGAAGGTAATATCCTCTTCTTTTATATGTGTTTCATTATCACCTTTTCAAGTGATGAGAATAATCAGATCCTAGGATTAAACCTAGCACTAATTAAACATTTGGTTTCTAAACTTAGGTCATATTAATCTAAATAGGTCCAAAGACTGGTAAAGTCATGACTTTTTTATTCCAGAAGATCTTTTAGTCTATGAATCTTGTATAGATGGTAAAATGACGAAGAGGACTAGAGCCAAGGAATGTTTGGAGTTAGTGCATCATAATATGTATGGACCTTTTAGTGTCCATTCATGGGGAGGGTATGGGTATTTCATCATTTTTAGTGATGATTACTCTAGGTTTGAATATATACATAGGAAATTCGATGCCTTGGATACATTCATTGAATTGAAGGTAGGATTGGATAACCTATTAGGTATACATACCAAGTCACTTCGATTATATCAAAGTGATATGTCTAGTAAGTTTGATTCTTTCCATTGGAGAACAAGATTATTTCCCAATTATGTGCACTAGGGTCTCTATTGCAAAATGGAGAGGTAGAAAGAAGACATAAACTTGGATGGACACAATGAGATCGTGGATAGGTTTCTTATCTTTTCCCATATTCTTTTGGGGATATGTCTTAAAAATAGTGTAATACCTCTTTTTCTTAAGAGGTATGTTAGTTTATAGGATATCTAAGAGGATTTTTGGGTTATTACCTTTATAGTTAGGATCATCAAAAGATATTCGTTAACACAAATGTAAGATTTTTTATGAAGACTATATGATAAGGAATAAGGAAAATAGTGATTGGAGGATATATTGAAAGATAGTCCCGCATTGCATAGGACACTATGGATCCAAAGGGTTAAAGACATATTATTCCTATGATTTCTAGTACACTAGTGCCTCATCATAGTGGAAGGTTCATATCCCACAAATTATGATGAAGCAATGAGTAGTGTTTATTCTCACTTAAGGCAAGGAACTATGAAGATATAGTTAAAATCATTGTATTCTAACATAGTTTGGGTTCTTATAGAAGCACTTAAAGGGATAAAACCCATAGGAGTAAGTTGGTCTATAAGAGGAACATAGGAGTAGATGGAAAACTTGAAGGCTAAGATTGTAGCTAAAGGTTATATTTTGAAACTTTGTTTCAACTATGGAAAACCTTTTTAATAGTGGCCATACTCAAATCCATCAGATTACTCCTATCTATTGTAGTGTGTCTCATTTATGAGATTTAAAAACTAAACATTTTCATAGCAAAAGGCTTTGTGTGTATGTGTACAAGAAGGCACAGGGAAGCGTGGTGATGCTTTAACATTTTCATTTATTAGAGCTTTAGGTGGATGTCAAACATATACTCTAGTATCTTTTAAGAATGAGAGATTATAAGTTTGTGAGTCTTTGCGATGAATTGGTACTCATTTTGTACCAGGAAATCGGACTTTTGTCTAATAAGGACTCTCACAGGTCTACCTCAAGGTATGTGTACACTTTAAGTGGTTTCCCGTTGTTTCCATAGCAACAAAATAAGCCTTTTGGCTTATGGGTAGTTCCCTTGGCTATATTGTCCAAGATCCTGTTATGTGATAACAATGGGATAGTGGCATGGTTTAAAGAACTGAAGTACTAATAGAAGAAGAAACACATAAAGAGGATGTCTTCCATTATTGTGAGATAGTGTAAGGAGGTGATATGATTGTGGAGTAGATTCTTTCTTCAGTGCTTGATTTGCTTTTGGGACTTTGTTGGGATTGAGCCCCAAAAAGCAAGACATGATGTAACAAAGTTAGAGTATTTAGTCCATGTCTCTTACATTGTACATGACTTAGGTGCATTAGGAGTCACATAGAAGACACAAGTCATGGGTTCCTTATAAGTAGATAAGTTGTCCACAGTTGGTTCATGGATATGGGCAATCTAGTAAAGACTGCAGTACACCACCTCATAAGTGGAGGTATGTCTTGTCTTGTCCGTCAGGATGGGTTTCCCATGGTGAGTGTACTAGTGTATGTGATGCACACTAGACAGGACCTACGGTGAATCATGACACAAGGTTATCAATTATCATGATCACCAAGCTACTATCTTATAAGGACTCTCTACCTTGAGAGGATATTAAGCTTATGCCAAAATCAATAGGAGACTTTGACCTATGGTTGAGACCCTAAAGTGGTCATATATCCCTATGGATTAGGTCACTATTGATAAAGGCTAGTGACAATAGGTATTCTCAATAGAGGCACCATGATATCTCATGGGATTAAGACATTATGTTCCCTTGGGTGATCTAAAGGACATTTGATCATGAAATTTATGGCCATAGTAATTCATTTAGTGGAATTTGACATATGCTCCTTGAAGCTAGAGTATGTTTTCATTTGATCATATAATAAGTTGAATTTTTAACTCAAGGATTTGAGAGGTAATCTTGATAAGTGATAGCACTACCTTGTTAGATTGTGGATGCCAGTTCATGGGAACTCTACATGCAATGGATAGTAAGTCACGGACTTGAGCACTTGGTGTCTCATTGTAATATACATAAGATACTAGAGTGCCATTGAGTCTCTATAGTGGGATGTTGAGTCAATTTCAAAATTTGATTTTAAGGGAGTCATCACTCCTATGGGTCCATTGGTCCCCGCTCTGAGCTCGTCTTCTTTGTTGGCATGACTTATGAGAGTTGGATGAATTTTTAGTTCACTTTTGTGCATAAGGGCATTTTGATAATTACGTAAGGTTGCACAGGCATAAGTGAGTAGTATCTCTGGACTAGACTAATTGATTAATTAGGCTTTGTATAGTTAATTAATCAATTAGAAATCCTTTTGGGCTAGATTAAGTGACCCAAGCCCATGGCGATAGGAAGCTTATAATACCCCTTTAGGGGTTAGGGTTTCTAAGTCTTGCCATTCTCCCCTTCAGTTTAGAGAGAAAACCTTAATCTCCACCCTTGAGATCTCCATCATCTCAATGACTAGACACAAAGAAGAGTCATCGGGTGGAAGATCATGGTGTTTATGAGATCCATTATGACTTTGGAGTTATCTACATCAATTGGAATTGATCCACGAACATCCGGATCAAAGGTATGTGGTTTTATTCTCTAGATCTATGTTTTCTATGGTATCCATATTGTTTTTGAATACCTGTTTGTCCGTTATGATAGATTTAAAGAGGCTAGGATAGATTTGCATGCATGCTACATGATCTAGGGCATGGGAACGAAGTAATCCAAGGTTCCCAATAGTTGCGTCACTCTTTGTTTGCATTTCCATTTCTTATCTTTTAGAATATACTTTTATAGTAGTTATTATCGTTAAGAATTCTGTTTTGTTCTAGATTTGTTGTCATTAGCTATTGTTTCCCTGTTTAACCCTTTCTTTTCATTTCATTTTTCTACATTTTGTTTCATCACCCATCAAAGTGGATTGGTAGTTGTTCACTCATCTTTATGTTTACAAAGATCATGTCACCCTATATTTCATCTCCTTATGGGTTTGATCTTAAGACTTAAGGGTGTTGTGGGCTCTTATTTTTCTTGAGACAATATGATTATATTTAGATAAGGGTATGGTTTTAGAGATATGCATACCTAGTAAGGGATTCATGTTATTGGTTACATATGTTTGGTCATAGGGAGAGTACAGTAAAAAGAAAAAGAAGTAAAGTAAAAAGAAAAAAAAAGGAAATGAATGAAAAAAAATGATAAAAAGATTTAAAAAGGAAAATTTAAAAATTTAAAATAAAGAAAAAAAATCCCTCTTTTTATGCATGGTTGTATGTGTTGATAGATTCTCCATTAAGTTCATTTGTACTTTGAGTAAGTTTGTAGATGAGGAAATTCCCTTCTTATGTGTATATTGGGATTGTTCTTGAGAGGTTTCGCTTTGTGTATGTGTTGGTAAATTCTCCACTTTGTTCATTTGGTTCATTGAGTATGCATGTGGGTGGAGATGTCTCATTTTTTAGGTATGTTGGGATGGTCCTTAAGAGGGTGTCATGTGTGGTTGTTTTTTGTTATGGGATGTCTCTTGATTGACCCATTCCATAACTTCATTTGCTTGTGGTATGATTCTCCTCAACACTTTAAGGTGAACTAATTATCTTTTCCCTTGATGTAACCCTCTTTCAACCGCAATGACATTCTCTCCCTTCTTGTTTCTGTTTTTCACGTCTTGTAGTTTCTATCCTCACATCATCATTCGTATTTGTGACTTTTTTATCTTTGTTTTCATGTTGTTCCTTTGATTTATTTGGTCTTGCATACCTAGTTTCACCTTCTCATCTTGACTACTTCCATCTTTACTTAAGTTCTATTTCTTTCCTTCACTTTTGCCTCTACTTCATAGAGTGCCACTTAGATCCTTCGCATATGAGATTCACAACACGTTGCACTTTACCTACAAGAGGTATGAGGATTTATCATTAGGTGTTTGAGCCTAGTTTCCCTTTTATTTCTTTTACCCTTAACCTAATCCTACGTTACATCCTATGTCATAAGACCACCTTGAGGTCATGGGATTTTGCATTATATTTGACATACTCCACTTGGATGGTGCTTGAGAGTTGATGGAAGTTCAAGCATCATCATATGCTCATCTCTGAGAGATACTTTCCATGTGTTCTCATATTTAGGCCTAACTTGATCCAATAATATGACCTATTGATGACATGTTTATGTGAGGATCTTGTACGACATTGATTTTCCTTATCAATGTGTTTTGAACTCGACAGTTGACCCAACCCTCACATTAGGGCATAGTCACATTCAAGCTATAATTACTTCCCTTACTTGTTGACTTGGTATCACATGATCATGAGTCATTCGTTTTTGTCTATGAAAGTATAGTAGAGCAGTTCATAGATTCTTCATAGGCTATACCATTGATCACCCAGAGTCTCGAACGAGAACTAGAGCAATATTGATATCCTCAGCGATGTACATAGGTAGCTCAAGTGTTCTTTAGTAGGTCATGTTCACCATTTCATCATACCCTTGACAAAATACATAAGGCAGTTTGCTATTAGGTTATGTGTGGAGGTTTTAATTATTGACTTGGAGTTGGAGTTATTTGGCTTAGTGGTTCATATGTTATATTGGATCATACCCTTTATTATCATTTTGATTAAAGTGGTGACTTTGTGTGTGGCCTATTGATATGTATAGTCATTATACTAGAGCATATTTCCTTCATGATGCTTTCACTCTTTGTGACTTCCTGATCTATTTTCTATACTAAGGCATACCCCCTATCATCCTTCTTACTGGTTTTACGACTTTTAACATGATTCATTGGTGTGCATGGTCATCATACTAGGGCATATTTCTATCAAGTTGTTTTTACTCAATGATCTATATGTTACATTGGGGCATACCCTTGATTATCATTCTGACTTATTAACAACTCATAGTATTTTATATTGGTATTGATGGTTATTACACTAAGGTGTACCCCCTTTAGGGTGTTTTTGCACCCAAGCCCATCAAAGGATCAATTTTGTTGGAGGTCATTAGTAGGTGCATAATTTTCATGTGAGTCATTGTGGGTTATTGATACGTCATGTTAGCTTGTATCAACAAAGATGTATTGACGTCTACATAATGGGGCATATCCCTTCGATAAAGGATTCTTTATGCCTCGGACTACCTCATTCATTCCCTATTCATGTCATGTTGATGCATCCAAGCCTCAGGAGATTTGTGTGAACATCAATTGCTTTCTATCCATGATTACTCAGCTATCTCTTACACTTCAACAGTTGACTCTGTTATTGTGACCTTTGTCATTGGCTCCTATTTTTCTCTTATTGCTTAGGCCTCTCTTTTATTTCATAATGACAGTTTTTATTGGTCAATTTTGTCATTGCTTGAGGTTTAACATTATGATGTTTTATGTTATCTAGCTTTGTCGTTTTACTGTTTTATGTCTTTTTTTGTATTGAGTCACAACTTGACTATTCAACCTATTTATGTTTCCTAGAGTCGCACCTTGACTATCTAGCCTTTCCTTATTTCTTTAGAGTCGCGCCTTAACTATCCAACCTGTCCTTGTTTCTTTAGAACCACACGTTGACTGTCTGACCTTTCCTTTATGTATCCTAGAGTTGTTCCCTAATGATCTGACCTATCCTTATTTTTTTAAAGCCATGCCTTGACTATCCAACTTTTTCTTGTTTCTTAGAGTCATGTTCCCATTATCGATCATTTCCTTGTTTCTTTAGAGTTGTACCCTAACTATCCAACATTTCTTTGTTTCTTTAGAGTCATGTTTTAATTGCCTAACCTTTCCTTTTTTTTTTTTTTTTTTTGAGTTAAGTCCTAACTATTTGAGCTTTTTATGTTTCCTATAATCATGCCCTGACTATCTAGTATTTCCTTGTTTATTTAGAGTTGCATCCTGATATCCAACCTTTCCTTATTTCTTTAGAACCGTGCCTTAACTATCTAACATTTCCTTTATGTTTTCTTAAGTGTTGCACCCTGATTGTCTGACCATTATACGTTTTCTTTGAGTCGTGTCCTAACTATCTGACATTTCCTTTATATGTTTCCTTAAAGTCACACTTTGATTGTTCGACCTTTCCTTTATGCTTTCTTTAAGTCATGCCTTGACTGTCCAACTTTTGCTTTATGTTTCCATAGAGTTGTGCCTTGACTATCCAACCTTTCCTTGTTTCTTAAAGTTATACCCCCACTATCCAACTTCCTTTATGTTTTCGTCGTGTCCTATCCTAACTATCCAACTTGTTTATGTTTCCTTTGTGTCACAATCTTAACCAACCTATTTATATTTCCTAGAGTCACACCTTAATTATCTGGTCTTTTCTTTATGTTTCCTTAGTGTCGTGTCCTAACTGTCCAACATTTCCTTATTTCTTAGAGTCATGTCCTGACCATCTGGCCTCTTCTATGTTTCCTTCGTGCCATGCCCTAATTGTCTGGCCATGCTCTAACTATCTAACCTTTATATGTTTTCTTCGAGTAACACCCTAACTATTTGACATTTCCTTGTTTCTTTAAAGTTGTGTCCTAACTATCCGAACTCTTTATACTTTTACTTTATTAGCCCTGAGTCACTTGCAAATGTCTTTATTTTCAAGATTTGACACTTTTTAGCAGTTCTCCAACCCAAGATAAGGCCCAGACATTTAGAAGTTATATTGTTATTTATTTGAGACATTTGGTTAAAAAAAACTTCAAATATGTCTAAAATTAAAAGAATGACCTCCCTTATTTATTCTTTACTAAATTGGCCTATTTTAGACAATATTAGCCTTCTTAATTTTCTCAAAATAAAATTTGCCTCTCATTCCTAAGTCATTTTCCTACCATTCTTCTAATGAATTTTCCAAGTTTGAAATTTCCAATGAAGTTCAAAGATGAACAAATGAAGATAATCCACAATTTTTTCTTTATTTTGGTTAGAGTTTTCTTTGTTATTTTTTTTTTAAGTGGTTTTTTTATTAGGATTTTTGTAGTTGTGTTTTGTTATAGGGTTTTTTGCTGTCTTCTTCAAGATCTTTCATCTTCTTGTTTTTTGTTTTTTTTTTTATTTTAAAAAAAATGATTATGATTTTTTGTGATTGTATTTGCAGTGATTTTTGGAGTTGTATTTTGTTGAGATCTTTTGTAATTATTTTTTTATGAGGTTTTTCATTGTTTTCTATTGCAATTTTTTATGACTATTTTTTATTGGGATGTTAATTGTGGAGTAGAATTTTGGTTGAAATTTTTTTGTGGTCGAATCTTGGTTAGGTTTTTTTTTTAGTTCTTTTCTATTGTTTTGTCATTTCATTTAACTTCCAAAATGTGAATATCTAACATTCAAGTTTAGACATTTAGGTCCATATGAACATTTTAATTAAAAGCTTAATCTTAATTAATTCTTTTTAGATAAAACGAAAACTTAACTATAGTTAAGTTTTTTGTTAAATAAAACTTAACAATAGTAGAGTTCAAGTTATTATAATCAAGTTATTTGTACATGAAATTGAAAAGATAAGTATGTGTTATAGGATAAAATGAATAAAATAAATTGAAGTGTCTTAAAAGGGTCATTTATCAACAAAATTAAAGGGAAAGGTCATTTTTACAATTTGAGAGTTATTATGACCCATGTGGCTAAATTACCCTTTTTTGTTAGTTATTTTTAAGTGATTATTATGGAATAAGTGGCCAATAAAAACTTACCATGCATAGTACCCAAACTATAAAAACACATTTTTTTTCAGGTTTGGAGGTAGTGAAAAAAATTTCTAGAGAGAGATGATAGAGGGAAGATTTTGGTTTGCTTTTTTCTCCATTATTAGCAATAAATTTAGTATTGATTTATTTGATTTTCAAGAATGAGTTTTTATCTTTCTTTAGTGGATTGAATGATTGAAAATGCACTCATGAGAGGCTAAAAGGCTCATTTTGGGGGTTGAAGTATTAAAACCTAGTATTAGATCAAAAGAGAAATAATGAGTGAAATTGGACTTAATAATGGATTGAATAAAATGTTAAGACAATAATATCAAGATTCAAATACCCTCTAAGGTTAGTTTGACTTAGCAGATGGTGCAATTGCCTAAGGTTTCACCATCTCTATATGCCATAAGCAATTTACATAGTGGTAAAAGCCCAAAAATCCTAGACCTAAATTTGAATTTCATATCCATTCATCTATTCTATTTTCGATAACAAATTTTTGTTCTCCAAAACAGAATAACAAAAACACCCATTTGGCAACAAAAAAATAGGGTATTTTCAGATATCATCTTTTAGTTATTTTCTATTATTTTCACTTGTTTTGTAAGAGCTGTTTTAGAAAATAATTATACAAGCATCTAGAATGACTAAAAATAAAGCATTGGATATAAAAATTATTTTTAAAATATATTTAAAAGTATTAAAAATAGGTTCAAAACATTTTAGGTTTTCAATCAAACTTTTGTTCTACAAAACATCATAGAACAAATTTCAAAAATTGTTCTTAAAAATTATTTTTCAAAACTATTTTTGAAAACAATTACTAAACAAGGCCTAAATGGCTTTTTTTTGGGGGTGAAGCATGAAAACCTAGGATTAGATCAAAAGGGAAATAGATGGTGAAATTGGACTTTATTATGGATTGAATGAAAGGTTAAGATAATAATATTAAGATTCAAATACTCTCTAAGGTTAGTTTGACTTAAGAAATGGTACAATTGCCTAAGGTTTCACCATTTTTATATGTTATAAGCAATCTATATAGAGAGTGGTAAAAGCCCAAAAATCCTATACCTAAATTTGGATTTCATATCCATTGATCTATTACTAATTTAAACTTAGGAGATGGTGGCCTGTTTGACAATTGTTTTTAAAAGGTGAATTTCAAAGATGGACTACACCTAGAGGGAGGGTGAATAGGTGTTATTAAACAATTTAAAAAGGTCCCCTAACACAAATTATCTAACCTTAGAAATTCTAAATATCTATGAACTTTTCTTCCTACTACTTTTCAATAAAGCATAATATTTACAAGCAAGTATGAATGCAACAACACTCCCCTAACCAATTTCAAATGCAAGTCACATGCAAATACTTCAACACTCCCTAAAATTAATTCATAAAAATAGTTATCTCCTTAACTCATTTCCAATTACTATAAGATATCATTAACCAAAATGAATAAAAAAATTATTCAAGATATCCAATGGATAATCACACCTATTTTAACTCATTTTTCTTCCATTCAACATATATGCCTAAGTAACCAATGACATTAAAAACTAAAAATAAATCAAAGAGTAGAATGAGAAAAAGAGACAATGACACCAAATTTTAACGTGGAAAACCTTCGAAGAGATAAAAAAAACCACGGGTCTACAATAGATAAAAAAAAACGTCAACTATGAAGAACAAAAACTAAATACAAGGTTTTATACCTAACTCAAGCCTACCAATCCTTCTTGGACCACTAGAGTAGTACCTTTCACTTTCAACTTCTCACATTTTTCTTTTGAAGCACATTTGGAGTCCACACCAAGCTCGATCTTGACCTTTTCTTAAATCCACACAAAAAGAAAATGGGTTTTCTACCCAAACCCAAATAGATTAGAAATTGAGAGATGAATGGATGAAGAATCAACCTTTTTTTTTCTTCAAGACAATCCATTAAAAACAGTTTGGAAAACAATAGGAAAGTTAGATTTTCTTGGCAACCAAACACCTCAAATTAGGAAAGGAGAAGAAAACTAAAGGGGGTGGTTGCTGTTGTTTCTCTCTTTATAATAGGAAGCAATTTATAAAGGAAGCCCTTGATCCCACCAATGAGATTTCGTCAAAAAAGTGCAACCTAGACCAATCTAAACTAAAGTTGGATTGATCCTAGAACAAGGCATTTTTAACACTTAGTAAAAAAATGTTTCCCATGCCTTCCTAACTTCTTAAAAAATATTTCAAGAAAAACAACATTTAAATAATATTGTTGATTCAATTCCATCCAACTCCAACCTCAACTACATACCTTTACCCCTTGATAAATTCAACAACTTGATCTTCATTAGGCTAGTAATCTAAAGAAGAATTGGAAAAATCGAGTTAGGCGGCACTTAGAATTTTGTCTGGAATTGCCAACCTAGCTAAACACTCATTGTTCTTTATAACGGTTTTTTGTTCTCTAAAACAAAAAGCAAAAACAAAACAAAAAAACAAAAAAGCACATTTGGCAACCAAAAAATTGTATTCTATTTTTTGTTCTTAAGAACATAAAACAAAGTGTTTTTAGATAACAACTTTTAGTCATTTTCATTGGTTTTCTAAGGGTTGTTTTAGAAAATAATTATATAAGCATGTAGAATGATTAAAAATAAAGCACTAGATATAAAACTTATTTTTAAAACATGTTTAAAAATATTAAAAACAAGTTAAAAGCATTTTAGGTTCCTAGTCAGACTTTTGTTCTACAAAACATTAGAGATCAGTTTTCAAAAATTATTCTCAAAAATTATTTTTTAGAACTATTTTCGAAAACAATTACAAAATAGGGTAAAGGCTTTTTTTGAGGGTTGAAGCATGAAAACTTAGGATTAGATCAAAAGGAAAATAATGGATGAAATTGGGCTTAATAATGGATTGAATGAAAGGTTAAGATAATAATATCAAGTTCTAAATACCCTCGAAGGTTAGGTTACCTTAGAAGGTGGAGATGGTGCAATTGCCTAAGGTTTCACCATTTTTATATGCCATTAGCAATCTATACAGAGCGATAAAAGCCCAAAAATCCTAGACCTAAATTTGGATTCCATATCCATTCATCTATTAGAGACTTAAAATGGAATAAAATATTAAAAGTTAGGATATGACTCAACTTTAAGGTATGGAACTTAGATTGTCCTCATTAAATCATGCTTGCTTTTTTTTTTTTTTTACACTGTGACTAAATAAATTTGATTTCCTTGTTTCGTCAGAAGCCTTAGTCCTAAAATTGGATTCTAGAATCCCTCATATCTTGATTATGTGAATTAAAAATTTTAATTCTTACATTTTGATTTCAAGTTAGTCATTAGATTCAATTTCCATGCAATTCATTTTCACCATATTTTCTTAGTTTGAAGAACTTGGTAAAAGCAAATCCTTTGATTTGGTTTGACAAAATCTATAGGGGAGCCATCAAAGAAATTTAACTCTTCCTCAACTTAGGAACATTCTTAACGCCACTCAATATCCTCACAAGACCATAAAAAATCTTCACTTTTATGGTACCAATCCCAATAGCTTTAAAGCTTGAATCATTGCCCATTTAAATAGTGCTAGCATCACATTCCTTATATGTATCAAGACATTCCTTATATGGATAAATATGAAAAGAACATCCAGATCACCTTCCTTTCCAAACTCTTCATCAACAATATTAGTAGAATCTAAAGTCTCTTGGGATTCAAGGTTTTCCCTTGTTTTTAAGTGTTTTGTTAATTCTTCATAATACCTTCTGATATTTGTTAATCCTTCTTCTATTTGACACTAACATTTAGATATTTTAATTTTAGAGGATTGAAATTATTGAAAAGAAAAAAAAAATAGTGAAAGGATTATCCTTCATAGCTCACACAAATAAATTATATAAAGGATTCTTATTTGGAAAACACATTTGAAATTTTTTTTTCAAAGAAAGTAACTACAAAAGCAAAGAAACTTCTCAAACTTATTCATGTAGATCTATGTGGCCCAATCATCCAAACTCTTTTGTAAGAATAAATATTTTTTACTCTTTATTGGTGATTTTAGTAGAAAAACTTGGATGTATCTTTAAAAACAAATTAAAATATTTATTTTTTTCAAGGGATTTCAAACACTTAGCGAAAAAAAGAAAGTGGTTATAATATAAAGATAACAAAATCTAATAGAATAGGCAGATTCACATCAAAAGAATTTGAAGAATATTCTAAAAATTATAGGATTTGTCCAGATTTTACTATTTCATATTATCCACAACCAAATGGAATACTCGAAAGAAAAAATAAAACTTTTTTTTAACATGATGTAAAGTATGTTTAAAAATAATTAAAAATGATTAAAGAATTTTATACGAAGAAGTTGACTATGCAATTTATTTTTCAGATTATTCTTCTAATCAATTTTATAAAATAAAACACTAGATAAAAAATGATAGAAGTTAAGGTGAAAAATATATTTTCATAGGTTATAGCTTAAGCTTGAAAGAAATGGTTTTCTTTAAAGAAACAAGTTTAATGAAAAAGAAACAAGCTAGAGATTGAGGTGACCAAGAAGACAACAATGATATTCCTCTTTAAGGAAAAAGAATAAACAACAAAAGGCTACAAGCAATCACTACGTATTCCACCTATGCCACCACCTCCATCAACTTACGAGGATCCAAGATCATCTTTATGGGCAAGCTCAATAGAAAGAATACCATATTTCAAGAGTCTATGTAGAAGAGCTTTATGAGAAAATAAAAATAAATAAATAATAAAAAAAATCTAACTTTTTTTGTATTTTTGTGAATTGCAAACCAATAAGTTTAATTTGAAGAAGCAAAGCAAGATAAAAGATGTAAAGATGTCCTATAGAAGGAAACAAAAGCAATAAGAAAGAATAACATGAGATCTCAAATCACTTTTAAGAGGAAGAATGCAAAATTAGTAGATGGATTAAAAAAAACAAAATTGAAAGCTAAGAATGCCACTTGAAGTTACAAATCAAGTTTTAAGGGTATGTTATAAAGTAAACTTGAATTTGAGAATTTTCAATAAATTATAATTTGATTTGATTTCTAAAAGCCAATTGTAATACTTTTTTTTTTTTTTTTTTTGGTTTTTAAGAGTTCTTATTTTGTTAAGTGTGAATATTGTAAATAAGGGTTAATTTTGTAATAATTTAATTAAATAAATGATGAGAGGCAAGAACAGTTTTCTTTTATAATTTTTCTTCTTTACTTTCTTCTTATAGTTATTTTATTGTTTTTAGCCTAATTACTCCAAACATTGCTTTGTTTTGATAAAATTTAAATGATGGTAATCCTGTGAAAGTGGGATATGGCGCTATAATATTTTGATAGTATAGTGATATACTGAGAGAATTTTAGTCAAGATTGGACTAGTCGTGAATGTATCTTATCTTGTCCTAGGATTAGTACTAGTTATTAGATTGAAACATTTTAATTGGACTAGTCTTCGTTTAAAATACCAACATATGTCAGTTGAGTGACACTGTGAAAGTCTATTATGCATGGTCCTGATTGTCCTTGCATTAAAAGGGAGATATTCCTCGTCAATTACCAAGGATGAACCAAACAGCCTCAGGGTATTGCTGATTAATTCACTTAAATGCAGTTAAAAAAACTAGACTTAGGTGGTATTTATTTTTTGACTGAATATTTAGTTTTTTCTATTTAATTGAAAGTAATCTACTGATATCGACTAATATAACTAAATATAACCTATTGATAACAAGTTTACTTTACTTATATTGATTGACATTTGATATTTTCTATTCAGCCAAAAAACAAACACTACCTTAATCTTGACATGAATATAGATAGATTTATTTCAATGTATTTACATGATGACTGCTTTCAACTCTCAACATTCAGGTAAATCATGAGGAGGAGGAAGAATTTGAGTTTGAGGATTGGCACCATCTTTTACCACAAAAACAGACTTCATTCCCCACTCCTGATGATCCTCAATATGGCAATGCATCATCCATACTCCTGCAAAGTAATACTAGTTAGAAAAATAAAAAATAAAAATTGAAACACCAAGGGACATTATTTAGAATGGATGTACATATGTATTATAACTCACCCGGGTTATCTGCCCTAAATCTGATGGCAACCCATCCATTCCGAGGAACTCCAACCGTAGTCTGCTCTGGTGGGTCAATAAGATTAAACCTTAAGGGATCTCTTCTAGGATTGAAATTGCCAAAACCCCATCCAACAACATAAAAACTGTAGCCATGTAAATGAAATGGATGATTGTCACCTTCAAACACATTAGTCCCCTGCAAAATCAGCTCGACCCTTGCATTATACTTGAGGACAGTGACTTTAGTCCTAAAATCCGGTGTCAACAGATTCTGAGGCAGATTATTGCCTGTGTAATTAAAAGCATTGGGCGGTTTACTTGGAAAATCCTTATCAAAAACACCATCAAGTCCGTAATAGTAAGCACGGAGCACGTCTATGGATGGGGTGATGAAACTGATGTTATTCAAACTAGCAGAAAATCGTTTACCATAGGGACCCTCACAAGGTTTACTAGAGCAGTTAACTAGATTGATTGATAACGTGATAAACAATTTGGTGTCTACTTTTAATGGGACTCTGGCTGGATGGTCCTTACTTGCCAGGCTTCTTAGCTTTTTTGTGAACCTTGTTGCTGCCTGAGTTTGGTTGTGAGCAGGGAGATGGGGCATTAGAGGTGATGGAGATCGATGGTACAAGCCATTATACTGTAGGATAGCTGTTGTTATTGTGTTATCAAATTCAGTGTCTACTATAGTAAAATATGAACTGGCAGCCATATAGTAGAGACTAGGATGACGATTTGCTTCTAAAAGAACATCCATGGACTGTCCAGGGGTGATCATTATATAATTTGTTTCCAATGGTTTTGTATAGCATCCATCTGTTCCGACCAATTTCATCTTGTGTTTTGCAATGGCAAAGAAGAGTTTATCATTCATGACCGCATTAACTATCCGAAGTAGATATCTTTTTCCATGCTCCACTGTCACTTTAAAAGTTCCTAGAACAGGAAATGATAAAGAGTTGGGCATTTTCCTTTTAGTGAGAAAATTAACCACTTTCTCTGAAATGTTTGTTTAGCAGATAAATTTGTACCTGGTTTGGAGCATGGATAGAGATCGCCCGGTTGCCCATTTATCATATAGGCATCTGAGATTAGTGGTCCTCCTCCTGCAATAGTTGCATTTCTTTCTATTTCCATTACATCTTTCTTCCACCACTCTCCTGCACGAATTAAGACACTGTAAAAAAGGACACCAAAATTCATTTATTTAATTTTATTTATACATGCTTCTCACAGCATCATTTAGTTAATTAAAATCTAATGAAGATATCAATGGATTAGGGTCCACCAATTGTTAATTCAAATAGCAACTCATTTACAGTCACATTTGTGCTATATAACATTGATATACATACTGACAGTATGTATATCAATGTTAATGAGCTGCTGCAGTAACAGATAGATATACAAAAATACAAATCGTGGCATCTTTTATGACATCTTTTATATCATCTTTGACTTGTCAACTACACTGCTTACTATTTTCAATAAATAAAAATGGAACTGTTAAAAATATTTCCCTTGCCATGAGATTAAGCCCTAAATATAAGGTAATGATTGAGTCCCCTACCATGCGAATGAGAAGGATGATTAGTTCTTTCTTTGTTTTTTCTTGATGCATAATTTCATTTGGATATGAGACAAAAGAAAATGTTCTGAAAAGTACTTGTAAATCAATGAATTTCTTTCTTCTTAATTATTGACTTCGAATATTTTTCTTTTCTATCACTCTTTCTTACAAAACGTGAAAGGGGATGAAAGAGCATACCCAATATGATTAGAACCTCTCCATGAGGGTGGGGAAAGGGGTAAAGGGATCCACGCTTTGGATAAATGATAATTGCTCCATGAACTGTTGCTCTTGTCCAGCCGAGGTGTGCATGCCACCACATGGTTCCTTCTTCTGTAGTGAAGTGAATCCTGTAAGTGTACTTCTTTCCGGGCTGAATTGGGCACTGAGTGATATATGCAGGTCCGTCTGACCATGGATTTCTTGGTTGTTTCACTCCATGCCTGCAAAGTTTTCTGTCCATGATTCTCCACTACACAATAGATATACATATTCTTAACTACTTAAATGGCCTTATATTTAGGGGCTCATATATGGATTTATAAGAGCATATACCAGTGGAGGGTTATATTATGTTCCCCTTTGTTGTAGACCTTGATTATCATTCTATCCCCTTTTTGAGCTCTCAATGTTGGCCCTGGAAATCTCCCATTCACAGTCAAGATGTGCTTAGTAGTACACAGTCGAGTGTATGAAGATGACTTCACCTGCAAATGAATTAGAATTTACCCATGAAATAGAGATAATGACAGGAATTGTGTCTGAGAGAAAGGGAGAGGGGGAGAGAGAGAGACAGAGAGAGCTAAGCACATACCACAAAAGTATGATGATGGGTCTTTCCATTTGCACTGTAAAACAGAAGTGCATAAAGAACAAAAAGCCCTACCACCTTCACCATGGAAGAGTGCTGCTTAATGGCATCAGGTGGTTTCAAGTCCAGAATGGCTTTCTTTCTTTTTATGGTTGTCTTCTCTCAATTGCTTTCCTTGTTTGTTTCTCCAGGTGTTTTTCATGCGGTTGGCACAAAATCCAAATGGATCCTTACACAATTGAGATTGCTTTTGGCTTCCTTAATTTGGATGTGGAATAGAATTTAATGCATGTGGATATTCTCAAAGGGGTCAGATAAACACCCTTATCCGTAAATATAACCCTCATGCTTTCAAAAGTTCATATGACCATTTTTATAAATATCCCCTTCATATTTAGTTTCACTCTAAGCCTCCACTTTTCTCTCATATTTTGTACTTTTTATTATGTAAAGTGACAACTTCTCTCAAAAAGTGACCGAGAAAAATAGAGAACTTCAACTTCTTCCTTATTCTCTTCTGAAACCAATTTTAGTGAAAAGAAACCCTATGAAACACTCCGCACTTCCCTAGTCTTCTTAAAACTAACTTTATTTTCTTTCTCAAAGTTGTCTCCAATCCTATCTCCAAACATAAAGCAACAAAATTTAAAATCTTTGAAGAGTGATAAAACAAAGAGACTCAAAATGAAAGTGTAACACCCCATGCTCCAAGGTCAAGGGTAACCATGTCAATTTTGCACATACAATAGATACGTAAAACATGCAAAATGACTAAATAGTCAAAATGAACAAAAGAGATAGATTCTCCTTTCAAAGTAAATTCATAGAACTAAAACTATCTTTCTAAGAAGTTTAATGATTCACTTAACTATGAAATATTGATTTTGTTCAATTTAAGCTGATAATTAAAACATAACATATAATCCAAATCAAAATGTCCAAACAAAGGCTTTAAGGATAAACAAAAGTTAAACTAACAATAACCCTTCATAGCCCTATCATCACTCATTATCATCTACATATGGAGTACTTGAAAGGGGTTCTCAAAAGTAAAGGTAGTAAGCTTTGACTTAATAAGGAATATACTAACAATTTCTTTTGTAAAAGTGAATAACCTTCAAACCTATAGTGCATGTAATAACCGGGTATTTTAGACCATGTGGGAATTTAAAGTTTGAAAATTTTTCTAGTTAGTGATGGTTGAAAAGTCAAAAAAACACATGTCGAATTTGAATTGGTAAAATTCAAAGAATTTTAGTGGTCTATTGAGAGAGTTGAATTTTGTGTCCCATCAACTTTACCAGAGGAAACTTCTTAGGAAGTTAAAAATCAAACTTTACTAAAAAAATAATAAAAATTAAATAAAATAAAATAATTTAAAATTGATAATAATAAATAATGGGAAATTAAAATATTTTTGGGTTGTGTTTAAGAATTTATTATTGAAGTGAATTTGAAAAAAAATAATTAAATAGATAAAATAATAGTAATGAAATAAAATTGATTGGAAAACAAGGAAGAATATATATATATATATATATCATGGCTTTGGGAATTTAAAAGGAAAAAAAATAAAAAAAGAGAAGGAGCAAGGTTGGGTGTTGCAAAGCACTGGCCGTTTGGAAGTGAAAACGCCATTGGCCTTCGGGATGTTGTTTGACCAACCAAATGTACTTCATTTCATGTAAAATTTTAGTAGAATACACTTTTCGATGTGATGAACATTCCTACAAAGTTTGATTTTAGTTTCAATGGTTGGATTTTCCGCTTTGTGGTAAGATGGTTTAACCTTAAAACTTTTATTTAATATTTATTTCTTGAAAAAAAAATTGTGGAGTTTATTGTTGGGAGATAAATATGTGTTAATATGTGTTATTTTTATTTTCTTTATGTTATTTGGAATATGATTATTATTAGAGTTATTTTTCTTTTGTGATTTACTAATATTTTTTGAATTTTTGTTATGTTTGTGATGATTTAATAAAAGAAAATTTGTTGTGTCGGTTGTTAGAAATTATTGAGCATGTTGGGAATAAATAAAATTTATACGATTAGGGTTTAGACTATGTTTTGATGAATATATGATTATTATGAAATTTTATTTATTTTTATGGTGATTTAATTGAAGAAAAATTGTTGTGTTGGTTGTTAGAATTATTGAGCATGTTTGGAGTAAACAAAAATTATATCTTGGAAAAATGTGGATGATGACATGTGAGTTTATTGCATTTCATATGCATCATGGTTGTGTAAAGGAAAATAAAAATTGCATAAAATGGAAAAAGGAAAAGAAATTTAAAAAAACATGATGATGAAAATTAAAAGTGCATGAGAGGCAAATTAAGAAGGAAATGATATCTCTAGTGTGAAAGATAAAGAAATTTTACCCTTGAAAGACTCCAAGCAGGGAGTATATTTGGGTACAGACGTGTATCCTTCAATGAAAGCCCGAGAACAACAACACATTGTATGATTGTGTGTTGCATTCTCACTTGTATTTCATTTAATTGTTAAGAAGTATTTAAGTTGTGTAATTAGATCAAATAAAATGTTAGGGATGTTTATTTTATAGTTTAAATGTTTATTTTGTTTATTCTTGAACCTTAGTGATGCCAATTAACCCCTTTGTGTTATTTCTTCTTCATTTCTTTATTATATTTGTGATCATTTTGGTAGTTGAATATTTTATTCATCTCTTTTTATTCCGTTCTCCACATATTTGGGTTATCTATTTATTATACTCTACATTTTGTATGTATACACATTTGCCTAAATTTTTTGGAATTAATTTTGGATGTGAATAAAAATTGAATCTTTTGTAAATAAATTAAAAGTTTGTGAATAAATAAGTTTGAAATATTTAATTTAGAATTGTTCCCTTTGCAAATAAAATTCTTTTGAACTTCCTTTGAAATGTTGTAACTTTAACAAATAATTAAATTCTATTCTATGCATTTCACATTTATTAATTGTGTACATTCTTTTGTACTCTTTTGTAAATTCTATTCTTTTGTTATGTTCTTTTTTTGGTATTTTTGATTAATTAATTAATTAATTGTCATGATTCCCTCTATTCATTTAGTAAAGACTGTAGGTATACGAGCTTAGAGGGGGTGCTACAACTTAATCACCATACATTCTTAATAGGTAATATGACCCTCGGACTTATACTTAAGTTTTTCAAAGACATACTTTTCCAAAAGTTTAAGGAGTCATTTTTGCTTAAGGTTTTAGTTTCTTATTTTATTTTCCCTTAAAAGATAATAAAAATAAGTGGCAACTCAAAATCTTTATAAAATACAGTTTTTCACTTTAAAAATGTTAGTCTCGTCATCGAGTGGGGACACAGGTGAAAAATGCGGGTCCACAATGGGTTCCTTAGAAGCTGATGGGTTTGTTTATAGCTAGTACATTGACTTAGGTAATCAATTAAAAGTCACAGTGCACTACCTAGTAATTAGTAGCATTACTTTGTTAAGATAGAGCCCTTAAACGTATGACACTATATAACAAAATTTGGAATTTATTTTTTAATAAAGTTTCATTTTTAATAAAGAAATGGAAAAACATAAAAATGATTCAAAAGAATAAACTCTTTTGTTTTCCCACTTCTAACTTGATAGGCACATTGCCCTTAAAGTGTGAAAGAAAAAAGTAAGAATGGGAAGAGTCACCTTAAAAGGAAGATCAACATCCTTTACTTCAAAAAAAAAACCAATGAACAAGGAGAGAAAGTTATAACATTCATTAAAGGCATGAAATAAAAATTTGACAAAAAAAATAAAAAATGATAAAAGAAAATGTCAATAAAAGGGAGTACAAATGTTAATGGAAAATCATGCCAACTAAATAAGTAGAAATATATATATATATATATAAATGTATCCCCATATCTAGGAAAGAAGGGAAAAAGGAATAGAAGTCATTAAGCATCATATATATTCCCTATTGCAATTACCATACCAACTTCAGAAATATTAGTTTCAATAGCATGAATGTTTATTGAGGTTGAAGAGATGACATTATAAACATAATAAGATGCCTTAGTAATAATAGCCATGAGAATATTTCCCACCAGAACTCTAACTTCAACAACCATCTCTCCATGAGTACCACGAAACCTCTTATTTTCCCTTTTCTCAACAACCTCTTCCTCCTCTTGCATAAAAATCATGGTAATCTCATTAGACCCTGAAACAGACTCTTAATCATCATCATCAAGAGTAGAATCATCCTCAACCACTAAGAAAAAATCTGTCTTCCTCAAGTACTTGTTCCCAAACATTTTCTTCATCTTCCTTTTCTTCTCTCTAAGTATCTTCTTCAAATAGAATAGTTACCTAAATTTTGGTAAGTAAAGCTTGAAAACCATCCATAATTACAAAAAATGTAAATCTAATAAACATCTATTGAATTTGAGTTCTACTCACTTAAGAATATCATTTGGGCTTGAAACAACTTTTAGAATGATGATGTTTCAAACACTCCAAAGTTGTAAATAAGAAACACTTTAAGCCAAGAATAAGAAATAGTAGTCTTTTTTCAATAAAAGAAAATAGATGATGTATATTTGATTGTAATATTAATAATAAACTAAGATAAAAAAATAAAAAAACAAAGTCTAGTTATGTGTGTCCTACACAACTATTTTAGGTTGCAAATAGTTTTTGTATTCCAATGTAGCAAAGGTACAAGGAGAATTGTTGTTATCACTCTACGCATGAACAACAAAGAAAAAAATAATTAAAAACACATGTCCTTACACCATTTTCAAAATAATGATAAAAAGGAAATAGATAATGTTTTAAAGAAGGTGACAAAAAATGAAATCTCATAAAATATTTTAGTATAACATCAAATTTGAGTCCAACTTGTGCTAAACCTAAAATATTTTATTTATTTGTATTTTTTTCTTTTTTTTTCCTTATAGTCTATACCTGACTAAAAAACATGCCAAATTGATTATCATAAAGCTTTTTCAATAGTTGATATAAATCCTGAAATAGAAAGAGAAATGAATATTTTCTTGGGGGAGAAAATTCTCATAAACTCCTATTCAACAAAAGAATTCAAATATTGCATGCAATAGACTAACCATGTGAATTTTTTTTTTTTTTAAATGCCTTTACACAACAAATGAGATATTCAAAACATTAAATTTAGAAACAAAAGGCTTATGATGGGCTATTGTCGAACAATGAGTAATGCAACCAAGTGGGTACATGTGAACCTGGATGATGTCATGAATTAATAAAATTGATAGCACCAACACTATTGAATCTTTCATTAGTGTAGACAAAGAAAATTTTCATAAATCAAAGCAATAAATAAGATGAGTACCTATTCCTTAATGAAATAGACATGAAGAAATTTTATATTGTTGCATAATGGATGTAAGTAATGTTAGTCCATTAATTATTTTTCTTTCTTCCTCTTTATCATCATTTATTCAATAGAAAACAACTTTTTTCCATTAATAAGGTGGCATGGAAAAGTGGTCATACAAGTCGACTCAATAAGCTAACCAATCTTAGGTTCAATTTAAAATCTAAGATTAATTACTATGAGTTGATTTCACATGACACTAACAAACACTGTATTAGTTTTCTAATCATATGAGCTAACATCAAAATTGTAGAAAATTGAAAAGACATTAGTGGGAAACTTAAAGGATGAAGAAAAAAATATGACTATGACATTCAAATTTATGCATGTTATATGAGTTATAGATTATATCAATAAGGTGACTCATCTCATGATTAGCTTAAACTCCAAAATATTCATGCACTTAGTTGGAATGACAATTGAACAAATATCATATTAGTTTTCAATCATATGAACTGACATTAAAATAATAGAAAACAAAATAGATGTTTTTTTCAATTCTAGTTTAAATTATTTTTGCTACTTATTATTATTATTATTATTATTATTATTATTATTATTACTGTTTTTAGTTGAATTTAAAGTAAAATAAAAAGGACAAAAGAAAGAAAAAAGAGCAATAAAAATCCATTTTCAAGGCAAAAGATGCACTCCATGTCTTGAAGAAAATGTTTTGAAGAGCACAATACAGTTTGAGCATGAAATAAGGTAAATTTAATGGAATCCACCATTCAAGTTCTATGAGAAATGAATTACTTAAAAAAAAATAATAGTTGTATTTAATTGGATGAAGTTATTGAAAATGACATGACGCAAGCTCACGATTAGTAAAACATTGAGAAGACAACAACTTAGCATTTTGTACAAAATGATTTCAAACCATAACACATTCACTATTGGAAAATGGATTTCATACTTTTATTTTCTTAAATGTGACGTAGTTACAAATCACTAAGTATCACAAAGATATAAACCAAAAACTCACACATGGAATATGAATAAAGGGTATCAATACAACCATCCTTCTTCATCATAAGAAGTCATTATCCCAAAAAGGAGTCTCCATTTGGATAGTTATGGCAAGTAGAACTACTTCTATTTTGGTTTATAATCTTTATCACATAATTCAAAATCTCCTCCACTCCATAAACAACCATATTCTCTATAAAAAAATTATTCCTCTTATAGTTTAGTGATAAAACTATTTCCCTTTTGGCAGTTCCTAAAGTTATATGAGTATCATAATATTTGAATCCCAAAAAGGATAACATATATAGTTAATAAAGAATGAAAAAAACTTATGTAAGGAACTATTATAATAAATCCTTATTGCGTTCAATTCATTCATATTATGTTTCTTTAAATAATTGATGTGAAAGTCTTTATGATAGAGTGAACAAAAACAAGAGCAAATATATATATATATATATATATATATATATATATATATATATAGAAGCATTAATTCATATAAAGAATGACTATAAAGAAAATTGAAGCATAAAAATGAAAAATATAAGTATAAGGAAAACAATGACAATTATATGGAGTATTGATTACCTAATTATAAAGCACAATAGTGTGAAAACCAAATTTGGATTTACTAAAATTGTATTTTCTGTATACATCAAATGAATAATAAATTAGACTCTTAAAAAAAAAGATGAGAAGTTAGTCTTTCAATGTAGCATGCATTTCTCAAAAATAAGAAAAGTAAGGAAGATTTGAAAAAAGAAAAAGGATGTCTGTGTAAGCCTATCTTATGGTAGAAGAGTGGAAGTATCTGATATCAAATTTTTCACAAGGCTAGTAACTATTTATACATTGATTAAGCTCAAACTAAAAAAAGGCTAAAATATATACTAAAGCTTCTAACTATGTAAATCAAGTTTAAAAAAATATTTAGACACACCTGAACAAGGCACATCTTCCTATTTCATCGACTTGAGTTTTTCACATCAATTCACAATTCTTTACACTGCATGTGTCCACATGTGCTACCCTTCCTACAACTACATCATTGGCATTGTATTCTACTTCTGCAATATATTATTGCAAAATTTGTAGAACCACTCACCTTTACGGATGTTTGTCTTTGACACACATTCTACAATAAAGAAAATTAGCAGTTAACCCACTTAAAAGGAATGTAATTTTAAAAATGTCTAGAATCTTGCATGGTCGATGATGAAAAAAATGAGTACATGTAATGTGAAATAAAATTACATTCAATTAGATGAAAGTTGAATAGACATATAGTTTAAAAAGTACATTAAGCTAGTTATTATAAGAAAATGAAAATACAATAGTTATGTGGAATTATGTCAAGGAAAAATAAGGAAAAATAAGGAGATGATAAATGAGATGTACCAAAAAAAATCCTTATATTTTAAAGATATGATATTTACCATTATCAAAACCCTAAAATCAAATAGCAAGACATTATTGAAAATCACAAATGGAAAACTATGTCAAACTATTTAATGTTGATTTGCTATGTTATCATAATGCAATGATTGAAGGAGAAAAGAATCAAATAGTGTTGTATAGCACATTGATTGACAAACATATGGAGCCATATATAGTGGAAAAAATGGCTTGAGTAGTTTCACTTCTTTATTGTTACTTTTCACTAGTTTAATTCATATAATTGTATAGAATAAAATAATATACAAGCATAAATAGAAATAGAGAAAAAAATGATAGAGGAAAAAGTGTCAAACTTAGTATCTTCATATGTTATGTCTTTTTTTTTTCTCATTCTAACCAAGTCATGCTATGTGATTTCAATCAAAGGCACATGGATATATCTAATTTCATGTTTCATTCCCTTTTTACATGAAATAACAAGGCTTTCGATGGATAATAACAATAACACCCAAGTTAGTGAATAAAAGAGAGATATCCACCTTTGTGAAATACCCTTGAGCATAATTAACCATAACATAGCAAGGTCCCTCCATCTAGGCATATGTTGCAATCAAAGTCTTTATCATTGAAAAAATGTTTCATGCCACCTGAAAGAGATACTTAGATATGATGAAGCGAAGCTCATCAATTGGGTAAATATGTGCCTAATTGCCTAAACAAAATAAGTCCAAGTGAAAATGGACATAATAAATAAAAGAATAATTTAAAAGTAAAAAAATAAAATAAAATAAGGGAAGCCAGCTACAATTTCCTCTTTTGAAAAGCATCATGCACTAAGACCATTGCATCATAAAAATAGATTTACACCCTTTACATGAGAAAGATTCCATTCAAGTGATTAATGTAGATATCTTTAAAAAAGTTTTGTAAAACAATTATACTATAAATTCATTTATCATACTAATATAGTTTTATTCATATTTTATTTTGGTGTTTCTTATTATCCATTTTGTAAAATTTCTTACTCCATATGCATTATAATTAATGGTATCATAATTTTTAAAAGAGAATAGTAAACATTAATTGAGCCAACAAAATTTCATGGTCTAAAAACATTAATTTTTTATTTCTCATGCTTATTTGTATAAAACTATCTTTCTCTTGTTTATGCTAAAAATATAAGTCATCTTTCTTCCTAAGCATGGGTGTTGCATCCCATTATGATTGTTAGATTTATGGGAACATGTTTCTTGGTAGTGATGTCCTAATGTCAATTCATGTGGTGAATTATTTAGTACCTCACAAAGATGAAGAACTACCCTACTCTACTTCATTACCTTTGTGATATCTATTCTACATATCTCGGTTGTCGTTAAGAAACTAGAAAGGAGTTTTAAAATTATTCAAATTTATTTGAATCATACTGATAAAATGTAAATAATTAATTGAGTAAAAAACTATATTCTTTCCTTTCTCTTGATATCTACAAGTTGTGAATATGAAACTCTAAATTACACACATATACATAAAATCAAATTAATTTAATGCTTTTAATTTTATTTCTCATGCAAGCTATTCCTTGTAATTAATTAAAATCTTACAAATTTGTTATTATTTTTAAAATTTAAGGTTCTAAATTCAATCTTGCATTAATATAATGCAAAATTTAGAATATTATAAAACTTTTCATTTATTATAGATTGAAGTATGCATTTATGTGGGGTTGTTAATTGTCATATAAGATAATGAGATATCCTGAGTTTTAAGGAATAAAGCAGAATGAGAAGTAATAGTGGGTTGGAGAGAGTTGTTACAAACACATTGAATTGCCTCCTATGGCATACTTTGGGCACTATTTTGAGTTGTTCTTGTGTTAATTCCACACTATAACTAGTCATATTGAGGTTAGCTTGGCATGCGTAACTTTGATGATATTTTGTTGCCTTAGTAGATGGTTTTAAGGGTTTCTTGAATCTAATGTCAAGTTTGATAATTTTTCATATAGTGAATGACAAAATTTTGGTGTGTTTATTGTACAAAGAAAAGCTCTTAGTGCAAAATCATATGGAATTCTTTTAAACTTTTAGTGAATATGATAAGTAAGTTTTGTTTAAAGAATTCAAGTTCTGATCAACACTAATCCACCTAAATTGTTGCCTAATCTTTGACTGAAATTCATGTTGATCGGATTTCCTTTTTATCCATTTAAGACCAAACCCTTATAAATTCAACCAACATCTAAAGCACCTTTCATATCCATGTGAAAAAAAAAATTGTAAATTGTGTTTTTTTTTTTTTTTTTTTTTTTATGGATTCCCTATTAACACATTGACAACACATCATCAAAATCAAGGAACCATGTTTGGGACTATAAACCCCATTTTTGAACTAAAAAGAAGAGATTGAATCTACATTGTATGGTTTTTGTCCTTTCCACTTCTCTAATTTTACAAATCCATTTTAAGCTTAGTATAAATTAGGCTTTCAGATATTTAAGGGTGTAATGTTCTATTTATTTTGTTGAAGCTTAGCTTAAATATCATTTGTAAGATTTTCTCTCTCAAATAAATTTGTGCTTACTAGTCTTATATTATGGACTTTCCTTCACTTAGTGTGAGTAGTAGTTGAGCTAGGGATTTTATTTCTAGTGAGGTGACTTTTGTAAGATTTATCCTACAAGTAAAATTTGTTACAAATTTAAATGATTGGTTGTGAATTAAGTACATCTCTACTTATGGTTTTATTGTTGATGATGCCTTAAGTATGTTTTATAAGGCTTAAAGTCATATATATAGGAAACAAAAGTAGAAAACCAATCCTTAGTCATATTCCTGCTATTTTTAATTACAACTTGACATTAAAGTCCATTTTTTTCCTCAATCCACATGGCTCTATAATCACCTATAAAATTGCTCATAAAATTAACAAGACATGGGATTGGTAGCTTGGGTTCTTATATTAGAAACACAATACAAAACTAGCTAACCTTCTAATGAGGATATGCTCAGTTTAAAGTTGAATAGAAACTAAAAGACCAGTGTTGGATCATCTATCTACTTAACCCATTAGGTGAGTTATGATTAAGATTGATGGCATCTCCCACCATTGGAAATATGGTGGAAAAACAGTTTGCTTTGTACATCTTTTTCCCTCTTCATTCGATTTAGCTCGTGTTGATTTCCCCTTGAATACATGTCTTCAAAAAGAGAGTTCTAGTAAGATATTTTGAATGCCTACAACATTAATGCCTTTTCCTTTAGTCCAAGGTTGTGGGGGTGAAGTGGGTCATGTATGAAGTGTTATCACAAAGCACACACATGCAACTTTTTTAATACTAAGAGTGAAACTAACTTTTGATTTTAGATTTCATTTTTGAAACTATTTGCCTCTATATTTTTTTTTTCAAACCACCTAAAGGGTAACCAACACCAATTTCCTTATCTTAAACTAATATCCTCCCAAGCCACTAACTATTGCTTATTTGGTCATTCATATGTACTAAGGTGAATAAGAAAACTAAGCTTTGAAACTTTCATCTAACTATAAAAAGAAGTGGTAGGCTTCTTTAGGGTCATTGTTCATAAACTTTTCATTGCACATGTTTAAAAAAAAATTGTGTGTTTTTCGAGTTAACCTATTCTAAAAGAAGTTCACCAAGTACCATGGTTCAAATCTATGATTGACCTGATCAATTCTTAATATCATTCCTTTTAATCATGTCTTGACATATTATCATTGTAGTCAACATCATAAATTTCTTTCTAAAATTCATTGTACATTTGAAGGGAAAGTATCTTTTCAAGGACATCATTTGTATTTTAACTGATGTTTATATAGTTGAAGATTTAAGATTATTGAGCCTTAACTTCCCCTTAACCTTCAATGTGAATGGAAATTTTTAGTTGGAAGACAGCTATATTGTATTTTGACTTGCAATTATAATTTGATAATTTCCCATTCAACATGGAAGAATTGGATATTGTAAGGTGTGACAATTAAAGAGGGTATACTAGCTTTTAGTTGTTCCAAATAGTCTCCTATGTGTTCAAATTTGGGATTAGTGTTTTCCTTTAGTCTCTTCATTGTCCTCATCCATTTTTGATGGATTGATGGGGGTTTTTGTGGATCAAAAGATTCAACGTCTTGTATTATCCTTAGTCCCATTAGGCTTATCTAACTATACAAAAAATATGCAATGTTTATGAACAAGCAACAATAATAATCCAACCTCAAAAAATTAAAACAAAAATAATAAAAAATATTACAAATAAACTAAATACTAAATAAAAATTAACAAAAGAATTAAACAAAATGAATTTGTGGTGATGATCAAAACTAAAAATAAAACTCCTAGAAATTCTATCATTTTTTCTTTCAGGTGCCTATAACCATGCCAAAAATTTGATAAACTCAATTATTTCTAGTGTAAAATGTCCCCAACTATATAGCTTAACTTAAAGTAAAAATAATCGAAAGAACTTGATGTCCTATAAAAGAGACATAATTAAAGGATTGAATATAATGAAGTGGTAGAATTTGTGAATGGATTTTAGGGGTTAATAGATTGATTCTTAAAAATTGATGGTTGTAAGGAAATTTTCTATAATATAGAGTTTAACAACCTAAAACAACATTTAAGAATGCAAGCCACATAAGGTTGAATGACTAGAACACTTGTTCACCCTACTTATACTAGTTTGAGTAAAAATAGTTTTTATTTGAATATATTTATGTGCAAGGAATTTGTATACTTAATTGCAACATTTATGGCACATTCCTTGGCACTTATAGCTTGGTCAGGTTGCAACAAATGGCATCACAGCAAGCTTGTTCCCATGAATTAAATAGCCTAAGTTATATGACACATTCTCTACCCAAAAGCACATATTGCGTCTAAATAGATGATGAAGTGCATACCTTATGTATGCAAGTGATATAGTTTCATTGCCTTTCTTGAGAATAGTTATGTAAATCCCCTTTAAACTTATTCTTGGGAATTTGACCTGAAACAAAATGGGGTACAAGTGACAGGGTTAGTTATAAAAATTAAAATTAGAATAAAAAAATGTTGAAATGAGACCATAGATTTCACATTCATGAAGAAAAATGGAAAAAACCACACTTTGAGAGCAAGCTGAAAGATATAATCAGTTGTGCTTACCCACAGTTGTAAACCACACTTCGAACCACATTGATTTGAGTTGTTTATGGTGATTGATTTAATTCCATCATTTAAATATACTACCATTACTAAAAATATTTATAAGGATGTCATGCCTCTAACTCTACCATGGCTTATATTTTCATTCATGCAACTAGATGCATGAATTCATTATAATATAAATAACAAGTTAATGTCAATTAATCTAACACTATATAGGTCAATCTTCTAAAATGCAAAAGTAATGAGATCAATGGCCCCACCATTACTTTCTAAAATTAAAAAATGTACATTGAACAAAAGAAATTATTTATAAATATCATTCCTTTCATCATAAATAAGATATGTACTACAAAAATTCTTTTTTCTTCCAAACAACTTATGTAAGATAACTGAATAAAAGAACAACATTTAATGATTTCATATTTTGGTTTATAAATGTATGTCCCTAAATAATATGTAAGGACCATTACCACATATTTTGAGATAAATTATTAATAAAATGGAAAATGAAAAAACCATACCTATTTCTGACTCCACTCATGACATTGTATTGAGTAACCATGAGAAACAATCCTACATCATGAAAATAAAAAAGAAATAAATCATTTATCATCATAAGAAAAATATAAACAAGAAATTTATATATCATATGAATTAAAAAAAAAACAAATAAAGAAATAAACTTTTCCATTTTAAAAAATTAAGCAGAGCCATGGGCACCAAATATGCAAACATAAAACACACATTTAAATATGTTTAGCCTCTTAAAAGAAACATAATCTTAGTAGGTATGGGAAAGACTAAAATACTATCCACCTTGAAGCAACAATTCAAACACACTATAACATATGAGATTCCCATTGCAAGTTGAAACAATAAAATCCATAAAAATGGTAGTTCAATTATTCAATATTGTCACTAAAATAGAATGTCTAGTATGAATATTGGTTGCAACACAAAATGACAACTCTTACCAAGAATATAGATTGTTAAAAGGAACTATAACTATTGAAGACTAGTTAAATATAGGATAGAGATATGAATAAGAAGTTTACATGAAACTAGAACTATGTGAATTAATTCTAGCACTAAAAGATTCTTAAATGTAGAAAATTTAAAAACTCTTTAAAATATCTTTGAGATATTTTACACTAAACACTTGACTATTGAAAATACCAACATGTTAACATTTGACACTAAAGCCTAAATTTGAAAATGGAGTAAGTCAATGAGTAATTGCTTGAAATTTTTTTTATAGCATAGCATATATTGAATAATTTACTCATATGGAAATTTTTTAAAAAAATAATTAAAAACCTATGCTCTTCAAATGGAGCTCACAACCCAATCTATTATAATAGAAATTCAATAAAGAGATTTCATGCATTAATTTCTTAGGCAATGGAATAAATGAAAACTATGAAAAACAACAATGAGCATTCCTAGAATGGACTAAATCATACTTTCCCTAATCTAAGGTTTATTTAAATATCTGAAAAATCTTCCATGCCCTAGATCAATAGGATGTATGAATCTAACTTCTTAGGGATACTAGATCTTGTTTGGATAGAGTCCTTAAGAATGTGATATGGTCATGTAAGAATAAATGGAATTCATTAATATTTATATTATGATTTTGAAGCTCATTTTGAGAAAATAAGGGTTTTCTTATTGTAATCTCTATATTTTTTGTTTTGTGAATGTAATTAAGATCAAATCCAATTTTTGGATTCAAATCAAGGCAACCACCAACTTTTAAAGGATTAAGGTGGCTTTCAAGCAATAAAGGATGGATTTTTCCCTAGAAAATTTGTGAGAAAATGTGAGAGAACCCATGTAGAGCACGATTATGTTGACTAACATATGTTTAGTATTGGCATGAATAAAATGTTGAAGCAGCATAAATTATTCGTTTATAATTAAATACTAAACATCACAATAGCGGGTTATAATAGTTATAGGAGTCGCATTTGAATGATTTACAACTTCTATTAGGAACTTGAAAGGCTACTCAACGAGTTAATTCTTCAAGAGGCTAAACCTTAAATGATAAGAGGAAGACAATAATTTTACCCATGACTTAATATAGCCAAACCCAACTTTGAAAGTTATAATCATTTAATAATTAAACTCCAAAGAGTGCTTATTTGAGTAAGAACAAATAATTTGATCCCTATCTACCTGTAACATATTATGAGTGAAAGGTAAGAGGCTGGTACCTAGTATATGTTTAACTCAAAATAAAACTCTTTTCTCCTCTTCAATAGAACTTAATGATAATAGTTGGCATTGTATGAATGCATAACAACTATATTTTGTATTCATACTTTAACTATATTTTGCATTCATACTTTAACTATATTTTGCATTCATACTTTAAGTATGGTTACCTTCGATAATTTTTTTCTATGATTAAAAAAAAAAAACCAATATTAAAGGAAAGGTATGCATTACTTAGAAAAAAAAAAGTTCTTAATGTGAGAATCTCTTTAATAGAAAAGAAAAACTTTAGTACTGGCTATGCAAAGAAAAAAATAAAGAAATAAGGTAAAGGTCATACCATAACATATGCACAAAATTGATCCAACTCCACTGATTTGAATAATTGTTACCATAACCTTGTCTCTTAACTACTTTGTATTCCAAAAACCACTTCTCAATCTTCATTTTCTCATGGTTTTCCTCCATCCATTTGGTTATGCTACAAGTTAGAACAAAAATCAAGGATCAAATAAGCACCACTTGATATGAGTAGAGTTAGCTACTATATTTTGTACCTAGTATATGTTTGACTCGAAATAAAACTCTTTTCTCCTCTTCAATAGAGCTTAATGATAATAGTTGGCATTGTATGAATGCATAACAACTATATTTTGTATTCATACTTTAACTATATTTTGCATTCATACTTTAAGTATGGTTACCTTCGATAGTGTTTTTCTAAGATAAAAAAAAAAAAAAAAAAAAACCAATATTAAAGGAAAGGTATGCATTACTCAGAAAAAAAAAAAAAAAAAGTTCTTAATGTGAGAATCTCTTTGATAGAAGAGAAAAACTTTAGTACTAGGTATGCAAAGAAAAAAAGAAAGAAAGAAGGTAAAGGTCATACCATAATATATGAACAAAATTGATCCAACTCCACTTATTTGAATAATTGTTACCATAACCTTGTCTCTTAATTACTTTGTATTCCAAAAACCACTTCTCAATCTTCATTTTCTCATGGTTTTCCTCCATCCATTTGGTTATGCTACAAGTTAGAACAAACATCAAGGATCAAATAAGCACCACTTGATATGAGTAGAGTTAGCTACTATATTGTTTTAGAAAAAAAATTATAAACATAAAAAAACGTACTCTTAACTTTTCATAAATGAAATACTAAAGTTTGGTGATCTAGGTTAAGATGTACCTAGAGAAGGGCAAATAGGTGTTTACTTCTTTTAACCCAAATTCTTTTAAATTTAATTCATCTTTAATATTTAGAAATTAGAAAAAGAAATCAATTGAACCAAGAGACAATGATTTTTCATGCGAAAAACCACCTATAGTCTCTTGGAGACTATGCCAATGTAAAAACCATGGGTCAAAAACTGTAAATTACAAATCCACTATTGAAAGAACAATACATAGTTTTACATCACAAATGTTATCCTAATGTTATCCCTAAGCCTTTCTTCCCAGTACCTATGGTCTTCACATTTGTAACATAGCACCACAAGTGCTCCCAATGGACTTTACCTCAAAGCCTACAATGATATAGATCTCTCTCAACCCAAGGAATATGAAGATGAACTTCTTGAGAGTTTTGAATGTGGGGAGTGCTCATATGATATTTTTTTTTTCAATGTTGGCATAATAAAATAAAATAAAAACTTCTTAGCATGGTATTTATAGGATAAAAATCTGGTGAATAGAATCTAATTTGTTTTTAAAAATAAAACCGATTAAAAATATGAAACAAAAAAGAATTGCTCAAGTTTAAAATTTTATTAGAAGCACTTAAGCGTCCTTACAAGAGCTTGAGCATCCAAGCACCCTTCCAAGTTGCTCATGAGTACTCCAAGAGCTTTAAAAACATTTATTTTTTAAACATTTACACTCAATTTTAAAACCGAATGTCCACTTCATGCCATAATTGAACCTAGTTAGGCTTTCCTGGACTTCTCTATACTTACCTGCGTCATTTCATTTTATTACACAACAATCTTGAGTCTTCAATGGAGATTAAGACACATAAAACTAGAAAAATTCTAAGCTAGGATGAATGGAACAAAATTTCAAAGTCAAACTATATATCCAATTGAACTAACAAAATAGTCTTGCATATTTTTACATTGCACCTCCTATTACTTTTAGTTATGAAATGAGATTTATAATGAATAGTGAATACCACAGAAAAATGATGGTTTTCATATATTTTATGAAACTTTGGTTCATTACAAGTATTAATTTTCAGGGAAAAAAACCTTCTCCTACAATTAAGGATGTTTAGGATCAAACCTATAGTTGTTAGGATTAATATGATGGAGACTTAAAAAAATAGGTAATGCCAATATGATTTTGTATTGAGATCCTTTTTATATAAAAGAACAAGTAAATTCTAAGCTCATATATGAAAACCTACCATGTAATTAGAAACCAAGAAACACATATACAATTGGAATGCAATGTAAATACAAATTCACGTTCAATGAAATGACAAAAGTTGAACTAAACATAATTTTTAAGATAAGAAATATATTAACACCTATCACAAAAAATAAAGAATTTTAAAAAATTAAAAAAAAAATGGTATAATATGAGCATTGTCATTCAAGAAAGTAGGAAATATATTAAACATCTTAAACAGGTGCTTCCATATTTTAAGTCCCATTAAAAAAAATTTCTCATGCATGTCTTCCTATAGCTTAAAAAAGTGGTTGATTTCATATCATAAAATTAAGAAATAAATTTTTTATTGAAAAATTTATTTAACATTTAAAATGTTTATATAAAATACCATAAAATTATTGAAAAAAGCTTAGTAAAATAAAAGTTTTACTTTCCACATGTTCTATACAATCGAAAACTTTTAATTGCTCTCTTTTTCCTACTCTTTATCCCTTATTAGACAAGCCGACAAATAAAACACCAAAGTATAGAATTAGTCTAAATTTTTATAGGGAAACATTTTATCTAATAGTAGTACATCATCCTCCATCACTCCATATTCTTTCTACGAGTGAAAAAAATAAATTTTTAAATAATTTTTCAAAAAAAAAATATTATTTTTAGAATTATTAAGTATAGATAAGGAAATCTACTTTTTTTTTTTTTAAATAATAGTATAAAATATGAAGGAACATAATAATTTTTTTTTAACAAGTATAATGTTCAATACTAATTTTTATACTTTTTTGTATCATAATAAATTTTAGCATTGCTCGGTATTGAGAAATATGTTTAATCATTATATGTTTAATCATTATTCATTCTTAAATTATAAATTATTAAAAAAATTTGTGTTAACTATATATTTAAGATATGAACTAATGCAAACATATATACTAGTGCACTCACCATGGGAAACCTATATCGACGACCAAGATAAGTCATCCCTCCAATTAGGAGGTATTGCACTATAGTCTCTACTAGATTGCCCAAATCCATGAACTAATTGCGAACAACTTATCTACTTACAAGGAACCCATGACTTGTATCTTATGTGTAACTACTAATGCACCTAGGTCATGTACAATGTAAGAGACATGGACCAAATGCTCAAATCAATGTCAATACACCAAAGGGATAGCAAGGAGACAGTTAAGTCTAACTTTGTTACATCATGTCTTACTTTTAAGGGCTTAATCCTAACAAACTCCTACTAGTTAGCCCCAAAAGAAAACTGGGAACTTCCTTTCTATAGTCTCATCACCTCTGTATACTATCTCATATAAAGGTAACATTTTTTCTTCTAGTGGTACTTTAGTTGTTTAGACTATGCCACCGTCCCACTATTATCACATAATAGTATTTTAGATGATATAGCCAAGGGAACTACCCATAAGCTAAAAGGCTTCTTTTTGTTGCTATAGAAGAAACAAAAACCAATAGAGTTTATACATATCTAGAGATAGACCTACGAGACTCCTTATTAGATTGAAAGTCCAATTCCCAGTATGAAATGAATACCAACTCATTGCAAAGACTCACAAGCATATAATCTCTCGTTCTCCACAGATACTTGATTATATGTTTGACATCTACCCAAAGCTCTAATAAGGAAATGGACTAATATCCACTCACTATTCTTATAATAAAGCAAAAATTTGGTCTAGCACATAACATCACATAGTTAAGGCTATCCATTATAGAGCCATTGGATATCACCTTAATGCAATCTCTCTCCACAGATGTCCAAAGACCTTGATCCTAAGAAAGACAACTCTAAATCCAAAGAGTAACAAACCCTTCTTGGAGTTTTGCATCATGTACTTGACTAAATGCTCATCAATGTAGGTGACATGACACAATTTTCTTATTCTTGTAGTCCTCAAGGACCTTAACCCCAAGAATATATTGCACCTTCCTCTAGATTTTCATATAGAATCGAGTAGATTACTGATCTTGATTGATGACAATATCCCTACATCATATCCAATGTGTAGATTGTCATCTATCTATAAGATCTTAGAGCATCACCTTACTTCCCTATGCCTTCTTGTACACATAAGGCCCTTGGTTATGAAAATGTTTGATTGTTATATCTCATAAATTAAACACACTACAATAGATAGGAGTAATTTGATGGATTTGAGTATGGCCACTATTGAAAATGTTTTCCATAGTTGAAGCAAAGTTTCAAACTATAACCTTTAACTGCAGACTTAACCTCATAATACTCAAGCTTTCCATCTACTCATATCTTTCTCTTGTAGACCAACTTACACCTATGGGTTTTATCCCTTTAGGTGCTTTTAAAGGAACCCAACCTATGTTAGAATATAAAGATTCTTACTAACTCTTCATAGCTTCTTACCTTAAGTGAGCACAAACACTGCTCATTGCTTCATCATAATTTGTGGGATATAGAACTCCCACTATGATAAGGCATTAATTTACTAGAAATCATAGGAATGATGTCTTTAACCATATGGATCCATAGTATCCTATGCAATGTGGGACTATCTTTTAATATATCCTCAAATCTATATCATTCTTTGCCTTATTCCTTATCGTACAGTCTTTATAAAAAAATCTGACATTTGTGTTAATAAATATCTTCTGATGATCTTGACTATAAAGGTAATAACCTAAAAATCCTATTAGATATCCTATAAACTTATATACCTCTTAAGAAAAAAAATGTATTACATAGTCTATAAGACATATCCGCAAAAGAATCTAGGAAAAGATGAGAAACCTATCCATCTCACTATGTCCATCCAAGTTTGATATATTCTTTCCACTTCTGCATTTTGCAATAGAGACCTTAGTGCACATAAATGGGAAATAATTTCATGCTCCAACGGAAAGAATGAAATTTACTAGACATATCACCTTGATCTAATCAAAGTGACTTGGTATGTATACCCAATAGGTTATCTGATCTAATCTTCAACTCAATGAATGAATCCAAGGCATCAGATTTTCGATGTACATATTCAAACCTAGAGTAATCATCATTAAAAGTGATGAAATACACATACCCTCCCCATGCATGGACACTAAAAATTGCATACATGTTAGTATGCGCTAACACCAAGCATTCCTTATCTCTAGTCTTCTTGGTCATTTTACTATCTATGTAAGATTCATAAACTAGAAGATCTTTTAGAATCAAAGAGTCTAGACTTTACAAGTCTTTGGATCCTATTTAGATTAATATGACCTAGGTCTAGATACCAAATGTTTAATTAGTGCTAGGTTTAATCCTAAGAATTGACAATTCTCATCACTTGGCAAAGTGATAATAGAATACATATAAAAGAAGAAAATATTACCTCCCACTAACTTGCACAACTAACCTTACATTTGAAACTAAGATAAGCATAATCCCATCATTTAACCTTCTCATTTTTTCAATATCCTATAAGTGTTTGGATTGAGCCCTTAAAAGCAAGAAATGATGTAATAAAGTTAGATTTAAATATTCTTTTGCTATCCTTTTAGTGTATTGACATTGATCTGAGCATTCAACCTATTTTTCTTACATTTTACCTCACTTTTCTGCATTATGAGTTGCATAGAAGATAAAATTCATGGGTTCCTTGTAAGTAGATAAGTTGTCCACAGTTAGTTCATGGATTTGGGTAATACAGTAAAGACTATAGTGCATCACCTCCTAACTAGAGGGATGATTTGTCTTAGCTGTCAAGATGGGTTTCCCATGGTGAGTGCACTAGTATATGTGATGCACACTAGACAGGACTTACGGTGAATCATGACATAAGGTTATCAATTGTTATGATTCCCTAAGCTAATATACTATATAGACTCTTAACCTTGAAGAGATATTGAGTCTATGTTAAAGTCAACAGAACTCTTTGACCTATGGGTGAGATCCTAAAGTGGTCATATATCCTTATATATTGGATCACTATTAATGGAGGCTGGTGGCAAGAGGTATTCTCAATATAGACACCATGATATCTCATGAGATTGAGATAGTGTCTCCTCCTAGGTGATCCAAAGGACATGTGATGAAATCTGTGGCCATAGTAATTCCTTTAATGGATTTTGACATATTCTCTTTGGAGTTAGAGTAAGTCATTTGATCACATAATAAGTGGGATCTGTAACTCAAGGATTTGAGAGGTAATCTTGATAGGTGATAGCACTACCTTATTAGATTATGGACACCAGTTCAAGAAGAGTCTTTATGTAGTGGATAGTAAGTCACGGACCCAAGCACTTGGTGTCTCATTGTAATATACATACGGTACTAGAGTGTAGTTGACTCTCTAAAATGGAATGTTGATTCAATTTCAAAATTTGATCATGAGGGAGCTAGTACTCCTATGTGTCCCAATAGTCCCCATTTTGAGCTCATATTCCTTAATGGTATGATTTATGAGGGTTGGATGTGTTTCTAGTTCACTTTTGTGCATAAAGGTGTTTTGGTAACTACGTAAGGTTGCATAAGGATAAGTGAGTGACATATCTAGACTGGGTTAACTAATTAATTAGGGTCTTGTATGGTTAATAAACCAATTAGAAACCTCTTTGAGCTACATTAAGTGACCTAAGCCTATGGTGGGCTTAAGTCACTTAAGACTAGTACGAAGCCTATAAATACCCCTTTAGGGGTTAGGGTTCCATGTCTTGCCATTTTCTCCCTATAGTTCCGAGAGAGAACCCTAGCCTCCACCCTTGAGATCTCCACCATCTCAATGCTTAGACACAAGAAAGAGTCATCGGGCGGAAGATATCATGGTGTTTATGAGGTCCATTACAACTTTGGAGTTATTTACATCGATTGAAATCAATCTAAGAAGATCCGAATCAAATGTATGTGGCTTTATTCTTTAGATCTATAGTTAATAATGGTTTTTATAGCCATATGTTTCCATTGCAATAGATTTAGAGACGCCTAAGGATAGATGCATGCACCCTTCGAGATCCGGGGCATGGGAACGAAGTAATCCTAGGTTCCTAACAATAAGGACTTACAAACAGTGGTATTGGAATCTATCCACCATAAATGGTGAAATCCGCCACTAAATCTTAACAATGAAAAAATGATGTACATTTTCATTTTTCCTTTAGGTAAACTTGACATTCCCTTTTTAGTGTCCTAAAAAGTCACAAATGAACCACTTGCCCCTGAGTTTGCTCTATTATTCCTTATCTTGAACTTTCCTTATTTAGTGTTGTTCTCCTTATTCCTGGCAGAAGAACCTAAAGAACCTTTGACTTCCATATAAACACCCTATAATCTTTGAGAATCCCCTATCCATCCCGAAGAAAAATGGAAAGGTCTCTAATATCATATCAATATTGATGTTCATAACAATCCTAAGAGCAGCTTGTCAAAATTGACCTATCCTTATCACTAAATAACCATTTCAAACTAGAAAGAGAATATCAAAGTCTATGGTAATAGACAAGTGTTTCTATTACAACACATTATCCAAAGATCCAAATATTAACACTTGGTCTTCTAATCCATCTAATACTACCTTGATACACCACTCTTTCCTTTTTCTAAGTTGGTTCATAAGGAATAGCTAGCTCTACCTAAACTAGCTTCTATGTAATTAGTGTTGGGAACCCTAGATCACTCTATTCCCATTGTTAGGATAGAGCCATTAAAAGCATAACATGAGGTAATAAATTTAGAATTCATTATTTATTTAATGATGTTCTAGTTTCACTTTTATTTATCCTTATTCCATGTATTATATTTTATGAGCATTCTTGTTTGTATCTTTTGCATTGTATGTGACTTAGGTGCGGTAGGAGTTGCATAAAAGATCTAAGTCATGGGTTCCTTGCAAATAGATGACTTGTTCACAACTAGTTCATGGGTCTAGGCAACCCATTAAATGTTGTAGTGCACCACTTCCTAATTGGAGAGATAACTAGTCTTAGCTATCAAGATGGGTTTCCCATGGTGAGTGCACTAGTGTGTATGGTTACACATTAGACATGACCTACGATGAGTCATGACTTAAGGCTATCAAGTAGTTATGACCTCACCAAGCTACTTCATTGTGTTTTCTCTCAACCTTGAGAGAATATTGAGCTTTTGCTAAAGTTAACAATGACTTTGACCAATGGGTGAGATCGTAAGCTGACTGTATATTCCCTATGGATTAGGTCATTGTTGATGGAATCTGGTAGTAATAAGTATTCTCAATAGAGGCACCATGATATCTCTTAGGATTGAGACAATGTGTCCCCTTGGATGATCCTAAGGAGGTGTGTTCATGAAAACTATGGTCATAGTAGTTCCTTAAGTGGAATTTGACATAAGCTCTTTGAGAGCTAAGATATGTCAATTGAACACACGGTAAGAGGATCTGTAACTCAAGGATGGTAGAGGTAGTCTTGAAAGTCTGATAGTTTTCACCTTGTTATACTATGGACACTAGTTCATGGGGAGATTGAACACAAAGAATAGTAGATCATGAACCTGAGCACTTGGTTCTCGTTATTTACATAGGATATTAGAATTCAGTTAATTCTCTGTAGTGGGATGTTGAATCAACTTTAGAATTGGATTTTGAGGGAGCCAATATTCCTATGGGTCCTAGTGGTCCCCGCTCTGATCTTATATACCTTGTTGTCATAGGTTATGAGGATCGGATTAGCTCTAGGTTTACTTTGTGCATAAGGGCATTTTGGTAATTACGCAAGCTTACATAGGGGTAATTGAACAGGTCTTTAGATTGGGCTAATTTATTAATTAGTCGGCCCTATTGCGTTAATTAATTAATTAGAACCCATTTTGGGCTAGATTAAGTAACCCAAGCCCATGTGGGCTCAAGTTACTTAAGCCCACTTAGGAACCCTATAAATACCCCATAGGGGTTAGGGTTTCCATAGCTTTTGTCTTACACCATCTAGAGATTGACAAGTGCTCATAAGATTGACAAATAGGACATGGCTTGACTTGCACTGGTGTCTCAGCAACAGCTTGTACTTCATGTATCTTTTTCAGTTCTAGCTCCTCCAATCTTCTTGTCATAGCTGCAACCTTTGCTTTCATATCAATATCTTCATTCAAGGTGTACATCCCAGCCTTAGCATTAAAGGCATTTGGTTGAGATTTTGTCTTTCCTACTTCTCATTTATTCGGTTCATCCCATCCCTTTGAAACTTCAGCCACATAACTCAAGAAGTCCATGGCTTCCTCCGGATTCTTACTCATGAAATCTCTTCCACACATAGTCTCGAGGAGTTGCTTCATTGAGGAAGACATCCCATTATAAAAGTAACTCACCAATAGCCATGTATCAAAACCATGGTAAGGACAAGCATTGATGGCTTCCATGTATCTCTCCCAACACCCATAGAATTTCTCATTCTCTTTAGTTGAGAAGTTTGAAATTTGCCTTTTCAAGCCATTTGTTCTGTGAGTAGGAAAAAATTTCTTGAGGAATTCAGCTTGCAAATCAGTCCAAGTTCGGATACTCCATGGCCTTAAAGAATTAAGCCAAATCTTGGCCTTATCCTTCAAAGTAAAAGGAAATAGCTTTAGCCTCATCAAGTCAATCGAAACTCCTCCTTTTTGGAATGTATTACAAACATCTTCAAATTCCTTGATATGTGCATAGGGATTCTCACTTTCCATCCCATGGAAAGTAGGTAGAAGTGGAACAATATGTGGTCTAATTGCTAGCTGCTCTATAGGGGGCACTATACATGATGGTGCACTATACATGATGGTGCACTCATACGAGGTGGATGCATGCGGTCCCTCATTGATCTGAATGCATTGGGATTGTCTTGATGACCATGGTGACTATGCTGATCTTCAGGTGTAGCTTCCATGATGTTCAAGCTCAATTCCAATTCCTTTTTATGAGGTGTTTCAAGTTTCACAAGCCTTCCTACTATCTTGTATCCAATTTGGCATACACAACTAGTATCAACTGTAATAAAAACAAAGAAATAAAATAAAACAAAAGAAAACAAGACTACAAAAAGATTAAGATTAACTAAAACTAAATTAAAAGATATGTTAAAATATGAACAAGTAGAAGAAACAATTAAAAGAGTTAGTAAAATGAAAGAAAAATCACCAAACTTGTGATAAAGATCACAAGTACTCTGAAAAGATAATACCACTGTAAAGTTGGCACCTTTCCCGGCAACAGCGCCATTTGATTTCGTGCCCAGCTAGTATATGTCCTGTTGATTGGTGTTCAATCAACTGATGTACCTTGATTTAGGTCCTCAAACGGGAGTAATCAACAAAATTTATAACCTATATCACCATGTACTAGGATAGCCTCAGCTAGCATAGCATAGTGGCTCTAGGATCGTTCACTGGGAAGGGTTTTCAACTTATAACTGATATTAATTCAAAGTTGAATTGGTGTTTTTTCATTTCAGGGTTAGCTTTAAAAGAAAACATAATCTTTGGTTGAAAAAGGATTGGTTTTAAGCTAACCAAAAATAGTAACTGAAATTAGTTAAAAAGAAAAGTGTTTCTTGGAGTTTTTGGATCACTGGGGTTAGGCTCCTAATACAAAAATAGAGTTCCGGTCACTTGAATTGTTTCCTCGCATTGGAGATTTAACATATAGTTATTTCTCAAACCGACATGGTACAGATGCTTTCCTTTTATGGATTCAAACACTAAATCCCTCTCACTGATTCATCTTGCAATGGCTCGTGCCTCTCACCTAACATTTACCATTCAAGGTGATCCTTAACCTTGGATTTCCCTTCAAAAGCTCGCAAGAGATAACTAATGGATGTCTCCTTAGAGTCCAAAAGCTTACCAAGTGTTGGCTATTCTAGAAAATCCTACCTTTGAACCACCTCCCAAAGGCTCGCAAGAGATAAACTAGTGTATCTCAATGGACGGAGATCACTTGCCTTACCAAGTGTTGGCCCAGGTGATTTAAAGACATTTTAAGTTAACTAAAAACATAGAAACCATTAACGGGTCACACTTTCTCTTCATTAGAAGCTAAAACAACAAAACTTCCAATTTTTGCATTCGACACTTTACCCAGTTTCCTTAACTCCAAGAGACAAAAAGCCTAGCCAATCATTCTCTGAGGAAACATCCTCAAAGCTTGTTTGGCTAGTGAGAAAAATACAATCAAAATGAGTAGGTAAGGCAGAGCAAAGCTCTGTGTATTACTTCCTTCAAAACTATACAAAAAGTTAGTCTCTAAGAACAAGCTCCTGAGATGTCTATGTAAATAAAATTACAAACTATATATAAGAGGTTATTCACCCTTTGTTTTTACTTACTAACTAAGGAATCCTAAGATTGGTGGATTACAAGGAGAAAATGGGGATTTAAACAACAAATATCTGAAGAAAAAATCTAAAAAATTCAGTCGTAAATATCTGGAAGTACTCAGGTGGTTTTCACAGCATGCAACATGGGCTGTGAAATTTCGCAAGCTGAAAGTCTCCATTTCGCACGAAAAGTCTGATTTCGCAGCCAACACTTTGTGATTTCGCAGCTTGCGAAATTGCCTTTTAGCTTGGTGCATTTGCTTCCAATGGCCATAACTTCTTCATTTCAGCTCTGATTTGCACAGCGTTTAAAGCGTTGGACTCCTGACTTCCCAAGCTTCGAAATGAAATATAGTATGCTGAAAATGGACTCTAGAAAGTGCCCAAGATGTGCCCAGGAGTTTTTGTCCTCTTGAATTTCTTCATGTCAGATTTCTCTCTTTTTTTCTCCTCCTTGCATTCATGATTTGCTTTTGGCAAAGGACTATAAAGCTCCAAATCTTAGGTTCTTCATGTAAATGAGCTTCCATTTGCTTTGCCATGGATTTTATAGAACTCTCCTCAATCTTGGATTGCTTTGGTGATCAAAAAGCTATCAAAAACACCAAAACTTAACATAATTTGATTAGAAACGATTGAAAGGGTCCTTAACATGCCAATTGAGTTAAAAGGTAATAACTACTACTCAAAAGTGTTTAAAAGAGTTAATTACAAGCTATAAATAACACTTTTTTAGTAGTAATCACTCCCCCCAACCGACATATTGCTATTCCCTTAGCAATGAAGGAGATAAAAAGAAAAATAAACAGTACTATAATTTACACAATCATACTGATCACTTCAAAAAAAAAAAAAAATTTAAGTGGCATGATGATCAAACTCTCACATGGAACATTAAAGAATAAAGCCCAACTTCAACAAAAGTACCTTGCCTAATCACAATTCATAAAGAGAAGGCATTATGCACATTTAAACTTTAAAAGAGTTTCCACTCCCAAAGGGCCAAACCTTACTCTTCCACAAAAATCTATGTGTTACTTATTGTTTCTGAATATAGTATGCTGAACTAATCTCTCTCCCCAACCTAGTTCTTTTTCAACACTTAGCAAACTGACCAACTTCAATAGGTTAAGAACGCACCCTTTTGTTTCACAATTTTTTTTTTTTTTCATTGTAGGAGTACAAGGCTTAAAGGTATTCTTTTCTAAATTGTCCATGTAACGGGGGTCCATCGATGACTCCCAACCAATTAAGGTTTAAGGCATCAAGCTTTAAGGGTCTTTCAACCACTAATTCCTTGGATTTTATCCCAGGGTTTTGAGAATGAATTTTAATACCCAAGCACCAACAATATGTTAAACTCCACCTATTCACCCTTGTAACGAGCATTGAGGTCGGTGGCTCCCAACCAATTAAGGCTTAAGGCACCAAGTTTTAAAGATTTTCACCATATACCCCTCAAACCTTGCTCGGGTTTCAAGGCAAGCAAACATTTTTCTTTTTTTTTTTTCAAAGGCTCATTGGCCTTTTATAAGGTGTCCCAACACTATTAGAATGACGTCAAAGATACCAAGTCTAAATTTTCCTAAGTCAAGGGGGAAATAGTTTTTCATCTTATAATCGGAACCTATTATGCATAGTGTGTGAATAGCTTAAAGTGGAAGACATAAGGTTGAATTCAATAGAAGTTTCAACAATTCATCAACTTTACTAAGCATAATACAAACTCTAAGTCAAGTAAAAAGACAAAAATTCAATTTCTCCCATTTTATTTTGAGAATTTTTCCTTAATAACCATGGAAAGTAGAATAAAGACTTAAAAAAAATTTTAAAATTAAGCAAAAACAACTAAATTACCAAAATAACTTAGCATTAAAAGCAAAACTTCCTTCCTCAACTCTCTTCTCCCCAACCAAGCTGAACATTACCCTCAATGTGGCAGGAGCGATTGAAAATACAGGGAGGAAGTGGTGCCTCCTGAGTGACATGGAGTTTGAGTAGAATGGGAGGAACCACATGTTTAAAAAAAATAACAAAAATTATGAGTAGAGGAAGTAAAATAAGATTATGCCAAGTATACTAAAAAAATGATAGATATGTATTACTTTAAGAAAGTACACTATGGAGCAAAAACAAGTAATACATCCAATCCCAATCTATAAAACATTAAAAACATGGGATTACGAGTTCTACTAAAGTAAAGAAATACAAAAAAGAAAATAGATAAATGATCAGATGGTGGAGGGAGGATCATGTGGAGACGATGGCTCGACTGTAGAAAATTGAGGTTGTGTATTAACTATAGGAAATTGAATAGAGTTACTATGAAGAATAAGTATCCTATTCCAAGGATGGATGATTTGTTTAATCAGTTGAAGAGAGCAAAGTATTTTAGTAAGATTGACTTGAGAATTGGGCATCATCAACTAAGGGTTAGAGAAGAAGATGTCTCCAAGACCGCATTTAAAAAACGAGATATGGGAATTATGAATTTTTAGTCATGCCTTTCGAATTAACGAATGCCCTGTCACTTTCATGGATTTAATGATTAGAATATTTCATGCTTACTTGGATCAATTTGTGATTATGTTTGTGGATGACATCTTAATTTACTTGAAGAGTCTGGAGGAGTATAAACAACATTTAGTGACCACTCTTAGAACTTTAAGAAGACACCAATTGTATGGGAATGACTTTTGGCTTACTAAAGTGAATTTCCTAAGTTATGTGATTTTTTAAGTAGAAATAACAGTAAACCATTCCAAGGTGGAAGTTGTGCTAGAGTAGTAGAAGCCTACTAATGTATTTGAGGTTAGGAGTTTCATGGGTCTAGTTGGATACTATAGGAAGTTTGTGAAGGATTTCTTTAGAATTTCAGCACTAATGAATCAGTTGACTAGAAAAAAAAGGAAAATTCGAATGGAATGAGGAGTATGAGAATGATTTTAGGTGTTGAAGAGAAAATTGACCACTGTTCCCATATTAACTTCCCTGATTAATGAAGAGTTATTTATGATTTATTATGATGCTTCTATAGTTGGACTGGGGTGCATACTAATGCAGCAAGGCAAGTGTTGGGATTAAACCTCAAAAAGTAAGACATGATGTATCGAAGTTAGACTTAATTATCCCTTTGGTGTATTGATATTGATTTGAGCATTCAACTCATGTATCTTATATTGTACATGACTTGGGTGCATTGGAAGTTGGACAAACAAGCCATAAGTTCCTTGTAAGTAGATAAATTGTCCACAGTCAGTTCATGAATTTGAGCAATCCAATAGAGACTATAGTGCACCACCTCCTAATTGGAGGGATGACTTATCTTGGCTGTCAAGATGAGTTTCTTATGGTGAGTGCACTAGTGTATGTGATGTACACTGGACAGGACCTACGATGAATCATGATGCAAGGCTATCAATTGTCATGATTCACCAAGCTACTATATACTACATGGACTCTCAACATTGAGAGGATATTGAGCTTGTGTCAAAATCAGTAGGAGGTTTTTACCTATGGGTGAGACCCTAAAGTGGTCATATACCCCTATGAATTAGGTTATTATTGATGGAGGCTAGTGGTAATAAGTATTCTCAATAAAGGCACCATGATATCTCATGGGATTGAGACATGTGATCATGAAATCTATGGCCATAGTAATTCCTTCTTGGAGCTAGGGTATGTCAATTGATCACATAATAAGTGGGATTCATAACTCAAAGATTGGAGAGGTAATCTTGATAAATGATAACACTACCTTGTTAGATTACGGATATCAGTTCATGGGGAGTTTTAATGTAGTGGATTGTAGGTCATAGACCCTGAGCTTCGTTTCATTGTTATTTACATAGAATGTTGGAGTGCAGTTAATTCTCTTTAGTTGAATGTTGAATCAACTTCAAAATTGGATTCTGAGAGAACCAATACTCCTATGGGTCCTAGTGGTCCTCGCTCAAAGCTCATATACCATGATGACACAGTTTATGAGGGTTGGATTGACTCTAGGTTCATTTTTGTGCATAATGGCGTTTTGGTAATTTCGTAAGTTGTATAAGGGATAATGAACAATGTCTCTGGTTTGGGCTAATTGATTAATTAAATAGCCTTATCTAGTTGATTAATCAATTAGGACCCATTTTAAGCTAGATTAAGTGACCCAAGCCTTAATGGGCTTAAGTCACTTAAGCCAATGGGCAACCCTATAAATACTCCTTTATGGGTTAGGGTTTCCAAATGACTTTTGGTGAGAATTGTCTTCCACATCCAGAGAGAAAGAGTCATAGGCTCCTCCATTCTAAAGCCAATACTTTGGAGTGCCAAGATCGTGGTTCACGTCATCGGGCGAAAGATCTTTGGTGTACAAGAAGTGCACAAGACGCACACAGGCCATGTGCATAGAAATCGCATGGAACGCACACATGGGTAGCAATATGAGGAGTTAAACTCTCTAGTTTTTCCAGGTAAGTTCTTCATTGGATGGATTTTGAATTAGGAACATCCAGATCACAAGTATGAGTTTCAAATCTCTAGGCCTTTATTCTAAAATGGTTTTGAAGCCATTATTTTTTGTTACGTTAGATCTAAAGATCCCTAAGGATTGATGCATGCACCCTATGAGATCCAGGACATGGGAACGAAGTAATCCGAGGTTTCCAATAGCAAGGTGATAGCTTGTGCCTCAAGACAATTAAAGTCACATGAACATAACTATCCAACACATGATTTGGAGCTTACAATAGTGGTGTTTGGCCTTAAGACATGGAGACATTATTTGTATGGAGAGAAATTTGAGGTATACTTTAATCATAAGAGTTTGAAATACATATTCACTCAAAAGGATTTGAACTCTAGGTCGCAGAGATAGATGGAGATATTAGAAAATTATGATTTTGCTCTTCATTACCATCCTAAAAAGGTGAATGTTGTAGAAAATGCCCTGAGTGGAAAGAACTATGGTCAATTGTCTAACTTATGGTTGAGAGAGTTTGAGATGTATGTAATTATTGAGGATTTTGAGTTATGTCTTAGTTGGGAAGGACAAGGCCCATGCTTATACAAAATGTTAGTCAAACCAATGATTATCCAAAAAAAATAGTGGAGGCCCAAGTTCATGATGAGCTTTTAGAAAAGGTTAAAGCTCGGTTGGTAAAAGGTAAAGTAGATCAAAATTGGTCTATGCATGTAGATAGGAGCATGAGACTTAAAGGAATATTGTGTGTTCCGAGGAAGGTGGAATTGAGAAATGAACTTTTAGTAGATGCTCATCGACCAAAGTATACTATCCACCCTGGGAGTAGCAAAATGTACTAAGACTTAAAGAGATAATTCTAGTGGAGTAGGATGAAGAGAGAAATTGCTTGATATGTAGCCAATTGTTAGATTTTTCAGAAAATGAAATGAGCAATAGAAACTTGTAGGGCCATTATAGCCATTATCTATACCTGAGTGGAAATGGGACATGTCATTATGGACTTTCATGATAGGATTGCCAAGAACTAAAAGCAAGAAAAATGGAGTTTAGGTGATTGTGGACCACCTTACTAAGTTAGCTCATTTTCTAGCCATCAAGACTACTGACTCCATTAACTTTCTAGCTAAGTTGTATATACAAGAGATTGTGAGGCTACATGGGATACCATTGTCTATAGTGTCTGACAAGGATACTAAGTTTACTTCTCAATTTTAGCAGAGTTTCAAAGGGTCATGGGCACCCACTTGAATTTTAGCACTACATTTCATCCTCAAACAAATGACCAATCAAAAAGAATACCCAAATTTTGGAAGACATGTTGAGGGCCTATGTCTTGGACTTTAGAGGAAATTAGGCAAACCATTTACCTTTAGTAAAGTTTTCTTATAACAATAGCTACAAATTCAACATTGGCATAGCGCCTTATGAAGTACTCTATGGAAGACCATGTAGATTACCCTTATGTTGCACAAAGTTGGGTTAGAGTTATTTGTTGGGGCCTGAGATTGTCCAAGTAACTATAGAAAAGATACAGCTCATAAAGGAAAAACTTAAGACTGCTCAAAATAGATAGAAAAGTTATGCAGACCAAAAAAAGAATACCCTGGGAGTTTGAAGAAAGGGATTCAGTCTTTATATAGGTATCATCTCGAATGGGCATATTTTTTGTTTAGGAAAAAAGAGAAGTTAGCCCCTAGATTTGTGAGATCATTTCAGATTGATAAGAGAGTTGGCTCGATAGCATACAAGTTAATATTACCTCAATAGTTGTTGCACGTACATGATGTCTTCCATTTATTAATGCTAAGGAAGTGTACTCCAGATCTAACTTGGGTAATTGACTTGCAAGATGTTTAAATTAATCAAGATACATCTTATTTAGAGAAACCTTTGCAAATTTTGGAAACTGAGGAACATAGGCTCAAGAATAAGTTGATCCTCATAGTCAAAGTATGGTGGTAGCATCATTGGATAGAAGAAGCCACTTGGGAACCCGAGAAAGAAATAAGACAACACTATGTACAACTCTTCTATAATTTTTTAGGTAAATTCATTTAAATTTTAGGATAAAATTTCTTTTAGGGGGTAATGATGTAATAACCGGATATTTTAGGTCATGTGAGAATTTCAAATTTGAAAACTTTTCTAGTTTGTGATGGTTGAAAAGTTAAAAAAACAAATTGAGAACACATGTCGAATTTGGATTGATGATATTAGAAGAATTTTAGTGGTCAATTGAGATAGTTGAATTTTCTTCAACATCAACTTTATCATAGGAAATTTCTTAAGAAGTTAAAAATCAAGCTTTATTAAAAAAAATTAAATATAAATTAAATAATATAAAATTGATAATAATAAATTGTGGGAAATCAAAATATTTTTGGGTTGTGTTTGAGAATTTATTTAGTGAAATGAAATTGAAAAAAAATAATTAAATAAATACAATAATAATAATGAAATAAAATTGATTGAAAAAAAAAAAAGAAACAAAAGTGGCGTGAAAGCCACTTATGGTTTTAGGAGTTTAAAAGAAAAAAAAATAAAAAAAAGTAGGGTGAGGGTTTGTAGAGCATAAGTAATCCAGAAGTGAAAATGCCACCAGCTTTCGAGATGTTGTTTAGCCTACTAAATGCACTCTGTTTTGCGTAAAATTTTAGGAGAATACTATATTTGACATGAGAACATTTCTATGGAGTTCGATTTTAGTTTCAATTGTTAGATTTTCTAATTTGTGGTATGGTAGCTTAACTATAAAAAATTTATTTAATATGTTTTTCTTGAAAAAAAATTATGGATTTTGTTGTTGGGAGATAACAAAATTTGTGTTTTCTTCATGTAATTTGGAATATGATTATTGTTAGGGTTTTCTTTTTTATTTATGGATTATTTATAAATTTCTGTTATGTTTGTGATGATTTAATGGAAGAAAAAATGTTGTGTTTGTTGCTAGCAATTATTATGTTGGGAATAAATAAAATTTATATGATTTGGGTTTAGACTATGTTTTGATGAATATATGAATTATTGTGATTTTATTTATTTTTTTCTTATGTTTGTGGTGATTTAATTGAAGAAAAATTGTTATGTTGCTTGTTAGAATTATTGAGCATGTTTGGAGTAAATAAAAATTATATCTTGGAAATTTGTGGATAATGACATGTGAGTTTATTGTATTTCATATGCATCATGGTTGTGTTAAATAAAAAAAAATTTGTTGAAAGATTGCATAAGCTGATGAGAGGCAAATTAAGAAGGGAGTGAGATCCCTAGTGTGAAACATACAAAAATTTACCTTAGAAAGACTCCGAATAAAGAGTGTATTTGGGTACAAACAAGTATCCTTCGGTGAAAGCCCGAGAACAATAGTGCATTGTATGATTATGTGTTGCATTCTCACTTTCATTTTATTTAATTTTTAATAAGTATTTAAGTTGTGTAATTAGATCAAATAATATGTTTAGGATGTTTATTTTATGGTTTGAATGTTCATTTTGTTTATTCTTGAACCATAGTGATACCAATTAACCCCTTTATGTATAAGACACCCTATTGAGCAATGTTGAATTCCTCATCCCTTCATTCTTAAAAGTTTTTAGATGCAAATATCGCTCCTGAGGACAAACGAGTAGAACAAGGAGTGCTCCAAAATGCCCTAGGAGGTTCTAGAGCAGCTTAGAGGGCTCCTAGTATTTTATTTTTTCTTTGGTCATTTTTGGACTTGTACTAGTTAAGCTATTTAAATTAAGTATTTGTATCTTGACTTTATTTTGGTTAAGCTTACTCAAACTAATGGATTATTATTCTAGACTTGGATTAAAGACCTTGATAATATTTCTTGCTTCAATTGCACTTTAGTAGTATATTTATTTTGGTGGATTAATACCTTAGTTGGAGACAAATTATTTTTTTAATTTAAATTATGGGTTATTTCTAGAAAATAAAATAAAATAAAATTCCAAGGTGTTCTATTTTACTGCCAACGTGGACTAGGAGGAACCCTTAGGGTTACCTTTGACTTGGGGTTATAGGTGAAGTTTTGGGTCTCCTAAAATTTGGGTCATGACAATACATAAACAAACTTTTGTTTTTCCCAAACTAGTGGGACCTTAAAAAACATATGACCTTTCAATTTGGAAAGGACTAGCCAATTAGATGGTATCATCAGGTTATTAACTACCCATTGATTAGGTTTTCCAATTCTCATACAATTAGGCAATGAAAGTCAACAACATAACCCTATATTGACTAGGGTAAAATATCATAATATATAATAGAAGTAATATTTTTCACAATATAAGATTTTTTTCATATATAATGATAAAATATTTTCCTACCATTTCAGAAAACAAAAATAGAAAATATTAAAGGGCCACAATTCCTTACTTGATGAAGCCAAAAGTTGAATTGAGTAAGGAAATTGATTAAACTTAGGATTCACCTAAACAAATAAGATAAATCTTATTAATACAAACCTATTTTAACCTAACGAGAATTTTATACACATGCTATTAATTTATTCCTATAATAATTAATTTTTTCTTGTCACTGAAGCGTGCAAGTTAAGCAGTGCATAACTTAGGTGGTGTGTTATTTTCTTATCCCTCATTGTTTGTGACTTACCTTCAAAGTAAGTGCTCAACCTTTACTTCTCTTAGAATGCAATGTGCTTTCTTGTCTCTCATTGTGCACAACCTACCTTCAAAGTAAGCGTTATTTTTGCTACCTCTTGACTTCACCCATTTCAACTTAATAGTACTTAAAATTCATTTGAAAACTATTAGCCCAAAGTTTTAAGGATCTAGTAATGATTTTTACTAGTTTGGCTAATTTTAGAAACACTCAACCATCTAAATAGGTTTAGTTAAGTCCATTGAGATACTTAGTTTAAGGTTTCATTAATGGCTTCCAATTCTAACAAATCCAATTTTCTTTTCTCTCCAATTTGATCCCAATTGATGTTCAACCTCTTTATGGCCCAATAAGATTTTGTTGGCATCTTAGATCTAAGGAATGGAAACAATACCAATTTTTTAAAAATTGATCATTTAGGGTTAAAGTACTAATCTTTAGGTTGACCATTGGGGCCCATAGGAATATTGACTCCCTCATAATCCAATTCTAAAGTTGATTCAACATTCCACTATAGAGAATCAACTGAATTCTAGTATCCTACGTAAATAACAAGGAAACACTACGTGCTCGGGTCCGTGACTTGTTATCCTTTGCATTTAGTCTCCCCATGAACTAGTGTCCGTAGTCTAATAAGGTAAAAGTTATCAGCATTTCAAGACTAACTTTACTATCCTTGAGTTACAAATCCTCTTAGCTCTCAAAATCCTAGGTTAAGTTCCACTTAAGGAACTACTATGGCCACAGTTTCCATGAACGCATCTCCTTAGTTACACCCAAGGGGGCACATTGTCTCAATCCCATGAGATATCATGGTGCCTCTATTGAGAATACCTATTTCTACCGGCTTCCATCAATAGTAACCTAATCCATAAGGAATATATGATCATCTTATGATCTCACCCATAAGTAAAAGCCACTACTAAAACACAAACTCAATATTCTCATAAGGTTGAAAGACAACACAATGAAGTAGTTTGGTGAGGTCATGACTACTTGGTAGCCTTAAGTCATGACTCACCATAGCCATACACACTACTGCACTTACCATAAGAAACCTATCCCAATAACCAAGACCAGTCATCCCTCCAATTAGGAGATAGTGCACTACAACCTCTAATGGGTTGCCTAGACCCATGAACTGGTTGTGAACAAATCATCCATTTGCAAAGAACCCATGACTTAGATCTTCTGTGCAACTCCTAATGTTCCCAAGTCACGTACAACGCAAAATATGCAAGCAAGAATGTTCATAAAGTATAATACATGGAATAAGGATAGATAAAAGTGAAACTGAAACATCATTAAATAAATAATGAATTATAAATTTATTACATCATGTCATAATTTTAAGGGCTCTATCCTAACAGCTTTATGCTCCGACCCCATAAGGAAACGACATGCCTTTTCATACACAACCCCATTAAGGTGACATTCCCAGGTTGATGTCATAAGTTGTCCTATATGCCCGTAATGCATCTACAAGCTTCTCTACCCAATCCTTTCTAACATTTACCATTTTCATCAAAATAATCTTTATTTTTGTGTTAGCCAACTCAACTTGGCCAATAACTTAAGATATGGAGTAGTCACATGATGTCGTACTCCATATTTTTGTAGTAGTATATATAGCCATTAGGTTGTTATAGAAATGTTTGCCACCATCACTAATTAAGAAGTAAGGAATATACCAAATCTAGATAAAATATTCATCCTTAGAAATTGGACTATTGCTTTATGGTCATTTGTCTTACAAGGCATAACCTCCACCCACTCGGATACATTATCTACTATAATCAAGATGTAATTATACCTAAAGGATGATGGGAATGGTCCTATAAATTTTATGCCCTAACAGTTGAATATCTCAACCAACAACATATCTTTAAAAGGCATTAGCCATTCTTGTTGATTAATCCGAATTGTTGAAACTTTGTACAAGTTTTTTTATTCTTCCAAGTGTCTTTCATAAGAGAATTCTTAGTATGAACTTGATTCCACATTAGCTGGAACAATCATCTAAAACATCAAAATCGCCAAGGCATGGAAAACACATGATAAAAATTATTTCTACAAAAGCTAAGTTAAATTTGATGCATCTTAAGAATAGTCAAATATCTTTGTGTTCAAGATCTTATATCAAATTGAATGTTGAAATGAATTTATACATGTTTGCAATATAGATCCATGTATCGTCCTATATCTATTTGAAATCCATTTGCTAAATAATGTAATGCTTACTACTGATACCAAAAATAGATGCATGTTGATTACTACTCAAAAAGTATTATTTTATAGCTTATAATTAACTCTTTTAAACACTTTTGAGTAGTAGTTATTACCTTTTAACTCAATTGACACGTTAAGGACCCTTGCAAGTGTTTCTAATCAAATTGTGTTAAGTTTTGGTGTTTTTGATAGCTTTTTATCACCAAAGCAATCCAAGAATGAGGGAGATCTTTGTATAGTTCATGGCAAACCAACTTGAAGCTCAAATTCATGAAGAAACTAAGCTTTGGAGCTTCGTAGCACTTTGTCAAAGCCAATCAAGAATGCAAGAAGGAAAAATAGAGAGAGGAATCTAACATGAAGAAATTCAAGAGAAGAGCAGCTTCAGGACACATGTCGAGCACTTCCTGGAGTCCATTTTATACATAATATATATTGTTTCGAAGCTCGGGAATTCAGGAGTCCAATGCTTTAAACAGTGTGCAAATCGGAGCTGAAACGAAGAAGTTATGGCCATTGGAAGATAACCACACCAAGTTGAAATCACATATTCAACTTGCAAAATCAAAGTTCAACTTGCGAAATGGACAATTCAACTTGCGAAATCCACCTGTGTAATCCTAGATATTTGTGACCGACTCTGTTAGATCTTTTCTTCATATATTTTGTATAAATCCCTATTTTCTCCTTGTAATCCACCAATCATAGGATTCCTTAGTTAGAAAGTAAGAAGGAATGGTGAAAAGCTTTTCTATATAATCTATTGTAATTTTCTTTTAAAGATCCCTCGGGAGTTTTTTCTCAGAGACGAACATCTTTGTATAGTTTTTCAAGAAAGTAATATACAGAGCTTTGCTCTGCCTTACCTACTCAATTTGTTTTCTCTTTTATTTTTATTTCTAGCAACTCAAACTTTGAGGATGTTTTCCCAGAGGATGAGTGGCTAGGCTTTTTGTTTCTTGGAGTGAAGGAAGCTGGGTAAGGTTCCGAATGTAAAAATTGGAAGTTTTTTTGTTTCAGTTTTTAATAAAGAGAAAGTGTGACCCTTAAAATCACCTGGGCCAACACTTGGTAAGGCAAGTGGACTATGTCCATTGAGTTATACTAGTTTATCTCTTACAAGCCTTTGGGAGGTGGTTTAAAGGTAAGATTTTCTAGAATAGCCAACACTTGGTAAGCTTTTGGACTCCAAGGAGACATCCATTAGTTATCTCTTGCGAGCTTTTGATGGGTAATCCAAGGTTAAGGATCACCTTGAATGGCCAATACTAGGTGAGAGGTATGAACCATTGCAAGATGATTCAGTGACAGGGAATTAGTGTTTGAATCCATTAAGGGGAAGCATTTGTACCACGCCGGTTCGGGAAATAACTATATGTTAAATCCCCAATGCGAGAAAAAGATTCAAGTGACCGGAACCCCCCTTTTTGTATAAGGAACCTGAGCCTAGTGATCTAAAACTCCAAGAAACACTTTTCTTTGTAAGTAATTTCCATTACTTTATTATTGGTTTCACTTAAAACCAACCTTTTCAAACATCTTTATGTTTTCTTTTAAAAGCTAACCTTGAAAAGAAAAAGCATCAATTCAGTTTTGGAACTAATATCAGTTGTAATTTGAAAACCTATCCTAGTGAACGATCCTAGAGCCACTATACTATGCTAGCTAATGCTACCCTAGTATATGGTGAAATAGGTTTATAAATTTTTTTTATTGCTCTTGTCTGAGGACTGAAATCAGAGTACACCAGTTGATTGAACACCAATCAACAGGGCATACACCAGCTAGGCACGAATCACATGTCATCCAAGTACCCATTAAAAGATACAACTCATTCCAACCCTACATCAAGAAATAGGGCATTCCTCGGGTACCATCTACTAAAGGGTACCTCCCTAAATCCCCACCTGATCATCAAAATGGTTGCACTAACATAATCGTGTTTCCTAATTTTGAATTTAGCTAAAAACCTAAAAGCACACCATGATTGACTCAGAAAGTCAACACACTACTATATAAAAGGCAAGCCAACCTATTGTAACAATCATGATAAAATATAATTTTAATAAGAAAGATCGCTTCAAGATTTCAACTAATGATACCAAAAATAGGTACATGTTACCCGAGTACCCATTAAAAGATACAACTCATTCCAACTCTACATCAAGAAACGAAACATTCCCTAGGTACCGTCTACTAAAGGGTACCTCCTTAAATCCTCACATGATCATCAGAATAGCTGCACTAACAAAACCATGTTTCCTGATTTGGAATTTAGCCAAAAGCTTGGAAGCACCATCATGACTGACTCAGAAAGTCAACACACTACTATATAAAAGGCAAGCTAGCATATTGTAACAATCACGATGAAATGCAATTTTAATAAGAAAAATCACTTTTAGATTTGGTGCCATCTATGGGAATCCTTCGTTGAAAAAAGGTTTTTTAATGACAAACAAGCAAGATTTGATATAGAACCAGTTGTCGTACTTGTAGCACCAGATGGATCAACAACAACGCAAATATCGTTGACAACTAGAGAATCTTTTAGCCAGACAAGATAAGTTAGCCTACCAGCTTTATGATGGAAGAAAGTGCAACAAGTTATACACCGGAGCCTAAAATAAACGAAGTAGCATCTAAAAGGCATTTGCGGCATGCAATACCAAAGTCAGAAGAATTGGAATAGAAATATGAAATACTAGCAATAAAGGTACAAAAAATTAAACTGCAAGCAAATTCGTCCCCAAGAATGACTCAAAATTGGGCAGGTGTGTTACAATCTCCATTGTCTCCTCAACTAGTACAAGAGGAACTACCTTTTCATTACATACCACCCAAGTTCAATCTTTATGATGAAACCAGGGATCCTATTGAGCACATTTATCATTTCTGCCAATTGATGGCCCTTGATGACAATCGTGAAGGCTTACTATGTCGGGTTTTTTTCCCTCTAACCTTCAAGGTTCCTCCCTAACTTGGTTCCATTAACTCCCCACTCTTTCCATTCACAGCTTCGCTCAACTTTGTGACCAATTTCTGACTTATTATGCACAATACATGTGCTCGGTGCAACATCAACCATTTGTTTAACCTTAAGCAAAACCCTAAAAGGTAGCTACACAAGTTTATTCACAGCTTTGTTATAGAGATGATGTAGGTTGAGAATTATGACCTAAAGACTACTGTAGTTGCCTTCAAAAAAGCTCTACCGCCAGGCAACCCTTTATAGCGATCACTTACCAAAAGTGGGCTTACCACAACGAAGGCACTTTTTTCTAAAGCCAATCGGTATGCCAACATGGAAGAAAAGTTGGGAATGATGAAGAGTAAACAAAAAATGTCACAGGTAAAGCATACACAAGAGTGGGGACCATAAGCTTAGAAGAAAACTAAAGTAGGTAAGAGATCTTTAAGGTACCTTGCAGATAAGGTACCTCACGTTAAGTTCACCATCTCCCATAGAGAACTCTTAATGAAAATTAAAGATGGATCTAACTTTCAGTGGCCACCCCCACCAATTTGATCAACTGATCACCCTAATCAAACTAAATACTACCACTATCACCACCTACATTATGATTCGTTTGTTCCCAGCTGGTGTCTTCTAATTTAGTCCTCAGACGGGAGTAATCAACAAAATTTATAACCTATTTCACCATGCACTACGATAGCCTCAGCTAGCATAGCATAGTGGCTCTAGGATCGTTCACTGGGATGGGTTTTCATTTCACACCTGATATTAGTTTAAAGAATTGGATTGGTGCTTTTTCTTTTCTAAGTTAGCTTTAAAAGAAAACATAAACTTTGGTTTGAAAAGGTCGGTTTTAAGCCAACCAAAAAAAATAGTAACTGAGTTTTAATTACAAAGAAAATGGTCTCTTGGATTTTCAGGTTACTAGGTTCAAGCCCTTTATACAAAAATGGAGATTCCGGATCTTTCCTCGCATTGGGGATTTAACCTATAGTTATTCTCCCAATCGGTGTGTTATAGTTGTTTCCCATTAATGGTTTCAACGCTAATTCCCTCTCACTAATGCATCTTGCAATGGCTCGTGCCTCTCACCTAGCATTTGCCATTCAAGGTGATCCTTAACCTTGGATTACCCTTCACAAGCTTGCAAGAGATAACTAATGGATGTCTCCTTAGACTCCAAAAGCTTACCAAGTGTTGTCTATTCTAGAAAATCCTACCTTTAAACCACCTACCAGAGGCTCGCAAGAGATAAACTAGTGTAACTCAATGGATGGAGTCCACTTGCCTTACCAAGTGTTGGCCCAGGTGATTTTAAGGCATTTTAAGTTAACTAAAAATATAAAAACCATTAACGGGTCATAACTTCCTCTTCATTAAAAACTAAAACAAGGAAAACTCTCACTTTTGTAGTCGGGTCCCTTACCAAGCTCCTTTCCGTCCAAGAGACAAAAAGTCTAGCCACTCATCCTCTAAGAAAACATCTTCAGAGGTTGTTTGGCTAGAATGAAAAATATAATCAAAATGAGTAGGTAAGGTAGAGAAACACTCTGTATATTTCTTACTAAAAACATGTACAAGTAATCCCCTCTCTAATGTCTTCCCCTCCTCAGAGAGATGAGAGATTAGAGATGGTTTATAGATATGGAATTGTGTCGGGGGATAGATATTACAAGGAGATGCTTAGGATATATAAAGAGAGATATTTTCAACCTCTTAATTAGATATCCTAAATATCTTAAAAGATCTTCAACTGATTACAAGGAGAATATTGATAATTACACCAAATATCTTAAGGCAAAAAATCTAAAAGAGTCGGTGTAAAATATCTAACTATTACATTTTTGCATTAGAGAAAGGTGGTGCGAAAATTTTCGCATTGGGAAAGTGTGCTGCTAAAATTTTCGCATTGGGAAATGTCAATGCGAAAATTTTCGCATCAGGGAATGTCAATGCGAAAATTTTCGCATCAGGAAATGTCAATGCGAAATTCCTCTTTAGCTTTGTGCAGTTGCCTTCAATTAGCCATAACTTCCTCGTTTCAGCTCCAAATTGCACACTGTTTAAAGCGTTTGACTTCTGACTTCCCAAGCTTCGAAATGATATATAGCATGTAAAAAATAGACTCCAGGAAGTGCTCCAAATTTACCTTGAAACTTCTGTCCTTTGAATTTTGCATAGCATGTGAAGTTTTCGCATCACCATGCAAAATTGCTTCATGATGGATTTCTTTCTCTGATCCTCTTCCTTGAATCTCTTGATTAGCTTGGAAGCTTATTCCCAAGGGTTGCACAAAATTCTCCCTCATTCTTGGCTTGCTTCAATGATCAAAAAGCTACCAAAAACACCAAAACTAGCCAAAAATTGATTAAAAACATTTGCAAGGGTCCTTAACGTGCCAATTGAGTTAAAAGGTATTAATTACTACTCAAAAGTGTTTAAAAGAGTTTATAAAAAGCTATAAAAGAGCACTTTTTGAGTAGTAATCACATTAACATTGAACTAATCAATGCAAAATCTTTACATCGTTACTTGGAAGAATTGGTGCAATAGGGCGAATTGCAGTAGTACGTCAAAAATTGATCAGTGCAACCTCCCCCAATTATAGTCAAATAATGTAAAAGAGAGTTAAGAGTGCCACACCTTGAAAGCAGTACTCTCCCAGTAATACATGTTGTTAACAACACAACTTCCAATAGGACATAGGGTTGTATGGAGCGATGTTGTCACTTAAGCTTGATCCGACACTAAGAGTACCTCCAATTAACCTCGTAGGTGAAGTGGATAGGATGCATTGTGAATGAGGATCATGTCATAAGGTTTACCTCAGAAGACTTATGTAATGTATCTCTCCCACACGATGATCTGCTTATGGTTACTTTACAAATTGGTGGGTATTGAGTTCAAAGAATCCTAGTTGACACCAAAAGCTCTTCTAACTTCTTTTTTTTTTATCACTACTTCCAATCAATGAATCAAGAGCATGAGAAGTTACAATTGTCGTAAACTCTCTTGGTGGGATTCAATGGAAAAGCTACCCATATTGCAAGGCAACTAGTATTGGAGGTCACTATTGGTGAGGTATGAATGGACACTTTATTCTTAATAGACGATTATGCTTCACCTTATAATGCAATTTTAGGACATCCTTGGATTCATACAACTATTGTTATAACCTCTACCTACCACTAAAAGATCAAAATAGCAATGCTTAGGTGGATTGTTGAAATAATTGGCGATCAGCAAGCAACCCAAGTATGACACCTAGCAATACTTAGTAGAGAGATGCAGACAAGGGGTGTCTAACCCCTAACACCATTTTTAATCACATAGCAATTAAAACTCATCTCTTATCTGCTCTAAAAGAACCTCAACAACAATAGGAGATGGGAGAACCTACCAGAGAAGTATTAGTCAAAGTAGAAGACAAATAGGTCACTCAGCTAGGATAGCTAATCCCCGATTTCTTACAAAGACAAGTGGAAATGTGCTTACAAACTCATGTCAACGTATATGCATGGCAACCTCAAGACATGCTTGGCATAGACCCCAAGTTTTTCAACCACAAGCTTTACGTAGACTCATGTCTTACTCCTGTACAAAAAAAAAAAAAAAAAAATAGCATCGAATGACCCTATTCAATGTACAAATCATTAAGGAGGAACTTAACAAAGGTTGTTAATTTTGCTCAAAAGGTGCAGTATCCAACCTGGCTAGCTAATATGGTTATTGTACCTAAAAAGAATAACAAGTGGAGAATGTGCATTGATTATACTGACCTCAACAAGGCATGCCCAAAGGATAACTATCCCTTTCCCCGCATTGATCAATTGGTAGATCAGTATTGGGACATGAAGTACTGTCTTTTCTAGAAGCTTACAGTGGATATTATCAAATTCTCATGCATCATGATGATGTTGAAAATATTGTTTTTGTTACAAAACATGGGACATATTCCTATACAGTGATACCCTTTGGGTTAAAAAACACGGGCATAACCTTTTAACATATGATGCCACAAGCCTTTGAAAAGCACATAGGTAAGGCGGTGGAAGTTTACGTTGATGACTTAGTGGTTAAAAGCAAGTATGCTCAACAACATCCCTAACATCTAATAGAAGTGTTCTTTGTATTGCGATACTATCAAATTAAGTTTAACCCCTCTAAATGTACCTTTGGGGTTACTATTGGGCACTTCCTAGGATAGTTAGTTACTCAATGAAATTCGTGCCATCCAGAAGATTACCAATCCATACAAGAATTAGCTGGAAGAATAATGGCTCTATCACAATTTTTATTCCAATTTTTAGATCGATGTAAACTTATTTGAGCATCTGCTGAGGAAAAAGAAGAATCTACGTTGGGATGACAAATGCACCACAGCCTTTGAGCAACTCATGCACCCTCCTATCCTCTCTACACCTCTACCAGGTAAAACCTTACATGTGTACCTCTTTGTTTCAAAATATGCAGTCAGCACGGTGACATTTCGAAATGATAAAAAACAAGAAAAGCCAATTTACAACGTAAGTAAAGCCTTGTTAGACCCTGAATTGAGGTACACTCCACTCGAGCAACCGATTTTGGCTTTACTTATAGCCACATAGAAACTATGTCTATACTTTTAGGCCCATTCAATAGTTGTGCTAACTATATACCAACTATGAAGTGTACTCAACAAGCTTAACCTATTAGGACCAATGTTGCAATGGTTTATGGTGCTAAGAAAATATGACATTCATTGTAAACCATGAAACGCCTTGAAAAGGTAGGTGTTAGCTAACTTTTTTATCGAGTTCACTCATGGGGTGAAGCCTAAGGAGGAGGAGAAACTTCAAAAAAAACTTGAAATATAGGTACTCTATGTCAATGGTGCCTCCAACCAACAAGGAATAAGAATAGGAGAACACCTAGAAATCCCATATAGGGCCATTGATAGGAATAGGACTTCATTCTCCCCATATCTCAAGCATTTGGTTCATCCCATCCTCCTGAAACTTCAGCCACATAACTCAAGAAGTCCATGGCTTTCTCCACTATCTCGTATCCAATAGGGCATGCACAAGTAGTAACTTCTGAAATAAAAACAAAAAAAACAAAAGAAAAACAATTCTAGGAAAAAAAATTAAGGAAACTAAAAGCTAAATAAAAGGTTTACTAAAATATGAACAAAAAAAAAGAAACAAATAAAAAAAGTTAGTAAAATGAAAAGAAAAGTCACCAAACTTGTGATGAAGATCACAAGTACTTTGGAAAGGTGATATCAGTGTAAAGTGGCACCATCCCCGGCAACGGCGCCATTTGCTTCATGCTTAGCTGGTGTATGCCCTATTGATTGGTGTTCAATTAACTGGTGTACTCTAATTTAATCCTCAGACGGGAGTAATCAAAAAAATTTATAAACCTATTTCACCATATACTAGGGTAGTATTAGCTAGCATAGCATAGTGGCTCTAGGATCATCCACAGGGATGGGTTTTCAAATTACAACTGATATTAGTTCAAAAACTGACTTGGTGTTTTTTCTTTTCAAGGTTAGCTTTAAAAGAAAACATAAGTATGTTTGAAAAGCTTGGTTTTAAGTGAAAACAATAATAAAGTAACTGAAATTACTTACAAAGAAAAGTGCTTCTTGGAGTTTTAGGTCACTAAGCTCAAGTTCCTTATACAAAAAGGGAAATTCCGGTCACTTGGATCTTTTCCTCGCATTGGGGATTTAACATATAGTTATTTCTCGAACCGGTGTGGTACAGAAGCTTCCCCTTAATGGGTTCAAACACTAAATCCCTGTCACTAAATCATCTTGCAATGGTTCATACCTCTCACCTAGTATTGGCCATTCAGGTTGATCCTTAACCTTGGATTGCCAGTCAAAAGCTCGTAAGAGATAACTAGTGGATGTTTCCTAGGAGTCCAAAAGCTTACCAAGTGTTGGCTATTCTAGATAATCCTACCTTTAAACCACCTCCAAGAGGCTCGCAATAGATAAACTAGTGTATCTCAATGGACGAAGACCACTTGCCTTACTAAGTGTTGGCCCAGGTGATTTTAAGGGATTTTAAGTTAACTAAAAAGATAAAAACCATTAACAGGTCACACTTTCTCTTCATTAAAAACTAAAACAACAAAACTTCCACTTTTATATTCGAAACCTTACCTAGCTTCCTTCACTCCAAGAAAACAAAAAGCCTAGCCACTCATCCTCTGGGAAAACATCCTCAGAGTTTGATTTGCTAGAAATAAAAATAAAAAAGAAAACAAAATGAGAAGGTAAGGCAGAGCAAAGCTCTATGTATTCCTTTCTGAAAACTATACAAAAGTGTTGTCTCTGAGAAAAACTCCCGAGCTCTTTATATATTACAAAAAGATATTTCTAGAGAGGCTGTTTACCCCTTCTTCTAACTTCCTAACCAAGAAAATCTATGATTGGTAGATTACAAGGAGAAAACAGGGATTTATACAAAAATATCTTAAGATAAAAAATCTAATAGAGTCGATCACAAATATATGAGATTACACAGGTGGATTTCGCAAGTTGGAAACATGACTTGCGAAAATTTCGTAAGTTGCGAAATTGTCCTTCAGCTTGGTGCAGTTGTCTTCCAATGGCCATAACTTCTTCGTTTCAGCTCCGATTTGCACACCGTTTGAAGTGTTGGACTCCTGATTTCTCGAGATTCAAAAAGATATATAGTATGTATAAAATGGACTCCAAGAAGTGCAGATGCTCTCCTTGGTTCATGTTAGATTCCTCTCTCTGTTTTTCCTCCTTGCATTCTTGATTTGGCTTTGGCAAAGGGTTACAAAGCTCCAAAGCTTAGTTTATTCATAAATTTGAGCTTCAACTTAGTTTGCTATGAACTATACAAAGATCTCCCTCATTCTTGGATTGCTTTGGTGATCAAAAAGTTATCAAAAACACCAAAACTTAACACAATTTGATTAGAAACGATTGGAAGGGTCCTTAACATGCCAATTGAGTTAAAAGATAATAACTACTACTCAAAAGTGTTTAAAAGAGTTAATTACAAGCTATAATATAGCACTTTTTGAGTAGTAATCAGGAACCCTTTTTTTTTTTTTTAATCAATCTACAACCCAGGGAGGAGGTGGAAGAGAGAATTTATTCTCCAAGAAAGGCCTTTCCTCATATTTAATAAATGATAGGCAAGGCACTATTGAAATCAACCTCTATGATACAAATGTTACATACAGTTGAGAGGGTTTCAACAATAATTTTTTATCTCACAACCCAGAATCTATCTGAAACCACCTTGTAATTTCCTCCCGATGCAAATCCTCTAGTTCAAGGGCCCTAGTATCCTCTCCTTTTAAAATAGAACTTTCGTTTTAAGCACAAAAATTGAAGTTACAGCCAAGCAAATCAGAGGTAAGGTTAGAATATGAACCTAAAACACCATGCACCCAAGACACCTTTGGGAGGCCTTCTAGTTCAGAAACACTGAATTCCCAACGCTTAGATACTGCAACTATCTCAACCTTTTTGTTTATCATAGGCCCTCCAGTGATGAAACCACTCATACCACTCCTAGGAGATAGGTACCAATCGTATGGAATGCAAGACCTCTTAGCATGGTAAATATACATGATGTCTTTAGTTATTATCTGCATACCCTTTATATGATCTAACACTACCATCAACATGATCAATCAAATGGTATTCACACAAAATTGGTTTGGGGCCAAGCGTACATGTCTAGCGAGATCTCTAAATAATGGCAGAAAAGGCAGTCTTAAGCCCACTTCAAAATAACCCTTCGGTAAGTACAATTCACCCTCAGTGGGCTACCCTTTGCTAGATTGACATCTTTTTCTTTGCCAAATCATAGCCAAATTGACAAGGGGATGCTAAACTCTACTTGAAACTCTTCCACATAGCTTGACGATTTCATCTTCTTCCCCTTTTCTTTTCGACATGACCAAAACAAACACAAATATAAGAACTTTAGCAACAATAAATATAGAACAAATGCTGGGTAAATAGAGTCTTACCAGACCGAAAATGTAGCAATTAAGAAGAAAACAGTTGTTGGATGAAAGAGAGAACAACAATTAAAGTGCATTTTGAAAAAATGGTAGTTTTCATTAGGGGTCTAATCCATCAAATGATGTGGCAACATCTTAGCCGCTCGACGTGAGCACCTCTTTAACTGTCTTGAGTCACGAAGACCATCAGGTACCCCCAGCTGCCATAGAATGACAACAGAAAGCCCAGGCGCCCAAACTAGATATCAAACCACAAATCCCAAGAAGACTCGAAGCTCCAAGCTTCTCTTCGAAAAATAAGCTCAAGGTTGAGGGGGTAACCGGTGATACCAAAAATTGGTACATGCTACCCGAGTACCCATTAAAAGATACAACTCATTCCAACCCTAAATCAAGAAAAAAGGCATTCCCTATGTACCATCTACTAAAGGGTACCTCCCTAAATCCCCACCTGATCACCGAAATGGCCGCATTGACAAAACCGTGTTTGTTGATTTGGAATTTAGCTAAAATCCTACAAGCACCACCATGATTAACTCGGAAAGTCAACACACTATTGTATAAAAGGCAAGCCAGCCTATTGTAACGATCACGATGAAATACAATTTTAATAAGAAAAATCACTTCCATCCACTACAAAGACTTTAGACCTCTATTGGAATGAAGCTCTATGTGTCGATTTGCAAATCAATACGACCTTCCTTTTATTGAAACCATCGGCATTCATTCATCAACTTTTTTATTCAAATGGATATAAGAGCAATGTATTGAAATGATTCAACATAGCTTCCTAGTATCGAATTCCTTGCTTCCAGCATTCATTGTCAAATCATGCATCAAAAGTGGCTTTGTAATTTCAACAAGTCTCTCTTTCTTCTACAAATCTCTTCTATTTTCATCTCTTTCTTCATGAACTTCTTTGCCTTTCACTTTGGGATGAAAATCTATCTTAATTTCTAAAATTTCTACACAAATTCTCACTAATTTGCAACATCAATCACAAAGAGGGTTCTAATTCAACTTAAGGTTAAAGAAGATAATTTGTATTTTCTCTTGTAAATTGATCTTTTTAAGCTTAAGAGAATCCATGATTTGCATACAAATCAAGGAAATTTCTAAGAATGGATACAAGGGTAGGAAGCAAATGTAGAGCAACAATTATCATATTAATTCTTGAGCTTTCTCAAGATCGATTAGGTGTCAAAGTTTCTTTCTTGCTTTATTTTCTATATTTCTATTTTGCAATCTCAATCATCATTGCTATGATGTTGTTGGTTTGGGAATCCTAATATTGTTATATGCAAATCCTCTCCGATGAATAGGACTTTACACGAAAATCAAGCCTAATCCAAATTCAATCCAAATTTAATAATTTGAGTTCAATTTGGGCGTATTAGATTAAAAGTTGAATTGGGTTAGACTTCAAATTGATGCATGCATTTCAAGCTTGGGGCTTTAATGATGCATCTACTCTAACTATCCAATAAGAGGTGCAAATAGTTGTGATCGTAATTGACCTGACTAAAAAGGAAAACCTTTCAAGGATTTTAAGTTAGATGAATATTGATCTTTATTTAGTACTCTTTATTAATACCAAGTCATCTAAGACATTGAATTTTCACATGAGTGCACAAATTGTTTTAAGCATTTATGACACGATGCTGCCCAATTCAGTGGATTTTCATTCAAAAAAAAAAAAAAAATTACCCAATGCTCTTTTGATCATTAAGTGTTTGTTCGGATATATTTCCTATTTTTTATTATTAAAATTTGAAACTTTTGTATAAAAAAAAATTATCTTATAAAATAAGTATAAATTTACTATATGTTTTTAAAAAATCACTTTCAAAATTTTTAAAATTTTAGGTAGCAAAAACCATAATTTTTTCAATGTAAGTCATTAAAAGTTTTTATATCTTATATAAATATTAATACTACTTTTTAATTTTAAAACCGAAAACAGGAAGTGTATTCACATTGAGCACTAAAGTAGCAGATTTGTTGAAATCTTTTGTGAAGAAAATAATATTATTTGGATTGGGTTTTGATATTCAAGTTATATAACTCACTTTTTCTGGTCACTTGAAAGTTAATACAAACAAAAAATTCAGCTTAGATTACCTGAACATGTATGCCCTTTCACCCATGTAAAATACAGTAAAGTACCCACCAACAATTTAATTTTCATCACAAACATTAATTGAAAATCTATAATAACATAAAAATGCAAATTTCATAGCTTAATTGATTTTGATTTCCACTTACCATCCAATTAAATGTCAGAGTTGCCCTAACTTAAGAATAATGAGGATCAAGGACCAAAAAAGAAAAAAAAAACAAAAAAGGAAAATATGAAAATCTTTAAATCACCACAAGCACTTAGGGATTCTCCAAGTATTAAGAATCAATATGTAATTATAAGCTCTGAGATCCAATTCATTATACAAAGCTGTGGGCATCAAAGGTGGAAAGTGAGGCGAACTACCAAGCCCTCCTTCTGGTGGACCTGTCTTCAAGCAAGAAATGATGAATAATAGTGTATGCACTTGTGCTTGACACCACATTGCACCCAAGGAGAAAATTGAAAGGAACATTGATCAACCAATCAGCTGGTCATCTATCTTGACAAATGGGACCTGAGCAATCTTGGCCAGATTTATCAGAGGACATTCCTGGATGTTCAGAAAAGAAAGGGAGGGTGGCAGCGCCTCCACTTCTGGCAAGGAGCGGAGCTCGGGACAGTTAAAAAGCTTCAATTTTTTAAGAGAAGTGAGGTGTCGTAAACCCTTATCAATGGATTTAAGGTTGCCGAAATTGTAGATGCGCAGGGAAGTGAGAGTGGAGGGTAGCTGCAATTCCTCCAAAAATGACTCCACTCCCCAGTCTCCTTCACATCCTTCGCTGATACTGAAATGCTTAAGAGAGGCAAGTCTTTGCAAGCCCCATTCTGTTCTACAGGTCATTAGTTTGTTGCAACTCCAGATTGAAAGTTCGGATAGGCTTGAGGGTAAACCTCCTTCAGGGAATGATAAAAGCTGTGGACAATCAAATATTTCAAAGCTTTGAAGAGATGTAAGGAGAGTATGCATTTGATTGGGCAGGGACTTGAGCTTCTTGCAGTAGTAGACTCCAAACCATCTAAGGTTGGGAGTAGGCAATCCTCCTCGAGGAAAAGATCTGAACTCAGGGCATTTGAGGATGTAGAATGCCTCAAGTGCTGTGAGACCCCCATGGTGAAGTCCCTCTAGAACTGAAAGGAACTCCAGATGCCTACATTTTTCAATATGAAGATGAATAAGCTTGGTGAAGAAGCCCAATGGAAAGCACCTGAGAGAATCACAGCTCCTCTCTATCTTCAGAGTTTCAAGAGATGAGTACTGTGGTTGTATCATCTCCTCAGATAGGGGGAGCTCCAATTTTCTACAATTATGGATATATAGAACTTTCAATGTAGTGAGTAGGCCCCCACAACCCATAGGAAAGGACACAAGAGATGGACAATTGGAGATGGTCAAATGTACAAGACATGTGTTTCTGCACATCATTCCCTCAGGCAAGGACTCGGGAGCACCTAGTCCTTCAATTTGGAGTTTGTGTAGCCTTGGTGGAAATACTTTGACATGTGAAAGACTGGAGATACACAATGTTTCAAGGTCAGAGAGGTGTTTCAATCCAACTGGGTCACCATCAGATGGGCATGTAAAGCTTGAATGTGTAGGCATATGCATGAAGGAGGATTGTAAGGTGAGTTCAGCATCATCACTTCTTTGGTCTATTACCATCTCATCACATTTACTTAACCACATATACCGTATAGCTGGAACCACTGGAAGTGAAGCCACAAGTTTCTCGCATTCAGTGATTTCTAACCTTGTTAAACAGGGAAGGTGGCTGGGTAAGCGCCCTATCAATTTAGGGCACCTCACTATATAAAGCTCCTGGAGACTAGGGAACTCTTTGCCATCACTTGCAGAAATAAACCATTCCTCCCACTCCATCATTTTCTCAAACACTAGAGTCTTCAAGGATCCAAATGGCTTACATGAGGAAGAACCATGTCCATAGAACTCAAGACCCACCTTCTTAACTGAATTGGCACCAACAATATAGAGCTTTTCAAGAGAGGGAAGCTGCCCAAGGGGAGGCAAAGACAAGCAATATTTACAATCAGAAAGGCATAGCGCCAGAAGATTTGAGAACGAAGGGTCCCCCAACCAATCTGGAAATCTTGTACCTCCGTAAAATTTGATGCTGAGTTCTTTCAGTTTTGAATGAGGCTTTAGATTCTCAAGTACAACCCTTTCATTTTGTGAATCATCGGTGTCATCACTCCATTCCAAAGCCAATGCATCGAGATGTTCTTTCCCCTCCAAATTCGCCTCATGGGCATCCATAGTAAGCACCACGTTTTGAAGACTTAAAATGGAAAGTTTCCGCCAAAGGTTTCGAAGAACCCCCAACTCTTTAATCCTGGCTCCACTATGTTTTCCAACAACAAAAGTAGACAAGGTCTGAAGACTCCCTAATCTACCTATTTGTGTTGGCATCTCTTTAACGTTTGTTTGACTAATATCAAGGTGGCGCAGGTTGATTAATTTCCCCATGTTTGCAGGCAACTCAGAAAGAGAACAACAATTTGACAACAACAATGTTTGTAAGTTGTACAGATTGCATGTTGAATCTGGTAAATTTCGAAGTCCGGTATATGACAGGTCCAAGTAGGCCAGTTTTCTCAAATTGCCAATTGAATCTGACAACTCCGTGATCTTATAATGAGACAGAGACAGTACTCGTAAGCATCTTAGCATTGGCACCAGATCAAATATTATCTGAGTACTTAAGTAGCAACGATCATTATGTGGTGGCAGGTTAAGTGGAAGAAAGGTCCTCAAACGCTTAGTTTCATAGAGGAGCCTAAACTTCCTAGAGGCATCATATTTTCCTCTAAAATATGACATGTGACGAGTCTTCCGGGAGATTTTTTGTTGGTTTTCATCCTCTAATGAGAAAGAAAATTCTCCGGACACAAATTTAGCTAAACCATTAATGAGTTCGTGCATTATAAAGCGTGATTCATTGCCACCCGACTGTTGAAACAATGACCTTGAAAGCAGATCAGTAAAGTACCCATTCCCTACCACTTCAATTCTTTCCTCTGCTTTTGGCTGCTGCACGAAACCTTCTGCAATCCATAATCGAACCAATGTCTCCTTGTCAAATTCATAATTCTTGTGGAAAAGGGAGCAATAGGCAAAACAGGGCTTTAGATGCGCAGGAAGATAATGATAGCTAAGTCTTAAAGCTGGAAGAATGCCATTGTTTGGAAAATCCCATATCTCACTATTCAAGACTTGATTCCAGTCCTTGGTGTCTGTTTCAGATTTCAAGAGACCCCCAATTGTTTTTGCAGCTAAAGGCAAACCATTGCACTTTTCAACAATTTTCTCTCCAATTGCTTTAAGAGTCGGATGTGCACAGGTGTCTTCATTTGAAAATGCATGTTTTGCAAATAGCAGCCAAGAATCTTCATATGATAACAGCTCTAGATGGTGAGTATGAATTGGGTGCATGATTGATGAAACTTTCTTACTGCGCATTGTTGCAATGATTTTACTTCCACTTGCCCCATATCTGAGAGCCCCTCGTAGCAAATCCCAGCTACAATAGTCCTCATTCCAAATATCATCCAAGACAAGTAGAAATTTCTTTCTCATCAGGATCTCTCTCAATTCAACTTGAAGTAAAGTTGGATCATCAAGCCCGCAAGTCTTACAAGTGAATGACTCGAGAATTGTTTTGGTTATCTTGAAAACATCAAATTCTTGGGAAACCCAAACCCATGCTTTCAGATCAAAATATCCAGCCACTTTTCTATTATTGTATAGAAGCTGAGCAAGGGTTGTCTTGCCAACCCCTCCCATGCCAACTATGGTAATCACATTTAAATCACGGTGGCTTGCATCATCAGACAGAAGCAGCTCTAGTATCTTCTCTTTATCATCTTCCCTACCATATATACCATCTTCATCTACTAATGAAGTTGTATGCCGCCTTTGCTGAGTTTTGATCTCCCCACCGCTTTTCAGGCCGAGGACATCTTTTTGGTTTGCAAAAACTTGTAGTCTTTCAATGATTTCCTTCACCCTGGACTCTATCTTCTTGTTAAAAGGATTGAAAGAAGCTGAGATCAAATTCCATACCTGGTTTATAGGTATTTTAGATTCCGCTTCCATCTGGGATTTCAAAACTTCAGTGGCCATCTCATCCAGCAGGTCCTCCGCATCATATACAGCATCCTTAAGTTCATCGAGCCACTCTTTGACTGCTGGATTTGTAATTTGCTTCTCCTCCGCATCATTGATCACGGCATGGACTGTCAGCAAGACTATCTTCATCTTCATTAGGAGGGCATCATTGAGTTTCCGTCCCCGGAAAAAATCTAGGACCTCCCAAGAAGCCATCTTATCAAACAAAACTTGGAGGGAAGCTGACAGAACTGCTCCTCCCACAAGGGCCTCGGCCATATCTCATGTGGAAGAGGAATTGGTAAGTGTTTACAGAGAAATTGAAGGCGAAAAGAAGATGCAAACCAAAGTACCAAAAGAGTAATTGACTAGTGGATGTGCGCTTGCTTTAATTGACTAGTGGATGTGCGATTGCTTTAATTGACTAGTGGGTGCATCCTTCAAACTTTTTTGTTATTATTAGAATAATATAATCTTGAAGATGAGGGGATATTTTGACTTTGTAATCCATGCTAATCCTGGCTTAAATTATTTAGATGGAAGCAACCCACCAATGGTTGGTGACCAGCATCGACAACATACAATTCTTCATTAATTGAAATCAAAACCATGTTGAAGAGGATGATGCACTCCTTTCCGATAGCTTGAGTACCTCCCAAGTCCCGACAAGCTTGGCAATTAGAGTAGATATGGACTGTTTTGATTAACCGAACACTGAGGTGTCATCTCATTGAGGTGCCTTCTAATTACAAAACTGATTTAATTGTTGGAGTTTAAGGGTATGGAAACAAAAGACTAGCCCAAAAGATACAAACAAAGAACAGAATCAATAAAAAGAAAAACTTATCGGCTGAGGCGTGACAAGCACTGTCCTTGAAATAGATCCACCCTCCTTGAAGACGAACTTGATGCACTAGGGTACTAGTGGTCTACCTCTAGGATTCAACTGCCAGATCTTGCCTTGCGTGCACTCTGTAAGCAAGATGTGTACAGCTTGGGTTTTGAAAAAATTCCTCCAAATAGATGTATGAAAATACTCCCTGAAAAAACTTTCTAAAAAATTGGTATTCATATTCGTATTTAGAGAGTGAGGGGTGACCTGCTGTTATAGGTCACTAACATAGTCCCAATGAGAATCTACTTGTAATTAGGAGATGACACAAAGTGGAAGGGGAATCTACTTATAAAAGGAATGAGACTCCACTAGCACAATCTCAATAGGACTCTTCCCAAAAATATAACACTAATAGAATAAAATAAAAAATAATTCTCAATAGGACACTTCCCAAAAATATAAGACTAATAGAATAAAATAAAATAAAATAAAAATAATGCTCAAAAATAAAAATAAAAATTATTTACACTCTTCCTTCAATCCCTCATAAAGTGTAAACGTAATTTATTTTATTTTTATTTTTATTTTTTTTGGAGGAAAAAAGAATTCAATGCATCAGTACTAGTGTCCAAAGGCTATGAACCAGTCTTAGGACAAATAAGTATTGAATCAAAAAACATGGTGAAAATAAATTTCTATGAACCAGTATTTCTTTATTTAACTCAAGGGACTTTTATCCACAACGGTTTTCTCAACCACACTACAAGCTGTACAAAACAGGTTGGCACAAATAGGTCATGCGCCCTGCCTGGATATTCATGAGAGCTCTAGAGAACCTACCTAAGTTCTCATAGGAAGTGGCCCCACCTCCACTCTCATATAGGTGAATCCATCAGGTATGTTATGCATTTAAACATACCATCCATAAGGAATATGGTATTCATTAAGAGTAAACACTCAACCTTAGTCAATGTAGAATACGCTCTATCTACACCATAGGGATGAACTCTCATACAATTAGAGTTGATAGAGTACCTCAAGTCAACAAGTGATTTGTTATTACCCATATGAACCTACTTCATGGAATTTCCATTCTAATAGGTTGGGTTACCACCACTCTTGACTTCTGTAATAGGCATAAGCCCCATCCCCCTCGATGTTTCTTCCACTAGTTTCTTATTTAGTGGTTTGGTCAAAGGATCAGCCAAATTCAACTCTAACCTCACAAATTCTAGGGATATAACCCCTATTTCAAGCAGCTACCACACAATATTGTGCCTTAGGCGTATATGCTTGTTCTTCCCATTAAATATTTTACTCTTAGCCTTAGCAATTGTAGCTTGGCTATCACAACGCATAGACACAGACGAGGTTGGTCTCGTCTATAAAGGGATATCTGCTAAGAGGTTTCTAAGCCACTTAGCCTTAGAACTTACCTTTTCTAAGGCAATAAACTTAGTCTCCATAGTAGACTGAGTAATGCAAGTTTGCTTAGCAGACTTCCAAGAAACTGTACTTCCACCAAGGATGAAAACATATCCACTAGTGGATTTCATCTCATTTGAATCCGAGATCCAATTTGCATCACTAAATCCTTCAAGGACACTTGGAAATCCACTAAAGGACAAACCATAGTTAATGGTGCCTTTCAAATACTTAAGAACTCTACGAACAGCAGTCCAATGGTCTTGATTAGGACTTTGGGTGTACCGACTCAATCTACCCACTATATAAGCAATGTCGGGTCTAGTACAATTCATTAAGTACATTAGGCTCCCTATGATCTAAGCATACTTTATTTGGGCAACACTATGTTCTCTATTTTTCTTTAGCTGTGAGCTAGGATCATAAGGAGTTGACACTGATTTACAATCAAAGTGTTCAAACTTCCTTAGGATCTTTTCAACATAGTGCTCTTGAGAAAGTTTAAGCCCATTAGTTGTTCTAATTATTTTAATTCTTAAAATCACCTCTACCTCTCCTAGGTCTTTCATATCAAACTTAGAACCTAGGAATTTCTTGGTCTCACACACAACCTCTAGGCTAGTTCCAAAGATCAACATGTCATCAACATAAAGGCAGATGACTACACATGTGTTATTCTCATACTTGTTGTAGATACACTTATCAGCATCATTAATGGAATATCCATTAGTTACTAACACATTATCAAACTTCTTGTGCCACTATTTGGGAGCTTGTTTTAACCCTTCCATAACTCATAAAGAGTTTTACCAGTTTTCTTGTAAGGTATTCTACTTTGAATATGACATGCGGATAGGATAGCTTCCCCTCCACAAGTTCAAGGGTACTCTTGAACTTACCAACATTGCATCAAAGGTTTTAGGTCAGTCAAAATGTGTCTCAAGTTCACTACATCAATTGTAGAGAAAACCCTTTCCTATCATCTCTTAAAGAATGTCCCGTTGAAGGGATTAATTTTAGAGGTGTCAAGACGGGTGTGAACTAGGGAAGCTGTCATTTGGATTTATTTCAAGATTGTTGGAGTTTAAGGGTATGGAAACAAAAGACTAGCCCAAAAGACACAAACAAAGAACATAATGAATAAAAAGAAAAACTTATAGGTTGAGGCGTGACAAGCATTGTCCTTGAAATAGATCCACCCTCCTTGAAAATGAACTCGGTGCACTAGGGTACCAGTGGTCTACCTCCAGGATTCAACTGCCACATCTCGCCTTGGGTGCACTCTATAAGCGAGATGTATACAGCTTGGGTTTTGAAAAAATTCCTCCAAATAGATGTATGAAAATACTCCTTGAAAAAACTCTCTAAAAAATCGATATTCACATTCGTATTTAGAGAGTGAGGGGTGACCTGCTGTTATAGGACACTAACATAGTCCCAATGGGAATCTACTTGTAATTAAGAGATGACACAAAGTGGAAGGGGAATCTACTTATAAAAGGAATGAGACTCCACTAGCACAATCTCAATAGGACTCTTCCCAAAAATATAACACTAACAGAATAAAATAAAAAATAATTCTCAATAGGACACTTCCCAAAAATATAAGATTGATAGAATAAAATTAAATAAAATAAAAATAATTCCCAAAAATAAAAATAGAAATTATTTACACTCTTCCTACATTAATTTTACATGTTTCCATAGCCAAGAATTATCATTTTTTTTCCTCTTTTTGTGACCTTTCAGGCAGCTAGCTTTAACAATTTCGTCAGTTGAACCTAAAGTATGATGAATAGTGCAGTACTATTGGAAAATGCATAGACTCATTAAACTATAAAAAAAAAAATATATATCTTTTATATACCTCTCGAAAAATTAGCCCCCATTTATAATTAGCTGAAAAGATACTAATATAGTGTTTAATTTTGAGTAGTTTTTAATTGTAATGATGTGTTGGAGTTGTAACTCTAAACCAAACACAATTTGTCAACTACAAACTTGGTTTATTCGTCTAAATTAAAGTCAAGGTTTTGTATTTGAAATTATTTTACTGTGGTGTATATATGTAATGTAAAAGCAAATCAATGAATATTGCAACCTTTTTCACGTAATACTTCAGTCTAAGACTATGTGTCATTCTTTCCTGGTATCGGAGCTTAAACAAACTTCATCTAGTTCTTCAATGCTTAATCCAAAACTTCTGACTCTGTCATCTCCTCTCGACCAACTCCTATCCTAAATCTTTTGAAAACAATCAACCTTTTATATCTATCATCAATGTAGCACAAATTCCTCTGAAAGTCACCACTAACAATTACACCTCATGGCACTTTCAATTTCACATGGTCCTCATTGGCTATTATCTCATGTGATTCATCGATAGAAAATGTCCATGTCCACCTAAAATATAAAAAAAAATAAAAAATGATGAAAAAGAGCTTATCAACTAAGAATACTCCTTATGGATTCTTCAAGATTAACTCATTCTCAATGCAATTGTCATCTCTCTCTCCCTCTCTTACATGATAAGCTCATTCATAGCCTCAGCAAAGACTTCTCAAGAAGCCTAGGCCACTCTCATAACCACATATGCTAAATTATCATAGGTTAGTAATTTGGAAAAAGCATCCCAAAAATCTGTCTTTACTACCAAATAGTTGTCATGAGCGGTTAAGTGCCCCTTAAGTGATCAAGTGCCCAAAATTTTCCAAAGGCACTTGAAGCACTTCTAATGCACTATATATGACATTAACGCTGCATGCAGCTTACCATCACTGGATGCAGCTTACCATCACTATATGTACCAGTCATCGGTCAAGGCACTCAAGCACTAATCTCATCACTTAAGTGCTACTACAAATTTCTAGAATCCAAGAGCTAGTTCCTGAGTTTTTCGACCAAAGTTCTCAACTTTTTGGCATGATACTATGCATGATCCTCTTATGGTTATACGAATTCCTTCCTTACTCTCCATTGGTTATATAAACTGATAAAAAATGAATTTTTACAACAAAATCTTATACTCCATTAAATCGAAGTTTACAAATCATTCCAAAGAAAACTGAGATTTTTACATTGAATGAAAAAACCTATGCCCCTTATGGGGCTTACAACCAATCTAGAGAGTAACAACAACAACCCACGAAATATAATCATGAGTATAATCAACATATTATAACAAGATCATAATATAGGAAGCATTCATTATCCCTAGGGTCATGGGATGAATAAAATATCATGTAAAACCAAATTAACACATCCTACAAAACCAAGTTAACGCATCCTAGAATGGTTCTAGAATGCTTACTAACACATGGCTTTGATACCAATTGATGGGAAAATCCCGAATCTCTCCGTTTCTCAAGCCTGAATCAAGTTAGGAACATGTTTGACAATCTTAAGCTTTTCTAAATCCTATGCAAGATGGAAAAAAAATCATTTTTAAACTTAAAAAAGATTTAGAAAGTGCTAACAAAAAATATACCTTAGATTTAGATGTTCTCAAATCGAATCCACGTGGTGAAGATAAAGAATAAAGTTGCAAAAGTCTTTTAAACTCATAGTCTTCCGCCTAATGACTTGAACCTTGATCAAGACACACTTCCAACGGGGATGGAAGAAAGGGTAGAGGTCATGGCTCTCTCTCTTTTTAATGTGGAAAACAACTCTCTAGAAAAAGTTATGGAAACCCTAACTCTTAAGGGAGTAATTATAAGGTTCCCCACTAGGATTAAGTGACTTGAGCTCACTCAGGGTTTGGATCACTTAATCTAGCCCAAAACGGATCCCAATTGATTGATTAACCCAATAAAGTCTACTAATTAATCAATTAGCCTAATTTAGAGAATTTGTTCACTCACCCTATGCATCCTTATAAAATTGTCAAAATGCCCTCATACACAAAAGTGATCCTAGAAACAATCTGACTCTCATAACTCATGCTAACAAGATATATGAGCTCAATGCGAGAACCACTAAGACCCATAAGAGTACTAGCTCCCTCAAAATCCAATTATGGAGTTAATTCAACACCTTACTATAAGGAATCAGATGAACTATAGTATCATATGTATATAACAACAAGATACCATGTGCTCAGGTTCGTGACCTACTATGTATTGCATTTAGTCTCCCCATGAACTAGCGTTCTTGGTCTAACAAGATAAAAGTTATCAGTCTTTCAAAACTACCTCTATTATCCTTAAGTTACAAATCATCCTATTGTATGTACAACTGACATGCTTAACTCTTCAAAAGGTAATGTTAAGTTCCACTTCAGAAACTACTATGGTCATAGTGTTCATGAACGCACATCCTTAGGATCACCCAAAGGGACACACTGTCTCAATCCCATGAGATATCATGATGCCTCTATTATGAATACCTATTACTACTAACTCCCATCAATAGTGACTCAATCCATAGGGAATATATGATCCACGTACGACCTCACTGTAAGTTAAAGCTACTACTAACTTTAGCATAAGCTCAATATTCTCTTAAGGTTGAGAGATAGGGATGGCAACGGGGCGGGTTTTTTCTGGTACCCGCCCCGCCCCGCCCCTAATGGGATGGGGTTTAAGTTTAATAAATGGGTTTGGGATGGGTATGGGATTTTTTTTTTAAACCCGGGGCAGGTTCAAGGCGGGTTCGGGTATTGCCCCATCCCGCCTCGCCCCACCCCAATTATATATAAAATTAATTTTAAAATTAAATTTAATTTAAATTTTAAAATTAATTTAATTTAAAATTTTATTTTACTATTTTTAATATATAGATAATAATAAAAAAAATTAATAAAATAAGTTATAAAAAATATAATAATTTTATTATTTTTAAAATATATTTATTTTAATGTAATTAAAAATTTAAAAGTAATCTTTAAAAAAAATAATAATAATAATAAAAAGTTAAACAGGGTATGGGAAATTCCGCCCTTCCCATACCCGCCCCACCCCATTTAATTTTTTAAACGGGACGTGGATAGGAATTGTTTTTAATAAACGGGGCAGGGTTAAGATGGGGGCAACCCATCCCAAACCCGCCCCGTTGCCATATTGAGAGATAACACAATAAAGCAGGTTGGTGAAGTCATGATCGCTTGATAGTCTTATGTCATAACTCATCATAGGTCTTGTTCAATATATAATCATACACACAAATGCACTCACCACGGGAAACTCATCCCGATAGCCAAGACCAGTCATCCCTCCAATTAAAAAGTAGTGCACTACAACCTCTAATGGGTTGCTTAAACCCACAAACCGATTGTGAGCAAGTCATCTATTGGAAAGGAACCTATGACTTAGTTCTTTCATGCAACTCCTAATGCACCCAAATCACATGCAATGCAAAAGATGCAAGCAAGAGTACTTATAAGTTGTAATGCATGGAAATAAGATAGATAAAAGTGAACTAGAACTTTATTAAATAAATAATGAAAATCCACATATTTATTACATCATGTCATGCTTTTAAGGATTCTGTCCAACACTATGTAATAGACTACCTAGGCTTCAACGCGATATAAACACAACCTACCAAAACAAATTACCACCCCCTAATGATAGGTGACCAACATCAATAACATACGATTCTTTATTAACTAAAATCAAAATCATGTTGAAGAGGATGATGCACTCCATTCCTATAGCTAGTGTCCTTCCCAAGTTCCAACAAGCTTGGTAATTAGAGTAGATATGGACTATTTAGACTAACCAACATTGAGGTGCCATGTCATGAAACTTAATACCTAATATTTAATTATTTGAAATAATTTGAACTTAAATTATGTTTAATTTGTTAACTAAAAAAATTATGCTTAATTTTTAGTTGAAACATTAAGATTATTAGATAAAACTCAATTTTTTTCAACTATTAAATTTTCATATTTATAACCCTCGTTGGTGTTGAGTAATGAGAGTACAAGAGAAAAACATAAAGATAAGAAATAAGGACAATAAATGCAAAAAAAAAATTGGGATTTAGATAAAAATTATTTATTTTAGTTTATTACTTTAAAGTATTTTTAACTTTTAGTTACAACATTAATTTGTTTTACCAAATATATTTAATATATTTAATGATCTAATCACTAAAATATATCAATTCATTAAAGAAGTTTACCAAACACCTTCTAATTACAAAAGTGACTTACTTTTATATGTTTCCACAGCCTAGAATGATCATTTTTTTCTTCTCCTTTTATAACCTTTCATATGTAGCTAGCTTTAACAATTTTTTTAGTTAAACCTAAACTATGTGATAGGAATCCCAGATTACTCCATTCCCTAGCCTTGAATCATGTAGGGTGCATGCATTCTATCCTAGGCTTTTCTAAATCTATCATAATAGAAACATATGGTATTGAAAACCCAAATCATGTAGGGTGCATGCATTCTATCCTAGGCTTTCTTAGATCTATCATAGTAGAAACATACAATATCAAAAACCATATTATGATTTAGATCTAGAGATTAAAATTTCATGCACGTAATTTGGATGTTCCTAGATTGAATCCAAGCTGATGAAAATGTTGAAATCATCATAAAACTCGTCTAACTTGTGTTCTTCCACCCGATCTCTCCTCACATAAGTCTAAGCATAAGATAATAGTGGGTTTCTCTCTCTTTCTCTCCCATGAGGGTGGCCAAGGTTTCTCTTTGGAATCCCAAAAAATTGAGTAGGAAGAATGAAGCACTAACCCCTTAGGGGGTTTATATAGACTCCCCTATGGGCTTAAGTGACTTGAGCCTAAATTAAGTTTGGGTCACCTAATCCAGCCCACTTGAGTTTTAATTAATTAATTAGCCCTAATAAACTCTATAACACCCAAATTAATTTTAGAAGTAAAGTAATAAAAAGTAATTAAATATTTTTAATAAGGGTAGGAAGGTCATTTTTCAATTAATAGTCCTAGGTACAAATTACATTTCTTTTTATTTCTTGTCTTCTCTATTCAAAAAACCTTATTATGCAAAAATTAGAGAATTGGAGAACGTAGGGTTGAAGGTTTAAAGGTCAAGGTTTGAAGTTCGAATTTTTTCCAGGTAAGACTCTAACCCCTAGATTAATATATTAGATTCGTTAGTTTTTAACACATTAAATATTCTTTAGAAAATTTCAATTTAGATTAAGGTTAGTTATTTAATTTTTCTTTGAGATCAAAATATTGGAAATTTAAGAATATGAGTTGATTTATTGATTCTTGGGCATGAATTTTATGTTTTTTTTAGAAAAGACACAACTTTTATGAAAATTTTGGAGACTCACTCATTAAATTGTTGTTGATTAGGAAATAAAAAATAATATAGATGATAAAAAATATATCAATATAGGATTTTTTTTTAGAATTGTCAAACTTATAATTTTAGATATATAATCAATAATAATAGTTATTTTTTATGTTAGGTGAGGAGTAGATTATTCAAAATTACATTTTTCTCCAAGGTTTTTGAGGACTTCTTTTGAGGTAAGGGAAATTAATATAGGCTTTGCAAAAGAAAATGATTTTTATATATGTTGTTTGAAATGTGTAAATATTTTTTTTTCTTTTATGCATGGATCAAATATATTTTTGCATGAAAAATATATTATAACATTTCTTTTGTTTGTAACAGAACATATGGAGATATTATACTTTTGTAAGTTTGAATAAATAAAACAAAGAATTTGACTCTGGTTTGTTTGGCCCTTGTCAACGGGACATAATAGTTGACTTTTTGGCCATTCTCAACAAGATATAATAGTTAACCTTAACATTTTTGTAGTGTGGAATGTAATTGATTTGGACCCTAACCTCTAAGGGTTTGGTTAGAAGTTATTAGTACTTGTAGTGTTTGGTTTTGTCCACCTTAAAATGAACAAATTTGAGGCTAGCCACCCATTTGTAAAGTCCCACTTAACTAGGCACCAATTATTATTTGATAACCAGAGTGAAAATAATTGAAATGTATTTGATTTGGATTTGATATGAAATGGTTTTAGCATGTATGAAAATGTTTGGTTGAAAAGTTTAAAATGTATTTACATGTTTGAACTCAAACTTTTTATGAAGATGATTATACCCTCTATCTCCTATTTGCAAGCAAAATGAAAATATTTAATCCATGAAGCTATATTAATATTCTTTATTGGGCTTTGAGTTCATCCCCCTTTGTTGTTAATTTTTCAGGTACGCTCAATTCGGGCAAGAAACGACAATTAGGATGGGAAGTTTAGCTTTATTAGGACATTTGTTTATACTCTCTTTTTGGGACTTTGTTAAATGTTAGAATTTGATTATTGTTAGCTATGGTTTAAGTTTAAAATTACTTGGACAAAAATACTGTGGTTGATAAGTTGGTTTAAAAGTTGAGATTTGAAGATCTTAGCATTTTTGTTCTACTACTCTGAACAGGAATTTGATAATTGGTAATTTCCAATTACAAGATGAATGTTTGTGTGTGGACCCCGTATTTTGGCTCAATGCGTTTTCCACTCGATGGCGAGCTCGATTTTGATTTGAAAAATGATTTTTATTGGTTAAAAGAATGACTTGAAGTCGCCACTTATTTTTGTTTTATTTTTGAAAGGGTAAACAAAATAAGAAAGAAAACCCTAAGTGCGACTCCTTATTTTGGAAAAGGTGATCTACGAAAAACCGGATCGGGCTCGGGGGTCAGGTTACTTATCGGGAAGGTACGGTGAAGACCATAGCACCCCTCTAAGTCCCTAAAGTCGGGTCTCTACTAATAAAATGAAGCTGACGTGGCAATTGATGAGTAAGTCAATGAATATCCTGAATGATCGTTCACACGTAAGAATCGAGACATGCATAGACAACGATTAGAGGGAAAATGGGTACATACCTGGGCAACGAGCCACCATGAGCTATCAAATAGAGAGAGTTAGCACACCATATAGAGCACAAAACATATCACATGCATCACTAAACAGGGATTAAAATTGTTCGAAAGAAAACTAGATTTTTGAAATTCATTTGAAAATCAGAAACTTAGAAATTATTTGAAAATTGGATTCTTAGGAATTAAATGTAAGAATGAGAACTTTTATAAACTAAATTTGAAAGAAAATTGGGATTTTGAAGAATTATTTGAAAGTTTGGGATTTTTAAGAAAAATTAGGTTACGAAAATCGAGAATATGGGAGTTAAATTTCAAAAGGGATCAGAATCGTAAGTTATTTGAGACGTGGAAATTATGAAAGTTGATGTATAAAAATTGGAGATCTTAGAAATCATTCGAAAGCAGACTTTATAGAAATAATGAATAAGATGATAATGGTAATGATAATAATAAGTAGCGGGATAAATACAAGAATTGGAGCATGGGAAACTGAAAATTAAGTTCAGAGATAGGACAATTGGAATTTCAAATAGCTAAATTTAGAAATCGGAACTTTGAAGAATTAGACTTTAATGATTGAAATTTTTAAGAGAAATTAATGGGTAAGTATGAAATAATGTTACTAATTAATCAAAACGATATTTAGACGGATGAATTAGTGAATATTGAGATTTGTGAGATTGAAGATTAAATTGGAAAATCATATTTTGACGAAAGTGATATTTGAACGAATGAAAGTGAATAGTGGGATTTTGAAAATTAAGTTTGAAAGTCGGACCTTTGAATAATTGAACTCTAATTATTGGAATTTTTAGAAGAAAGAAATGAGTAAACGTGGAATTTATAATAATGATAACAAAGATGATATGTAAATGAATAAAAGTGAATGGTGGAAATTTTTCAGTCTAAAGGTTAAATTTGGAAATCCGGTTTTGAAGAGTTGAATTTTAATGATTGAAATAAATAAAAAAATAAAAAAATATGGAATAATGATACTTATTAACAAAAATAGTGTTTAAACGAATAAAATAAATAAATAAATAAAAATAGTGCAATTTTTCTAATTGAAAATTTGAATTAGGGCGTTGGATTTTTAAAGGATTAGACTTTGAATAAATAGGTAGGTATGAGATTATAATACTAATTAACAAGAATAATATTTAGGCGAATAAAGAATGGGTAGTAGAATTTTTGGGATTGAAGTTTTAATTCAGAAATTGGATCTTATATAAAATAAATAGATGTGGAACAAGAATCCTAATTAACCAAAATAAAATTTAGACGAATAATGGAATTTCTGGGATCGAAAGTTGAATTAAGACAGGGGGTTTTCGAAAGATTGGACTTTGAATAGATATGGAATAATGATTCTAATGGGTGAGGATAAAATTTAGACGAATTGTAGAATTTTTAGGATTGCAAAATTAAATTAAGACGTGAGATTTTTGAAGAATTAGGTTTTAAATAAGTGGATGAATATGAGATAATAATCTTGATCGATGAAAATAAGATTTAAACGAATATTTGAAGAATTAAATTTAAGCATGGGATTTTTGAAGGATTAGACTAGATCGATGGATGAATATAGGATAACAATTCCAATTGATGAACACAAGATTTAAACGGATTATTGAAAGATTAAATTACTAAAAATAAATATGGGATAATGATTCTAATTGATGAAAATAAGGTTTAAACGAATTATTGAAAAATTAGGTTAAGGCATGGGATTTTCGAAGGATTAGACTTTAAATAGATAGGTAAATAGGGGAGGATAATTCTAATGAAAACAAGATTTGAGCGAATTGCGGAATTTTTAGAATTGAAAAATTGAGTTAGGGAGTTAGATTTTCGAGGGATTAGACTTTAGATAAGTAAATGAATATAGGGTACTAATTCAAATTAAAGAAAATAACATTTAGCCATTAGGATTGAAAATTAAATTATGACATTGGATCTTTTTAAAGGATTAGATTTTGAATAAATAAACTAATATAGGATGATAATATTAATTAATGAAGATAATCATTTAGAACGGAACAAAAAGAATAGTGGAATTTTTAGGGGTTTGAAAATTAAATTTGGAATTCAGATTTTTGAAGAATGGAGTTTTTGTTTTTAATGAGATGAATAAATATATATGGGATAAAAATAATTATTGACAAACATGATATCTAAACGTATGAAATTGAATAGTTGAATATTTAAAATTGAAAATTAATTTAGGAAGATATTGGAGTTTCGGAAATTAGATTAAAATCTTGAATCTTGAAAATTGGCTTTGGAATTGGGGAGCTAAAGAAAAGAACATTATGAAATAGAAACTCTTAAAAATTAGAAAGGATTTTGGGAAACTAAACTTTGAAAATGAAGATTTTGACAATTAGATTTGAAAGTTAAAAAGGGTGAGGATTGAATCTTGATATTGAGAATGGAGAGGTTGCACAAATAAGCCAATATATATGCATGAGTGACACTCTCCACCGGCTGCATGCATGAAAGTAAGTGGGGCAAGTGGGCTTTGGAAATGGGCTTGAGGGGGGGGGTCCATGCAAAACAGTCTCCATAAACGAATCCGCTTTCCTCGCCGCTTAGCTGCTACGTGTTGCATATAGAAGACGACGCCGGACCGCCGCCGCTGCTAGTGCCATCGCCACCAAGAGCAACGTTGCCGACATCTGGATAAAACCCAACCTCTTTCACAGCTCCGAACCCCATTTTATCGAACCTCGGACCAAGCTTCAGGCCGCTATCATTCAGCCCAAGGAACCCATTCCAGCTGCTTTACAGCCACATCCATCTTTGAATCGGGAGCTCCATCAGCATGAACCCTCCTACGTTAATCATAAAATCCATTGCCAACTTTGATACTACATGTCTAACACTGTTTCCATTAGTTCTGAAAGAAGTCTGGCTGTGGTCTAAGCTTCATAAACTTCATCTTGACAAACAGCGGCTCCACTTATGATTCCTCCAATACTTCAAACCAGATGTCCCCAAAACTCAAATAATCACTGAAAAATCAGGTTTCTCATGGTCGCTATGGCGCATTCCTGATGATCCAAATTCGTCCGAAAAGAGAAATGATCTCAGAGGGAAGGAATTGGGTGTCTCGGGTGCAAGGACCAGATTTTCGGAGCATGCACGTGGGTGGGTAAAATGACAAGGAAACAGCTAAGACATGGATAACAGGGTGGTGAGAGAAGTGGGTTTATGGATACGGGAAGGTTTAGAGAGAGGAGTTCCTTGCTGATGTACTACTCATAGAAATCAGTGGATAAAACGGTCCTCAAATATTAAGACTCCAATGCAGCCCCGTACCCAAGAATGCCCAAAATAACCACAAGAAACACATATGATGCACTGGTTATGGTCTGTTTAAAACGGTCCTCTTTACGCCTTATATTCATATGCCCGGCTCTCCTCAGATAGACATCAAAACGGGGGGAAGAAGAAGAACACAATAGAGAAAACAAAACATAAAGCAATGAAACAAACAAAACAACCAAAGCCATATTTCCTGTTTAGATCCACAAGCTTGGTTGTAGGTGGGTAAACTAGAATATGTCCCAAGAAGATAAGAACTAAACAAAGCAACTATTGATGCACAGCACCGACTAAAACAGAGCCGTGCTATTCTCAAATCATCATAAGGAAAATATGCAAGATAACCGCCAAGAAATCCGAGAACCGAAGAGGAATCATAAGACAGAACATATAGTCAAACAAGTCATAGAAAATATAAAGGAAAAAGGAATGAAGTTGTATACTAATAAAGAAAATGAAAGATCCATGGCAGTCATACCTCGCTTGTTTTCTCTCTCAAGCTCGAAGAATCTTCTCTCATTTCCCTCTAGCTATGACTCGTATCTGAAGCCCCAAGCACTCCTCCAGATCTCTATCGCAACCCAAAACATCCCCTTCCCCCCTATTTCTATCTTCCATCACAAGCCACTACCGGCTCCACTATTGCTCCACTCATCAAGTCTGGCACCTCTGACCACTAGCATCGCCGCCTATGTTTCTTGTCTCGTCTGATGCAGTCTCGTCACAGCAGAAAAAGGGCCCCCCCCCCCCCCCCCCCCCCCCACTCATCCTAGGTGTCACCAGCTCCTCCAGGTGGCGAGACATTATCTTTCATGCCATCAAAAATCCCATAAAATTGCTCTCTTGAGGGGGTCTACAAATATGCCCCTCTTCAGTAGAGTTCACGAGTGTAAGGAATATGAACACTGAAGTGAAAAGAAAGTGTGAATAGTGAGTGGAATGGAGTGAACTCTACCGAAGAACCAAGGAGACCCCCATAAGGACACTAGTGAAACGCAAACTCATTCAGGTTAGCAGACGAACACAAAGGCTCTAATCCTAAAAGAAAAAGGATGTCCCAGGGTGACCCTGAAAAACACTGGGGACCTAAACTCTCTCTAAGACGTCTCCACAAGTGACTCGAAAAACCATATCAAAGATGAGTAACAGTCGAACCAGTCTGGAGTACCATAAAGAAAGTGCCCCAAGAAGACTGCCCTAAGGGAACTACATGAAAGTGTCAAGTGTAGGGTGCCCAACGACGTGACCGAAGTATGCGTCGTAAACTCGAAGGACTACGTCATGAGCAATGAAAAGAGAAATCTGGAAGAGCAATGATGAATAAGCGATAAGCACAGGGTAGCGCGGTGAGGAAAACGAGGATAGATGCAAAGCCATGAAGGTAAGACGTGTAATACCACCAAATATGAATGCCAGGGACTGTGACCCTGAATGATACAGTCGAGGAGATCTGAACGTCAAAACACGGGAAGATGGTGACTCAAGGTCTTCGAATGAATGTGTACAATGGTTTCGAACACCGACGACTGAAGATGTGGCCCTAAACACCGAATCGAAAGTGGACAATGGCTCTGAACGTCAAACTGGGAAGTGATGATGATGACTCTGAATGCTGATACTGATGAATGTGACTATGAACGTCAAACTAAGGAGTGATAACGACGGCTCTGAATGTCGAACGAAGATGTGCTGATGGCTCTGAACGTCAACTGGGAAGTGGTGATGGCTTTGAACGTCGAATGGAAAATGCCGATGGTGATGGCTCTGAATGCCAAAACTGAGAACTGATAACGATGGCTCTGAATGTCGAACGAAGATGTGATGATGGCTCTGAAAGCCAAAACTGGGAGTGTGACTCTGAACATCAAACTAAGGAGTGATGATGGCTCTGAATGCTGATACTGATGAATGTGACTATGAACGTCAAACTGAGGAGTGATAACGATGGCTCTGAATGCCGAACGGAGAAGTGGTGATGGCTCTGATCACCGAAACTGAAAAGCGATGATGGCTCTGAACGCCAAACTGAAAATAGTGATGGCTCTGAACGCCAAAACTGAAAAGCGATGATGGCTGTAAACGCCAAACTGATGTGATGATGGCTCTGAAAGCCAAAACTGGGAGTGTGACTCTGAACATCAAACTAAGGAGTGATGATGGCTCTGAATGCTGATACTGATGAATGTGACTATGAACGTCAAACTGAGGAGTGATAACGATGGCTCTGAATGCCGAACGGAGAAGTGGTGATGGCTTTGATCACCGAAACTGAAAAGCGATGATGGCTCTGAACGCCAAACTGAAAATAGTGATGGCTCTGAACGCCAAAACTGAAAAGCGATGATGGCTCTAAACGCCAAACTGAAAAGTGATGAAGGCTCTGAATGCCAAAACTGAAAATAATGATGGCTCTGAGCGCCAAAACTGAAAAGCGACGATGGCTCTGAACGCCAAAACTGAAAAGCGATGATGGCTTTGAACGCCAAACTGAAAAGTGGCTCTGAATGCCAAACTGAAAATAGTGATGGCTCTGAGCGCCAAAACTGAAAAGCAATGATGGCTCTGAACGCCAAAACTGAAAAGCGATGATGGCTCTAACCGTCAAACTGAAAATAGTGATGGCTCTGAACGCCAAAACTGAAAAGCGACAATGGCTCTGAACGCCAAAACTGAAAAGCGATGATGGCTCTGAACGCCAAACTGAAAATAGTGATGGCTCTGAACGCCAAAACTGAAAAGTGATGATGGCTCTGAACGCCAAAACTGAAAAGTGATGATGGCTCTGAACGCCAAACTGAAAAGTGATGAAGGCTCTGAATGCTAAACTGAAAATAGTGAAGGCTCTGAGCACCAAAACTGAAAAGCAACGATGGCTCTGAACGCCAAAACTGAAAAGCGATGATGGCTCTGAACATCAAACTGGAAATAGTGATGGCTCTGATCACTGAAACAGAGAATGCGACAGTGATGATGGCTCTGAACGCCAAAACTGAGAAGTGATAACGATGACTCTGAATGCCGAACGAAGATGTGATGATGGCCCTGATCGTCGAAATTGAGGATGCGACTCTGAATGTCGATTTGAAAACCAATGATGGCTCTGAACGCCGAAACTGAGAAAATAATAGCTCTGGAAGCCAAATCAAAAAGCTAACTCTAAACACTAAACTAGAAGAATAATGGCTCTGGAAGCCAAACCAAAAAAAACTAACTCTACACTAAACTAGAGGGCCCATAGGTGAATACCTACGGTGGTGATACAATAAAAATGCCCATAGATGAAAATCTATGGTGGTGAAATAACTGAAATAAATGATCATAGATGAAAATTCATGATGGTGAATAACCGAAATGCCCATAGATGTCTGATCTATGATGGTGAAAAAACTTATCGAAGCCCGTAGATGTCCGATCTATGGTGGTGAAATAACTGAAAGCCCAAGGATGAAAATCCTTGGTGGTGACAAACTGATCAAAGCTCATAGATGTCCGATCTATGGTGGTGAAACAACTGAAAGCCCAAAGATGAAAATCCATGGTGGTGATAAACTGAAATACCCCTTAAACAAGATGAAAGTAGGGGATGCCCTAGACAAGATGAAAGTGGGGGATGCCCCAAATGAAATGATAGTGGGGGGATGCCCCAAACGAAAATGACAGTGGGGGGATGCCCCAAACGTAAATGACAGTGGTGGATGCCCCAAACGTAAATGACAGTGGGAGATGCCCCAAACGTAAATGACAGTGGAGGGATGCCTCAAACGTAAAAGACAATGGGGGGATGCCCCAAACGTAAATAACAGTGGGGGGATGCCCCAAATGAAATGACAGTGGGGGGATGCCCCAAACGTAAATAACAGTAGGGGGATGCCCCAAACGTAAATAACAGTGGGGGGATGCCCTAGGTAATAACTCATAAAGATCAACAAATGGGTCCGATAACCATGAAATCAACGCGAGACACGGTAAACCCAAAGAGAGGGGGTATGCCCCAGTAGAAAAGCACTAAAGAGGGTATGCCCCAATGTGACGACTCGCAAAGATCAAGAAATAGATCAAGTAGTGAGAAAAATCTACAAAACATCTAATGAACTGAAATATGGGGGTATGCCTCAGTGTAGGACCCACAAAGATCAAGAAATAGATCGAGTAGTGAAAAAGTACTCAAAAAGCCTGATAAACCCAAGGATGGGGGTATGCCCTAGTGTGAAGACCCACAAAGATCAAGAAATAGAATGAGCAGTGAGAAAAGTCCGCAAAACATCTGATGAACCTGAGAATGGGGTTATGCCCCAGTGTAAAATAGTAACCAAGATAAGGCACAGAATGTCATCAAACAAGACACTCTGGGATATGCTCAATGATGATGCAATGAAAAAACACATACATAGCCTCAATGAACAAATGCTAAAACAAGTCCAAGCATCACTGAAATCATGCTGACAAAGCAAAACTAAAATAATGGATCAAACAAATGCTGACCAAGACTCTAAACCTGGAATATAAACAAATCAAGACACGATGTCAACTATCAACATGAGAATATCATCACAAATGCATCAACAAATCTGATAGGTCCTACCATCATAAGAGATGTTGAACCTAATGTCCAAAGGCATGTGAAAACTCAACCAGAAAGCTCAAGACTAGTCTACATCTTCCTCTGATCAAGAGAAAGGGATAAAGTCAGGTAAGATGATGAAATATGTAGGCTCAAAAGATGTAAGGCTCTAATAAGATGGGTGCAAGTATAACGGTGTTCAATGTAGGATGGATGGGTGTGTAACAAAGATAAGTGAATGTCCAAATCCAACTAGGTATGCTGAGAAGACTGAACCCAAGGTGCCAGTGCAAGTATAACGGTGTTCAATGTAGGATGGATGGGTGTGTAACAAAGATAAGTGAATGTCCAAATCCAACTAGGTATGCTGAGAAGACTGAACCCAAGATGCCAACAACTCTACAATCCATCGAGAGCAACGATCATAAACAAGAAGTGGAGTCTCAATGTCAAAATCAGCAAGGTGGCTATGCCCCAGTATGAACGCGTCATCTCAAAATGGGTAAGCTCTCAATGCAGAATGATCTTTGGAAAGTAAGTGTCTGGTATAAACTGTCATCTCACAAAATCATCACCAAGACGAGTGGGTTATGCCCCAGTGTAAGCATCTCCAAATCAAACATCCATGAGAAGAATACAACCAATCATACATCATCTGATCAAAATGAACATCCGCTCATCAAAGCCATCGTGGTAATGTGAAGAGAATATCTGACCTCCCCCAAAGAAAGAGCATGTCCCAATGTGAAACTGATATCTCTAAGATCAATCGCCAATGAAAGGGTTATGCCCTAGTATAGGGCAAACCCTGAAATGACTAAGCTCCACTGCATGCTCTCATAAGTGTCCGTGTCTTGATCCAATCATCTCAAAAATATGTCAACAATGATGAGAAGGCTATGCTCCTATGATCACATCAAATATATCACCCAATCATATCTCGTACCCCAATGTGAAATGAATCTGAACACCTCCAAGGAACAGCCATACCTAAAACCATCATCGACCGAAAAGGGGTATGCCCCTGTGTAAAGCACACCAGATGAAATGTGCCAATCATGTCTCATGCTCCAATGTGAAAAAGGACATCTGATATCCTCCGAGGAATGGACGTGGCTCAAAAATCCGTCATCGACTGAGAAGAATATGCCTCGACATAATGGTCATCCGATAGAAAAAAACTCTCTAAGATGGCTATGCCCCAGTGTAGGGTCATACCATAACTCCTGGTCCATCACAAACAAAATGCTCTCGAATCAATCCCAAGTATCGCTCACATAAGAGCTATCAAACAAAATGCATGATGAGTCAAAAGAACAAGATGAGCTCAGAGCACCCGTCATCGAATGCGCGATCCAAGTCATCCACGTGTACAACTGAACCAGACCCATAGATCAAAGGGGCGTCTCTCGGAAGGAAAACATGATGACATCGAAGCGTCGCGAGGTGCAGACCTAATTGGGTAACTCTCGAGAGGCTCCACGGAGGAAACATCGTGTCAATGTGTATTTCGTAAGTGGGGATGAGCGTGCAACTCCATGAAGATCCGTAAATCTCAACCGAAAAGGAAATATGCCCCAGTATGACATCAAGTGCGCGACAGGTCCGAAGGACAAATGTCATGAAATCATTTATCGTTGCACATGTAACACTGGTCATCCGAATCCATAACTGAATCGTGCACATATATCCAAGATGTCCTCCCAGATGGAGAGGCATGATGATATCCAAGCGTCGAGAAGTGCGGAACTAGCTGGATGGATCTCGAGGGCTCCGTAAGGTAACGATCATGTCCACGTCTCAGTGAGCATCCAGTAAGTGATAATGAACGTGCCAATCTGTGAAGACCCATAAACCTCCAAATGAAATGGGGTATGCCCCAATGTGGCACCAGAGGTACGATAGGTCAAAAATCAGGTGACACCAAATCAATCATCGTCAAACTCGCGATCTCGGTAATCCGAACACAACTGAATCAGACCTACACATCAAAGAGGCGACTCCCAGAAGAAAAAGCATGACGATATCCAAACATCAACCTGATCTCAAACACCGGTCCAAGTAGAGGCTGTCGAAGACGACATCTGATCCCATGGCCTCAGGGTGGTCTTAAGACACGGGACGTAACGTAGGTTAAGGTGATAGGGTAATAGAAATGAAAGGAAACTAGGCCCAAATACCCAATGATCAAAAAACCATGCCCTCATATATGAAATGCAACATGTATAGTAAGTCCCGTGAGCCCTGTACCTGAGGATGCCTAACGTGAATATGATGTTGATAAGGTGACAAATGAAGCAAAATGAGTTGATAGTGATATGTGGAATGATGGTGTGAAGTGAGTATCAAACCCGAGATGGGTTGCTGTAAGAAGAGAATAAGACGTGAAGTGAATGAGATGAATCACAAGCAACGGTAAGAATGACAACGAAACAATGAATATGTGAAGAAAGGTGGTGATCGACTCAAACCAAACATGGAGTGAAGTCACATCAATAATGAATGTAATGATGAAAAGGACAATGACTCGGAGTCCTTAGGAGAAGGTCACTCATCTCTCTCATAAATAGATATGACAAAGCAATACAAATAACATGGGATCTCAGAGAGCTCACATACGAATTCCCAATAACGAACATACTCGATAAAAATGACCCCCAAACATCAATATACATACTCAATGATCAAGAACACTATGCACATACACACATGCACTTTTTATTATTCTTTTTTTTTTCTTTTTTTTTCTTTTTTTTTTTCTTTTTTTTTTCTTTTTTTTCTTTTTTTTTTCTTTTTTTTTCATTTTTTTTCTTTTTTTTTTCTTTTTTTTTTCCTTTTTTTTTTTATTCATTCATTTTTTTTTTTTTACATATATACAAATACACACACCCTGAACATGAACAAATGAACCCCAAGGATGATGTCGATAACAGATGGACACCATCTCAAGTGCTAAGGCAACCAAAACCCTCTCTAACGAGATGACCTTCTCAAACTAAGGATCTCTAAACCAATGTCCGCGAGATAGATGGTGAAAATGATGTGACTATCCTTCATGTGATGAATTGAGCAGGATTACCACTCAGGATGGAGAGAATATGAAACAAACAAGTAGTAGATAGGATAAGGAAAAAGAGACGAGGAACACAACCAACGAGATGAGATGAAAATGCAGAGGTGCAGTGATAGGGAAAAGATAATGAGAAAAACGTGCCCCTAGGTCCAAGGCTCATGAAACTCCCAAACAATGCATGCATACATTAAAGGGCCCCTGTCCCGGTGTGAAAATGTGAGCAAGGCGATAAGAAAGAAAGGTTATAATGCGCATGCGAGGCTCAATGGGCTAACAACGGACTATATATCACAAAGGAATAACAAGGTAACGGCTAACCGAACTAATGGCCACCCATCCTGCAACCATGGTCTCAAACATAGTACCTCTTTAGCTGATCCACATTGGTCGGCTCTGAGAATCGGTTTCCATCTAAATCCATCAACCATGTGGCGCCCTCTGGGGTCAACTCCCTGATGAAATAAGGTCCGCTCCAGTTGGGTATGAACTTCCCTATGCGATCTCTGATCAATCCTCTAATGACCCTCAAGACTGAGTCATCCCTCTGTAATGGTTTATCAACAATCTCTGCTATCTTCCCCTGCCGATGGGAGATGAAAGAAGAAATGAACTCATCTGATCTCTGTCTGAAACCCTCAAGCTCTCTCCTCGACACCTCTACGACAGTTTTAAATGAAAACTGTCACAAAAACTCCTGAGCTAGGTCATCCCATGTCCTGCCTCGCAAGGGCTCCAAAGATGCGAACTAGCGCTGGACTGCACCACTCAGAGATAAAAGAAACATGGTGATCGTCTGTGACCCGTCTAACCCATGGGCCCTCATCACAATACTGTAGAGTCGCAGATAAGTGTAAAGATAATCGACGACCATGTACCTCTCAATGTCAGGCATCCTGAACTTGGCTGGTGGACTGGTCATTGGTATACTATCAAGATCGTCCCAAGTCGATGAACTACCAAATAATCTCAACTGCCTGATACGCTACTCAATACGATCTACACATGCATGAGCATCCTCAAGGTCTGTGGTCTAGACTACCGCAAGTGAGGCAACCTCAAAATGACCATGTAACATATATGGTGGGGTCCGCGGCACTGTCGAACCAAGTAGTGGTGGTAGATGTGGCAGTGAATCATAAGGCGTCTCATCCTGAACTACAAACAGTCTACTCTGCTGATTGTCTATCTCCTGTCTGGGACTGGCCGAGGCCTCCTGAATAGAAGCCATGGCGGTCGTGAACTAATCAACTGTGACAACTCGCTGATCCATATCCGACCTCTCTAAAAAAAAAAAACTGAATCAAACTCCCCTCTACTCTGATCCAATGAGGTAAATCCAGACTGAGAACCAAGACCCAATCCAGAAAGCATGAAGAGCGGAATAAAAACATGTCCCAGGGAGAGTACGAAAGAAATGATAATCTGAACAGAAGCAAGCAAGGCATCCAAGCGAAGACGGACTATCCGATAATACTCAAACTCGTCCTGATCTCAGTGCACTCTCGACAGGAGACTAAAAAGATGGAGTATCGGATCCAAACTGTGACTACGGAGGCTCTGAAAGCCCTCAGATGCGCCCACGCGTAAGGAGAAAGTCCTAGTCGAAGGATCTACGGCTCAACTTACAAGGTCAAGGTGGCTCTAAGAGGAAATGGGTAGACTTCAAAAGATCCCCAGCAGAAGCGATCGTACCCTCCGGCGGTACGCAACCCTCTACAAGCCTCCAAAGAGACGAGGCGCTTCCATGCAAGGTGGTCATCACCTCCACACATGCACTACCTCGACATCCCAGGGGGTTTCCTATGGTGAAAGCTATTGCAACTCTCAGCACTCAGTAATCGACTAAAGTGCACAGTGATGGTGTGGGTGCATCCGAAAACCCTAAGAAGCTAAAACAGAAGATCAAACACACTGGCCACACAAATATCCTGAAATCTAGCTCTGGGCTATACAAGTCTTCATAGTTCGGACTCCAATCAGCATCAATATGTCGACCACCTCCAAAATGCCCCCAAACATAGATATAGCCCATCGCTAGACCCTACTCCTAATCACTAGCTCGGTCGAAGAGCAAACAAAGCAACAAGTCTCATATCAAATATGAGAGCAAGGAAAACAATGTCGACCGGGACTAGGGACTGGGAAATAAGGGGATAAGTGTGTGTTCCACATAGACACACAACTCATGCAGTCGCATCAGGATGAGAAGAGTCATGCAACAGACAGTCATGCAAAACATGTATATATCATCCAAATCTACACACAAGCCAATCAAGAAGAATATCTGACAAATGATAGCATGCTCTATGATAAACAAGATAATATATAACTGAGAGAAACAATCATATCAAGTCAAATGATATACAATGGTGAGTCTATACATGTGAGGTAATCAGAACAAACATGGCAAAATCAGAATGACTATGCTAAGCAAGGCAAGATGATCAATCAATATAATCAGCATGTCAATGTACTCAACAAACATGGCAATGAAGCACAGAAAAATCAAAATCCTCAATCAAGATAATCAATCTCATAATCAGCATGTCAAATATCTCATACAAATATATCAATGAAGCATTAGGAAACTGGCTATATTAGAATCCCCAACCAAAATAATCAACCAACATGATCAACATGATCAACATGTCAATGTCCCAAGTGAAAGCTCGGGAACTCTTGATGTGCAATCAAGAGATGAGTACCCACTGATCGACTCACCAAACGCCACGTTTGCTTCACTTTAAGTTCAAGCTTGACCCTCTAAAAGATCCCCAGTGGAGTCGCCATTTTGTGGACCCCGTATTTTGGCTCAATGCGTTTTCCACTCGATGGCGAGCTCGATTTTGATTTGAAAAATGATTTTTATTGGTTAAAAGAATGACTTGAAGTCGCCACTTATTTTTGTTTTATTTTTGAAAGGGTAAACAAAATAAGAAATAAAACCCTAAGTGCGACTCCTTATTTTGGAAAAGGTGATCTACGAAAAACCGGATCGGGCTCGGGGGTCAGGTTACTTATCGGGAAGGTACGGTGAAGACCATAGCACCCCTCTAAGTCCCTAAAGTCGGGTCTCTACTAATAAAATGAAGCTGACGTGGCAATTGATGAGTAAGTCAATGAATATCCTGAATGATCGTTCACACGTAAGAATCGAGACATGCATAGACAACGATTAGAGGGAAAATGGGTACATACCTGGGCAATGAGCCACCATGAGCTATCAAATAGAGAGAGTTAGTACACCATATAGAGCACAAAACATATCACATGCATCACTAAACAGGGATTAAAATTGTTCGAAAGAAAACTAGATTTTTGAAATTCATTTGAGAATCAGAAACTTAGAAATTATTTGAAAATTGGATTCTTAGGAATTAAATGTAAGAATGAGAACTTTTATAAACTAAATTTGAAAGAAAATTGGGATTTTGAAGAATTATTTGAAAGTTTGGGATTTTTAAGAAAAATTAGGTTACGAAAATCGAGAATATGGGAGTTAAATTTCAAAAGGGATCAGAATCGTAAGTTATTTGAGACGTGGAAATTATGAAAGTTGATGTATAAAAATTGGAGATCTTAGAAATCATTCGAAGGCAGACTTTATAGAAATAATGAATAAGATGATAATGGTAATGATAATAATAAGTAGTGGGATAAATACAAGAATTGGAGCATGGGAAACTGAAAATTAAGTTCAGAGATAGGACAATTGGAATTTCAAATAGCTAAATTTAGAAATCGGAACTTTGAAGAATTAGACTTTAATGATTGAAATTTTTAAGAGAAATTAATGGGTAAGTATGAAATAATGTTACTAATTAATCAAAACGATATTTAGACGGATGAATTAGTGAATAGTGAGATTTGTGAGATTGAAGATTAAATTGGAAAATCAGATTTTGACGAAAGTGATATTTGAACGAATGAAAGTGAATAGTGGGATTTTGAAAATTAAGTTTGAAAGTCGGACCTTTGAATAATTGAACTCTAATTATTGGAATTTTTAGAAGAAAGAAATGAGTAAACGTGGAATTTATAATAATGATAACAAAGATGATATGTAAATGAATAAAAGTGAATGGTGGAAATTTTTCGGTCTAAAGGTTAAATTTGGAAATCCGGTTTTGAAGAGTTGAATTTTAATGATTGAAATAAATAAAAAAATAAAAAAATATGGAATAATGATACTTATTAACAAAAATAGTGTTTAAACGAATAAAATAAATAAATAAATAAAAATAGTGAAATTTTTCTAATTGAAAATTTGAATTAGGGCGTTGGATTTTTAAAGGATTAGACTTTGAATAAATAGGTAGGTATGAGATTATAATACTAATTAACGAGAATAATATTTAGGCGAATAAAGAATGGGTAGTAGAATTTTTGGGATTGAAGTTTTAATTCAGAAATTGGATCTTATATAAAATAAATAGATGTGGAACAAGAATCCTAATTAACCAAAATAAAATTTAGACGAATAATGGAATTTCTGGGATCAAAAGTTGAATTAAGACAGGGGGTTTTCGAAAGATTGGACTTTGAATAGATATGGAATAATGATTCTAATGGGTGAGGATAAAATTTAGACGAATTGTAGAATTTTTAGGATTGAAAAATTAAATTAAGACGTGAGATTTTTGAAGAATTAGGTTTTAAATAAGTGGATGAATATGGGATAATAATCTTGATCGATGAAAATAAGATTTAAACGAATATTTGAAGAATTAAATTTAAGCTTGGGATTTTTGAAGGATTAGACTAGATCGATGGATGAATATAGGATAACAATTCCAATTGATGAACACAAGATTTAAACGGATTATTGAAAGATTAAATTACTAAAAATAAATATGGGATAATGATTCTAATTGATGAAAATAAGGTTTAAACGAATTATTGAAAAATTAGGTTAAGGCATGGGATTTTCGAAGGATTAGACTTTAAATAGATAGGTAAATAGGGGAAGATAATTCTAATGAAAACAAGATTTGAGCGAATTGCGGAATTTTTAGAATTGAAAAATTGAGTTAGGGAGTTAGATTTTCGAGGGATTAGACTTTAGATAAGTAAATGAATATAGGGTACTAATTCAAATTAAAGAAAATAACATTTAGCCATTAGGATTGAAAATTAAATTATGACATTGGATCTTTTTAAAGGATTAGATTTTGAATAAATAAACTAATATAGGATGATAATATTAATTAATGAAGATAATCATTTAGAACGGAACAAAAAGAATAGTGGAATTTTTAGGGGTTTGAAAATTAAATTTGGAATTCAGATTTTTGAAGAATGGAGTTTTTGTTTTTAATGAGATGAATAAATATATATGGGATAAAAATAATTATTGACAAACATGATATCTAAACGTATGAAATTGAATAGTTGAATATTTAAAATTGAAAATTAATTTAGGAAGATATTGGAGTTTCGGAAATTAGATTAAAATCTTGAATCTTGAAAATTGGCTTTGGAATTGGGGAGCTAAAGAAAAGAACATTATGAAATAGAAACTCTTAAAAATTAGAAAGGATTTTGGGAAACTAAACTTTGAAAATGAAGATTTTGACAATTAGATTTGAAAGTTAAAAAGGGTGAGGATTGAATCTTGATATTGAGAATGGAGAGGTTGCACAAATAAGCCAATATATATGCATGAGTGACACTCTCCACCGGCTGCATGCATGAAAGTAAGTGGGGCAAGTGGGCTTTGGAAATGGGCTTGAGGGGGGGGGGGGTCCATGCAAAACAGTCTCCATAAACGAATCCGTTTTCCTCGCCGCTTAGCTGCTACGTGTTGCATATAGAAGACGACGCCGGACCGCCGCCGCTGCCAGTGTCGTCGCCACCAAGAGCAACATTGCCGACATCTGGATAAAACCCAACCTCTTTCACAGCTCCGAACCCCATTTTATCGAACCTCGGACCAAGCTTCAGGCCGCTATCATTCAGCCCAAGGAACCCATTCCAGCTGCTTTACAGCCACATCCATCTTTGAATCGGGAGCTCCATCAGCATGAACCCTCCTACGTTAATCATAAAATCCATTGCCAACTTTGATACTACATGTCTAACACTATTTCCATTAGTTCTGAAAGAAGTCTGGCTGTGGTCTAAGCTTCATAAACTTCATCTTGACAAGCAGCGGCTCCACTTATGATTCCTCCAATACTTCAAACCAGATGTCCCCAAAACTCAAATAATCACTGAAAAATCAGGTTTCTCATGGTCGCTATGGCGCATTCCTGATGATCCAAATTCGTCCGAAAAGAGAAATGATCTCAGAGGGAATGAATTGGGTGTCTCGGGTGCAAGGACCAGATTTCCGGAGCATGCACGTGGGTGGGTAAAATGACAAGGAAACAGCTAAGACATGGATAACAGGGTGGTGAGAGAAGTGGGTTTATGGATACGGGAAGGTTTAGAGAGAGGAGTTCCTTGCTGATGTACTACTCATAGAAATCAGTGGATAAAACGGTCCTCAAATATTAAGACTCCAAATGCAGCCCCGTACCCAAGAATGCCCAAAATAACCACAAGAAACACATATGCTGCACTGGTTATGGTCTGTTTGCCACCCTGCTTACCAATCATACTCTTGGCTTGTGTCGAAGACCCTTGCATGAGAAATGCTCTAAAGAGGTGTGCCAGAGAGCCCTGTGAACTCATCTCGTCTGGAACTTCATACGCATAAGCACTCAAAAACTCTTTACGCCTTATATTCACATGCCCGGCTCTCCTCAGGTAGACATCAAAACGGGGGGAAGAAGAAGAACACAATAGAGAAAACAAAACATAAAGCAATGAAACAAACAAGACAACCAAAGCCATATTTCCTTTTTAGATCCACAGGCTTGGTTGTAGGTGGGTAAACTAGAATATGTCCCAAGAAGATAAGAACTAAACAAAGCAACTATTGATGCACAACACCGACTAAAACAGAGTCGTGCTATTCTTAAATCATCACAAGGAAAATATGCAAGATAACCGCCAAGAAATCCGAGAACCGAAGAGGAATCATAAGACAGAACATATAGTCAAACAAGTCATAGAAAATATAAAGGAAAAAGGAATGAAGCTGTATACTGATAAAGAAAATGAAAGATCCATGGCAGTCATACCTCGCTTGTTTTCTCTCTCAAGCTCGAAGAATCTTCTCTCCTTTCCCTCTAGCGATGACTCGTATCTGAAGCCCCAAGCACTCCTCCAGATCTCTATCTCAACCCAAAACATCCCCTTCCCCCACTGTTTCTATCTTCCATCACAAGCCACTACCGGCTCCACTATTGCTCCACTCATCAAGTCTGGCACCTCTGACCACTAGCATCGCCGCCTATGTTTCTTGTCTCGTCTGATGCAGTCTCGTCACAGCAGAAAAAGGGCCTCCCTCCCCACTCACTCATCCTAGGTGTCGCCAGCTCCTCCAGGTGGCGAGACATTATCTTTCATGCCATCAAAAATCCCTTAAAATTGCTCTCTTGAGGGGGTCTACATTGTGTCATTTCCACTTTGAGCCTTTGGGCTTGAGGTGTGAAATGATCGTCATGCCCTTGGAGTGGGTTTTGGGGAGTGATAAACTCTAATTAATTAATTAGCCCATTCCAGAAAGACTATTCATAAGATCTAGTGCAACCTTATGTTTTTAATAAAATACTTTTCTACGCACTTATGAATTACATATCCAAATCCCTCAAATAAAGTGTACTACCATGAACTAAGAGCTCAAGCAAGGACCATTGAGACTCATAAGAAAATATTAACTTCCTCATAATCCAATTCTGAAGTTGACACAATACTTCATTAGAGAAAGTCAACTACACTCAAGTATCCTATGAAATTACAATAAGTTAAAGCTCAAGTCTATGACCTACTATTCAATGCATACAAACTCCTCATGAACTAGTACCTATAATTTAATAGGATAGTACTATCAACCCATTAAGATTACCACTTCAATCCTTAAGTTACGGTTTCTTCTATCATGTGATCAACTAAAATGCTTTAACTCACAATTAGCATATTTTAAATTCCACTTAAGGAATTGTTTAAGCCACAAATTTCATAATCACATGTCTTTTGGATCACCTAATAGGACACATTATCTCAATACTATGAGATATCTAGTGCCTCTATTAAGAATATCTATTATCTTCGACCTCCATCAACAATAATTGAATCCATAGGGATATATGATCATATTAGGTTTTCACCCATAGATTAAAGCCTCCTGTTGATTTTGGCACAAGTTCAATATCCTCTCAAGGTTGAGAGTCTATGTAGCATAGTAGCTTGGTGAATCATGACAATTGATAGTCTTATGTCATGATTCACCATAAGTCATGTTCAATGTGTAACCAAACATATTAATGCACTCACAATGGGAAACCAATTGTAACGACCAAGTCAAGTTATCCTTCAAGTTAGGAGGTAGTATACTACAGTCTCTATTAGATTGCCCAAATCCATAAACCAACTATGAACAACTTATCAACTTATAAGGAACCTATGACTCATATCTTCTATGTAACTCCTAATGCACTCAAGCCATGTACAATGTAAGTGATAAGGGCATATATGCTCAGAAAACCAATTAATAAAAATGGGATAATAAAGGGAAACAATGAAACATAAATAAATAAATTTATAAATGAATCTTAATCTGTTATATCATGTCATGCTTTCTAAGGCTTAATCCCAACAACATAAACCCTCTTAAGGTTTAGGATTAGTCTAACTTCAATTTTTCCATCTTTTAGAGAAAACTATAATACCCTTTTTCTCAAGGTTGTGTAACCACTCTACATAAATGCATAAGATCAAAGATAAAGCCATTAGGTGGAAGACACCTAGTTTTGAGATCCTTATATTAATTGGAAACTGATCTAAGAGCATCCGGATCAAAGGCATTTTTTATAAAAAAAACAAAACACCTAGATCTAAATTCTATTGTGAAATATATTTACTTCCACAATTATTAGATCTAGTAGCTCTAGGATCTTAAAGAGTATGCCCCCTGATCCATATCCTACACTATCGACCTAACAAAATTGTCTTCAAAATGAATGCATTCTCCCTTCCTAAGCTTTTTCTCTCTAAAAAGCTCTCTCAACCCTAAAACTGAATAACCTTCTATATTATCATCAAAAGCATGACATGTGGGATGCCCTAATTTGCCACTTTAATCCCAAAACACATTAAATATCCAATATATATATATATATATATATCACACACAAAAATATACAAGTTCCAAATTATAGTTCCTAAAGGAATATTGAATTTGCTAGTTTCAAACTAGAGAAACTTATTTCGAATCACATATATGTGAGTTTGAAATATTTTAAACTTAGCTTTTCCTCTTTTTTCTTCCTTGCTTTTCCTAGTTCCAAATGCATATGCAATTCGAACTCAACAACTAGTCTTGCTCCATTTTGCTTCTCCAACTTCATTTTGCCTCTTTTCTTCCATCATTTTCTTATTTTGACCTCCCACATGTCTCTAAACATGATTAAATCATCCTCCATGCTCTCCAAAGCTTCCAAACATGGTTAACTCTCATGTCTTTGGTGTCTATATCTTGTTTTTGCTTATATTTCTTGTTTTGGGTTCCCATGCACTTTCCTTGATTCTTCTCATCTTTCATAAAGCTTCAACTCTCTTTTCATGCATGATTTAGCCGTCTTCCACTTTGATTGATGAATGCTCACTCTTTTTCATTCTTTTCCCCCTTTATCCTACTTTTCTTTTGCTCGAGATAGGGATTAAATCCACAACTAGAGTGCTAACACAATGTCAAGCTAAGTTAGATTATTTGAGCCTTAAGTATCATCTAGATCATGTCATTCATGTGCCTTTGGAGCACATGTTTGGGCTATAATTTGAGAACCCTAATTTCTTTGGGCAGATAAAAACAATAGATTCAATCAAACAAATCACAACCCTTAATAAAAAAAAAAAATCAATGACAAAAAAAATGAATGAAACCATAAATAAGTTTCTATCCCTCTCACCATTATAATTGTCTTTAAAGATGTCATAAAAAATTAAGGTCCTCAAATCGATAAATTGAAGCCCTTAATCCCAGAAATTGAAGCCCTTAATCCCAAGAATTGAAGTCCTCAATCCCAAAAATTGAAGTCTAAAACAAAAATCCTCAAGTATTCATTATCAAATGTTGTCACCATAAAACAAATAGAAGCACAATTTGAAGCATAAACAAAAAATGGGAATAAACAAATTTAGGGAAGAATGATATTGCCATTGAAGGAGTAGATGAGAAAAGTGACAAATAAGAGCTTTGAAGCTTAGTCTTCACATATTTGAAAGATCGTACCATAAAACTAATATAGCTTCATAAAGGGTTAATTTCACTCGCCTCTTTTAAGATTGAAGGTAAATATAAATTTGTCATTGAAATTTCATCAAATGTCTCCTCAACCCTTTTTATTTGTTGATTTCATACACCTTTCTTCTAACTTAAAGTAAGAGAATTACTTGATAAAATTTCAAACAAATAATGATTAATTGTATTTAACTCAAACCTCGAAAGAGGTTAGTGAAATTAGTCATTTCAGATACTATATAATGGGTTATGTAAATGTCATAAACGTGAAGGGATGTAAGTATAATTATCTTTAAGTTGAAGGACTAAGTTAAAATATAATTGAAAGTGTAAAGATATTTTTTTTGAAACAATGATCCAATGTATTTTACTTGTCTTTTCATCTTTCCTTAAGAGTCAATAAAAAATAGAATTAAAATTCCACTTTTTTTTTTCTTTTGTTACTGTAATGTGCTCCATTCAAATGTATTCTTAGATTATTAAAATTGCTCATATCATCAAATAAAAAACACTTTCTATTTTGATGATTTTTTTTCAAATTATTATTAAAATGATATATAAATTAGAATTAAAATTATTCATATTTTTTTCTTATCCAAATAGTGACTAATCATATATTAAAATTGCTAATATGGGAAAAAAAAATAGAGTATTGAAGAGATACCTATATGACATCCGATCTCTATATTGAAAGTGCATGAAAAAAATTAGATAGTTGGATAAAGATACCAATAATAAAATAAAATATGAAAAAATAAGAACAAATACAAAAAATAAAATTGAAATATAAATTAATGAGATTAAAATATAAAATAATGGAAATTAAATACATACATTGCACTTTTTGATAGGGAATCATTTCTAAGAAATTTTCTTTTAGGGCAACATTTTATTTTTTTAATTTAATAAATAATTTTTAAAAACAACTTGAAATTGGCTGCCAAACCGAACCGACTTATTATCCTCCAATAAAATTCCCCAAAAAATGTCTTTAAAAGATACAATAATAACATGTAGAAATAATTTTAAAATATTTAGAAAATGCTTAAAATAAATAAATGCCATGTATGTAGAAATAACAAAGTACATGATCATACCATTTGTAGTAATGGCATTAGCCTGTTGCGATTTAAGATTGTGTCAGAGGAGGAGAGAACCGAGGACATCTGTCTCGTACACACGTCTTATCGAAATAGCCCTTTTCTTAGAACACACCCTTCTCCTCCCCCTGGTCCCCATAATAATTAGATCCTCTGCAATGTCCTAAAACCCTCAAAACCACCAAAATCTCTCTCTCCTTGAGCAGAAACCACCTATTCCAATGTTGGGTGAGGCTTTTTCACTTGAAAGCAATAGCAATAGCAATAGCAATGGAAATGGCAAAGAAAACCCAAAGAGGAAAAGCCCCAACAAGAGTAAGAAGAAGAAGAAGCGCGGTGGCCGCAAGAAGAAGATGACAGCTGAACAGCTCTATGCCTTGAATTCTGTCAAGGAATGGGTGTTTTTGGACCAGCCTTCCCCTGCTGTTGATGATGATTTTGGGGTGCAGAAGAGTCAGAGCAGAGTTGGGGACAATATTGTGTTTGATTTGCATTCACATTCCATTCGCAGTGATGGGTTCTTGTCGCCCTCCAAGGTGGTTGAGAGAGCTCACGGGAATGGGGTGAGTGATTCTGTTTTTCTACGCCCTTTTATGAAATGGGGCTACCTATTTTTTTGAAGATATGTTCTTTTTGTTGTTTGCTGTTTGTTTCTAGGTGGATTTTTCTTGCTGTTTGTGTTGGAGGAAGGTTTTATTTTGATTTCTGTTTTGAACTTTGCTTTTGGGTTTTGGATTTTAAGACGGGTCTTTTGTTTTTGGTGTTGGTATATGTTTGGTGTTTTATTTGCTTTTGAATTTCATATGTTCTCAATATTTGTAATTCTTATTTGAAGCTTTACATTCTGTAGTATCTGGCATCCAGTTGAGGAACTTGTTTGTGTCATATCTCATATTTTATGGACAGTGTAGTTAATAAAAATTAGTGTGATTAATGACGCTTAGGACAATAATCTTAAAATGGGATGAAGAACATATTAAGCACGTAAAGAGAAGAATTTGATGTATGATTTCATTTGGGGCATTTTGTTATCTGGAGAAGTATATGGGAAATTATTTCAGAGAATGCAGTTCGGCACCATATTTTTGTGATTAATGCCTATGTCATTACCAAATTCTGTTATTCCCAAGAATGGGCTTTAGGGTTCTTGACTGATCATATTTTTCTTTGATTTATTGTATGAAGTCGTGACTCTTGAAACTAAAGAAGATTTACTGTTTTGAGACACACTCCGTAGGGAATAAGGAGTTGTGCAGTTTTACATTTTTCTTTTTTCTTTTTTCTTTTTTTCTTTTTTTATTATGTGGGTGGGGGGGTGTTGGTTTGTGCCAATTTCCTTCTTTGGCTTAGTTCCTATTTTATTGGAATTTATTTTGAGTGTTATCAGAATACAATTCCTGGTCTGATAAGAAGTTAGCTTTATGTGTTTTGTGTGTGTGATTGTGTATGTCAAAATCGAGTCATTTTGATCAATTGGATACTCTAGAGTTTGTGAGAGATCATGAAAGTTTCCTTATAGCTTTCCCAAGCTGTTTCGGTACAATGAATCTGTTTAATTGTAGCCTTCTTGGGAAGATGAGAGAATGAGAGAAAGAAGAAAGTATGTAGAGAATCAGAAGCACATCACTTTTAGGTTTTTCCTGGTGCTATTGTTTGTATGTTCATGCTTCTGTATGATAATCATTTCTAGGAAATGACATGACAAATAGAGGTTAATGAGTGAATGAATTTATATTGATATTCTTGATAAAACTTGGGCCTTTTTTGCTTGGTTTGGAAGAACTAGGGCTTAGAGAATTTAGGATCTCTAAGAGAGTGGCCTTCAAAGCTCACTCCAAGAATATGGGCTGTAGTACAAGGGAGGTGATTGTTCTAATGTCATTAAGTGAATTATTTGAAGGAATATGGAGATGACCCAATTATTGATTGAGAGGGACTAGTATATTGTTATTGGTTAACTAATGCTGGTTGATGGAAACTGGGTACTACAGTTATTTCTTTCTCATGATTTTGAAACTCTCTTTAGTGCTGAGTAGCTGCTTTATGTTGTTTTTGCATCATTCATTATTATTGTTTTTTTTTCTTTCTTTTTGTTTCTTTCTTCTTTCCTTAAAGGACCAAGCGTCCATGATTCATTGACCTCCTTGAATAAATTTTTGTTTATCATTGTGAAGACGAAAGGAAGCTTTTAAAGTGCTCTAATCTTTGTTGCTATGAGGTGTTCCTCGTATACCAAACCAGATCCCCATATTCAAGGATTCACTCCCCATTGTGTCTTTAATATATTTTCCTATCTATAAATTAGGAAAGCTATAAAATCTTTTGAGAGAAGCACTTGATATTTGGAGATGACACCCGCGGCCAAATGAAGCACAATGGCTGTCAAAGATAATATTTTTTTTCACTTTAAGTAGTCTTTGTAGTTTCTTATATCTTCCAAATAATTCTTCTACCCTTGGTCTTCTTTTTGTAAAATATTTCATTTACCATCTGAAAAATTAACTCTGTACTTTTAGATAGAGCTGAATGACATAAAGTATTCATTCAGCAGAGACCAAGTAGGGTTTAAGAGCCTTGTTTAGTAAGTTATGAGCCAGGAATTATGTAGGGTGTACCATATGCATTGTTTGCAGATATAGCTTACTTTCTGCCATTCATTGAACAATTTTTCAGGGGCAGCCCTGGAAAATTTTCCTGCCCGTGGACATATGTGAGCCATAGTTCTTAATTTGGAAGTTATTTGGTAAAAGTTGTTATCTGTAATTTGACTTCATCTAGAATTAGTAAATCTACTAGACTACTACCAACTTATAAGATAATTTTTTTTTTTTTGATAAGTAAACCAAGATATATTGATAAAGGGGCAAAGAGTTACAAGTATACAGGGGGTATACAAAGCAACAAACCCCTCAAAAAGCCAAAAAAACAGCAAGCCTCACCATCCCTTAGTTGGACGCCAACCATTCTAGGAATCCTATAAGGGACATACGCTCCTTGCCAATATACAATCTAGCCCAGCTCCACAAACTACACACAAAAGAATTCTTAAGCTTTTGGATATTTAACTCTCCTCCCCTAAAAGCTAACCTATTTCTTTCTTTCCAAACCGTCCAAAAAATACACAACGGGATGGATTTCCATATCTTTTTCCTTTTCTTTCCCACAAAAGGGCCCCTCCAGCTAGTTAAAACCCCCTTTACAGTTTCTGGAAAAACCCACTGCACACCTGATAACCCAAGAACAATATCCCACAAAACTCTGACTACTATACAATGAATAAGAATGTGATTTACAGTTTCTTCTTCACACCCACATAGAAAACAACAATTAGGAAGCTGCCATCCTTTTTTCTGAAGTCTATCAAGAGTGAGCACCCTCCCCCAAGTAGCCTCCCAAGCGTAGAATGCAACCTTGGTTGGTACTGAATCCACCCAAATACATCTAGAAGGAAACCCAATATCATTTGGTCTGGTCATCACTCTATAGGCTTCTTTCACCCTAAATTTACCATTCCTTCCTCCCTTCCAACGGACTGAGTCTTCCTCCATAGAAGGCTTGTAATTCCTCAGAACATGCAACAAGTTCCCTATCATCTCCAACTCCCAATCATTAAAGTCCCTCAAAAATCTTAGATTTCACCCCCCTTGGCCAAAATTCTGATCCCACATATCCTCCACAGTCGCATCCCTATGCGCAGCCATAGCATATAGGTGGGGGAAACTTTGGGACAGCCTTGTATCTTCACACCAAACATCAGTCCAAAAATTGATTTTGTTTCCTTTCCCAACTATGAACCCCATGTTATCCCAGCACCAATCAGATTCCTTCCATATTTCCTTCCAAACCCCCACTCCGATAGTCCCATAAGCCTTCTTTGCTCTCCATCCGTGACCCTCTTGCCCATATTTCTCTATTATCACCTGCTTCCATAGATCATCTCTATCAATAGCAAATCTCCATACCCATTTGCCAAGCAAAGCTTTGTTCAGGAGCACCAACTTCCTTAAGCCTAGCCCTCCCTTGCTTTTATCCTCACAAATCGCCTCCCACTTGATAAGATGAGTTTTCTTTTCCTCACTTCCCCCTCCCCATAGGAAATCTCTTTGAACTTTATCCAATCTCCTGGCCACTGACTTAGGCATTCGGAACAAAGACATGTGATAGATTGGCATGCTAGCCAAAACGCTTCTAATAAGAGTGATTCTCCCCCCTTTTGAAATATATTGACGTTTCCACCGTGCTAGTCTCCTTCTCACTTTCTCTTCCACCCCATCCCAAACTGAGGAGGCTTTATGCGGAGCCCCTAATGGCAAACCCAAATAATGAGAAGGAAGAGATCCCACCCTACATCCTAATTCCACTGTCATCTCCTCAATCTCCTCCACCACACCAACTGGGATGATTTCACTTTTGTCCAAGTTGATCCTTAAGCCTGAGGCTGCTTCGAACCACAAGAGAATCCAACTCAAGTGTGTTAGGTGCTCTTTGTTAGCCTCACAGAACACGATTGTATCATCAGCAAAGAAAAGATGGGAGATTTTTAGATTGTGCCTCCTAACACCCTTGATGCTGCAACCTGAAAGGTAGCCCCCCGCAACCGCCCTCCTAAGCAGGGCATCTAGCACTTCCATACCCAATACGAAAAGGTAAGGAGACAATGGATCCCCTTGACGAAGCCCTTTAGAACTCGGGAAGAATCCAGCTGGAACCCCATTAACAAGAACTGAGAACTTGGCTGTAGAGATACAACTCCACATCCACCCCACCCACCTTGGACCAAAACCCATTTTGTGTAGAGTCTTCAGCAAGAACTTCCAATTAATGTTGTCATACGCTTTCTCAATATCCAACTTGCAAATGAGCCCTTTCTCTTTTCTTTTCTGCCATGAGTCTATCACCTCATTTGCAATAAGAGAAGCATCAAGAATTTGCCTTCCCATCACAAATGCATTCTGAGTAGGGGCTACTACTTTGTTTAACACTCTCTTGAGTCTATTAGCTAACACTTTAGCCATCAATTTGTATAGCCCCCCCAGAAGGCTAATGGGTCTAAAATCTCCCAAGTCATCCGCTCCCCCTTTCTTAGGAATCAGAACCAAGAAAGTGTTATTGAGGCTTTTGAGAAAGGATCCTTGCTCATGAAACTCCTTAAACATCTCCAAGATCTCCTCTTTCACGAAATCCCACGAACTTTGCCAAAACGCCATAGTAAAACCATCCGGCCCAGGGGCTTTATCCCCACTCATCTCCATTAAAGCAGAATGGATCTCATTTTCAGAGAATGGAATCTCAAGACTCTCTGCTTCTTGTTGGCTAATCCGATCTAATTGGATCCCCTCAATATCCGCCTTCCACCCCACGTCTTCTGAGAGCCTCTGATGAAAAGCATTTGCAATCCCCTCCCTTACTTCCTGATCCTCTTCCAGCCAAACCCCATCAATTTTTACTCTATCCACCGTATTGTTGTTACGGTGGGCATTCGCCATTCGATGAAAAAAACCCGTATTCTTGTCCCCTTCCTTAAGCCACACCTCCCTTGAGAGTTGTCTCCAATGACTTTCTTCCAACATGACCCATTTTTTATAGCTTTCCTTTGCTTCTTTTTTTAACTCTGTCTCTTCCAAGGACAAGCTTCGTTCACTTTCCACACCATCCCAATAGTCCACTTGCTGCAAGGCTGCTCTTTTGTTACCTTCCAGATTACCAAAGACCTCTCTATTCCAAACTTTCAGTTTCTGTTTGAGCTCCTTCGTCTTTGTTGCCAATCTGTAACTAGTTGTGCCCCTGACCTCAATTTCCCTCCACCAACTCCGGATAAGGTCAAGAAAGCCCTCAACTTTTAACCACATATTTTCAAACCTGAAAGGAGACGGACCTCTCCTCAGCCCACCTCCTTCTAGCAGAATAGGGAAATGGTCCGAAACAGGACGAGGCAGCCTCCTTTGAATCACCCCACTGAATTTGTCTAGCCAACTAGGAGTCACCAAGAACCTGTCCAACCTTGCCCAGGACTGGTTGTTCAGGCCTCCACTCCAAGTACACACTCCCCCTTGCAAGGGGAGGTCTACCAGCCCTAAATCATCAATGATATGAGCAAACCTCCTCATGTTTGAAGTTATCCTTCCTTGGCGGCTTCTTTCTCCTTGATAAAGGGTACTGTTAAAGTCCCCTCCGAGGCACCAAGGCTCGTCCCAGATTCCTCTTACAGCCCCAAGCTCTTCCCACAGTCCCTCTCTTGCCTCTTTGGTGAAAGGACCATAGACGCCCGTAAACACCCAAACCGCCCCATCCTCCACATTCTTGAATCTACACGACAGTGAGTACTGTCCTTCCTCCCAGTCCACAACTTCCATCGATCTTTTATCCCAGCAAATCAACAGACCTCCCGCTGCCCCATCCGCATCCAACGCTCTCCAATCTAAGAATCTTCCCGAGCCTAAACTTCTCACCACCCCCTCCGTCATTGGCTGAATTTTTGTCTCTTGAATACACAGCAAATCAACCTTTTGATTCCTTATAAAAGTCTTGATGATTTTCCTCTTGGACCTGTCATTAGCCCCCCTCACATTCCAACTTAATAGTTTCATCTTCATTAATCTACTGCAAGCTGATCCCCTTTGCCCTGTAGAAGGCTTCTTTGCTTACCCCCTTTCTCATAATTAACTGAGCACTCCAGTCTCTTCAATTCCCTCTCAAATTTTGACTTCTCCATCAATTCTTTGCTATGAATTTTCTCCCGTCTCTTCCTTATTTTGACCAAGAAATTCAAAATTTCCTTTTCCAACCCTTCTGTCGAAAAGCCCAAAAAATGACTGAACTTGGCCAAGCTGCTTTCTTCCCATCTATCCTCTTTCTCTCTTTTGGCTTCTTGAAATTCTGTCCTCTCTGTGTTCCACTCCACCCCCCTGACCAAATTTAGGTCCTTATTGAATTCTACCATATCCCAACATCCCTTATCATCCATTCCGGGACCAACATCATTGCTTTCCTCTAGGACCCCAGAATGATCGAAAGACTCCCCCACTGGAGTCCGATCAAAAGAATACGAGATGAGATGAAAAGACCCGCAACCCCTTTCCCTCTCTAACCTTAGACCAGAATCATACCTCATGGCCTCCTCTGCCAACGCCTTGTCTGTTGCTGAAGGTATGGCTTTCTCCCATGACGACCTTGCTTCCTCTGACTCCCATATGACTAGGTGTTCCCCCTCTAAGGATCTCCCATAGCTCGCAATTTTGCAGTCCAGGAGCCTTCTGTTCTCCAGGGATTCATTACCTTTGTTTCGGGCTATGGGTTGATTTAAACTGACCTCTTCCCATACAGCCTCTGGGCCACTCCCAACCTGAGCCCATCTTTTGGGCTGATTCAAATCTGATCCAATAGGAATGGGCCTCCTCTCACTTACTAACGGGCCCCTCTCTGCATTCGGCCCACCTGAGCCCTTTACTATTGTCCCTAATCTTGTCTCCTGGGTCTGATCTCCTTTTGAAAACCAGCCCAAATTACTCTCCTGCCAGCCCATCCTTTGCTCTGGATTTAACAAACCCGTGGGCCTTTCAACGTGTGCCTTGGGCTTAACTAAAGTGTCTTCATTTATCACACAGCCTACCCCTTCCACAGCCCAATTCTTGGATGGCCCAACCTGTAGCCCTGCTCCCTCTTCCATCACACCTTTTAGTTTTAGGCCCGAAAGATCCGGCCCACATACCCTAAACCCCATGAGCCCTGACTGATGGGCCCAATCCTCTGTCCCCTCCCAGCCCATCTCCCTCACCTTTCTCCCTGTCCTCTCCTCTGACGGTACCAGAACCTCGGTTCTTTCAATGACCGGTTCCATCTCCACGCGCGAGTCGGCGCGTGCGCTACTGTCGTCCCTGACCTCCCCCCATCTTCGACTATCAACCCTTGTCTTCTTGACTGTCGGTCTGATCTCCCACCAGAGGGCAAGGGTGAAGACTTCCTCCTCGATCCCAATCTCCAGCGTGCTCGGTTTGTCACCTCCGGCCGACCTAACCAGAATCCGAGCCCATTGAAGCTCTTCCAGCTTCTTCGTCTTCGAATCGATGTCGATGAAGCCTCCACATTCCTCCCCCACCCTTCTCAACACAGTCGGATTCCACAATAGCACTGGTAACCCAAAAATTCTGACCCAGATCTCTTCGCTCTCTTCCTTCTCCTCTCTGCATCCATCCCCTGGGCACCATTTCTCGAACCCCAGCCTTATCGCTCCCATCCTTTTTTCACCTGATAGGGAGGCCCGTTTAGCTTCTTCCAAGAGTTCAAACTCCAATAAGACTCTGCTATGTTCCAATTTTGCCAACCCTAGGCTCCCTTTCAGCCCCCAAGAACTTGCCAGAAATCTCCCCATTTTTTCCAAGTCTTCTTCATCCCCAAAACTAGCGTTCCAACTTCCAACAACACAATGCTTCAATTTTTCCAAATTACTTTGTATTTCCTTTCTCTCTATCTTCACTTGAACCGGGCTTATAACTCTGCCCATCGTTTTCTTCACCACTTCCGCAAAAGATCTCTTCAGATCCATGTTTTCCCCTACCTTTTCACCTTGCATTTGGTTATTTCTGTCGATTGAGATGCGTAGGACCTGAAGGTTTTCCATCATTGCAGACCATCCCATTTTTTCTCCTCTACCTTTTGGGATGAAAATCCGGTGTTGTTTTCGTTCCAAATCCGTTACCCCTAGTCTGAGAAAACATCCCGCTTTATTTACACTTCGCAGCAGCGAGAAGGATCTCCCCTGTTCCTTCCACTCCTTCACCCACCGGTCTTCCTTCTCCTCCCTTATGCAGTGTTTTAGGCCCTCCATTAGGAACCCTAAGCTCGCCAAACCCATTCTGACCCAAGACGAGACTCCCCCTTTGCTTTCCTCTATAACTATTTGGGGTTTTCCACTTCTCTCTAACAGCTCCAGCTCAAACCTCTTGGATTCGACTACAAAACCCCTTCGTCTCCTTCGATTCCCCTCTTTATCGTCATCCCCCTCGCCGTCGTAGTCTCGCCATTTTCCTTTCTCGCGAGCTCGCCCGCTGCCGTATACCCTCTCTCTCTCTCGCTCTCTCTTTCGCTCTCTCTCACCCATTCTTTCAAATTCTTGATATATGAAGTGAATCTTTATTAAACTGCCAACTTGTGCAATCCGGTCTGTTAAAATTTGGAAAATTTTGAAACTAAAGTAACAGAATAAGTTTGCAATGACAGCTAAAAAATGATAATTTAATTGCAGGCAGTATTATATCTTTTGAGTATCTAAGATATCTCTTTTTGGCTATTTTAGTTGAAAGCTTTGCAGTTGAAATGCATTTGACCATTGTGGGGGCTGTATTTGACATTCAGACATTGGTTTGGGTGGGTTGGGAGTGGGTTGTGCAAGGGCATGTCTTAATCTTGGAATGATCAGCCTCTGCAATTTGTGAGGCAATGTTTTTGTGGAGGATTGTGATACTAAACCTACAATGTTATATTATGAAAAAAAATAAATTGGTTATGCATTTTCAAAATGGGACTGCACTTCATAGTGCATCACATGAAATAGCATGGATGGTACACAAAGTATGATGTGTGATAGATGGAGCAAACTAATGCATTTTAGCATCAGAAAATTTTAAAAAGAAATAAATAAAGAAAATAGAAAGAAGGAAGAAAAAAATTACCTAAGTCCCTGGCTAAGCATGCCCATATACGTACACATGCATTTGTTGGCATCCAAACTTTGTAACTAACTTGCTTTACCTTTTTGAAATGTGGTAATTGCAAACTTACAATAGCACATGAAGGTAATAACATCTCCAGATGATATTCATGAATATAATTGATAAAATTTATGAGCTTTTTTGTACAAGGGCATGAGTCTCAAAGCAAGTTGCAAGCTTTGAAATCCTTATAAATGCCTTTCTTTTTGTCTTTGTTTCGGCAGCTTTTTCTTATACATGCCATCAATTTGTATACTACGCAAGTGCTAAAAATGGTGCAGATGTGCATGTGGTTTAATTTTTAACTCATAGATTTAGGCATTTGAGTTGAGCTTGTCTTCTTTGCTGAGTTGTCCTTCTTCTGATTGAAATGCATAAGGGATGAGTGGTGTACTGTGCATCAAAGGGTGTAAATAATCTGAACTCTGTGGAATGTTGGGTTGTTTTAGCTGGTTTGATTTTGTTCTGGTTTAGCTTCAGTTTGACTAAGTTTGGCCCTTACTTTGAATACCTTTGTTTAAGCTTTGGGGTGGTTTTTTCCATTGTATAGAGGTGGCTTGTAATGGATTTTATTAAAAGCAGCTGTAGTGGCTTTGAGTTTGCTGCTTGCTAATGCTGGAAGTTGATTGATTGATTCCCAATGTGTTTGCAGGCAGTCCTTGGTTGTTATTATAACTAAACCAAAATATTAAAAAGATATCATGAGTTCTTTTATATGAAATAAATTATAGCATGATGTCCTTTTGATTGTTTAGCGAGCAATTGCTATAGCTATTAATTTAAAACTATTTCCTTTCTATGCTACTATTACTTAGCTTTGATGTACATAATAAAGCTGGTTCCTTTTGATATTTCCTACAACCTAATCCCAAATAATTGTATAGATCCAATCCATGCACCAGTTGTTTTGGCTCTTTTTCCTGTGGGCACATGCTGCTGGTTTAATCTCTCCTTGCACTTGGATATCATTGTGGCATCATGTGTAGCATGAGTAGCCATATGGTTTGAGCCTCCCAGTGGTGGTTTTGCATAGATATTGAAAGTTTCAGATCTTGTATCATGGAGCTACCTAGAGGAAGGAGGGAGGGGGCAATTGTTTATATATTCTTTGATAGGATATAATCAATCAATGAACACAAAGAACATCCAATCTGGCAAGAGATACACGATTTACGTGGAAAACCACTCATAAAGTCTTCCTAAGATTCTGGATGTAAAAACCGCGGGGTCAACAGACCACTAAACTAAATCCACTAAATATAAAGGATCAAATATACAGATTTACTTGACAGTCACTACTCTCCTTGAGACTTACAACAGAACCTATTCATGTCCTCAACACAACTCCTCTGTGCTCCTTAATGGACACTGTGGACTCTTCAACGACTTGAGGGGATGTGATTTGCTACCACAAACTTGATGAACAAAGGTTATTCTTGTTAGAGTGTTGGGTTAAGCATAGAGTATAATGACATTATGCTTAGGATGTGTAGCAGCAAAAAGATATCTCTTAAGAGGCATATTTATACTAAATAAACCCTAGTGGACTTGGGCAGATTTTGAGAAATTGTAATCAGACAAATTCAATTTAGAAAACCCAGTGAAATTGGAAATTTGTCAAAACTCAGCAAAATCAAGTGTGAGCGCTTGCGCGCTATCCAAGCGCACTTAAATGCTGAGGGTGCTTAAGCAATTGAGCTCTCCTTAAATTTCCTTTTTCAATTTAATTTCACATCCAATTTTCTTGTAAGTCAGCAATATACCAATTTTACGTCATTATGTTGTAATTAACTCAACCACACGTATATGTGCTTGCCTGAGATGAATTTTCTGCAATCTTGAATCTTCATGGGCAGTGTAAGTCATAGGCATAGTTGTGAACATGCCTAGGCTCGGGGCGGCATGATGCGAACTAGTGTGCGCCTTGCCTGAAGTCAGATGCAACTAAAGGCAATACTTAGGCTTAAAAGGTGTGCCTTGAGCTAGGCGCAAAGGCTCTTCCAAGGCATGTTTGAGCCCCATTTTATTTTATTTTTTTCCTCCTACTTTGGCCGAAACAGTATAATTCTAAGCTGTTTTTAAAAGAAACAGGGCAAAATGATGCTGTGTTGAGCCCTTTTTTTATTTTTAAAACAGCCCAAAAAACACCATCTTAATGGGGCTTTAAAAAAAACCAAAAAGGGCCCAGAATTAGGGCTTGATAGAGAGTAGAGACTGAGAAGAGGAGAGAAAGAAAAACCAAAGAAGAAGAAAGAAAAAGAAGAGTGGAAAAAGAGAGGTGCATATCTAGTGGTGGCTTGGGATGGGGTGGAGAAGAAGTTTCGAAAGAGATTAGCTATGTAGAAGAGGCAATATATTTCTAAAGGAGGGAGACTCACTCTCATTCAGAGCACTTTGTCCAGTATGCCTGTTTACTGCATGCCTATTTTGCGTATACCTAGATCGGTTAGATTGAGACTCGAGCAAATCCAAAGGGATTTCCTTTGGGGTGGGGGGGCTTTGGAGTGGAAGACTCACCTTGTCAAATGGGCAGTTGTATGCTTAGATAAAAGTAAGGGTAGATTGGGTGCTAGATGCCTCTCTACACTTAATAGAGCCCTCTTGTGTAAATGGAGTTGGCACTTTATGGAAGAAAGGGAAGCTCTTTGGAAACAAGTTTAGTTGGAAGTATGGAGTAAAAGATGGGGGGTGATATACCCGCGAAGGAAGAGAGGGATTTGGAGTGGGGTTGTGGAAGGAGATTAGGAAGGAAGGTTCATTGTTGAGCAACAATATTGTATTTTCCGTGGGTAATGGTAGAAGAGTTAAATTTTGAAGGATTCATGGTGTGGTGATGAGGCTTTTTGTAACTCTTTTCCCTCTTTGTATGCTTTGGTGGTTTCGAAAGAAGAGTGGGTGGTGGAGGTTTGAGGCCCTTCCGTTGAGGAGAGGAGTTGGAGTCCTCATTTTTCTAGGGCTTTCAACGATTGGGAGGTAGTCTTGGTGGAATGGTTGCTAATGACAATTCAAGGGAAGGGGGTTAGCGCAGAATTGGAGGATAGGGTGTTATGGAAAAAAGACAAAAAATGGGATTTTTTTCGGTTAAGTCCCTTTATAGTGCATTAGAGCCAGGAAATGCAGTCCGGTTTCCGAGGAACATCATTTGGAGTCCTTATGTTCCTCCCAAAGTGGGTTTTTTTGCTTGGGAAGCCTCATGGGGAAAGTTTTAACATTGGATCAGCTAAAAAAGAGGGGTTGGACCCTAGCTAATAGATGTTTCTTTTGTCTCACCAAAAAGGAGTCTACTAATCACATTTTAATCTACTGTATGAAGACTAGAGTTTTATGAGAGTTATTATTTGCTCTTTTTGGTGTGACTTGGATTCTCCCTTCATTGATAAGGGAGACTCTCCTTCGTTGGTATGGGTCCTTTGTGGCAAGAAGCACAAAAAAACTTGGAAGCTGGCTCTTTTATGTTTTTTTTGGATAGTGTGGAAGGAAAGAAATAGAATAACTTTTGACAATGAAGAGTTTTCGGTTCATATGTTGAAGAATTCTTTTGTATTTAGTTTTTGGTCTTGGACAAAGTTGTATATAGATGTTAGACCTTTACCTTTAATTGAATTTTTTTATTGGTTGGGTTCTAGGTGAGGGTGGGTGAGGTTTTTTGTATCCCGTCTTTTTTTTGTTCTTCTTTGCCTTATTGCACCTACTGTATACTTCATGTATGCCTTGGGATGTCCTATGGGCTTCCTTTTTCTACATTTATATATTTTATTCTGATTTGAAATCAAAAAAAAGAGAGGTGTATACCTAGTGGCTGGTGTTGGTAGTTCAGCTTTTGCAACTTCTCAATCTCTCTAATTAATACACTCACAATGTCTCTTGAGCATTTAAATTTTATATTTTATATTTTTATTTATTTAATTAATTTATATGTTATTTATTTATTATGATAATGAAAGCTTGAAAGATTGAAACTACTTATTTATCTAATTGTTGTTGTTGTTTTTTTTTTTTTTACTCATTTTATCTATCTCTTTATCTATGATAATGAAATTTGTATTTATTATTGTAATGAAGTGAATATATATCATGTAATATTTTTATTTATCTATCTATTTATTGTGATAAATGAAACTACTTATTTTATTTATATATTGGCCTATTATTATGATAACTAATGTGATCACGGAGATTATAATTTGTGGATTTGGAGGATGAGTGATAGTTATCCCATTGCTAGAAACACAGTTTCTCTTTCTAATTCTTGAAATGGCTATTAGAATTTGTGCTTCTATCTTTGACTTTAAGAGCCTCATGTATCATATTTAAAAGTAGAGTTGGCCATAATGACTAGTTTGAAGGGAACATGACTTCTTAGTTCATAGCAATGATTGAAGAAATGAAAAGTGCAACCCTTCATTTATTAAATGAATTAGTGAACTAAAATCAACAGTTTTTTTATTTGAACAGGATGGTTGGTTAAAAGTTATGAATTACTTTGTTACACTATCTGTTGGTGTTGATGGTTGTCCAACCCCAAATTGATCTCTAAAGTAATATATCATTGTTGATCATAAGTCCATTGGCTATGGCACCTACCCATCTGCATTTTTTATTGCTCTAATATTTAACCTAGTAAGATGTGTTCAGAACAGGTAAAAGTTCTTGCTCTGACTGATCATGACACAATGTCTGGCATCCCTGAGGCATTGGAAGCAGCTCGCAAATTTGGAATGAGGATAATCCCGGGTGTTGAGATTAGTACTATGTTTTCCCCAAGGTCACTTTTTTAACTTCTGCTTTAATGGTGCTTACAAATTTTTGTAAAGGATCCATATTTTTCAATCTTGTCTCAACCACAAATAGTCCTTAATGCCATTGTCATCATCTAGTTTTAGGAAACTGCTAGGATGACCATCTGTTTTATTGCCTAACATGCCCATGGTACTGTAATGGTGATGTTCCACAGAGGAGAGTCTGGGTCAGAGGAACCAGTTCATGTCCTTGCCTATTACAGTAGCTGTGGTCCAACAAGATGCGAGGAACTGGAGAAGTTCTTGGCTAACATAAGAGATGGGCGTTACCTTCGTGCAAAGAACATGGTTTTGAAACTGAACAATCTCAAGTTGCCCCTCAAGTGGGAGCACGTAGCCAAAATTGCAGGCAAGGGAGTTGCTCCAGGGAGACTGCATGTGGCTCGTGCTATGGTTGAAGCAGGCCATGTGGAGAATCTGAGACAAGCTTTTGCCCGATATCTTTATGATGGTGGACCTGCATATTCTACGTAATATTCTTGATATTGGTAGTTTATCTTTTCTGATTAGCTTAATGAAGATTTTTTATCAGAAAGGTTTACTGATAAAGTGTTCTGGATTCAGGGGAAGTGAGCCTCAAGCAGAGGAAGCAGTGAAGTTGATATGTGAAACAGGAGGTGTGGCTGTACTGGCACATCCATGGGCATTAAAGAATCCAGTGACAATTGTCAGGAGGTTAAAAGATGCAGGCCTTCATGGGATAGAAGTCTACAGGAGTGACGGGAAACTGGCAGGTATACAATTTGCAGCCTAAAAAATGTTGTTTTCTTCCCTCATGCCGCAGAATTCACATCTCCCATGCAACCTCAAATTTCTTCCTTCTGAAATTTAAAATATTTTGACATTAGAAGGTTGCATAAATTTGGGTTAAATTAACTTCTTCGTGTCACATTAATAACTAGGTAAGTCCTACTTGAGGGTTAAATACTTTCATGCTGGTTCAGATCAGCATGGATAAAAAATTATTGGTACCATATGATGAATGAAAATTATGAACTGTTCTCCAAAATGGTAATTTGAATTATAATTATCGCAACAAATGTTGAAAGGTTCAAGACAGAAGGATAAGTATGATCCTGATACCAAAAAATGGTTAGCAGTAACCAATGGTGATTATTTCATAACTTGTCATATCCAGCTTGAAAACAAGCACACATCTTTACCTCTTACCCATGTTTGGATTTACATCTTTGTGTTTGGTCAACAGCATATAATGATCTAGCAGACGACTATGGTCTTGTGAAGCTTGGAGGATCAGATTATCATGGGAGAGGTGGACAGGGTGAGTCGGATCTGGGCAGCGTGAACCTTCCAGTGTTGGCTGTACACGACTTCCTGAAGGTAGCCCGACCAATCTGGTGCAATGCTATCAGAAACATTCTAGAGAGCTACATCAAGGAACCCTCCGATATGAATCTAGAGCAGATCACTAGGTTTGCAAGGAACAGAAATTCTAAAGGGGATTCTCCTCTGGGGTGTGGGAAGGACTTGATTGATCTTTGTTTAACCTCATGGTTGACAAACGAAGAAAGGCAGAATCCAGAGTTTGAAGCCATCAAGCTTAAGTTTTCCAACATCTCAATTAATGTTCCCATTGAGAGTAATTAGTTCTCACTTCTCACCCGAATTAATTTATTTACCTTCACCATTAATTTTTCCTTTGATGTCCCATTTCCCATTCTTTTTTTGGGCATTTTTTTTCTTCCATAGGCAAACATTTACCCAAGGAACATTACAGCTTTTAATATCCAATTCCTCCATTTCATTAGAAGAATATTTCCCTGGAAAGACTGCATTTGAGTCATTAAAGACACAGTTTCTGCATATGCAAAAGAAAAGTTTATGCATTGTGGCTTGTGCCTTTTGAATCTCAATTGGAATGTGTTGATTTCAAATCATTTTGTTGGTATTCATATCTAGTTTATATTTAAGTCCTGACATATTTTTTTGAACTGGAGAATCCCAAGAGACCAAAAAAAAGGGGTAAAAAAGAAGATAATTCTTTGTACATGGAGTCTGAACGTTGTTTATGTGAAAGTTGAAATGACATTGGAAGATCTCAAAGGGAGGAGACTTGGGGGAGAATACCCATACAATAGTCCAACTCATAAAAGGAAGTTAAAAGAGTATGATTAATGCCTCAAATCATTGTTTATGTCTAAAGGGAAGCTGACCCAATTTGCAAATGCATAGCTTCATGTCCTTCTACATTTTTTATATAAAAAATAATGCTATAGAGGCACCAGAAATTCACTTATCCCTTATTCAATCATTAAGCTTTTTCTCTTCACCATTGGCTTTTATGCAAATTGCAATCCTCCTCAATGGTTTTGTATCTGGGATCTTCTGATCCTTTGAGAGGGATCTTCCCTCTTTCAAAACTCATTTTCCTGAATTTTTCAACTGTAACTAGAAGCAAAGGACACAGCAGATGGCCAACTTTAGCATCCATCCTCTTTTTCTGTTGAATTCCTCAACCTACTTCCATTTTTCAATGCCAAGCATATTTAAGAAACACCACTTATTGACTGCTACCAAAAATAAATTATTTAACATGCCATTCATATTTTCAAGGACAAAATTCCAATCCTCACCTAAAAACGAAGATAAATTTCAATCAATTTCCGTTTTCAACAAGTATCCAAAATAGAAATAAATTACAGAGACTGAATTGAGGGAAACCCAAAAATAAAAAGGGGCAGAAGGGGGTTGTGTGTGGAGGTCTAGGGAGGGCAAGGCAAAATGAAAACAAAAGAAAGAACCCGACAATTAGTCCAGCTTTTTCCTCACATAAACCTAGTTTGTGGCTAGAGAGAAGCACCTGGCCCTCATCAGAGAAATTCCAATCGATTTCAACAGGAGAGACAACCGAGATACTGAAAATGACTGAAAATGACCACAATTGGCAAATAATCAGCTGAATTTCCCAAGTTCCATCTTCTTCTTGATTGCCCTATGACCATGGTACACGAATGAGTCTATTATACCTGAAACTGTGAAAATACCTGAACAAAAAGTAAAGTTGTTCATAGTCAGTATTAGTTGTATCCAAGTCATCAGAGGCATAACTGACAAGGTGCAAAGAAGAATTAAATTCAAGAATTTGCTCATGGTATATATCAATGAGTCTCAGGTTCAGTGAGCAGAGGGTCAAGTTTGAATTCAAAGGTTCTTAAATCTGAATCTTGCATTTGAAGATTCCAACTAGAGTCATTCCAAATCCAGTAATTGAATTTGAATTATACAGAGTAAGAAATCTCAAGGGGGTGAGAGATTCTTTCCAGCTCCCATTTAAAAATAATTCGAGTGAGGGGGCAGGAAACTCACTGCTGCCACTATCAGTGACACTGCCTCCACTACCACCATATCACAATCCCCACCCTCTGTCCATCCAACCACTAGCACCACCACAACTGCTCATATCACTATCAAATGTTTTAATTTTGAATTTTTTAAAATAGTTGTAATCTTTGGTAGGTCTTTTAACTAATGTTTTTCTCATTTACTCTTTGGTATAATTTCGGGTAGGGTTCTTCAAAAGCATAAAATATGGTTGTGGCAACTACTAAGAACATAAAAATGAGAAAGTGAGAGAGCGAGAGAGTTATAATCACCTCCAACTATGGCACAAATATTTGTCATGAAGTGTAGGAATGACGAGTGTTCCTCTTTGGAAGTAACCTACAACATGCAAACATAAAATGTATCAGAGGATCAGCAAATTAAGGCAGCTGATTATTAACTTCATCCATCTCTATGACTACCAAGCCCTTGAGGCTTGGGATGGGTTTGTGGGAGGTTTCAGATCAAGTCCTAATGAGGACAAAAGAAAGGAAAGAGAAAAAAAAAAAAAAAAACAAAGAAGAGGGGAAAAAATTACCTACCAAAAAAAAAAAGAAGAAAAATTTATAGGGACCACAATTGACTAGATAGAATTATTTTCTTGCATTTTTTTTGTAATTTTATGATTACTATTATTTTTATTTCTTTTCATTTTTCTTGTGTGATGTGGAGTTCACTTGCCGGCTTTCTAAAATCCCAAGATGCTTGGGGATTGATTGAGCATAATGTTCTTTTTCTTCCTTCAGAAAGAATTTATGAACTGAATCAATTCCTCAGCAAAAAACAAAAAGAAAAAAATTCAGAAATGAAAATCAACCACCTTCTAAACAAGTTTTCAATTAGCTCTTTAGATAATGGATAGAGGAGCCCACCTTAATTGGAGAAAGGTCATAAAAGAAGTACACTCCAGGAAGAGAGTGTGGGCGACCAGGTTCTGCACTCCTAAAATGCTCTGTGACAGAGAACTGTACAATACCAATGCTTTTGCATCTCAGTGGACAACACGATGAATAACATACAACAATTAGAATATGTCAACTTTCAAAATACTGAGTAATACCTGATTTGACTGAATAGTGTGCCCTCTAATGTCGGTGTAGATAGTAGGAACCACCTGAGAAGCAAATGAAAAATATAGCTTAAGATCATTGCTTCTGAATGTCAAGAATTTTGAGATCCAAAATCCATTTTTAAATACTGCAGTTACATAAATTCAATAAAACTAATTGTGACTCTTCCACAGGATATTCAACATCATCATAATGGTTCTCTAATCTAAGCTACCCACTGATCAATTAATAAAGTCCGTAAAATAAAATTACTATCTCCTTCCTGAGTAGAGTAAGAAAGCATTGCAACTTACATTTATGAGGAACCCAATTCGTTTTATAATGCAAACCATTTAGATGGGAAAAGATATCAAAATATAACTTGCACAAATGTTTTAGATACTTGGGGAAAAGAAAGGTAAATAAGACAAAGACAAATCCTTCAAGAAAACAAACCTTGATGAAATACTGGTACATTCCATCAGGTGCATCTTGAAACCATTGTGCCCTGAAAAGTGTAATTAAGCACCAAAAATTAAAAACTACAATAGAACACAATGAATTTATATTAGGGAATTTAATTCAAGGATTTGCCTAATTTTCCCTGCAAGGCAAGACTATGCATGAATCAGATGGTTGGATTTTCCACATTGGGTTCAGAAAATAGTGTTGGTGACTTGCTGTCTAGAAAGTGGACTGTTTGTTCTTTTGGAAGTCCAGAACAACAATCAGGAATCTGATAGGTTGCTCAAGAGAGGAGCCCCATCTGTCCTAGGTCTTTTGGGAGACCATATCCCTCTTGATACCTGTCTTTTGTGATTACTTCATGGGGTTCCTTTTTAATGCTCTTATTTTTTGCTCCTTTCTTTTCTTTTACTGTTCTTTCAGGTTATGTTTGGTTCTTGGAAAGCACTAAGGAAAGAAAAAAATATTAAAGAAAATTATTTTCTCATGTTTGGTTATACTTTGAAAAATGCAAAAGAAAATCAAATACAATTAAAATTATTTAGAAATTTGTGCATTTTCAAATTATTTAATCTTTATATCAAAGAATTAAAATAAGTTAAGTGAGTCTGAAGTAACATAAGAAAATAATTTATTGACTTCAAATTTATTTTATTTTCTCTCAAATTTTCTAAGAGCCGAACATAACCTTAACTTTGAAGGATCTATTAATATTATCTTCCTTTGTTTTTCAAAAGACAAATTTGAGCCATCAAAACAAAAAATGAATTCACCAGAACATGAGAAGCAAATGTTCTAGGCAGAAAGCTTTTACTGAATGGACAAGTACTTCGATAAAATATCAAATACTGTTGATTGCTTCTGACTTCATTTTGATTTCAGCCAGAAAGTCATTGATGAGAAAACAAATGAAGCACTTAACATCATAAGAACCAAAGGATTAATGTTTAACCAACCATATCAATTTCTTTTTAAGAGAAAAGGCATAATTAACTGTATCAGTGATAGCCGTGCAAGAGGAGAAAGTAGTTACCCATCAAGGGGATTTACAACACCAGGGAAATGGTCTCCAAAAGCTAATTTATTGATCCTGTGACTTATCTGCATCATGTGCCATGAAGTTAAAAACAAGATGACACTAAAAATTTAAAAATGAAAAAACAGATTAATATTGAAGAGATGGAATTAAATATAGAATGTAAAGTAAAATGAAATAAAAACCAAAACTACGTCTTACATTATAACCATCCTTCGAAATAGCCAGCAAATCATTCACATGAATATTTGACTGGTAAAAGCCTTTCCCAGGTGAAAAATGAAAGTTTCCTGCAACTTTATTAACTTCTAAAAAGCCATAGACATTGCATCCTTCACCTTCTTCCTCTTTAACCTTTTGGACAAAGCCTTCTCTTTTGCACTAAATGCAACAAACATATAATTATAAGCTCAAAAACTATATAACAATAGAAAATGTTTATCATTTTCACAAGCCTAAGAGCTAGAAAGATTCAAAAAGAAGTAGAAAATGTGATTATGTTTGTGTGAGTAAAGTGCTTTCACTCATCAGTAACCTACTTTAGAGATTTTTAATTCTTAAAGCTGAACTGCCAAACTGTACAAGAAAACAAGGGTGTGGTTAGTACCTTGTGAGAAAAATAATCATTTTGGATGTTGAAATTTGAATGATTCTGAGCTTATGTATTTAATCCTTTTATAAGCCTCATGTTGATAACATAAACATGAATGCCATGGAATATACTAAAGATGTTGCATGTCAGAAATCTAAATCTTTCTTAACTTTGAAATCACTTTGTTTTTTTTCTATGTTTCATGTTAAATTCTACAAGAGAAGTTTTTTGAAGAAAGGTCGAAGTAGGGAAACTCAGGGGGCAGGAAGGCGGTTGGTGTTCCAGGCTCAGTAGGGAGTTATCAGTTCAGGATTTTGGAAATCCACTGGAGGTGGGATGATTTCCAAGCTCATACTAGAATTCTGGGGCTAATGACAGGAGGAACAAGTTTGGGATTGATGAATGGCATGGAGAATCATCAAAGATTTCGAGCTTATCACCATTGCCCCAAACAGGGATGTAATAGTTCAATCTTACTGGACCATATAGGGCAGTAAAGGTCACTGAAATAGTAGGTAATAACTTCCAAGAAAGTTACAAGTTTAGACATTGGTTAAGTTCTCATATAATGAATTTTCAAATATAAGTAATTGATGGTAGAAGAACAAACTCAAATGCAAACTCTCAAAGAGTAGTTGCTTTTTGGTTAAGTCTTGCAAGTTGTTTCAGAAACCAGCTCTTTTCCTTCCCATCATGGGTTGTGTAGGTCTAGTGCTCTATCTAAGATTGATCTTTTTCTTCACATGACACATTGGGGAAGATTCTAATAACCAAACAGCTAACAAGAAAAGGTAGTGCTCTTACAGATTAGTGTTGCGTGGGCAGACGGGAGGAATCAGATATGACCGGCTCATTCATTGTGGGGAAGGCTCACAGCATATGGTTTATCATTTATTACCTTGGAATCTGCTGTGTACAACCAGTCTCTGAAGGACAACTTATCCAGCTGGCAAGGAAGTTTTTTTGGCAAGAGGAAAAGAAATTCTAGGCAGCCTTGCTGAATTTGTGGTAGTACTCAAGGAAGGAGCACAGTTGAGGAGCCTACTAGATCTCAGAATTGAATTTGAAAAATATTTTCCTTAAAAGTACTTATTTGGTTGAGAGAGTCCATGAGGAATGGAGCTTCTCTTTTTCAGATTTCACTTATAGGTTTAAGATGGCCTAGATGATTTTTTTCAGACTGTTGGTCTTCCTGTTTCTGTTATTTTCTTTTTCTTTTTTTTTCCTTTGCTTGTTATGTTTTCATTGTATGCTTATCATATACCAGGATTATATGCCCTTATAAATAGTGTGTTTGTGTGGGTGTGGTATGCTTGTCTGTTTGTGTGTGTGTGTGTGTGTGTGTGCATGTCTTTGCTCGTCAAAGAAAATGATAAACAGATGTTGTGAGAGCTCATCAAAGAAAATATTAAACAGATGTTGTGAGAGTACCAAGAATAAGGAGAATTATTTCTTTCTAAGAATTATAAATTTTTTTTGGTGTAACAGAATAGTACTATCAAATGTTTAAAATGTGAGAAGACTCTATGTTTAAGGCAATTGGCAAAGCCAAATTGTTAATTATTTTTACAAATTCAGATCATAATTAGAAGAGTGGGTAATATTTAGTTGTTGATGAATTAAGTATTTCAAGCTTCAAGATATTTTTTGTCGTTACAAGTTTTCTTGCTAGCATCACCTCAAAATTGTTAGTAAATATCTATTTGAACAGTCTTAACAAAATTTTAGTAGATATAAGCTCCTAACTGGCTGGGGAACTAGCAACAGGGATTCTCTTAAAGAATGTGAAGACTACCATTTTTACTCGACATGAGGATATATTGGTAACATATGTCTGCCAAAACCAAAATTTTGCAGAGGTTTCCTTCTATTTTCTTTTTTTGCTCGGCAATCAAAAATATATTAACCACTGCTAACAAAAAGCACACCAAAGTACGAAGGACCTATAAGAAGGACGCCAAGAGGCAAAGCCAAAAAAAAAAAGAGCAACAAAAACAAAAGCCACCCCTCACTTAGTCCCAAACCAATCTATAAAATATATCATCAACATGGATCCCTCATCCATATACTTCCTAACCCACAACAAAAAATTACAAAGAAACATGGATTTCAGCGCTTGATCCAACTTATCTTCACTCGCAACCAATTTTTTATCCCTTTCCCTCCATAATGACCAAAACACACAAGGAGACAACCCTCTTAACTTCTTCCGTTTTTTCCCACAAAAGCTCCATGCCACCCTAAGAGTTCCTCTAATCAAAGGAGTCACCCATGCAATCTCAAACAAGAAAAATACAAATTGCCATAATATCCTTGCTTCAACACAATCCAGGAGGATGTGATCCACTGATCCTTCTCCATTGCATAGAAAGCAACGGTTCGCCAAAAACTATCCTCTCTTTTGTAGCTGATTCAAGGTCAAGACATTTCCCCAAGTTGATTCTCAAGAAAAACACCCCACTTTTGTCGAGGCCCATGAATTCCAAATGGCCCTATCTAGGAATGCCTCAGATTTTTCCTGCATAAGAAAAATGTATTAGGATTTGACTAAATATTTACATTTCTTTGCATCTAGCCACTCCATCCTATCCTCCTCATCCCTTCTCATGGCCTTACCTTGAAGCCTTAGGAGGGATTCCCAACGCTTTTCAACTCCCTATCATTCAACGCCCTGAAAAGTATGAGTTCCATTGACCTCCCTACCTCAAAATCACTCCTACCTACCCTACAACACCAAACCCCTCTTCTTAGACTGTGTGGCGAAAGAAAAATGCTAGGATCTTTATGAGGATAAATGGAGGACGTCAGAGATGTCATGGGATTTACTTCACATCTTTTCTTCGTTTCAAGGCCTCTTGTACTGATGATTTCAAAGACATCCCTTTAAATGTCATTCAGCTCAATTGGAATTCGATGTGCACACCAATAGGGTTGGACCAACATTAAGAGGAGTTGTTTGCTATGTTGGGTGTAAGAATAGGGAGCTGCACACCATGTTTTTAGGTCTCTTGTTAGGTGCTTCCTATAACATGTCATTAGTATTTACCTACTTGTACACCACTAATAAGAAAAGGTCTTAACCTTTGAAGAGGCTTTTGATTTCCAAACAAAATTGGTCGAAAGGAACAAGATTGAATTTGAAGAATTGGAAAAAACCAAGAAGAAAGATTTTACTGAGAATAAACCTAAGGAGAATAGACACCAAGCTCTTGAATCTGAGATAGAAGGAGACAAGTGTATTGAAGTGAAGACATGAGTCTTTCAAGAAAATCAATTTTTATATCAATGAGATTGCCATGAAAGTTAAAATTCTCAAAAGGCGGATAGGAATTACCAAAGACAACCGAGAAGGTGAGATTTTTCATTGAGATAACTTGATAGAGCCCTAAAAATTATGAACACAAAGGTTAACCAACCCACCATAAATCTTCCCAAAATCAAATTCTCTCCTCATTCCCCATCACAAAGCAAGTGTATAGGGAAAGACTTGTGCAATAGCCTTCCAAGGACATCTATGTGACCATCTAACCAAAATGTTGACATCCCATCTACTAGGATGTGTCCCATAAATGCTCGTGATTACCCAATTCCATATACCACAACTTTCCTTACGAAAACCTCCAAAGCCACTTCCCTAAAAGAGCATGATTTCTCAAGGACGTCTTCCCAATCCCTAGACCTCCAAACTCCCTTGGCTTGCACACCACATCCCAACTTATAAGATGATCTTTCTTATCATACCCAATCCCCAACCAAAGGAAGTCCCTTTGCATTTTCTCAATCTTTATGGCTACTGATATTGAAATCTTGAAAAGAGAGGAAATAGCTAGGGGTGTGAGACAAACAAGATTAAATTAAGGTTATCACCCCCCAAACCCAAAGACAAAAAAAAGCATTTTTCCACCCATCCAACCTCCTTTAGATTCTATCAACCACTAGATCCAAGCTATACCTTCCTCCTAAGAAGATCTTGGAATTTAAAGCCAAGCAGTTAAAGCAAACCAGATTGTCAAAAAGATAAGGCTTGATGACATTAGCAAAAATAATGGAAACTAATAAAAAGGATAGGATTATCTTTTCTTTGAATTTGTCATCTGGAAGGGAGCTGTGTTTCAATTCTGTCCATCCTCATCACCAATACTAATCATCATCATTATCATTTTTAAAAGAAAAAACCCAAGGAGTAGGTCATGTTCTTTCAACCATCAAGCTATAGGAGCATCATCAAGACCTAGATCACAGTAGAGGCCATGGAGTCGGGCCACTGATTTCTTTTGACGATGTGGAAATGCATTCATCAGGTTCCCAAATATGATCATGGCATCTGACTGAAATTAAGCCCAGTTGGCTGTTCAAAATTTATGCTTAAGCATTAAATAGTTTCCACAATTTTTCTATCTTGTAATAATTCAATAATCTATTTGGTCAAAGAGTTCTTTGAATTGAGGAAACATCTCCTGAGTCCTGACCAGGCAGAGAGATCTAGTTTCTAATATTACTTCTAGAGGACATGAGTTAAAGAGATTCCAGGTAGCAAGAAAATACTGCTCAGCTCAGTATTGGTTTTCACAGTTTTCCAAGGAGTAGGCCAGACAATTTTCTAAGAATTTGAATGTGTAGGAACAATTTACAATTATCGGGAAGCATGTTAAGAATTGCACTATTCATATGATGGAATTTGATGACCTTTCTCATGTATGAGGCTTTATCAAAAGCTTTTCTCTGCACCAGGAATACTTTGGGCAATCCAAGATATAAATAAGATAGCATGTTGATAATTTTTTATTAGGGTTCTAACAGGAGAGAGAATTGTACCATAGGTGCATGATGCTTGCAAGGATTTGGATGTCATAGTTGGAGATGAATGATGAGTGTAGGCAACCATCCTAGGGTTGTCCTACATCAATTTAAAATCAATGGAGTCTCACCATTGAGGGTTGCAACCTTGCAATGAAAGAAAGTATAATGTTATTCATCAAATTCATTCCTTTGATTTACATTGATTAGCCTATTTATAGGCTTCTCTAAGAAATCCAAGGTCTACTAGGACTCTAATAACCTATCATGACTCAAATTCTAATTATATTATAACTCAACTAGCTAATCCTAATTAGACTCCAACAAATACCAATCTCAATTCAATCCTAATTAATATTAATCCTACTTAAAGTTTACTTAGGTCTTCACTTTCTTCCTTGAATAAACTTTAAAAGGCTTTCCCCCATCAAATGATTTTCTAGAATAGTACTGGCTCCAAATTGAGGTATCACATCTTTTTAGGCATAGGTTAACACCTTAATTTCCATGAATGTTCCTTGGGCATAAGGAAGATAGGAATTGCAGAATTCATTTATGGTCAGGAGATTATGTGAGCTCTTTCTCAAAGAGCTAGTTTGTAGTAGCTATCAAAGATCTGAAAGTTGCAACAGAAGTGGGTGTCACTGATTTACAGGTGCAGGGGGATTCAGCAAGTTTCATCTCAACTAACAGGCAAAAAGGGTCTATGATATGATCACACTGATACCAAGGATTATGGACTTGGGCAAGGCACTGGTTTGTTTCTTCTCATGGAAGCCAATAGGCCAGCAATAGAGAAGCCTTTTCTCTAGTTGATTTCGCCATGGATCTCATGGCCCCTAGAGTTTTTTCGATAATTTTATTCCTTAGACATTAGATGCCTTTGGCTTCAAATGAAAGGATTTTTTGTACTCCTTTATAAACACCTACACTTTCTTTTCCCTTTCCAATGATTTCTCATTATTTCCTTTGCACAAATTCTTACTTTTATCCAATATAATACAATTATAGTTTCTTACTAAAAGAAAATAAGCAAGGAAAAGAAACTTATATACATATATACATAGAGATATACATAGATACATACGTTTAAGTGTGCATGAAAAAAGGATAAAGATGTACTATTATGATGCCTTGTTAAATTCTATCTAAAAGAATTTTAAGAGTGTAACCTGAAATTTGATGATGCTGTGCAGCGCACATATACTCAGACCTCCAGTTACAGAAACAACAAAATATACCAACAATTTGTTCCACACATGCAATATGTTCAACAAACTTAACCACCTTATCTTGAGCTGTTTCATTTTCATACTAGGCTGAACAAATTATATCTGGCAGCACAGAAAGAGACACACGAATAAAGCATTGCATGATAACCAACCTGATCAATCAAATCTGGATTTGTCATCCCCCAACCTTTCTTTCTATATGCTTCACGAACTTCATCACATGAATTACAACAATCATCATCCGTCTGCCAAAGAGAATGAATTAAAAAACAAACAGATAACAGAACAAAGATGCATTCAGAAATTTATTGTGTATTGGAAGATCCATCATGAAACAAATACTAATCAGCTTGAATCAGAACTGCCAACAGATAGCTGACATTAGAAAAGGATGAATGCTACCAATTCCATTTTAGCCCCCACAGCGCCTTGCATCTTAAACATTATTTCACTCCACCAGTCTTATTTCAGTTGTTACAATAATCAACACTCCACTCCCAGGAAGTTTTTACAAATCAATACAAGCAACTTGTCATTTTAATCACCTTTGTCTTATAAGTAAGATGTCATTTAAGTAAATTCCCTTGAAAACTGAGACTGATCATTAATGATGCAAATCAGAATTATTAAATGACAAAGTCATCAAAAATGTTTAGATTGTGACATTTTCTAATCACATAATCTGATAGAAGATGTAGTCTCAGATAGGGAGAAGTGTAATTCAATAATATCTGCAGTTGACTTCAATCTATCTAGATTTAATATATATAAATAAAGGTGATTATGATAGCAATGAAGCCCAATAATAAAGTTAAGCATCCATGTTAAACCAACTACTCTTACTTAGAACCAGACATGTTGCTAAGAATTTTCCAGTTAACCAGTTTGAGAGTCCACATATATGGTAAATATTACTGACACATACATAAAAATTAGTAACACATCATCTAAGAAATCCTAGGGAGTGCCAGACAAACAAATGTACCACTTCTGCTCCATAGCATGAACCACAATATTTTTCATTGTGTTCAAGCCTGCCACCATGTCTTTGTAACGGCTTTTCAATCTGCATTATCAAGGTAGGGGAAAAAAAGAGAACAAAAAGAGTGGTGAGTCAACAAATAGACAAAACGAATGAAAAGGGAAAGTTAGAAGTCAAAATTCATTTTCAAGAACATGCAATAAGCAGAAGTAAGGACAAAAACAGAAAAGTCTTTTTTTCATTTTAGCCCAAAATTTGGCAAATGGATACAGGAAAGTCAGGCAAAAACATAACCAAATGCTTGACATGTTGGTCACATAAAGTGCTTTAAAAAAAGCCCATTAAATGCCAATGTGCACTCTACTCTCTCTCTCTCTCTTCTCTTCTCTCTCTCTCTCTCTCTCTATTAATGGGAAACAGAAAATGGAATTGACAATATCACATAACAGATGTAAAATGAGCATGTAAAGATTAGAAATCCTTCAAACAAAGAAAAAGATAAAAGTAAGACAACAAAGCTAAATCCCAACTAAACCTCAAATTTTGTAACAGAAGACAATAAATAGATGAACAATTAAAACACATAAAACAAACCACAAAGCAAAGAAGAGCCCAATAAGTTCATAGGATAAGCAGCCTCAATGCATGGTTTACCAGTCAACAAAGTTAAAATAATCATGCAGCAACAGAAGTCACTAATTAATTCAGACTGGTCATACTCCATAAAGGGATCTAGGCCAGTAATCAAAATTGAGTGCCAAGAAAACAACTCCTACCAGAACCTTCAATGCAAGTCCTATTCAATAGGCATTGTCACTTCTTTGGACCAACATGACACTTCTCCAACCAACAGGTTGATATGTTGTCAAGGACCTTGGCATGCACATCTCAGTGCAACCTAGTTAACCAAGCTATGCACTATTGAGCATTAAGCCACTGCACAACCACAGGCAATTCAAGCTCTTTTGAGAAATGTTTGAATGCAATTTCTTTTGGTTTTGGTTCCTTCAAAAAGTTGCCCAACATTCCACACAACTAATATCACAATATGAGACAGTTCCCAATCGATGGACCACAAGCAATGAATGAAAAATAGAGTTTGGAGATACTCGAATAAAAATAAAAGAAAATAAAGAACCTAAAAAAAGGAATACAAAATGTCCACCATGTACCAGAAAACAAAACCATCTGAATATCCAAAGTCTATCTGGCAATGGATATTGGCCTACTGACAGGTAAATATACACATACATCCAAAAACACAGTATGTGTGTGCTTCAAGTAAACATCCTACAAACAAGTGAAGAATGACTACAGTATAAACAAAATTTCTTTAGAAGCAATGGCATCAGATCTCAAATTAATACAAGATATGTAAACAATTCCTTGATTTGAAAAAAGGGTAAAAATAAGGTTTCACTAACCTGAGGGCCACCAATTCCATCTTGCCTAACTGCTACCACATTACCATGGGCATCAATTCTTTTCTTCACAATATCATGTTTCTACAAATAAAGAAATAAATCAAATGTAGGTATAATAATTAATAAGTGAGAAGAAATTGACCTAAAAGTGTAAACACTGGGAATGATTTCACTCCTAGCAGTACTTACTATATCATGATGCTGTTCTCCACTAATATCCATGGCATCAAGAGTGAGTACCGAACAAGGAACGGCAGGAAAAGTCACATCAAACTGCACTTTCAAACAAAAAGGAACACGGACCAACAAACCATGAATTAGTGGAATATTCAAACTAAAAATTAAACGCAATTTCACAAGTTAATATTTTACATGTGATACCATTGGTAAAAGTTCAAATCTTCCAAACAACAAAATAGGAAAGAACTAGCAGTAAAGAAATTACAGCGTCAGTGTATGGCATAAATACAGTGTTTCACAAGGTATACAAATGCACCATACAGTAGCATATATCAAACTGGAGAACACATATGCTTATTAGAAAATGAGAATATCAAGAACAATCATATTTTACATTGATGCGAAGTGTTCCTCCTCTTGAAGTATCGACCACAAGTTTTGTTTCTGTAACTGTGTGGAGGTATAGTCCTGCAATAGAACCGCATCTGTTAGCAGTGTATAAGAAAGAAAATATTGAAATTTAAACAGGGATAGATATGTAATCAAGAAGAATAAAAGGGAATTGGAAAAGCTGAAGGCAATGGGCACTTTTGATTTCATACAGATTCTCAGGCATGCAAAAAAGATTCTTGCATGAATTCTCTCTAGGGTTTATGAACCAGTTGACAACTGAAAAAGGAATGATTTCTGCGTGGAGCTTGGAGCAACAGGCAGACTATGGGGGTATCCCTGGTTTTTAGATAACAATTTCATTGCTTTTCACTTGTCCCACAAGAACCATAATTGTGTAAAATCTTTTCAACTATATGGTGCATTTTTAGAGTTCATTAATCATTACAATTTGATGGATTTGCTTCTAAAGAATAGAAGGTTTACTAGGACATAAAATCACAATGACAGTCTATTTCGAAGATCGATCATTTCCTAAAGTCTCCAGACAAAGGAATCCTTTTGGGCTGCTGTTCGATGTTTGCTTCTCAGATCGTCTCAAATATATGCCCATCCTTCTAGTTGGTGGATATTTGCAAAATGGTAGATGCCCTTTTAGGTTTGAAAAAATGTGACTCAAGATGGTCAATGAAAAAGTCCTATCAGGAACCCAGAATGCTCGTTTAGAGGATAGAGAAATTATGATTGTCACCGCTAATTAGTGTCCAAATTTAAGCCTGAGTATGCAATCAAGAGTAATGCTCAAAATTGATTCCAGAAGGCTACAACCACGTCTGTTGGGATTTTTCTTGCTATTTGTCAACTTTGATGGGGTTTGGAGTGGGGTTCGAATCCCCATAGTATGGTTTTCAGTATAAATTGGACCACTTCAGTTCTTCAACAATTTTAGGGACTCTCAGTAGGCTCCTTACCATAACAGTGGAAGGTGGTTTTCAAAGGGGTTCCAAGTTGGGTCGAGGGGGCCAGAAGTAGATGTTCTGTCAGAACCATATTCACTCCACGTAGATAATCGGCTTTTCTTTTCAGGGTACAAAGATGAATCAACGTAGATATCTCAATTGCTTTAAAGCACTTCTGGGTTGAAAGTGAATCTAGAAAAGAGTGAGCCAATCCCTAATGACGTCGGGAAAGATAACTGCAAACATGCTTCAATCTTAGTACGGAAGGAGGGATGATTGCCTACAACCTATTTCCTTTTCCTTTATTGTCCTCCATTTTCCCACAAACCAAACAAAGATCAAAATCGAGATTAGAAAAAATTAACAACCAATCCTCTATCCTTTGTTGAGAAACCCAAAATATCTTTCCTTTCTAACAGAAGAAAATAAAAATCGAATCAAATCAAATCGACTAAGCATTGAATTCGAACCATATTCCTTTCAAACAACCCAAATATTTCAAAATAATTTAAAAAAAAAAAGAAGAAGAAGAACACAAGCAAAGAAAGGCTTGAAATTTTCACTTTACATAACTTCGGGACCCAAAGGCAGCTTATCAACACAAAATCAATCCAAAATCAAAACGAGGATTTTTAGAAAAGCAATCAAATCAACTGAAAACCCAAAATATATTTCCTTTTCAATTCTAGCAAAACAACGGAATAAACTCAACTAAACTTAGTCCTTGAATTCTAATGCTTTAGCAAAGAAAGGCCTGAAATTTCCACTCCGAATAAGTTTCTCGGCAATCAAACAGAATTCAGAACCAAAAAAATCAGTCCAAAAGAGAGAAAAACATACTGAGCTCAGAGAAGAAGAGGAAGAGCATAACGATGGAGGAGATTAGCGTGATAAGGCCACCGGAGAAGGTGCGGCTGTAGAAATCCTCATTGATTTTAGGGTAAGCGTCGAGATTCCGAAGCCTCTGGAACACCCTATCCATCGCCGCCCAACCCCAAAACCACCCTCAAAGCTTTGCCTTGTGTGTTTGTTCCTGTGGGCGGAGACGCTGGTGGTGCGTACAAGGGGAGGGACAAGAGCCGGAACAAACGACGTCGTATTCAAGAGATGAAGTTTCGTTGGACTAGTTGAAGGGAGAAGAATCCAAACTTATGAACGGAGTCTAATTGGGTCCAACCTCTCTTGTGTCGAAAGTTAGTTGGTCAACGCTTTCACACTTACCCTTTTTTTTTCTTTTTTCTAAATTAAACCAAACAAATCTTTGGACTCTTGATTTTGGATTGGATTTTGGAATGGGTCAAAATCTTTATTTATTCTATACTAAATTACTCAAATTGGTCATTTAATAAGACGAATTAAAGTAATAATCATAGTTTCTTAACTCATGAAAAAAAATTAAAATAAATATAAATATAAAAAAAAATCCCACCAAAACTACTAAAAACGATATCATAAAAAAAATCCAAAAATAAAATTTATGGTACGAGGAATATGATTAAGGTAAAATAATTTGATTAAGGTATATAATTTTAAAATGTTACTCCATCATAATATTAAAAAACAAAAATTGAAAAAAATTACCTTTTTTTATCACGTAAGTGAAGTGGCAAGTGATAATTAAAGAAAGAAAATTTTAAATATTTTTCTACTTAATTACCATATATGAAGATAATGGTAAAAGAACTGCAAGATAATGATACCAAAAAAAAGTGTGTGAGAGAAATATTTTCTCACCTTTCCAAAATGTAAAAAACTAATTTTTTTAAGTTTGATAAATAATTTTATTATAACCCATCAGGACAGCTAGTTGGTCAAGACGGAAGGAAGTATAATCTCATTAAGTAACATATAGTTCTATGTTTGAATTGATGATACCTTCAATTTATCCTGTCATGATTGTCACGAGCAGTCAACACCCGAGGTTTGAGTTGTCCGTGAAGAGTTCTAATGGTTTAAGCATGGAAGGTAACCCTTAGTTAATATATATATTATAGTCATTTTTTTCTAAAAAATAAATAAATAAAAAGGTAATAATAATGATAGTTTGAAGAAGAAAACTACCTAATGATGGATTTTGAAGAGCCCTTAAATTCCTACTTTTTCTTTTCTTTTTACAAGAATTTTTTTGGGGAAATTGGGATAACGTGCAACACAAAAACGATATTTGAAAAAATGAGGCTAACTTTTTTAATTTTTATATACAAAAAAAATAAAATATATTTCATTTAGCATAAGGAGACTAATGGTTGAAAATTACTTTTATGACTTTTTATTAAAAAGGAAAAGTAGGTTGTAATTCACTTATTTGAAAAAATATAGAAAAAGCAACTTCAACTTTAATAAATCAGTTTTATCTTTATTCATTTAAAAATATTTTAAAATATATGCACTTTCTTATAAGTCAAATAATCATTTCTTGAAATACTATTTTACTTGATAATATTAAATAAAATTATTAAAAAATTAATTTATCATTTTAATTGGATAAAAGGATCTTACAAATAAATTTTTATAATTTTTTTATTATATAATATGAGAGATAAATTATTTTGAAAAAATTATTTTAAGATATAAATAAAATCATTCTAATTCCCTAATTAATAATGATTTTATTTACTGATATTATATAAAAACACTCATCTGTTATTTTTTTTAATAAAATTAAATAAAAATTTTGTTAATTGACATCAACAATAAAATAAGAAAATTTAAAAATTAAAAATACAATTAAAACCAAAATAATTAAAAATTAAATACAATTAAAATAAAAAAATAAATTAAATACAATTAAAACAAAAAAAAATTAATTTCATCGTATTTCCAACTCTTTTTCGATATCTATATTTTCTACTAGTATCATTTGGCGAAGTGAAAGTTAATATTTTGTTTTTATATTTTTAGCTTTAAAGATTTTTTTTAGTTGTAATTATATTTAATTTTAATTTTTTTAAATTTTAATATTTTCTCACGGTAAAAAAAAATAATTAAAAAAATAAAAATAAAAATTTTTAATTAGTGTTATTAGCCTAACAAATAAAGGTCATTTTAGGAAATAAACATTTAACTTATAAAAAAGTGCATATATTTTAAAATATTTTTAAATGGATGAAGATAAAATTTATTTATAAAAGTTGAGGTTCTAAAAATCTTTTTATGTTATAAAATCATCAAAATATGGCATGAGTAAAAATTTTAACTTTATAAAAATAAAATACCATATAAGCATATAAATTATTAATAATTAATTAAAATATTCATATCATTTATAAACTTTTTTATGAAAACTAAATCATGAATTTTCTTTTTATAGCTCCTCCAAAAAAAACCCTACTATGATATAATATTGTTACTCTAAGCTTCAACCCCTCACATGCAACTAAATCATGAATTTTCTTTTTATTGCTCCTCCAAAAAACTCTACTATGATATTATATTGTTACTCTAAGCTTCAACCCCTCACATGCAACTTTACTGTTTTAAAAATTCCTCTCCGTTTAACATGATCTGAGCCCATTTAGTAGTAATTCTAGTAAAAGTGTAGCGTTTTTATTAAAGTGTCTTCTTCTATACTATTTCTATGAAAAACATTTTTATGATAATTATAAAAAATGATTCTAATAGTGTTTTTTTTATAATTTATATAAAAAAAAACACTTTTAATATTAATAAATGACCAAAAAGGACATACAATTTAATTACAAAAAAAAACATGATAAACCAAAAACTTTTCATTACAAAAGAATAAATAAGCGTCCATCTTAAAAGAATATATAAACATTTATATTATTAAAAAAACTAAAAATAATCATTTTTATGATTACAATAAAACTATATTCTTACATACTAGTATCATAATCAAACATCAATGAGATATAAGAAGATTTGCAATTCAATCATGTTCCTCTTCCATCTCTCTTGCATGATTTGAACCATCTTCCTCAACAAGTGAATCCATTCTACTCCTTTCTTCATTAGGTGGAAGTAACCTTTGATCATCATCATAAGGTTTAAATTTCATATCCATTCTAGCATTAATCCTTATGAAGTTGTGAAAAGTCATTAAAGTAACAACAATCTTTAAAACTATGCATTTCTTGTAGCAGTCTACATCTATTTTTCAAAACGGAAAATATTCTCTCAATTGCGCACCTTAAGGATAAAAGCCTATGATTAAATATTCCTTTTTACTTCTATGTAAACTACCTCATTGAAAATTTGGAAGATGGTAACGCTCACCTCTATATGGGCCTAAATATTCACTCATTTGAAGATAACCAACATTGACCAAATAATATTTACCTACAAAAAAAAAAAATTAGATAATAAAAATTTTATCACAAAAGCAAGTTTAATATTTTCATTCACAAACCTCTAGGTAGATGAGGAAACCCCAATTCTAGCATTATTAATACCTCTAAAAAGACCCACACATCATGAGTAGCTCTTTCCCATCTGGTTCATGCAAACGTGAAACACATATTGAAATCACATAATGTCATAACATTGAGTAGTCATGTCTTTTCTACCAATATATTGTGTTTGTCTATCTTTAGGAATCACAATGGGTATATCATGAGTTCCATTAATTACCCTAATACAATTCTTAAAATATGGTCAATATCGAACATCATTTCTTATTTTATTAGGGACTTCCCTAAATTGTGGATCACTTGGTTTTATAATATCCATAGTTATAAGACAAACAACATCTAATATAAGCTTAAACCATCCAAATACATATTCACCAAAGTGTTGAAATCTTTCTTTAATCATCTTATTGCTAAGTCCATGACCTATTTGTAATGAGAAACATTATTAAAGCCTTTGTTAAGGGCACATAAAAACCTTCTTTAAGACCATACCTTTTAGTACGTGTTTCTAATAAATTCATAAATGCATGTTTTTCAATTCTAAGTTGCTCAAACACCTAATTTCATGACCATTCAAGACATCCATTACAAACTTATATCCCATGTGGGAATAAGTTCTACAATGTTTTTTTCTCTTTGTAACTGGTATGTGTTGCAATTGCAGCACAACCTGTAAGCACCAACTCATAAAAATCATGTTCATCATCACTCTCATCTTCAATATTTTGATAATTATTATTAGAAGACAGATCTAAAAAAATAAAATAAGAAATACATAAATAAACAACAATAATATATTTTTTCAATTAAAATATTTATATAAAAAAATAGACATTTTGTAAGAAGTTTAAAATTTCCACCATTGCTAGACATTTTGTATTAAAAAACTATCTTAGAGAAATAATGAACCTCAAAGAAAAGGTCAAATGCCTAAGATAAAATATAAAAAATAAAGAACAAAGGAACTACACATGCATTAAAAAAAATTAAAAAAAAAACAATACAAAATTTTATAAGAAGTTTACCACTAAAGCTCATCTAACGATCACAATTTTCAAAGAAAGAAACAATAAAATAAAAAAATCAAATAAGGGCATAATGACTTTTCAATTCACACACGAAGCAAACCAACATCTTCACCCTCCCCTAACAACTAAACAATATTAGGTAGTAAAAATATATTTCCACATTAGAACAAGAAATTGTTGGGAACTTTGAATTACTTCGTTCTCATGCCTTGGATCTCATAAATAGCATGCATCTATTCCTAGGCTTCTCTAAATCTATCGTAGCATAATAAAATGATAATAAAAACCATTATTAACTATAGATCTAGAGATATAATACTCATACCTGAATTTGGATGTTCCCAGATCAATTCCTGGCTATGAAAAACTTGTTTGAAGGTCTTGTACACCCAAGATCTTCCACTTGATGACTCAGAATAAAAGCCAACTCTTACACCAAAAAGTGATAGAAACCTTATCCCCTAATGGGGTATTTATAGGATTCTCCTATCAGGCTTAAGTGACTTAACCCCACCAAGGCTTGTGTCACTTAATTTAGCTCAAAATGAGTCCTAATTGATTAATTAACCATATAGACTTATCCAATTAATCAATTAGCTCAATCCAAAAACCTTGTTCACTATCCTCTATGCAACCTTGCGTAATTATCAAAACTCCCTTTATACATAAGAGTGAATCTAAAGCCAATCCAACCCTCATAAATTGTGTCATCATGATATATGAGCTCAGAGCGGGGACCATTGGGACCCATAGAAATACCAGCTCTCTTCGAATCTAATTCTGAAGATGATTCAATATTCTATTAAAACGAACCAATTGCACTCCAGTACCTTATGTAAATAATAATGAGATGAAGCTCAGGTTCGTGATTTAAAATCCACTACATTTAGACTCTTCATGAACTAGTGTTCGTAATCTAACAAGGTAGTACTATCACCTATTAAGATTACCTCTCAAATTCTTGAGCTACAAATTTCACTTATTATCTTATCAATTGACATACTCTAGCTCTAATGAGCATATGTCAAATTCCACTAAAGGAATTACTATGACCACAAATTTCATGATCACATGTCCTTTAGATCACCTAAGGGGACACAGTGTCTCAATCAATGAGATATCATGGTGCCTCTATTGAGAATACTTGTTGTCACGAGCCTTCATTAATAGTGACTTAATCCATAGGGATATATGACCACTTTAGGATCTTACTTATTAGTTAAAGTCTCATATTGATTTTGACATAGACTCAATATCCTCTCAAGGTTGAGAATTTATGCAGCATAGTAGTTTGGTGAATCATGACAATTGATAGTCTTGCATCATGATTCACTGTAAGTCCTATCTAGTGTGCATCATATACGCTAATGTGCTTACCATGACCATCACAATGACCAAGATAAGTCATTCCTATAATTAGGAGGTGGTACACTATAGTCATTCAACAATAATTGTTTATCCCTTCAATGATTAAAAATATATACATTTAGTTCTTTTTCGAGAAAACGACTAGAACCTTTCAATTTTTCTTTTCAAATAAAAGGTGATAACCTCTTATCATTGAGAATAACTTTCTTTTGTTTCTTCCTTCATTCAAATTCTCTATTAATCTTACATTTTGGATTTTGCATTTTCTTCTATTCATTATCTCTTCTTATCATGAATAGTACTTAATATTATCAATTATCTCCCTATCATGGTTACCATAGCTAATAATGACTAATTTTTTTCCTTATTTTATTCTCTTTTTATTAATACTAACATACTATGCACATGAGAGTGCATATGGACAATGTTGTTCTTAATTTAATCTCTTTTCCTAATTCAATCTCTTTTTTCAATGTTAAGTGTATAACCTTTAAAATTTTCACTTCTAAATAATAGATTTAATGTATAAAAACTGAAATTGACATATGCATTTGTTTCTTATCATTATCTAGCCTTTTATTAGATCATTATTTTAACTAAATTGTTAAATTGAAATATATTCTAGTAGCTCAAGATATGAAATTATTTAATGTTTAAAAATTAATTTTAATTATTATTTTTTAATAATTAGTTATGATTTATATTATATTATTTAAGTTATATCATTCCAAATTAATTGAAAAATTAAGTTGGTATGTCATGTAGGTGGAGCTAGCCAAAAGAAATAACACTTCAAAAAGGTTTAAATCATAATGTTATAACAAATAGTATTTTAAAAGGTAATTAGTGATTATGAAATTTTGATTTTATTATTTTAAATGTATAAAAGTTTTGTGAATTATTTTTTTATCATATTGAATTAATTTAAATTAGATTTAAGCGTTTTTTTTAAATACATATTCTTATTTTAAAAAGTGATTTGTCATAAGTTATCTCTTTTAAACAATTTATAAATAATTTAAACTAATTAAAATAGTATATAAAATAATATAAGGTACCGATTAAGAATATGACATTAATCATAATATTTATAATAGATATATGAAATACATTATCTAATAATATTTCATTATATTAATAAATAAATTAAAATTTATTATCATAAATTTAGATATGTTAAATATCAATATTTTAATATTTGAAAATTAATTTTAATCAGTAAGGTGTGTATACAAGTGCTTGTAAAATACTCTTTTTTAGTCTAAAACAATCCACTTTTAAAAAAAAATTACTTCATTTTGTATTCAACAAACATTTGTAGCTTATGTTGCACCAACGAAAATGTTTAGAGTTTCCTAGCTTAGAAATTTTTTTAATATAAATTTCCTATTTTGGTCTTTTTTTTCTTAATACCTCTACAATGTTAATGCAATATATATCCTAAATTTTATTTTAATTATTTCGTCAAGTATGGTTAAAATTATTTAGCTAAAGTTATTGAGTTTGGAATGTTAATAAAGAGAAGAAAAAAATTTGAGAAAAGAAAAAAAATGAAAAAAAGCATAAATTTTCTTTTCTTTGAAATCTAATGTAGGGAAAAAAAAATTAATTATTATAAAATGTATTTTCCTAAAACTTTGATTTTTCATTTTTTTTTAATGATTATTCCTCATATTTTCCTATGACATTCAAACATAAGAAAATTTAAGGGCTTGTTTGGGAAGTGTTTCCTTGAACTATTTTCTATGTTGTAGAACAAAAAAAATCAGAAAACATCTTTGGTAACCTGAGTGATGTTCTGTTCTTGGTGTTCTTAGTATTCTCAAAATCTTATTTTTTTATTTTTTATTTTTTTGCATTGTTTAGAGAACCAAAGAAGGGGCTTGTTCTCTGTGGTTTCATTTGGGATGTTCTTCATGTTCTCAATTGTGTCCGCCCTCATCTACATTGTGAATGCCTCCACCAACAATCAAAATAGAAGGAAAAAAAACTCTAAAAAACCATAGAAAAATCTTTGAAAAAATAAATAAAAATCTTTGAAAAAACTTAGAAAAATCCTTTCAAAAAAAAGAAGAAGAAGAAGAAGAAGAAAAATCTTTAAAAAAATAAAGAAAATTTTCTAGAAAAAACAAGGAAAAATATCAGAGAAAAGAAGAGAAAAATATCAACAAAAAAAAAAAACAAATAGAGAGAATCTCTAATTTTCAAGATCCATGAGATGAAGATGAAAAAGGAATAAATCCAAATAATTGACCAATCAAGTACAATTCCTTGGTTCCAATGGTGTTGTTGTGGTTAGAGACATTTGGCTCCTCTTATCAATGACAAGATTGAAGATCAATTCATCCTATCTTCATATTTCTCTCACTCTCTTTTGGCCTGAGTGACTAGTGTGCCCAATCTCCTCTTTGCATCGGAGCTTCATGAGTATGCCCTTTGTGGTGTTTGTGAATGAGAAGCAGACAACTGATATTGTTTCAACCTTTTAGATACTAGAAATAACACAATAGGGCGAGCTCTCTTAGCTAGTGCAAAAGTTAATATGAACCAAAATTATGCGGTCATTGGTTATATACTTCAATTTTGTATAGATCTTAAGGAATTCACATAAAAGATAAAAATAACTGTAAATACTAAAGGGTATGATATAGAATTAGGAAGTAAGAACCTTAGCATAATTATAGGATTTATAGGAAAAACCACTAATGCTTTAAGCCTAAAATGCATCATGGAATTTGATGATATAGTAAAAACTTTTGGAAGTAAAACTGTAAATATGGTAGAAGCAAAACCTATAAAAGTAGATTATTTATTAGGATGGGAATGGGAACTACTTCAAATAAATAAACCAGTAATAAAATATCCAACCTCTAGTAGTTTATATGAAAATCAAGATGGAAGTGCTAGTATAACTTTTAGAAACTATAAAATTGTAAATGTAGAGGTAGAGTTAGTTAGTAAGATAGAATCTGTAAATGTTATCACAATACAAGAAGATATTTTATTGAACATCGAAACAGAAGAAAACCTATACAAGAATTCAAAACTAATTAATATAATGTTAGAAGAATTTAGTAACCCAACGTTATTAGTAGAATAGGTAGATCAAGAAAATTTTGTTGACATAATGTGTAAAAAATATACTAACAAACGAATAATTGAACAACTTTATAAAACTAATTTAATTAAAAAACTTATAGATATAGAAATAATAAATCAATTTACCATTCAACCAAAAGCTGAAGAAAACCTAGAAACAGTCTTAGATGAGTCAGTAAATACAATAAATGTAGAAAATAAAAGGGAATTTGTAAATGTAAAAACTGAAATAGTAAGGTATAGTAAGTCAAGGGGACCCCAATGGAAAACCAAAATAGAACCTTCTAGTTTTTTGCAACCAATATATGAATATGGAACAATATTAGACATAGATAATACACAAGACCTTAATAAAACCATAGAAAATAGGGAATGATCCTTAAATTTAGCTGGTGTAGTAATATCCTTTGAAAATCAACAAAAAAATTTTGAATTTTGTAAAAATACCCTTAGAGGAAGGGTAATTGTGGACCCACATTTTTCATGTACATCCCCACTCGATCGGCGAGACTCGCTTTTATTTTATGAAAAATTGGTTTTGGAAAAGTCAGAGTCACCACTTATTTTATTTATTTTAAAGGGAAAATAAAACAAGAAAAAAAACACTAAAAAAATTACTCCAAAGTTTTTGGAAAAACGTGTCTTTGAAAAACCCGAGTCTAGGTCTGAGGATCAAGTTATCTATTGGGAAGGTACCTATAAGAGGTAGCACCCCTCTAAGCCCTATAAAGGTCTCTACTGACTAAGTTGAGGGAAATGAGGTAATTATTTGATTGATTGAGGGTACCTAGGTGTCTGAGGTGATTTCAGAAAATAGCATGCTAAACAAGAAAAGTCAAATCATGATCATAAAGAGATTTAGGGCATGTACTTGGATTGCTTTTTAAGTGCTATCACAAGACATCAAAGTTAGTTCAAATAATATATCATCCAACATGCACTTTTATCATAAATAATCGAACAATGAAGCATATATATCAAAGCACATAAGCACCATCGAACATGGGCGCAATTCACAGTGACAAGCATATTCACATAATTTAGAAGGTGGGTGTTAGGGAGTATACCTGGACAGCATGGATAACTTACAATGCACTTCCACAAGGCATGAGGGGTTAGATAACAAATAATAAAATAAGAAATCTTAGCATGCTTGTTATCTAATTAGCATAGCAAAAATGATCAAAATATACGAAATCATCAATTATCGCATGCATCTTGTATATAATTCCTAAAAAATAGATAGATATGATTTCAACAAGTGGCAACAAAGATGAGTTTTGAAAAGATTTTCTTATGTAGGGGTTTTACCAATTCCCCAATTGATATACACGATTTTAGTCTAGAATTATCCCATTTATTTAGGATCACTAGCTTGGATTCACGTCTTACTCAAAACCAAAAAATTTCATTGAAAATCGAGAAAGATGTGAACCGATCAAAAAATGATTACGTATTATTTTTAAAAAAATGAGATTTTTTATTCTAAGGACTCTGAATGAGTTTTTGAAATGCACTTTGAGGAGGAACATTTTAAGAAAAGGTTTCTTTTTTTTTTTTCTAAAAAAAAAAAAAGGAATAATTTACAAAGGACAATATTCAAGGATCAAACATGGGCAACCCAAAAGAAAACAATATCACAAAATAAATTTTTTGACAACCTAGCAAACTAAAGTGGTGAGAATGGAGGTCAATCTTCATTATTTTCATATGGCCTCTGAAAAGTAAATTTTACCAAAGACTATCAAAGCAATAAACTATTCAAACTTAGATTAATTAAGCTAACGAGATACCCACCAAGAATTAATGACTAATATTAAAAAAACACAGCAATTGAGAATAACAATCAAGAATTAGCACGTGATCAATTAAACACACTAACACATCTAGACTGATTAACATAGACCAAATTAAATCAAGGCAAACACAAAATTTCAATCATAGAATTAATTTTATTATTGAGCTAATATTATAGAAAATACCTAAATTGAATAGATGAGTGAAGCTAAATTAGAGTAAACTAAACATAGGCACCTTCAAATATAGAATTGATTTTATTAATAACTTGAAATTATAAAAACACCTAAAATAATTAAAATGAATCAAATTAAATGAAAGCAAACTAAAAACGAAATATGAATTCATGGAATCAACTTCCTAAATAAATTTACATTATTAAAATGAAATCTAAGCTCAAAATGAATTAATAACTAATTAAGGCAAATCTAAAAAATCAAATGTTTAACACATAAGGTAAATTATTTTAACAAACTAAAATTTTACTTAAACCTAAAATTAAATTGAAAAACTATCCAAAACAAATTTTAAAACTAAATTTCTAACCTATAAAATCAATCTCATTAACAAATGGATAAATAGATAAATAGATAACACATAAATAAATAAATATGACTAAAACGAAATATGAACTCATGGAATCAATTTTTAAAATAAACTTACATTACTAAAATGAAATCTAAACTTAAAAAATGTTTCTAACACCAATTATGGAAATCCTAAAATCAAATATTTAACACTTAATATTAACTATTTTAATGAACTAAAATTTCACTTAACCAAAAATTAAATTAAAAAAACTATCTAAGACAAATTTTAAAACCATGTCTCTATCCTATAAAATAAATCTTGTTAATAAATGGATAAATAGATAGCATATAGATAAATATATCTCAAATTGAAAATGACTTACAAAGGTGTAATAGTAAATTCATAAAGAACCTTTAGTATATTGTATTGATTGATTAAAAATATGAGGAGAATAGTTCACCCAATCGGATGTGTACGGGTAGTAGGCTTCCCAAAGTGGCAGCCGTGTGAATGATTCGACTAGCCAAAACCAGTTGGCTGTACAAATATGCAAACTTCCAAAGACCTCCGGGACTTGCTTAGATAACAACTTTAAGACACATGCTATCATGGACCAAACCACCTTCAGAGAACGTGCTGCAATATCTCCTCTCCATAGGTCGGAAACCTTCTTTCACTAACTCGGACTTCCTCTTCTAGTTTTGGGTGCTGAAGGTGCTTCCCGTGGGGATCAAAAAACCTTTTCTATCACCTCTCTCATTTCCTTGCTTTGGTGCAGCTGCCCACCTCTTCAATGGTGCGTCTCATTTTTTCTCCGGCTAAGTGCTTTCATCTTAGTCGTTTTTCTTCTCGGCTGTTTGCTTTCTCACCCTCTCTTTTCCCCCATCGACTATTTAAATTTCATTCTCTAAAATGGTCCCTTCCTTTTAAAGGTGTTCCTTCCTTTCACGTTTTTCAGACCACACCTTTCTTTTCTTCTCCATCCCTCTTATTCCAATCACCAGCCGATTGTCAGAATTTCCTTGTCTCTAATGGTGTTCCCTTCCTTTCCCATGCGTGCTCCCTTTCCTTTCTTTCTTTTTCTTCTCCTGAACACTGTCTCACTCCCTTTCTTATATGGAGCACATGGAATCCCATGCAAAACAAATAATAAAAAAGTAAAAGGAAAATAAAAATACAAATAAAAGAAAACTAAGGGTTAGAACAATAATAATAATAATAAAAAGAAACATGTAACTAAGAATTAAAAATCCAAAATATGTAATTTTAAACGAAATTAAAATTATAGATCACATGCAAAACTAAAATGAATTATCAACTCAAGCAACTCTATATCAAATAAATTAATAAATAGATAAATAAAAACGAAATGAATATGATTATTAAGCTCATGCAATTTTCTAAAAATAAGTAAATAAATGAATAAAACTAATAAATAGAGAGAGATAAAAAAACAAAAACAAAATCAAGCACATGCAAGCCATACGAGCCATGCAGCCATGCAAGCCATGCAAACCATGCATTCATGCAAAAAATGATCTAAATGAGCCTAGGGTACCTAAGTGGGCCTAAGGTGGTGCCTAATGGGCCAAGTGTATCTAAATGGGCTTAGGGTGCCTAAGTGAGCCAAGTGTGGTGCATAATGGGCCGAGTGTGCCTAAATGGGCCTAGGATGTCTAAGTGGGCCTAAGGTGTCTAAGTGGACCTGGGGTGGTGCCTAATGGGCCGAGTGTGCCTAAATGGGCCTAGGGTGCCTAAATTGGTCTAGAATGTCTAAGTGGGCCTAAGATGCCTAAGTGGACTTGGGGTAGTGTCTAATGGGCCAAGTGTGCCTAAATAGGCCTAGGGTGCCTAAATGGGCCTAGGATGCCTAAGTAGGTCTAAGGTGCCTAAGTGGGCTTAAGAAGACAAGTAGGCCTAGGGTGGTGCCTAATGGGTAGGGATGGCAATGAGATAGGTTTTTTCGGGTGCCCGCCCTACCCCTAATGGGACGGGGTTCAATTTTAATATATGAGTTTGAGATTTTTTTTAAAAACCCGGGGTGGGTTCGGGTATTGCCCCATCCCGCCCTGCCCTACCTCGATTATATATATAATTAATTTTAAAATTAAATTAAATTTAAAATTTAAAATTAATTTAATTTAATTTTTATTTTACTATTTTTGATATATAGATAATGATAAAATATTTTTAATAAAATAAGTTATAAAAAATATAATAATTTAATTATTTATAAAATATATTTATGTTAATGTAATTAAAAATTTTAAAAGTAGTTTTTTTTAAAAAAAAAATTAAAATTCAAAAAAAAGTTAAACGGGGCGGGGCGAGCGGGTATGAGAATTATCATACCCGCACTGCCCCGTCCCACCCCGTTTAATTTTTTAAATGGGACGGAGATGAGAATTGTTTTGAATAAACGGGGTAGGGTTGGGATGAGAGAGACCCATCCCGAACCCGTCCGGTTGCCATTCCTACTAATGGGTCAAGTGTGCCTAAATGGGTCTAGGGTGCCTAAATGGGCTTAGGATGCCTAAATGGGCCTAGGATGCCTAAGTGGGCATAAGGTGCCTAAGTGGGCTTAGGGTGGTGCCTAATGGGCCAAGTGTGCCAAAATGGGTCTAGGGTGCCTAAATGGGCCTAGGATGCCTAAGTAGACCTAATGTGCCTAAGTGGGCCTAAGGTGTCTAAGTGGGCTTAGGGTGGTGCCTAATGGGCCAAGTATGCCTAAATGGGCATAGGATACCTAAATGAGCCTAGGATGCCTAAGTGGGCCTAGGGTGCCTAAATGGGCCTATGATGCCTAAGTGGGCCTAAGGTGTCTAAGTGGGCCTAGGGTGGTGCTTAATGGGCCAAATGTATCTAAATGGGCCTAGGGTGCCTAAATCTAAAATAGGGTTGCCAAGTGTCACAATGGAGTTAGATAAACCCCTCAACTAAAGTCTCTAAGGTGGCTTAGAAAAGATAGATTACACGAGTAGTAATGGGCCACCAGGGAATTGCTGTAAAGTATCAAATAAATACCTAATAGGACATGTGCTAGGAGGACAAAATGGAGGGTCTACAGTAATACAATTCTTTAGAAACATGAATCAAGAAAGATGTAATTATTTTCAGGAATTTAGAAATAATTTTAGTATATCTGTATTTATAAATTTAATAAAACTATACTTTTTAGAAACAACTCAAGAGGATATAAAAAAAACCTACAATATATTTCCATAAGTTAGAACAATTGAAATTATGTAACTTGTCATATATAAAAGAGTATGAACAAAAATTTAGGAAATATGCAATTCTTACTAGAGTAGATAAAACTCCTGAATATTTAAATAACTATATACTAAAAATACAAGGACTTGTAGGACTTAGATTATGGAATGAAATTTCAACCTCCAAATATAAAAACTCCCCTTATATAGGTGCTAGAATAGAATTTATAAAAAATTGGCTAGAAAGAGAAAGTGTAAGTATAGGGGAAAGAAGCCAAATAAAGAAACAAGATATAAATCAACAACTTTGTAAAAAACTGCATATAGGAGAAAATCTAGCCATAGGATGTAGAGAATATAAGTTTAAAAGAACTAAAAACTACAATAGATTTTTAAGAAGGAATTCAAAAACCTTTTCTAAAAAATGACGTTATCAAACAAGATATAAGAAACTTGGAAAGTTTTGGAAAAAGAAAGAAAAAGATAGTGTAAATATTACTTGTGTGGACAAAAAGGCCATATAAGACCCGAATGTCCTAAACTTAAAAAACCATCAAATGAACGAAATAGAAAGACCTAAGTAAAAATCAACCTAATAAATAAATATAAGGTAGATAGTGAAGAAGAACTTATTAGTGAATTAGACTTTGAAAGCGAAAATTTGAGTGTATATAATCTAGATGATAGTGAAATTGAAAGGGAAGAAATTTGTATGATTATTGAAAAAAAAGAAAATCAACCTAAGAAAATCCCTTTTAACCTAGAAAACCTTTTTCAACCTTTAGAAATTAAAATAATTCCTTATAATATATGGAAAGATTTACAAATAATAATTAAAGGAAAAAAACTCGGAAGAAAGTAAAGACAATTCAAACTCTAAAGAAATAAAAGTACTAATAAATCCCGTAGATACAAATATACAAATAATAGAACAAACAAATATGACAAATAAAGTTAAATCTATCATATTTCCAACACAAATTAAATTAAAAACTATAGAATTAAAGGTAGATGCAATTTTAGATATCGAAGCTAGTAAAAACTTTTTATTTGAAACTTTAGTACCTCGGGAAGACCAACGAACATTAGTCCAACTAGTAGAATTAGTCCAATATAACAAACAAAAACTAATATTAACTACGTATATTTCAAATGTACCAATCATAATTAACAGTATAACCTTAGTATTACCTCAAACTTATCTTGTACCTACTATAAGTTTATATCATTTCATTTTAGGTTTAAATTTTGTACATTCTTTACAAGGAGGAATAATAATACAAAACAATCAAGTTAACTTTGATCATAAAACCACAACAATTGTTTATACAAATATAGAAAGTGTATCAAATAAATCTTAGTGTAACCTCTCATCAGATTAACAAAGTAGAAAAGCAAAAGGATAGTGGGATAAATGATTATTCAGAACAATTAAGGAATGCGAGTAAGTTAAAATCCCTTATATTAGAAGTAGAAAAAAATAGGAATTATAGGTGAAAATCCACAAAAATATTGGAATAGGAATAAAACAACTTTTAAAATAACAATTAAGAACCATGATTTAACAATAAAAATGGCAGATATAACATGTAACCTTATAGATACAAAGGAATTTAAAATTCAAATAGAAGAACTATTACAGAATAACCTCATTAAACCAAGCTTTACTCCCCATAGATCCTCAACCTTTTTAGTCAAAAACCATAATAAAGAAAAAAGAGGAAAATGTAAGATGATTATTAATTATAAAAGATGATACCAAATTTTCTAGAAAAATAGAGAAAATTTTCTAGAAAATGTTGAGATATTAGGAATGCTTTCCATATATCATTCTTTCCTTATATTATTTAGTGTTGAGATATTAAGAATGTTTAAATATTAGGAAAGTTGAGATATTAAGAATATTGAGATATTAGGAATATTGAGATATTAAGAATATTGAGATATTAGGAATATTGAGATATTAGGAAAGTTGAGATATTAGGATATTAGTTGTTATTTCCTTATATTATTCTTTCCTTGTATCATTCATTCCCATTCTTAGAATGGTGATTACCCTCCATATATTCTCTGTACATGAATGAATGAAAGTATGAATGGAAAAAACTATCATTTATCAATTTGAAGATGGTATCAGAGCCATGGAACTGAAATCCTGGATATTTTGTCGCTATGGTAGTCCGACAGCGATCATCCATCCTAAGACAAGCCCTAATGTTGATAAGTCAACCTTCAAATGCACTCAATGCAATACGATTGATCCCACCAATCTGGATATCCCACAATTTCAAAGCAACGACTCTTGGTATGACCAGGAAAACAATGAGGAACCGAGGGTTTGAACCATGGACCTTTAGATCATGTTTAGGCTATCAAAACTTTGTTATTAATGATAATAATCGTGATCAACGGAAGAAGGATTCTAAGAAAACCTCGATTGCAACTGTTGCCGAAATAAAAACAGAGGCTAATGTTGTTGAGAAAGCCTCTGCATTGGTAGCCGCTACAGATCATGGTGGTAAGTTTTTAAATACTTTTACACCTGTTATTTATAGTGCATGGATAATTGATTCTGGTGCTACAAATCATATGACTTTTGATTCTAGACAGGTTTCACCCCTTAAACCTTCCTCACAAAAAATTGTTTCCACAGCCAATGGTAACACAACCCCAGTCATTGGGGAAGGATCCTTAACTCTTACTAATACTTTGAATTTGGATTCTGTCTTAGTTGTTCCATCTTTAGATTACAATCTTTTGTCAGTTTCTCAAATCACCGCAGCCTTATCTTGTATTGTCATTTTTTGGCCTGAATTTTGTGTGATTAAGGACATCCAAACAAGACAGACGATTGGTTGTGGTATTAAGTGGGGAAAACTCTATTACTTGGACTTGCAGTCAAAGGATTCAAATAAGTTGCAACAAGCCTTGATGGCAGATGAATCTGAGGAGGAGAAGAAAAAGTCTGAAATTTGGTTGTGGCATCGATGTTTGGGACATGCTTTCTTTGGTTATTTAAAAAAATTGTTTCCTAGTTTGTTTGCAAAGAGTGATATTTCTGGTTTCCGTTGTGATATTTGTGAATTGGCTAAAAGCCATCGTGTTTCGTTTCTGTTAATTTTGAACAAAAGTCCGTTTCCTTTTATGGTTATACATTCTGATGTTTGAGGCCCATCCAAAGTCCCAACTTTGAGTGGCTCACGTTGGTTTGTTACTTTTATTGATGATTGTACTAGAATGACATGGTTATGCTTGATGAAGACCAAAGATGAAGTGAACTTATTGTTTCAAAAATTTCATAAAATGATTGAAACTCAGTACAATGCAAAGGTTCGGGTTCTGCGTAGTGATAATGGTGGAGAATATCAAAGTTCTGATCTTCAAAAGTATTTGGAAGGACATGGCGTCATTCATCAGACTACTTGTTCCAATACACCTCAGCAAAATGGAGTCGCTGAACGGAAAAATCGGCACTTGTTAGAGGTTGTTCATGCTTCCTTGATAGCAGCAAAAACACCGATATCTTATTGGGGAGAAGCAATCACATCTGCCGCATACTTGATCAATCGGGTACCTTCCAGCTCAATTAACTTCCAAACACCTCTCCAAGCTCTTACTAATGCCGTAGTTGCCCCAACTGTCCCAAATCTACCTCCTCGTGTTTTTGGTTGTGTGGCATTTGTGCATCTACACAAACACCAACGCACCAAATTAACTTCCCATGCATTGCAATGTGTGTTTGTTGGATATGCATTGCACAAAAAGGGATATCGATGTTACCATCCTCCAACTCGACAAATGTATATTACAATGGATGTGGTGTTTCATGAAGATTCGATGTATTTTTCATCTGAGTCTGAACTTCAGGGGGAGTACCATAAGGAAATTCAGACTCTCGATTATGATCATCATATCTCTAAGGAGAATGAATCTGGACAATCTGAATTAGTGAACCAAGAAGCGGGTGAGTTGGATATGAGTGGTCAACAATTTGGGTCTGAAGATGTCTTCATTGAAATACCAAACCAATCGTCGTCTGTTGAAGGTGTTCTTAATTTGGAACCTGATCCATTCATGAAACGGTTGCCACACCGTCATAATAGAGGTATTCCTAAACCCACATATGAACCTGAATTGTCCACCAAAGTCAAATATCCCATGAGCAACTATGTGTCTAACCATCGTTTGTCTGAATCAAATAAGTCATTTGTAAATCAATTATCTACTGTAGCTATTCCTAACAGTGTGCAGGAAGCCTTAGCTGATCCAAGGTGGAAAGCAGCCATGAATGAAGAGATGAAATCATTGTAGAAGAATGAAACATGGGAACTCGTAGAATGTCCATCAGGAAAGAAGCCAGTTGGGTGTCGTTGGATCTATACTGTGAAGTACAAGGCAGATGGTAGTATTGAACGATTTAAAGCAAGACTGGTAGTAAAAGGGTACACTCAAACTTATGGAATTGACTACACAAAGACATTTGCACCTGTAGTTAAGATCAACACAGTTCGAGTATTACTGTCTTTAGCTGCAAACCTAGATTGGCCATTACAACAGTTCGATGTGAAAAATGCCTTTCTGCATGGCGAGTTATCTGAAGAAGTATATATGGATCTTCCACCAGGATGCATGGTGTCAATAAGGCAATGTCAGAAGGTGTGCAAATTGAAGAAGTCATTGTATGGGTTGAAGCAATCCCCGAGAGTATGGTTTGGAAGGTTCACAAAGTCAATGAGAGTTTTTGGCTATCGTCAAAGTAATTCAGATCATACTTTGTTCCTGAAAAAGCAACATGGTAAGATTACCGCACTCATCGTATATGTGGATGACATGGTAGTTACAGGAAATGATCCTGAAGAAAGAAAAGCTCTGCAAAATTATTTATCTAGAGAATTCGAAATGAAAGATCTAGGTCCTCTGAAATACTTTCTTGGGATTGAAGTTTCTCGATCAAGTGAAGGAATTTTTCTGTCTCAAAGAAAGTATGTCTTAGATCTTATACAAGAGACTGGAATGTCGGGATGTCAACCTGTTAATACACCAATAGAAGAAGGTCTGAAATTGTGTGTTGAGCCTAATCAAGTATCAACCGATAAGGAAAGATACTAGAGACTTGTGGGGAGATTAATGTACTTAGCTCATACAAGACCAGATCTTGCTTATGCATTGAGTGTAGTGAGTCAATACATGCATAATCCTGGAGAGCAACATATGAATGCAGTTATGCGTATTTTGAGGTATTTGAAGAATGCTCCTAGGAAGGGAATTTTGTTCGCTAAAAATGTTAATCATCAGAGTATAGAAGTATATACTGATGCTGATTGGGCCGGTGCAGTGGATGATAGGCGATCTACATCTGGTTACTTTACCTTTGTAGGTGGTAATCTTGTGACATGGAAAAGTAAGAAGTAGAATGTCGTCGCTCGTTCAAGTGCATAAGCAGAATTTAGAGGTATGGCTTTAGGACTTTGTGAGGCATTATGGCTAAGACTTCTCTTACAGGATTTAGGTTACCTATCTAGGCAATCAATCCGATTGTTTTGTGACAATAAAGCCGCATGTGACATTGCTCATAATCTAGTACAACATGATCGTACAAAGCATGTCGAGGTGGATAGATTCTTCATTAAGGAAAAATTGGATGATAAGATTGTGGAATTGCCTAAGATTCGATCAGAAGATCAATTGGCCGATATCCTCACCAAAGCTGTCTCAAGTCAAGTGTTCTCAAAATTTTTAGACAAATTGGGCATGTGTGACATCTATGCACCAACTTGAGGGGGAGTGTTGAGATATTAAGAATGCTTTCCGTATATCATTCTTTCCTTATATTATTTAGTGTTGAGATATTAGGAATGTTTAAATATTAGGAAAGTTGAGATATTAAGAATATTGAGATATTAGGAATATTGAGATATTAGGAAAGTTGAGATATTAGGATATTAGTTGTTATTTCCTTATATCATTCTTTCCTTGTATCATTCCTTCCCATTCTTAGAATGGTGATTACCCTCCATATATTCTCTGTACATGAACGAATGAAAGTATGAATGGAAAAAACTACCATTTATCAATTTGAAGAGAAAAAACAAGGAAAATAATATAAGAAAAGAAGAGAAAAATATCTGAAAAAATAGAGAGTATCTCTAATTTTCAAGATCTATGAGATGAAGATGAATTCAAACATAATTTATTGACCACCAATAATAGAGAGTATGAGTCCAATGCATGAGAATACATTTTATTTGAAAGAGTATTATTAGAAAATAAATGTAATTACTAAAAGTGTTTGAATAGAATTCTTCAAATAATTTGTTTTTTCAACATGAATCATAATTTTAGACATTTTTTTTATAACATTTGAATATTAACATTTGTTTCTCAATGTTCAAGTTTTTTCAATATTTTTCTAAAAAAATATACTCTTGATTACTATTTTCTTCGTATAAATTTTCTATCTTAGTAATTTTTTTCCCTAATCTAAGAAACAAATATTTATTAAAAACTCCTAGGTTTTATTTTAATTATATTGTCTTGTAATATAGTTAAAATTAGTTCCTAACAAGATCATAATATTAATAAAAAAATACAAGAAAAGAAAAAAGAAAGAAAAAATTATATATATATATATATATTTTTTTTTTTTTAAAATTTGACCGTCCATAAAAAAATCCCAAGAAAAAAATTAATTAAGTTATTACAAAAATGTATTTTCCTCAAGCTTCCTTTTTTTATTTTATATTTTTATGTTTTTACTTTTCATATGACATTTAAATATAAAGAAAATATAGTTTTCTTTTATTGGCCACTGAGTATGAATGAGGAAAGAACGAGAAACTTTCCTTATAGTATCTTTTCTCTCATTCAAACCAAACCAGGCGTATCGCGCAGAAGAACATGTCAGGAATCAAGATCTTTATAAAAAAACTTTATGCAAATTCTCAAAAAAAAAAAAGAAAAAGAAAAAAAAGAAGTTAAAAATTCAAAATTTTAAAGATAAGAACCTAAGCCAACCTATTAATTCAATTATTTTTTATTTTTATTTTTTTGGAAAAGTGGATTTTGAGTCACTAATTTGAAATAATATAGTAAAACATTCCAACTTTTATAAATCGGTTTTATCTTCATCTATTTAAAAATATTTTATAATATATGCATTATTTTATAAGTTTGATAATTATTTTTGAAATACCTTTTTACTTGATAATATTAAATAAAATTATCAAAAAAAAAATTAATTTATCATTTTAATTTGGTAAAAGTATCTTACAAATAAATATATTTTAAACTTTTTATTATATAATATGAGATACAAATCATTTTACAAAAATTCTCTAAAATCCTCAAGTGATAAATAAAATTTTTTTAGTTCCCTAATTAATAATGATTTTATATATTATATTATATACATTTTTTTCATCTTCTCATCTTTTTTGAATAAAAATTCTGTTAGTTGACATCAACAATAAAAAATAAAAGATGCAACTAAAACTAAAATAGTTAAAAATTAAATACAATTAAAACTTAAAAATTTAAAAAAAAAATTGAATCTTATTATATTTTCAACTCTTTCTCGATATTTATATTTTTTACTAGTGTCATTTAGCGAAGTCAAGTTAGTAATTTATTTTTATATTTTTAGCTTAAAGCTTTTTAATTTTAATTGTATTTTTCAAATGAAGACTCAAAGTGGCAACCCCCTTTTCTATATTGATGGTGCGGCTGTTCAAGGATGATAGACGGTGTCGAGAATGCCCTTGTCGGTGGCTGTGTAGTGATTTATACACATGGCAGCATGCTTTCTTTGATTTTTTTTTTTTTTTTTCTTATGGAAACTTGCGTTTTTTTATTTTGTATGGAAAGTGGTTTTAGTTTTTACATGGAAACTCCTTTGATTTTTTTATAATGGAAAGTGGGTTCTCATATTTACAATAGAAAGTGGTTCTTGATTTTTATAAAGGAAAGTGGTTTTCGGTTTTTATAATGGAAAGTGGTATTTGATTTTTATAATGAAAAATGGTTTTTCAATTTTATAATGGAAAATGGTTTTCTATTTATGCACATGGCCAATAAAAAAATCATATTAAAAGCACTTTTTAGAAAACTGACTTACTAAAATTTTATTTACATATGTACCATTAAAAATTTGATATTCAAACACTTAAAAAAAATCAACTTAGTAAAAATTTATTTATATATTTGGTATAAAAATTTGATATTGAAACTTCTCTTTAAAAAATTAACTTATTTGAACTTTATTTACGTACATGGAATTAAAAAAATTTATATTGAAACATTTTAAAAAAAATAACTTACCAAAGCTTTATTTACATACATATCACTAAAAATTTTATATTAAAAACACTTAAAAAAAATAACCTACCAAAAATTTAAGTAAACTAAAACAAAGCCTCTAAGTGACCTAAGCCTAAAAAGTGTCAAAGTGAAATCTAACCTAAAAAGCACTTGGGTGAATTAAGGTATGTATAAACGGGTTAGGGTGTGTATAAATGGGCAAGACGTGTCTAAATGGGCCAAGTATGCCTAAATGGGCTAGAATATGTCTAAATGGGTCATATGTGTCTAAATGAGTCAAGGTATGTCTAAATGGGTTAAGGTGTGCCTAAATTGACCAGATGTGCTTAAATGGGTCAAATGTGCTTGGATCAGCCAAATGTGTCTAAATGGGCCAAGGTGTGCCTAAATGGGTTAGTTGCATTTAAGTGTTATAGAATATGTCTAAATGGTGTCCTAAAAAGTGCACCTAAACATGTCTAAGTGTATTATTGCAAAGGTGTACCTAAATGAGCTCTCCAAAAAAATAAAATAAAATAAAGGTCAAACTCAAGGATGTAGATGATCATAATGAGGGGCCAAATTAATCCCTTTAGTGAAGTCTCTAGGGGTGGCTCAGAAATAATAGGTTGTATGACTGAAAATAGGTCACCAAGAGAAGACTCCAAAATTGTGGGATGCATAGGAAAACCCTTTGAACGGCATGTGCTATGAGGACAAAATAGAGGGTCTACATTGTGATTCATCCCATCACCTATCCTTACCTATTTATTCACAAAATTTCAATTTATATACAAAATATTTGATTTTTATTCGCATCCAAAATTAATTCCAAAAATAAGACTTTTCTTGATTTTCTTAAAAGAATTTTGATTGAATTCAAATTTATTAAAGAGAAGAGTTTCAATTTGATTTTCTATTTACAAAGAAATGATTTTGACTTACACTTTATTAAAAAAGAAAAAAAAAACAAGATTCCATAATTGTAAAGAAAAATCAATTCTACTTTTGGAAAAATGATTTTTACAAGGAAAGGGGGTTTACTTGTGTTAATTATTGGAACAAAATTTTAATTTATTAAGAAAACAAAATTTTTACAACTTTTATTTATGAAAAAGATTTCTTAATCAAATATATTCAAAAAGAGACTTTAATTAAAACACTAACTTTGAGAAAATTCATTAAAACACTTTGTGGATTTTTAAGATTAACTTTGAGGGATTTTATTGAACAACCTTTAGAATTTATTAAGATAAACTTTGAGAATTTATTAAAAACGAATTTTTAGAATTTTTAAGATTAAAACACTTATTTTGAGAATTTATTAAGACAATACTTATTCAAACTTTTAAGACTTTTATGAAAACAAACTTGAAGTAAATTTGAAAGACAAAACTTTGAGAACGGTTATTAAAATATTTATTTTGAAAATTTTAATTAAACTAAATTTGAGAACTTTTATTACTTTTACGACTTTTATGAAAACAAACTTTGAGAATATTTATTTAAACACTTAATTTAATAATTTTCATTAAACAAACCTTATATTAAAAAAAAAAACAATTTTGTAAAGAATATTTATTAACACACAATTTTCAATCAACAAATTTATTTAAAAAACAACTTTTTAGAGAACATTTATTAAAACACAATTTTAAGAATTTTCAAATTTATTAAAAAAAATAATTTTCTAAATAACATCTATTAAAACACAATTTTTAGAATTTTCATTAAACAAAATTTTTGGACTTAGAAACTTTGAGGATTTTTATTAAAAAACAATTTTCTAGATTTATTAAAACACAATTTTTTTTATTATTAAATTAAAAAAATTATTAATATATTAAAAAAAATTATTGAATTATTTTATTAAAAAAGGAATTTTATGAATTTATTAAAAAATGATTTTTTTTAAATATTTTATATTAAACCAAATTCCTGAATTTAGTAAAAACAATTCTTCCATATTATTCTATTAAAAAAGTTTTTCTACATTTTATGGGCAACCAAATTCTAGATTATTAATTAAAGAAAACTATTTTGAAATTTATTAAAAACTATTTTTTTTTGGAAAATTTATTAAAATTGATTTTTCTAGAAAATTTATTGAATAAAATAAGGAAAAACTCAAGCAAGAAAGATAGGTCAAAACCCAAACATGACAAGAAATGAAATATGAGACAAAAAATACTAACATAAATAGAATTACAAAAAAAATTGAGACAGAATGAAATATGAGGTAGTGTGACTAACATAAACAAAATTACAGAAAATTTAAGAAAAATTGAAATATAAGACAACAAGACTAACATAAAATAAATTACATGAAAATTTTAGGACATAAATTACACAAATATAGAAAGCTTGAAACAAAGGTTGGATTGGTTCATATACTATGTTGGCACAGTTTATAGGGGTTGGATTGGTTCTTGGTTCACTCTTATACATAAAGGCGTTTTGGTAACTACACAAGGTTGCACATGAGATAGTGAATAAGGTTTTTGGATTGAGCAATTTGATTAATTAGATGGCCCGACATGGTTAATTAATGAATTAAAACTCATTTTGGGTTATAGCAAGTGACCCAAGCCCATGAGGGCTTAAATAACTTAAGCCCAGTAGAAGAAACATATAAATACCCCTTTATGAGGTTAGAGTTTCCTAATGGCCTTTTGATTGTTGTCTTTTAGATCCATAGATAGAGAGTGAGAGTCTAGGCATCCACCCTTCCAAAGTCCACTCTTTGAAGTGTCATGGACATGGTTTGAGTCATCAGACAAACAACTTTAGGTGTGTGAGACCTCCAAAACATTCAGGTGTATTCTTCATCACATAGATTTCGATCTAGGAACATAAAGATCATAGGTATGAGTTTTAATCTCTAGATTTGTATTATTATTGTATGGTTTTTGAAGCTATTTATTTTCATTGAGTTAGATCTAGAGATCCTTAGGGATAAATGCATGCACCATAAGAGATCTAGGACATGGGAACAAAGTAATATGGGGTTCCTAATAACTGGTATTAGAGCCCTAAGGGAAGGTTCTTGTATGCTAGATCTATCCTAAGGTATGCTTATATTTGTTTTGTAGGGTATCTTTATTCATCACATGGCCCAAAGGGATGAATGAATGTAATATGATGGTTATTTTGTGATTGACTGTCATTTTTCAATTGAATGAATGAATATGAATGGACACAATCTCTACATTTTAATTCTCTAGATTGCATTGTACATCTCATAAAGGGTATAAGATTTTTATTTTATTACAAACATCTTTTCTTTTCAATTTAAGAAAAAATAAATATTCTTAGAAGTTCTTGTTTTGAGATCCATGGTTGTATAGTGATATTAATTTTGACTCAAAATTGAGACTATCTCTCGTGAGTTTCTTGGGGCAAACCACATATGGTTTTGAAGCTTAGGAAGTTAGGAATCCAATGTTTTAAATGGTTTTCCATTCAAAGTTGAAATGAGTGAGATATGACATATTGAAGAAAGGCTATGCAAATAGCATGTTGTTTTAGGATTGAGTTCAGAGCATTTTTTTTTTTTTGGCTTGATTTTAAGTTTTTCATCTTTGTGGCAATTGGGCCTTTTAGGGTTTTTCAATTTTTACTAACCCTAATATTTGGTTATAAGGTTATTTTGGTAATTTTATTTAATTTTTAATTACCAAATATGTAACAGGATTCCTAAAGGCCATGTGAAATATTTATTTAATTATTTCCTTATTTATAGATATGCTTTTTATTAATTGCATATGTGGACTAACTTAAGTAATCTTAGTATTCTTAATTGGAAATAAATTTTCATGAATTTTTCAAAATTGGAAAACATATTTGTAAACCTCCTTTGAAGAGCCAAGGGGTATTTAGTATTTTTATATATATTAGAGGAGCTGGCAGCACCCGAGAAGTGTGGGGGGGACCCCTCTCCATGCGTGGGACCAGCTGCAAGAGACGCCATGCTGTTGATGAAGGAAGCAATGCTGCTGACTGCTGAAACAGGGAAGCAGGTGATGGCTTGCCTGAGAAGGTAGTAACTGATTGGAAAGAAGAAGAAAAGAAAAGAAAAAAAAGAGGAGCGAAAAAAGAGGAGGCTGCGGTGGAGGGGGTCCAGAGAGGTTCTCTGAGTTAGAGGAAGAAGCTTGGCCGAAAGCAGGGTAGCAGACGGATTTTCTGGAGAAAAGCTTGGAGTCTTGTTGGTTTTTTTTTTTTGCTGGAGAAAAACTTCCTCAGGTATGGTTACTGCAAGCTTATTGATGTTTTGGCTGTTACCTCCCTTCCATATCTCTTGTTGATGTTTGAATATTTGTTGGTTTGCTTGGGGTGGGTAATGAAGGCCACCTGTTGTTTATTGAGATATGATCCTAAACTCATGTTTGAGGTTGTTAATCTTAATATGCCATGCTTCTACTGTGAAATATTCCACAATCATGCCAATAGTTGTATTTGTTGTGTTTATTCTCACCTGATCGGAGGGCTCACTGGTGGCTCCTGAGTGAAGCCTTAGTTGAGGATATCTTCATCTGTCGTTCCTCATGCTCTGTTTCCATTATTGCTTGCTTGTTGTGGCTGCTCCTTGTTCCTGGACCGTGTTAAATGCATGGACTGTGAGAGAGGAAATCTGGCTGTGACCCCTTGCGAAGATACAGATCCTCAAGGTTTTGATGTCATCAGAGAATAAAGTTGCTCCGAAGAGATTTCGGCTATTTCAACCACTCCAAGCCTTATTTATATTATTTTGGAAGGTGACTTGAACAGCGATGGAAAGGAGAAGTTAAACAAATTAATACCCATTTGTCCTCATGCATGCGTGCCTACCCATTTAACCCTCTCTTGATACCTATTCCAACACATGCATGGCTGTCCCAAAGCTCCTTCCAAAACTCTTGTTAATATCCCAGATTTATCCACCCATGTGCAGGAGGATCATGCTAACCTGGTTATTCTTCATATGCCCATTTCTCATTTTCCATACATGACACTTTCACCTTTCATGCTCATACCCCACCATACCCACAACCTTATTCATCACCATGCCCACATTTCCTTCTTCTAAACCCGCTGTTGGCAACCCAACCTTCCAACCTCGTGCATACGTGCCCATACCCACTACCCAAATACCCCACTTATCCATCTCTTACCCGTTTCTCTCTCTATATTATCACCATACCCATACCATGCTCGTCCTCATTAGCCAAGACCACCTTGCATACCCACAAAGTTCATCACCTATTGCTCTTCATACCAAACATCTTCCATTTCATCAATCACCGAAAACCCTTTTTCTCACTGTTTTAATGTTCCTTTCTTACCAATCCTCTTGCCATCTCACCCACGTCTACGTTACCCATGCACGCATGGCTGCCCAGGTTGTTGTGAGTCTCCTCTAAGGTCCCGAATCTACCTAGCCTTCATAGTGGCAGTAGGAGCATAAAAAAAAAAGAAAAGAAAAGAGGAATGTATTGCATGGTAGGCCTGAAACTATTTGAATAATTGGTGAATTAAAATTCAAAGACATGAGTTTTTTATACTATTTTTTATTCTTCATTAGTGGCATGGTTCCAACAGGCTTCAATGTGGTTTGTTATTATTTTTTTTCTCCTTTCTCCCACGTGCCATCTTCTTAATTCCACTTTACATGTTAAAATTTTCATTTTTTTTAAAAGTTCTGTTATCAAATAATTCTTTTGAAATCCCAACGTTTCAAATTCATTCATTTATTCATTTATTTTATCTATTTTATTCATTTATTTTTTTATTTGTCTATTTATTTATTTATTATTTTATTTAAGAATATATATATACACGTATCCTTTCCAAAATAATCTCGTAAAATGTGATTTTTAAATTTATTTCACGAAACTTCCGATCTAATATTCAATTTTCCAAAACTCCAATATTTTAAATTTAATTTTTCAAAATTCATTTCTCAAAATAATTTTCTAGAACTCTAACTTTAAATTTAATTTTCCCAAAATTCAAATTTTCAGTTCCAATGTTCCAAAAATTCCACTATTCTCTTTTTTATTCGTTTAAACATTATCTTTGTTAATTAGTATCATTATTCCGTGTTTATTTGTTTATTTATTTATTTCAATCATTAAAGTCTAATTCTTCAAAATCCCAATTTTCTTTCAAATTTAATTTCTAAAAGTTCTCATTCTTACATCTAATTCCTAAGAATCCAATTTTCAAATAATCTCTAAGATTCCGATTCTCAAATGAATTTCAAAAATCCAGTTTTCCTTCAAACAATTTTAATCCCTGTTTAGTGACGCATGTGATATGTTTTGTGCTCTATATGGTGTACTAACCCTCTCTATTGATAGCACATGGTGGCTCGTGGCCCAGGTATGTACCCATTTTCCCTTTAATCGTTGTCTATACATGTCTCGATTCTTGTGTGTGCATGATCATTCAAGATATTCATTGATTTACTCATCAATTGCCACGTCAGCTTCATTTTATTAGTAGAGACCCGACTTTAGAGACTTAGAGGGGTGCTACGGTTTTTACCGTACCTTCCCGATAAGTAACCTGACCCCCGAACCCGATCCGGTTTTTCGTAGACTAACCTTTTCCAAAACAAGGAGTCACACTTAGGGTTTTTCTTTCTTATTTTGTTTACCCTTTTAAAAATAAAACATAAATAAGTGGCGACTCCAAGTCATTTTTTTTTTATCAATGAATCAATTTTTCAAAATAAAAATCGAGCTCGCCATTAAGTGGGAAACGCATTGAGATAGATCGAAATGCGAGGTCCAAAAAATAGTGACTCCACTGGGGAATCATTTAGAGGGTCAAGCTTGAACTTAGAGTGAAGCAAACGTGGCATTCGATTGGACGATCAGTGGATGCTCATCTCTTGATTGCACATTGAGGATTTCTTGATGCATGCTTAGATGTCATATTCATTTGAGATTTTGGCGTGCTGGATTATTGATGATTGATCTTATTACCTTGCTTAGCACATTGATTCTGATTCTGTTATGATTGTTCTGATCACTTCACATGCATACACTCACCCTTGTATATCACTTAGCTTGACATGTTTATTCTCTGACTTGTGTATTATCTTGATCGTCTTTTGAGCATGATGTTCGTACCGTTATTCATCCTGATAGTTGTAGATTTTTGTGTGGACATGAGTGATATATCCTGTACTCTGCTTGACTGTATGATGCATGACTGCCCTCCCTCTGCATGATTGCATGTCGCTTGTCTATGTGGGTCGCATATCTATCCCCTTACCTCCAAATCTCTTGGTTTCAGTCATTCCTTTCATCTCGATTCTCACTATTGCAAGTGTGAGACCTTCTGTGTGTTTGCTCTCTGACCAAACCAGAGATTAGGAGTAGGGTCTAGCGACGGGCTATATCGATGCACGGGAGCATTTTGGAGGAGAACGACACTTTGATGTCGATTGGAGTCCGATCATTGAAGACCTGTATAGCCCGGAGCTAGGTTTCATGGATATTTGTGCGACCAGTGTGTTTCATCTTTCTGTTTTAGCTTCCTAGGGTTTTCGGATGCACCCACACCATCACTATGCACTCTAGTTGACTATTGAGCGTTGAGAATTTGAGAGGTTTCACCATAGGAAACCCCCTGGGACGTCGAGGTAGTGCATGTGTGGAGGTGATGACCACCTTGCATGGAAGCGCCCCGTCTCTTCGAAGGCGTGCAGAGGGTTGCGTACCGCCGGAAGGTATGATCGCTTCTACTAGGGATCCTCTAAAGTCCACCCATATCCATTTAGAGCCACCTTCACCTTGTAGATTGAGCCGTAGATCATTCGATTAGGACTCCCTCCCTACACGTGGGTGCATCTGAGGTCCTTCAGAGCCTCTTTAATTACAGTTCGGATCCAGTATTCCCTCTTTTTAGTCTCCAGTTGAGAGTGCTTGGAGATCGGTATGAGTTTGAGTATTGGTTGGATCACCTTTCGTCTCGTTGCCTTAGTTTGTGCTTTTTACTCGATGAGTTTGTCATGCTTTCCTCCTAGGGCTTTCGTTTTTCTTTCTTGGCTCGACACATCCTTTCACTTTGTTGACACTTACTTGATGCTTCGGGATATGTTCATCGATCATGATCGTCTTGTTTTTGCATTATACACCTATCACGGGCTCAGTACCTTATTTTTTGTTGGATCCTTGATTCAATTTTCGACTCGATGCTCATATTTTCATTACTAGAAAGGTGAAAGAAGCATTTTCATATTCACACTTTTTCTAGAGAGTTGCCTTGATCACCTTACCATTTTTTTCTCTTATGGAGCTTGAGTCGAAAGTTGAGTTAAAGATATGTGTTTATTGATGGAGTACCGATCTCGTGATAGTGTGTTTTTCGCACCTCTTTTATCTCGGATTATTGATGGAGATTCTTTGGTCACATTTGTAGCCATCTCGCAGTGGATATCTTTATGACCTTAGAGTTTCTGTCATATTTCCAGTTATAGATTGCCATCACAGGACCATATATCAAATGATGTGTTGTACTTTTGACTTAGGGCATTTATTCATTTGCACATCACGATCACTCTGGCCTGACCTATCATGGAGGATATTAAGCCTATTGACCTAGGATCAGGAGATCGACCTAGGGAGTTCGAGACTGTGACCCATTTCACCTTCCGTTCAGAGCAGTACCATATCCATATCCATACCCTGACTCTGTGGACTTGTCGACCTACTCATTTTGAGCCTGACATGACACCACCCCTTGGTACCATTACACGACTTTACTACCTTTGTTCGCCTTATCATGCTACAATACCATTGCCTTTCTTTTCCATTATTTCCTTGATCTGACTAGGTAGAGTCCGAGATGGCTAGACCCGAGGTGAGCTTTACACGATGATAGATAGATCATGATGAGAGAGTGGTTTGACTGTTTGGCGATATTGTTGAGATAGAGGGGTTATCATGGAGCATCCAGATTTGAGCCATTACACATGACTTCAGAGAGTCGGGATGATTAGACATGGTGATTTTATGAGATGATGGTGAGTGGCTTGTGATGATAGAGTGAGTTGATTTTCAGAGTACATTGATGGTTGTCATAGAGCATCAGTGGGAGCTTTCGCACGATTTCAGAGGAGTCGCCATGACTATGTTGGATGGATGCCAGTCTTTAGTATTGGCCATGTGAGATCTCGAGAGCACAATGTTCGAGGTTTTGGTCAAATGATGGGTGGCCATCATTTCATGAGCCTATTTACTTTATCACCCTCACATATAGAGTTACCCGTTGCTAGCCCTTTGAGCCTCACACGAGCACATAACCTTTTCTTTCATCACTTCATTTACCTATTACACCGGGTTGGGGACCCTGTAGTGCTTGCATGCTATGTTTGGATACGTCATGAGTTCCAGACCTGACACACTTGTTCGAGCCTCATTCTTCACTCTTCACTGTGATATTTTCCACTTGGACATCATTTCATCACTATTTTTCTTATATCACATATCATCACTTGCGATATTCGTTCTCTGCCTTTTTTTTCATTATTGCTTACTCGACATTATCCGTGTTTCACCTTGAGTGGTGGTTTTTCACACGTCACTACATGGAGGATTGTCACATTCTTTCCTATCATTCACCCCATGAGCAGTGGTTCAGAGATGTTATTTTGAGAGGTTGTCTTGTTGGTGAGGATTCATGTTACATTCATATGTGGAGAGGGTTTGATCATTTGGGTATGTATTTTCATGGGAGTTCATTCATTATTGATCAGAGTATGCGCCAAAAAAAAAAATAAAAAATAAAAATAAAAAAAAATGAAAAAAAAAATATAGCTCATTGTTCATTTTATCGTTCTTCATTGGGCATGTGTATGGACGTGCTGGGTTGTTAGAGAGAGTTCGTATGAGAGCTTCTTTATGAGATTCATCTTGATGTATATTTTGGGTGAGAGTATGAGTCATCCATTCGATTTTTGTGAGAGAGACGAGCGACCTTTCTTTAGTATCTCTGGGTCCCTGTTCTATCCATCATTCCATTTATTTTGGATGTGACTACTTTCTATGCTTTGATGCAGGTTGACCATCACTCATTTTTCTATCTCTTTGTTTTCTTGTATCTTTGTTTCGTTCCTCCATTCCACCCTAGCTCTTCTGATTTCTTTCTTTTCTCATCCTGCTTGATGTTTGACTTGGGATTGGTACACACACATCATACTTGTTCATTCGATGTGACTGATTACTACCAAAAAGTGCTATTTTGTAGACCTAATTATAATGGTTTTAAGCACCTTTGTGTAGTAATCATATTCATTTAACCCAATTAATTCATTAAGGTCCTTAGTAATTGGTTTTAACCATTTTGTGGCAAGTTTACATGTTTTTATCAGCTTATGAATCAATTCAAGCATGCCAAATGATGGAGGAGCTACTTGGACAAGTTAAAGCAAGCTTTTAGCTACACCAAATCAAGCCAACAAAAGGAGAAAAGCAAAGAGAAGCAAAGAGAAGCAAAAAGAAGCAAAGAGGAAAACAGAGGACAGCAGCTGCAGTCTTCTTTGGCACTTTTGGAGCACTTCCCGAAGTCCATTTTCTACATGCTATATACCATTTCAAAGCTCAGAAAGTCAAGAATCCAACGGTTCAAACCATGTATGATTTGGAGCTGAAATGAGAAAGATATGGCCTTCGGAAGACAACTGCATCAAGCTGAGGGACAATTTCGCACACCACTGTGCAAGGTGCGAATTCCTCAGTCCACTGTGCGAAAATTTCGCACACCTCAAATCAAAGTGCGAAATTGGAACTCCAACGTGCAAATCTTCCCCTATTTCTGCCGACTCCACACGAGATCTTTTCTTTTGGATATTTTTGTATAAATTTCCATTCTTCTCCTTGTAATCCACCAATCATGTAATTTCTTAGCTAGGAAGGTTGGAAAAACTTCTCTATATATATTCCCTTGCATCCATTGTAATAGATAATCGATCAATATATAGAATATACAGAGCCTTGCTCTGTTTTTCTCTCTTCTCCTGTTCTTCTCCTGTTTCTATTTTCTTAGTAGCCAAACAGCCTCTAAGGGCTTTTCCTCAAAGGATGATTGGCTAAAACTTTTAGTTTCTCAAAGTATGGATGTTATGTGATGGCTTGGATGCAATCCCATGGAAATTTCTCGCACCCGGAAGGTAAGGTAGTCGTTTTTCATTAAAGGTTCATTAATGCAAAGTTTGGTTTTTATTTCTTTTGGACAACTTCCAACGGCCAATACTTGATAAGCTTTTGGATTTCTATCCATTAGTTATCTCCTACGAGCTATTGGAATGTGAGGTTTTCAATTCCAAGTTTTGCATTAATCCGTTAGAACCAATTTCAATGGCCATTGAAAGGTGAGTTTATCACCTGGAATGACTTTGAGTTGCCAATATTTGGTAAGCTTTTGGCTTTAGACCATTAGTTATCTCTTACGAGCCATTCAAAGGAAGTCTAAGGCGAATAACCATTGATGAAATTCACTACCATCTGTTTTGCCATTTTAAAGGATTAAAACTTGATTTGCTAAATCCATACCGGTTCGGGAAGCAAGCATCACCATAGTTGCAACCCCAACGCGAGGAGCCTATCCTGAGATTTCCAATTTGCATAAGAGCCAGAGCATAGCTATCCTATCTTTGAGAAACTTGTTTTTACACTCTTTCATTTTAGTCTTTAATGTTAGCTTAGATTAGTTTAAATCTTTCTAAAACATTTACATCTTCTTTTAAAGCTAACATCCATAAGAAAATCACTTATTTTCCTAATTTGAATATCACTAGTGTTTGCGAAAACCCTTCCCAGTGAACGATCCTAGAACCACTATGCTATAGTAGCTTGGCTACTTTAGTAATAGTATTCAAGGTATAAATTTTGTTGATACGCCTTTAAAGCTAAGCTACCATGAGTCGAATCAGTGACCATTCATTTATCATCACTTTTCGTGTGGGGATCCCTCGGTCCGGGACTCATGACATTTTCTACGCATTGCATCTCATGCATGAGGGGTATGGGGATTATATCATTGGGATCTTTGAGCCTAGTTTCCTTTCATTTCTTTCACCTTATTACCTTAGCCTACGTTACGTCTCGAGTCTGAAGACCACCCTGAGGTCATTACTTCACATTGTGTTTGACAGCTCACACGTGGGTAATACTCGAGATTAGTCGGAGATTATTCCTCGGAGCATGATGGATGGGGAGTTGAGATGATGATTTACACTGGGGCATACCCCTATTATCAGTGATGGATTTTCAGAGGCGCCGTTATCTACACTGGGGCATACCCCGCTCATCGATGACGTTTTCTTTCGGGATGATGCTTTGCATTGAGGCATAGTCAGTTTGCTTCTTCACTTGGGTTATGATGGATTAGGAGTTGCGGGATGACCTTACACTGGGGCATAGCCACTTCAGAGAGCACTTTTATTGGAGATACAGTCACTCTACTCAATACTCTGCATTGGGACACACTCTACTCATTGATGGTTGATTATTGAGATGACGATTTATTTTGAGGCATGACCTTCTCATTAGTGACAGACTTTGATTTTTCATTGGAGCATAGTCACTTCAGATGGTTTATACTGGGGCATAGCTAGTTCATTCGTACTCATAGAGCTCGGGGATTCTGATTCATATGGATTATGTTGAGAGGTTCCCATTTTTAGCACCAGGAGTAGAGATTGATTGATTTGTTGACTCGGATGCATTGCTTTACTCTAGGGCATAGCCGGGATGGAGAACATTTCTCATTGGAGCATAGCCACCCTACTTGGATCCTTTACACTGGGGCATGTCCATCTTTTGGAGGGAGATCAGGTTGGTTCTTGACATTGGAGCATCTGACGAGTGATATGGAGATCATTGGATTATTTCATGTTGTCCTCATTGCATACTGGGGCATAACCGCCTAGTTGGATGTTTTGACATCAAGATTTGACTTCCTGTTTGTGATTACTGCTTTTCGATGGATTATGGAGCTCTTGATACCTCGGGTCTAGTCTTCTTGGCATACTTGGGTGATCTCAGATACTTACATACCTTTCATTTTACACTCAGACATTTCATCCTGGATGCTCTCATGCCTTCCATCATACTAGAGCCTGATCATCGCCTTATTTTATCCTACGCATCCCACCGTGACACATGACCTCACCCTTTTCTCGATTAGGAGGAAGATGTAGATCAGTCCTCGATCACCTTGGTTGTGTTTTCATACATTCTTTTGGACTTTGGGTTCAACATCTTCCATGATAGCAGGACTTGACAGATTGTTGACTTATCAGTGACGATGCTTTCATTTTGATAGTTGGCACGATGAGTGTTGATTTTGTTTGCTCTTTGCATTTCGAGCATTGGTCATCATTGTTTTATTCATCAGTTTTTTTTTTGTTTTGTCAGCACGGTATCACGATGCATGGTCCTGTTTGGCATTACTTATTTGAGGTTGGACATTTTCGTTACATGATGGATGAGCATATCTCAGAGTACAGTAGTTTTGAGTCATTTTGCATCTCTGTCTGTTCATCATCACATACTGGGGCATAACCCCTCTCCAAGAGCATTAGACCTTCCATAGGTTTCATTCACTTTTTGATCTAGTTGTTGACTCCCTTGAGTTGCATACTGGGGCATACCCTCCTTTTCTAGCCTTCTTTAGGATCATCGGACCTTTCACATGTTTCACTATCTTTTGACCTAGTTGTTGATCCTCATGAGTTGTCATACTGGGGCATATCCTCTCCTTTTGAATTTGCTTGCATCGTTATCCTGGATATCCTTTGGCTTTGGGCTACTTGATCAGATCACCATCATGTCAGTTCACTTAGAGTTCGGGACCGTACCTATATCAATCGGTCATCATCTTATCAGTTTCAGTTCAAGTCAGGACCACACCTATATCGATCGGTCATTCGTCGTGTCAGTTTGAGTCGGGACCGCACCTACATCAATCGGTCATCATCTTATCAGTTTCAGTTCGAGTCAGGACCGCACCTATATCGATCAGTCATTCGTCGTGCCAGTTTGAGTTGGGGCCGCACCTATATCGATCGACCATCTTCCTATCATGTTCAGTTCGAGTCGGGACCACACCTATATTGATCGGTCATTCGTCGTGTCAGTTTGAGTCGGGGCCGCACCCATATCGACTGGTCATTTTCCTATCACTTTCATGTTCAGTTCGAGTAGGGACCGCACCTATATCAATCGGTCATCATCTTATCAGTTTCAGTTTGAGTCAGGGCCGCACCTATATCGATCGGCCATCTTCCTATCAGTTCAGTTCGAGTCGGGACCGCACCTATATCGATCGGTCATTCATCGTGTCAGTTTGTGTCGGGACCGCACCTATATTGATCGGCCATGTTCCTATCACTTTCATGTTCAGTTCGAGTCGGGATCGCACCTATATCAATCGGTCATCATCTTATCAGTTTCAGTTCGAGTCAGGACCGCACCTATATCGATCGGTCATCATCCTATCAGTTTGAGTTTGAGTTGGGGCCGCACCTATATCGATCGGCCATTTCCTTGTCATGTCAGTTCAGTTTTTGGGACCGCACCTATATCGATCGGTCATCATCCTATCAGTTTGAGTTTGAGTCGGGGTCGCACCTATATCGATCGGCCATTTCCTTGTCATGTCAGTTTAGTTTCTAGGATCGCACCTATATCGATTGGTCATCATCTTATCAGTATGAGTTTGTGTTTTCGGGGCTGCACCTATATCAATCGGCCATCTTCCTATCAGTTCAGTTTCTGGGACCGCACCTATATCGATCGGCCATCTTCCTATTAGTTCAGTTTCTAGGACCGCACCTATATCGATTGGTCATTATCGTGTCAGTCTGAGTCGGGGCCGCACCTATATCAATCGGCCATCTTCCTACCAGTTCAGTTTCTGGGACCGCACCTATATCGATCGGTCATTCATCGTGTCAGTCTGAGCCGGGGCCGCACCTATATCAATTAGCCATCTTCCTACTAGTTCAGTTTCTGGGACCGTACCTATATCGATCGGTCATTCATCGTGTCAGTCTGAGTCGGGGCTGCACCTATATCAATCGGTCATCTTCCTATCAGTTCAGTTTCTGGGACCGCACCTATATCAATCGGTCATTCATTGTGTCAGTCTGAGTCAGGGCCGCACCTATATCGATCGGCCATCTTCCTATCAGTTCAGTTCGAGTCGGGACCACACCTCTATCGATCGGTCATTATCGTGTCAGTTTGAGTCGGGGCTGCACCTATGTCAATCGGCCATCTTCCTATCAGTTCAGTTTCTGGGACCGCACCTATATCGATCGGTCATTATCGTGTCAGTTTGAGTCGGAGTTGCACTTATATCAATCGGTCATCTTCCTATCAGTTCAGTTTGAGTCGGGGTCGTACCTATATCAATCGGCCATCTTCCTATCAGTTCAGTTTGAGTTGGGGCCGCATCTATATCAATCGACCATCTTCCTACTAGTTCAGTTTCTCGAACCGCACCTATATCGATCGGTCATTCATCATGTCAGTCTGAGTCGGGGCCGCACCTATATCAATTGGCCATCTTCCTATCAGTTCAGTTTGAGTCGGGGCCGCACCTATATCGATCGGTCATCTTCCTATCAGTTCAGTTAGAGTTCAGGGCCGCACCTATATCGATCGGTCATTGTCTTGTCAGTTAGAGTCCGGGACCGCACCTATATCGATCAGTCATTGTCTTGTCAGTTAGAGTTCGGGTCCGCACCTATATCGATCGGTCATCATCCTATCAGTTTGAGTTTGAGTCGGGGCCGCACCTATATCGATCGACCATTTCCTTGTCATATCAGTTTGTGAGTTGGGACCGCACCTATATCGATCGGTCATTCATTCTGTCAGTTTCAGTTCAGTTCGAGTTGGGACCGCACCTATATCGATCGGTCATTCATCCATCTTCCTTTTAGTTTGAGTCGGGGCCGCACCCATATCGACCGGCCATTTTCCTATCAGTTTGTGTTTAGTTTGAGTCGGGACCGCACCCATATAGATCGGTCATTCATTCTTTCTATCAGGCCAGTTCGACGTTCAGGTCTTTGTTTCAGTATGACATTCAAAGTCACTTTCCTCACCTGGCTACTCTGGTGCTTATTGCTTATTCATCAGGCTCTTCTAGATTTCCCCTTTAACTGCACATGACATAGTTCTTTGAGTTCGTGACACATACTTTTGTCATGTTATTGGGCACCCTACACTCGGCATTCTCGTATAGCTCGCCTAGGGCAGTCTCCTTTGAGCGTAGTCTTTTCTATACTCCAGGGTGGTTCGACCGTTACTCATCTTTGACATCGATTTTCGAGTCACTTTTGGAGATATCTTAGAAGGATCCTGGATCCTTAGTGTGGCTTCAAAGGCATTTTGAGACATCTCTCTCTTTTAGGATTAGAGACCTTGTTGTTCATTTTGCTAGCCTGAGTGAGTTTATATCTCACTAGTGTCCCTATGGGGGTCTTCTTGGTTCTTCGGTAGAGTTCACTTCATTGCACTCACTATTCACACGTACTTTTCACTCCAGTGTTCATGTTCCTTACACTCGTGAACTCTACCAAAGAGGGGCATATTTGTAGACCCCCTTTGAAGAGCATAGGGGTATTTAGTTTTTTTTATATATATTAAAGGAGCTGGCAGCACCCGAGAAGTGTGGGGGGGACCCCTCTCCATGCGTGGGACCAATTGCAAGAGACGCCATGCTGCTGATGAAGGAAGCCATGCTGCTGACTGCTGAAACAGGGAAGCAGGTGATGGCTTGCCCGAGAAGGTAGGAACCGACTGGAAAGAAGAAGAAAAGAAAAGAAAAAAAAGAGGAGCGAAAAAAGAGGAGGCTGCGGTGGAGGGGGTCCAGAGAGGTTCTTTGAGTTAGAGGAAGAAGCTTGGCCGAAAGCAGGGTAGCAGACGGATTTTCTAGAGAAAAGCTTGGAGTCCTGTTGGTTTTTTTTTTTTGCTGGAGAAAAACTTCCTCAGGTATGGTTACTGCAAGCTTATTGATGTTTTGGTTGTTACCTCCCTTCCATATCTCTTGTTGATGTTTGAATATTTGTTGGTTTGCTTGGGGTGGGTAATGAAGGCCACCTGTTGTTTGTTGAGATATGATCCTAAACTCATGTTTGAGGTTGTTAATCTTAATATGTCATGCTTCTACTGTGAAATATTCCACAATCATGCCAATAGTTGTATTTGTTGTGTTTATTCTCACCTGATCGGAGGGCTCACTGGTGGCTCATGAGTGAAGCCTTAGTTGAGGATATCTTCATCTGCCGTTTCTCATGCTCTGTTTCCATTATTGCTTGCTTGTTGTGGCTGCTCCTTGTTCCTGGACCGTGTTAAATGCATGGACTGTGAGAGAGGAAATCTGGCTGTGACCCCTTGCGAAGATACAGATCCTCAAGGTTTTGATGTCATCAGAGAATAAAGTTGCTCCGAAGAGATTTCGGCTATTATTTTGGAAGGTGACTTGAACAGCGATGGAAAGGAGAAGTTAAACAAATTAATACCCATTTGTCCTCATGCATGCGTGCCTACCCATTTAACCCTCTCTTGATACCTATTCCAGCGCATGCATGGCTGTCCCAAAGCTCCTTCCAAAACTCTTGTTAATATCCCAGATTTATCCACCCATGTGCAAGAGGATCATGCTAACCTGGTTATTCTTCATATGCCCATTTCTCATTTTCCATACATGACACTTTCACCTTTCATGCTCATACCCCACCATACCCACAGCCGTATTCACCACCATGCCCACATTTCCTTCTTCTAAACCCGCTGTTGGCAACCCAACCTTCCAACCTCGTGCATACGTGCCCATACCCACTACCCAAATACCCCACTTATCCATCTCTTACCCGTTTCTCTCTCTATATTATCACCATACCCATACCATGCTCGTCCTCATTAGCCAAGACCACCTTGCATACCCACAAAGTTCATCACCTATTGCTCTTCATACCAAACATCTTCCATTTCATCAATCACCGAAAACCCTTTTTCTCACTGTTTTAATGTTCCTTTCTTACCAATCCTCTTGCCATCTCACCCACGTCTACGTTACCCATGCACGCATGGCTGCCCAGGTTGTTGTGAGTCTCCTCTAAGGTCCCGAATCTACCTAGCCTTCATAGTGGCAGCAGGAGCATAAAAAAAAAAAAAAAAAAAAAAAAAAAAAAAGAGGAATGTATTGCATGGCAGGCCTGAAACTATTTGAATAATTGATGAATTAAAAGTCAAAGACATGAGTTTTTTATACTATTTTTTATTCTTCATTAGTGGCATGGTTCCAGCAGGCTTCAATGTGGTTTGTTATTATTTTTTTTCTCCTTTCTCCCACGTGCCATCTTCTTAATTCCACTTTACATGTTAAAATTTTCATTTTTTTTTTAAGTTCTGTTATCAAATAATTCTTTTGAAATCCCAACGTTTCAAATTCATTCATTTATTCATTTATTTTATCTATTTTATTCATTTATTTTTTTATTTGTCTATTTATTTATTTATTTATTTATTATTTTATTTAAAAATATATATATACACGTATCCTTTCCAAAATAATCTCGTAAAATGTGATTTTTAAATTTATTTCACGAAACTTCCGATCTAATATTCAATTTTCCAAAACTCCAATATTTTTAATTTAATTTTTCAAAATTCAATTCTCAAAATAATTTTCTAGAACTCTAACTTTAAATTTAATTTTCTCAAAATTCAAATTTTCAGTTCCAATGTTCCAAAAATTCCACTATTCTCTTTTTTATTCGTTTAAACATTATCTTTGTTAATTAGTATCATTATTCCGTGTTTATTTGTTTATTTATTTATTTCAATCATTAAAGTCTAATTCTTTAAAATCCCAATTTTCTTTCAAATTTAATTTCTAAAAGTTCTCATTCTTACATCTAATTCCTAAGAATCCAATTTTCAAATAATCTCTAAGATTCCGATTCTTAAATGAATTTCAAAAATCCAGTTTTCCTTCAAACAATTTTAATCCCTGTTTAGTGACACATGTGATATGTTTTGTGCTCTATATGGTGTACTAACCCTCTCTATTGATAGCGCATGGTGGCTTGTGGCCCAGGTATGTACCCATTTTCCCTCTAATCGTTGTCTATGCATGTCTCGATTCTTGTGTGTACATGATCATTCAGGATATTCATTGATTTACTCATCAATTGCCACGTCAGCTTCATTTTATTAGTAGAAACCCGACTTTAGGGACTTAGAGTGGTGCTACGGTTTTTACCGTACCTTCCCGATAAGTAACCTGACCCCCGAACCCGATCCGGTTTTTCGTAGACTAACCTTTTCCAAAACAAGGAGTCACACTTAGGGTTTTTCTTTCTTATTTTGTTTACCCTTTTAAAAATAAAACAAAAATAAGTGGCGACTCCAAGTCAGTTTTTTTTTTATCAATGAATCAATTTTTCAAAATAAAAATCGAGCTCGCCATCGAGTGGGAAACGCATTGAGATAGATCGAAATGCGGGGTCCACAATATTTAAATTGGAATATGCATGGTTAGGAAATTTTCTTTTAAAGAAAAGATAAGTTGGAAAAGAATTAAGAGCATTCTTTTCTTTTTAAAATTAATTCTTAGATATTTTATTTTTATTTAAAATCTTCTCAAATCTTTGAGATATTAAAGAATAAAATCTTTCTTTTAGGGAAAAGCTCTTATTTTTCCAAATCTCTGTAAAATAATATTTTGCTATTTTGCACAAGATTCTAATTTAAAGAAAATAAGTGCATTTTGGAAATTCATGATAGATAATTTATAATTAAGAAGATTACCAAAAGAAGTGTTAAAACCTAAAGAAAACTGTTTTGGCATTCTTATTAAATTTTCATGAGAAGATTTTTTTGAAATTATTTATTTAAATTGGTTGTTGCTAATAATAACATGGAGCTATCCACATCGTTATGAATAGGTGGTTCTCTAGGTTCTCTCCCCCCCTTCCCCCCCGAGAGAAGGAAAAAACCATTCAGTTTGGTTATGAATAGTTTAAGAATAAGGAATAGGAGAACAAATCTTTTGGTTTAGGAGTTTTAGTTTAAAAGGTAAATAATGGATTTAGAAAATCTCATGATAAAGAATTTATGATAAGAAGGGTTGTCAAAATATTTTTGGAAACTTTTGGTAATTTAATGGAGATATAAAATATTTTGAAAACACTTTCCAAAATGGATTGTTTAATTTCTTTTAAGGAAATAAACATTTTTTGGATTTTTTTCATAAAGAATATTTTATCCATTAAAGAATTACTAAAAGAGTTATGATTTTCGTAGCATTTAATGGAATAAATTATCATAAGGTTTCCATGAGAATATTTATTAGATTGGAAAGGTGTAAGAATATGGAAAGTAAATTTGTAAGGAATTTTGAATATGAGAAGTTAAAGTTCTTTTCTTGGATAAGGTGTTCCCAAGATTTTCAAAATCTCATAAATTAGTAATTTCCTTATTACACTAGTGTTTACAATTTGGAAAATACCAAAGATTTAGTAATTTGATGGAAATAAATTTCTTTGAAAAATATTTATTATATTTATTAATTGGATTAATTGTGTATAGAAGAAGAATTTTATGAAAATAGATTTTAAATTTTGAGAGTGGATATTTTATCAAAATTCATTTTGAAAAATACTCTCATGAAAATTTTAAAATTTTCATATTGATATTCTCCTATTAATGTAATTATCCAATTAGGAAATAAATATTTTTAGAAATTCTTAAAATAAATAATTTATTCACCAAGGTAATTACTAAGGATTTAAAATGCTCTTATCTATATCAAAAGATTAAGTGAAGGAAGGCCCTAGGTAAATCTGTAGTCTCCATTGTTGAGCCTAGCTTGATTTTAGTTCATCACCCCCATAGTGGGTTGGCCTTAGGAATCAGGAAATATGAACTCTCCATATGGGTAAGATTAGATATGTTTGTAGTGGCAGTGACCACCCCTATGATGGGATTCTTTAGTTGGTGACGTTAATAGTTCAAGGACAATGATTATCACTTAACATTGGATATGAAGTAGTAGAATCACCCCACGCAGTCCTGCTTTCGTAGTCCATGGGCCAAACTTAAAAGGTATGTTAATCTTGTCTTTAGAAACCTTTCATGGTTGAGATAGGGAAATTAATCTGATAAGGTCTCTAACTAGTAATAAGGTTATCACTTGCCCCATGTAAGCTTAATTCTTATGATACTAGGATACCTTGTAAAAAGACATGTAGTTTGAGAACATTATATTTTTGCTAAATTAATTACCAAGTATCTTGAATGCTCAATTATGTCACATGCATGGTTGTATTCTTTATTATAGATATCATGTCAGTTATTTATTATCACTCTTTTTCTTACTTTAGACCAAGCCCAACTAATCATTTGGACTAATTTTAATCTATATTTGGTAACTAATTTCAAAGAAGCTAGTTTAGGTACATTTAACTATTCCTTATAAACTAACCTAGCAAAATAAAAGAGTGGTATATCAAAGGTGGTGTTAGACGGATCAGCAGACTAAGTGTCTAATACTTGGAGCTTTGGATAATGTGTTGCAATAGTAGCACATGTCTATTATAAGAGACTTTGATATTTTCTTTCTAATATGCAAGGGTTGTTTGGTGATAAGGACATGTCAACTTAGACAAGCTACCTTTAGGGGTATTATGAACACTAGAGTTCATATGATCTTAGAGACCTTGCTAGTTTCCTTTGGGATGGTTAAAGAGATTCTCAAATAACGTAGGGGTATGCATATGGAGATCAAGATTCAACCTAGCACTAATTAAACATTTGATATATAGACCTAGGTCATATTAATCTAAATAAGATCCAAAGGTTGGTTAAGTTTAAACCTTTTTTACTTTAGAAGATTTTCCAATCTATAAATCCTATATAGATGGTAAAATGACCAAGAGGTCATAAAGCCATGGAATGTTTGGAGTTGGTGCATATTGACATGTATGGAACATTTACTGTCCATGTATAGGGAGGGTATGGGTATTTCATCACTTTTAGTGATGATTACTCTAAGTTTTGATATTTACATGGGAAATTTGATGCCTTGGATACATTCATTGAATTTAAGGCTGGATCGAATAACCTATTGGGTAAACATATCAAGAACTTCAATTGGATCGAAGTGGTATGTCTAGTAAGTTAGATTCTTTCCATGAAACACATAAGATTATATCTTGGTTATACGCACTAGGGACTCCATTGCAAATTGGAAAGGTAGAAAGAAGATATCAAACTTAAATAGACATAATGAGATTGATTGGTTTTTCATCTCTTATATTCTTTTAAAAATATGTCTTAAAGACTATGTTATACCTCTTTTTCCTAATAGGTATATTAGTTTATGGGATATCTAAGAGGATTTTTGGGTTATTGCCTTTATAGTCAAGATCATTAGAAGATATTTGTTAGTACAGATGTCAGATTTCTAATAAAGACTATATGATAAGGAATAAGACAAAGAGTGATATAGATTAGAGGATACATTAGAAGATAGTCCTACTTTTACATAAGATACTTGATCTAAAGGGTTAAAGGCATACCATTCCTATAATTTCTAATACATTAGTACCTCATCATAGCGGGAGGTTTATATCCCACGGATTATGATGAAGTAGTGAGCGATTTTTGTGCCCATTCTTAGCAAGGAGTTATGAAGGGATCCTTAGAATCTTTGTATTCTAACATTGTTTGGGTTCTTATAAAAGCACATGAAGGGATAAGAAATCCATAAGTGTAAGTTCATCTACAAGAGGAACAAAGGAGTAGAAGGAAAGCTTGAGTTTTATATGGTCAGTTTGTAGTTAAAGGTTATAGTTTGAAACTTTGTTTCAATTATAGAAAACCTTTTCAATAGTGGTCATACTCAAGTCCATTAAAGTACTCATATCCATTGTTATGCATCTCATTTATGAGATACAACAATCAAACATTTTCATAGCAAAGGGCCTTGTGTGTATAAGAAGGCGTAAGGAACCATGGTAGTGCTCTTAGATCTTGTAGGTGGATGACAATCTACTTATTGGGAATGATGAAGAGATATCATCATCAGCCAAGATGTGTTTGTCTACTCAATTCTAGATAAAAATCTAGAAGGGGTACTATATATTTTTAGGTTTAATACCCTTCGAGACTATAAGAATAGGAAAATTATGCAATATCACCTACAATGATAAGCATTTGGTCAAGTGCATGATGTAGAACTCCAATAAGGGTTTGCTACCTTTTGGGTTTGGAGTTGTCTTTCTCAATATCAATTGGACATCTAATGAGAAAGATCGTATTAAGGTGGTATCCTATGCTTCTATAATAGGTAGCCTTAAGTATGCAATGCTATGTGCTAGACTAGATATTAGGTTTGCTGTAGGAATAATGAGTAGATATTAGTCCATTTCATGATTAAAGTTTTGGGCAAATGCCAAGGATATACTCAAGAATCTTTAGAGAACGAGGGGTTATATCCTTGAGAGTCTTTGTGATGAGTTAATACTCATTAGGTACTAAGAATTAGAGTTTCACTCCAATGAGGACTCTCGTAGGTCTACCTATGGGTATGTGTGTACTCTAAGTGGTTTTTGTTGCTTCTGTAGCAACAAAGGAAGCTGTTTGGCTTAAGATGTTCCTTATAGAAACTAAGGGTAGTTCCCTTGGTTGTATCATTCAAGATCCTATTTTTTATAATAGTGGAATGGTGACATAATATAAAGAACTAAAGTACCACTAGAAGAAAAAACTCATAAAGAGGAAATATCATCGGACTTAATAAGATAGTACGGAAAGGTGATGTGACTATGGAGCATATTCTTTCTGCGATGCCTAGTTTGCTTTTAAGGCTAGTAAGAGTTTGTTGGGATTGAGCCCTTAAAAGCAAGATATGATGTAACAAATTCAAACTTAACTATTCCCTTGCTATCTCTTTTATACATTGAAATTAATTTGAGCATTCATCCCATATCTATTACATTGTACTTGACTTAAGTGCAGTAGGAGTTGTACAAAGGATACAAGTTATGGGTTCCTTGTAAGTAGATAAGTTTTCCACAATTAGTTCATGGATTTAAGCAATCCAGTAGATATTGTAATGCACCACTTCTTAATTGGAAGGATTACTTATCTTGGTCATAGGGATAAGTTTCCTATGGTGAGTGCACTGGTGTATGTGATGCACACTAGATAGGACTTATGATGAACCATGATCTAAGGTTATCAATTATTATGATTCACCAAACTACTATACTGCATGGATTCTCAACCTTGAGAGAATATTAAGCTTGTATTGAAATCAATAAGACGCTTTGACTTATGGGTGAGATCCTAAAGTGGTCATATATCTATATGGATTAAGTCACTATTGATGAAGGCTACTAGCAACAAGTATTCCCAATAGAGACACCATGATATCTCATGGGATTGAGATAGTGTGTCCCCGTGGGTGATCAAAAGGACATGTGATCATGAAATTTATGGTGATAGTAATTCCTTTAGTGGAATTTGACATATGCTCCTTAGAGCTAGATTATGTTAATTGATCACATAATAAGTGAGATCTATAACTCAAGGATTTAAAAGGTAATTTTGATAAGTAATAACACTACCTTGTTAGATTATGAACAATAGTTCATGGGGGGACAACATGCAATGGATAACAGGTCATGGACTCGAGCTTTATCTCATTGTTATTTACATAGGGTCATGGGGTATAGTTGATTCTTTGTAGTGAGATGTCGAATCAACTTCAGAATTAGATTTTAAAGGAGCTTGTACATCCTATGGGTCTTAGTGGTCCCCACTTTGAGCTCATATACCATGTTTGACATAGTTTATGAGGGTTGGATTAGCTCTTGGTTTACTCTTGTGTATAAGAACATTTTGGTAATTACGCAAGGTTACATAAGGGATAGTTGTTGGGAACCTGGGATTACTATGTTCCCATGTCCCAAATCTTGTAGAGTGCACACATCTATCCCTAGGCCTCTCTAAATCTATCATAACAAAATAAAATGGCAATAAAAACCTATATTAACTATAAATATAGAGATATGAACCATACCTGGATCTGAATGTTCGAAAATCAATTCCTTGTAGTGAAGAACATGTTTGAATAGTCTAGGGGTCTCGTACACCCAAGATCTTCAGCCCGATGACTTGAACCATAATCTTGGCACTCCAAGGTGTGGGCTTTGGAAGGATGGAAACTTTGGTTATCTTTTTTTCTCTCTAGTGGTGGAAGACGACTAACTTAAGTCATTAGGAAGCCCTAACCCTTTAAGGGGGTATTTATAGAGTTGCCCACTAGGCTTAAGTGACTTGAGCCCATCAAGACTTTGGTCACTTAATCTAGCCCAAAATGGGTCCTAATTGATTAATTAACCACATAGAACCATCTAATTAATCAATTAGCCCAATCTAGAGATCTTATTCATTATTCCCTATGCAACCTTACATAATTACCAAAACACCCTTATGCACAAGAATGAACTTAGAGTCAATCCAACTCTCATAAATTGTGTCATTATGGTATATGAGCTCAGAGCAGGGATCACGAGGAACCATAAGAGTACTAGCTCCATTAGAATCCAATTCTGAAGTTGATTCAACATTCCACTAAAGAGAATCAATACTCTAGTACCCTATGTAAATAACAACAAGATAAAACTCGGATATGTGACTTACTATCCATTGCCTATAGACTCCCCATTAACTAGTGTTTGTAATCTAATAAGGTAGTGTTATCATTCATCAAGATTACCTCTCAAATCCTTGAGTTATAAATTTCACTTATTATGTGATCAACTGACATACTCTAGCTCTAAGGAGCATATGTTGAATTCCACTAAAGGAATTATTGTGACCATAGATTCCATGATCATATGTCATTTAGATCATCCAAGGGAATGCACTGTCTCAATCCCTTAAGATATCATGGTGCCTCTATTAAGAATACCTATTGTCATAAATCTCCATTGATAGTGACCTAATCCATAGGCATTTATGACCACTTTAGGGTCTCACCCATAGGTTAACATCTCTTGTTGATTTTGGCACAAGCTCAATATCCTCTCAAGGTTGAGAGTCCATGCAGTATGGTACCTTGGTGAATCATGACAACTAATAGTCTTGCATTATAAATCACCATAAGTATTATCCAGTGTGCATCACATACACTAATGCACTCACCATGGGAAACCCATTCCGATGGCTAAGATAAGTCATCTCTCCAATTAGGAGGTGGTGTACTATAGTCTCTATTGGAATGCCCAAATCCATAAACCGATTGTGGATAACTTATATACTTACAAGGAACCCAAGACTTATATATTTTATGTAGCTCCTAATGCACACAAGTCATGTACAATGTAAGAGACATGAGCTTAATGCTTAAATCAATGTCAATACACCAAAATGATAACAAAATGATAGTTAAGTCTAACTTTGTTACATCATGTCTTTCTTTTAGGAGCTCAATCCCAACAAACTCCTTCAAGCCCCAAAAATAGTCTAGGCACCACAAAAAGATTCTACTCCACAGTTACATCACCTCCCTATACTATCTCACAATAAGGTAACACTTCATCTCTATGTGTTTCCTCTTCTAGTGGTACATCTATTATTTAGACTATGCCATTGTCTCACTATTATCATATAATAGGATCTTAGACAATATAGCCAAGAAAACTACCCATAAGTTAAATGGCTTCATTTGTTGCTGTAAAAGCAATAAAAACCACTTAAAAAGTACGCATACTAAAAGGTAGACCTATGAGAGTCCTCATTAGACTAAAAACCCAATTTCTCGGTATGAAAGGAGTACTAACTCATCGCAAAGACTCACAATCAATAATACCTTATTCTCCAAAGATACTTGAGAATATGTTTGACATCCGCCCAAAACTCTAATTCATAAATGGACTAATATCCACTAATTATTCCTACAACAAAGTAAATATTTGGTTTAGCACATAGAATCGCATAATTAAGGTTATCCATTGCAGAGGCATAAGATACCGCCTTAATGCGATCTATCTCCACAGATGTCTAAGGACGTTAATATTGAGAAAGACAACTTCATTTACATTATGTACTTGAGCAAATGCTCATCAATGTAGGTGGCATGGTGCAATTTTCATATTCTTGCAATCTTAACCCCAAGAATATATTGTGTCTTTCTCTAGATTTTTATCTAGAATTGAGTAAACTACTAGATCTTAACTACTAATAATATCCCTACATCATATCCAATGAGTAGATTGTCATCTACCTACAAAATCTAAGAGTATCATCAAGCTTCCATGTAGACTTCTTGTACACACAAGGCCCTTTGATATAAAAATGTTTGGTTGCTATATCTCATAAATGAGACACACTGCAATAGATAGGAATAATCTGATGGATTTGAGTATGACCACTATTAAAAAGGTTTTCTATAGTTGAAGCAAAGTTTCAAACTATAACCTTTAGTTATAGTCTTTGCCATATAAATCTCAAGCTTTCCATCTACTCTTGTGTTCATTTTGTATACCAACTTACATCTATGGGTTTTATCCCTTTAGGTGCTTCTATAGGAATCCAAACTATGTTAGAATACAAAGATTCTAACTGCCTCTTCATAGTTCCTTGCCTTAAGTGAACATAAACATTGCTCACTACTTCATCATAATTTGTGGAATATAAACTTCCCACTATGATGAGGTACTGGTGTATTAGAAATCATAGGAATGATATGTTTTTACCTTTTTCCTTATCATATAGTTTTCATAAAAAAAAATTGACATTTGTGTCAACAAATGTCTTCTAATGATCCTGAATATAAAAGTAATAACCCAAAAATCTTCTTAGACATCCTATAAACTAATATAACTCTTAAGAAAAAGAGGTATTACATAGTCTATAAGACATATCCCCAAAAGTATCTAGGAAAATATAAGAAACCTATCCATGATCTCACTATGTCCATCCAAGTTTGATATCTTCTTTCCACCTCTCCATTTTGTAATAGAGATAGAGATCGTGGCGCACATAACTGGGAAATAATCTCATACTCTAACGGAAAGAATCAAACTTACTAGACATATCACCTTGATCTAATCAAAGTGACTTGGTATGTATACCCAATAGGTTATTCGATCCTGCCTTAAATTCAATGAAAGAATATAAGGCATCGGATTTCTTATGTACATTTCCAAACCTAGAGTAATCATCACTAAAAGTGATGAAATACCCATACCCTCCCCATGCATGAACACTAAAAATTCCATAAATGTCAGTATGCGTTAACTCCAAACATTCCTTGGCTCTAGTCCTCTTGGTCATTTTACCATCTATACTGGATTCACACATCGGAAGATCATTTGGAATCAAAGAGTCTAAACTTTACTAGTCTTTGAATCCTATTTAGATTAATATGACCTAAATTTACATAACAAATGTTTAATTAGTGCTAGGTTTAATCCCCATATTTGACTATTTTCATCACTTAGCAAAGTGATAATAAAATACATACAAAAGAAGAACATGTTACCTCTTACTAACTTGCACAAAAACTAAGGTAATTATAATCCCAACATTTAACCTTATCACTTATTGAATATCCTATAAGGACTTATGGACCGTAGGCCTAGAGTCTATAAGCCATAAATGGTGAAATCCACCACTAAATATTCAACAATGGGAAAATGGTGTATGTTTTCCTTTTTCCTTTAGGTAAAGTGGGCATTCCTTTTCTAGTATCTTAAAAGTTCGCAAAGGAATCACTTGCCCCTAAGCTTGTTCTCTTATTCCTTCTCTTGAACTTTTCTTATTTGGTATTGTTCTTTTTCTTCTTGAAAGAAGAACCTAAAGAACCTTTGACTTCCATATGAACACTTATAATCTTTAAGAATCTCCTTAGCCAACTTAAAGGAAAATGGCAAGGTCTTTAAGATGATATGAATATTGGTGTTCATAACAGTCTTAAGAGTAGTTTGTCAAAGCTAACTTTACCCTTATCACCAAATAACCATTGCAAGCTAGAAAAAGAATATTACAGTCTCTAGTAATAGATATGTGTTGCTATTGCAACACATTATCCAAAGATCCAAGTATTAGACACTTAGTCTTCTAATCCATTTAGTCCCACCTTAATACACCACCCTTTTTTTTTGTTAGATTAATTTATAAGGAATAGTTAGCTTTTCCTAAACTAGCTTCTATGCAATTAGTTATTATATCAAGAATAAAATTAGTCCAATTGATTAGTTGGGCTTAGTCTATTATGAGAAAGACAGTGATAATAAAACCAACATGATATCTTTAACAAAGAACATAACCGAACATATGACATAATTAAGCATTCAAGGCATTTAGTAACTAATTTAGCAAAAATGTAGTGCTCTCAAACTACATATCCTTTTGCAAGTTATCCTAGTATCATAAGAATCAAGCCTACAATGGGCAAGTCATGACTTATTACTAATTAGAGACCCTCTCAAATTAACCATGAAAGTTATCTAAAGGCAAGATTAACATACCTTTTATTTGGCTCATGGACTATGCAAGTGGGACCGTGGTAGGCAATTCGACCACTTTATATCCAATGATAAGTGTATAAACTTTGTCCTTGAATTATCAATGTCACCAAGGAATCCCACCGGTGGGTGCAGGTTACTCCCACTACAGACATGTCAAGTCTCGTCCAAATAGAGAGTCCATATCCCTTGATTCCTATGGCCTAACCCACCTGTGGGTGGTTATGAACCTAAATCAAGATGGGCTTGACAATGGAGGCCATGGGCTTGACTAAGGATCTCTCCCACTTAATCTTTTTAGATAAATTAGAGCATTTTAAAACCATTGGTAATTTCCCTGATAAATAAATTATCTACTTTGAAAATTTTCCTAATTGAATAGCTAATGTAATAGGAGAATATGAACATGAAAATTTGAAAATTTTCATGAGAGTAATTTTAAAATGAATTTTGATAAAATATCCACTCTCAAGATTCTAAAATCTATTTTCATAAAATTCTCCTTTTATGCACAATTCCAATTAATAAATATTTTATTAAGGAAATGTTTCAAAGAAATTTATTTCCATCAAATTACTAAGCCTTTTGATAATAATATTTTAATGATAAATTATCTCTAATTAATATTTTCAAAATATTTATTTTCCAAATCCTTTATTTACCTTTTAAATTAGGACTCTTGTGTTAAAAAAATATTCTCTCATTCTTTATCATTGAACTACCTAAACAAAATGGTTTCCTCATTCTCTCTGAGGGGGAGAACCTAGAGGACCAACTATAGGTGTAATTTTCCTTCTCTCATTGAGAAAGAACAAGGAAACCCCATAAAGTTTAATAAACAAATATTTCTAAAGAAATAGCATAAATATTTTATAGCTATAGTTTTCAAAATATTTTATATCTCCATTAAATTAATAAAAGTTTCCAAAAAAAAAATTGGCAACCTTTCTTATCATAAATTCTCTATCATGAGATTCCAAATCCATTATTTATCTTTTAAACCAGAATTCTTGTGTTAAAATAATTGTTCTTTTATTCCTTACCCTTAAACTATCCATATCTAAATTGTTTCCTCCTCTCAAGAGGGAAGAGCCTGGAGGATCATATAGGTGTAATTTACCTTCTCTCAAGAGGGGAAAGCCTAGAGAACCACTTATACCAAAATCAAAAGGATAGTTCCAAAAGGAATAACATTCTTATGAGCAACAACCAATTTAAATAAATAATCTTGAAAAAATCTTCTCATAAAAATTTACTAAGAATACCAAAATACTTTTCTTTAGGTTTTAACACTTATTTTGATAACTTTCTTAATTATAAATTATTTATCATGAATTTTCAAACTTAACTTATTTTCTTTAAATCAAAATGATGTGCAAAATATGAAAAATGTTATTTTATAAAGATTTTGAAAAACAAGAGCTTTTTCTTAAAAGAAAGATTTTAGTCTTAGAGATCTCAAAGATTTGAGAAGATTTTAAATAGAATTAAAATCTCCAAAATTTAATTTTAAAAGGAAAATAAAGCTCTTAATCCTTTTCCAACTTATATTTTCTTAAAATAAAATTTCTTAACCATGAACATTCCAACTTAAATAAGTTTTCCAATTTTGAAAAAATGCATGAAAATTTATTTTCAATTAAGAATACCAAGATATCTTAAGGCCACATATGCAATTAATCAAGATAAAATATAATAAAAATAAGAGAATAATTAAAGAGAATATTTCTCATAGCCTTTAGGGATCCTATTGCATATTTGGTAATTAAAAATGGATTAAATCCAAATTACCAAAATAGTCTTGCAACCAAAGATTGGGGTTAGTAAAATTGAAAAACCCTAAAAGATCCAATTGCCACAATAAAAATAAATAAATAAATAAATAAATAAAAAGTCGAAGAATAGGTCCAAAAAATGAGCACAAACAACCAAAAGCAATTGGACTCATATGCAATCCCATAACAACATGTTCTATGTGCAATATTACTTCAATTGGCCATATCTCTCTCATTTCAACTCCAAATTAGGATATGTTTGAAGCATTGGATTCATGACATTCTAAGCTTCAAAACATATGTGATTTGCCCAAATAAACTCACTAGAAGTAGCCTCAATTTTTGTTCAAAGTTGAAGTCACTGTGCTACCATGCACTTTGTGCAACCTTGTTTCAATTGGACATATATCATTCATTTCATCTCCGAATTGTGATTCATTTAAAGCATTGGATTCCTAACTTGCTAAGCTTTAAAACTTATATGACTTGCCCCAAGAAACTTAATATAAGTAGCCCCGACTTTCACTCAAAGTCAATATCACTATGCTACCATGGATCTCAAAATAAGAACTTCCAAGAAACCTTCTTTTTCTCTTGGGTCATCATAGAATCTCAAAAAGAAACTTCAAGATTCCTTCTTTTCTCTTAGGTCACCATAGATGGATATAAAAAACTAATATTCTTACAATAATAAAAATTCCTATGCTCCTATAAAGGAGTTTACAACCCATCTATGGAAAAAAAAATTATAACCAAATAAAAATCTTATACCCCTTATAGGTTGTACAACCCAATCTAAAGAATCAAAAGGCATTAATCATATTCATTCATTCAATTGAATCAATAACAATTAATAAGATTCATTCACAAATTTAATTTTATCCTCAGGGGTTGTGGATTAAAAATAATACCCTGCAAAATAGAGTTAGCATATCCTAAAACAGTTCTAACATGCTAGAACCTATCCTAAGACTCTAATACCAATTGTTGGGAACCTTGGATCTCATAACGTGCGTCTATCTATCCCTAGGCATCTACAAATCTATCACAGTGGAATTAAATGACAATAAAAACCATTATTAACTATAGATCTAGAGATATGAACCCCATACTTGAATCTGGATGTTCGAAGATCAATTCCTTGTGATGAAGAACATGTTTGAATAGTTTGGTGGTCTCATACACCCAAAATTTTTCACCCGATGACTTGAACCACAATTTTAATACTCCAAAGTGTGGGCTTTGGAATGGTACAAATCTTGGTCATCTCTCTCTCTCTCTTTCTAAAGTGAAAGACGACTAACTTTGTTAAGTCTAACTTTGTTATATCATGTCTCATTTTTAAGGGCTCAATCCTAACAATAGTGAATAAGGTTTCTAGATTGAGCTAATTGATAAATTAGATGGCTCGATGTAGTTAATTAATTAATTAGGATTTGTTTTAGGCTAGATTAAGTGAACCAAGCTCATGTGGGCTTAAGTCACTTAAACCCAATAGAGGAACCCTATAAATAAGCCTTTATGGGGTTAGGGTTTCTTAATGGCCTTTTGACTGTTGTCTTTTAGATCTAGAGAAAGAGTGAGAGGCTAGCCATCCTACCCTTCCAATGTCCACTCTTTGGAGTGCCACAGACATGGTTCGAGTCATTGGATGGATGTCGATCTAGGAACATCCAAATTGCAAGTATGTGTTTTAATCTCTAGATCTATATTATTCTATGGTTTTTAAAGCCATTTATTTCCATTTTGTTAGATTTAGAGACTTCGAGGGATAGATACATGTATCCTAAGAGATCCAAGGCATGGGAATAGAGTAATCCAGGGTTCCCAACACCCATGACTTAGATCTTCTGGGCAACTCTTGATACCCAAGTCATGTACAATGCAAGTAATGTGGGCATGTATGTTCAAATAAAAAATTAATGCAAAAGGGATAATAAATGGCAAACCAAGAAATATAAATAAATAAATCTCTTTGTGTTACATCATTTCATGCTTTCTAGGACTCAATCCCGACAAGAAAAACAAGTGTGATGTTGATGGAAGCTACTACATTTGAGTATGGCACTACCACAGTTGTGGATGCGATAACATTGATTTCCTCTAATGAACCATATCTAATTTTAGAGGAACCACAATGTGCACAAAATAAAATCACAAATTTTTTTATTTACATGCATATTCTTAGAAATAATACTAAAATATTTTGATATAGGTGAAGTAACATGCCACATCATATTGATTCGACTCATGGTAGCTTAGCTTTAAAGGCGTATCAACAAAATTTATACCTTAAATACTATTACTAAAGTAGCCAAGCTACTATAGCATAGTGGTTATAGGATCGTTCACTGGGAAGGGTTTTCGCAAACACTAGTGATATTCAAATTAGGAAAATAGGTGATTTTCTTATGGATGTTAGCTTTAAAAGAAGATGTAAATGTTTTAGAAAGATTTAAACTAATCTAAGCTAACATTAAAGACTAAAATGAAAGGGTGTAAAAACAAGTTTCTCAAAGATAGGATAGCTATGCTCTGGCTCTTATGCAAATTGGAAATCTTAGGATAGGCTCCTCGCGTTGGGGTTGCAACTATGGTGATGCTTGCTTCCCGAACCGGTATGGATTTAGCAAATCAAGTTTTAATCCTTTAAAATGACAAAACAGATGGTAGTGAATTTCATCAATGGTTATTCACCTTAGACTTCCTTTGAATGGCTCGTAAGAGATAACTAATGGTCTAAAGCCAAAAGCTTACTAAATATTGGCAACTCAAAGTCATTCTAGGTGATAAACTCACCTTTCAATGGCCATTGAAATTGGTTCTAATGGATTAATACAAAACTTGGAATTGAAAACCTCACCTTCCAATAGCTCGTAGGAGATAACTAATGGATAGAAATCCAAAAGCTTATCAAGTATTGGCCGTTGGAAGTTGTCCAAAGGAAATAAAAAACCAAACTTTGCATTAATGAACCTTTAATGAAAAACGTCTACCTTACCTTCCGGGTGCGAGAAATTTCCATGGGATTGCATCCAAGTCATCACATAACATCCATACTTTGAGAAACTAAAAGTTTTAGCCAATCATCCTTTGAGGAAAAGCCCTCAGAGGCTGTTTGGCTTCCAAGAAAATAAAATAGTAAAGAGAAAAGAGAAACGAGAGAGCTCTGTAAATATTTTCTAAGTGTAAAACCTCACCTATGTTTCATATTTTCCAAGAGGTGATTTCCACCCCTTATATAGTCTTTACAAAAGCAAAAGCTTGTGATTGTTTAGTTACAAGGATAAGAAAGGAAATTACATCACAAAATACAAAGGAAAATATCTAAAGTAGAGTCGGCAAAAGCAGAGGAAAATTCGCAACACGCATGGGTTATGCGAATTTTGAAGGTGTTATGCGAATTTCGCATAACCTGGAGCAGTTGGCTTCCGAAGGCCATATCTTCCTCATTTCAGCTCCAAATCATACACGGTTTGAAGCGTTGGATTCTTGACTTCCAGAGATTTGAAATGGTATATAGCATGTAAAAAATGGACTTCAGGAAGTGCTCCAAAAGTGTGAAAGAAGACTGCAGCTGCTGTCCTCTTTGCTTCTCTTCACTTTGCTTGCTTTTCCTCTTTGCTTCTCTTTCCTTGCATACTTTGAACGACTTTGGCAAAGGGCTATGGAGCTCCAAAGCTTGGTTCTTCATGAATTTGAGCTTCCAAAAGCTTTGCCATATCTTGTCCAAGTAGCTCCTCCATCATTTGGCATGCTTGAATTGATTCATAAGCTGATAAAAACATGTAAACTTGCCACAAAATGGTTAAAACCAATTACTAAGGACCTTAATGAATTAATTGGGTTAAATGAATATGATTACTACTCAAAGGTGCTTAAAACTATTATAATTAGGTCTACAAAATATCACTTTTTGGTAGTAATCACATATGCTCTATACTACATGAGTAAAGTAAAAGATAATCTTGTTGTTTTAAAAGTGCAAAGTGTTTCCAATATCAACCACTAAGCTTTTATTGTTACAATAGGCAAGTAGTGTGTTCTATATCTCAAGTTCCCAAAGTCATATAATTTATATATTTCTCAAAGTGAAGAAACTTTAGAGTTTTGTCGATATATTTGAGCTTATAATAGCATATTTACAATATTTGGAGTAATGTTGGACAAAGAGTTTGCAACTTCAAGAAAATGGTTCTTTTTTGTTTGGAGTTTCATGTTATGCTCTTGGGTGTTTTATGTGGGTGCATGCAATGGCCATGAAATTCCCCCTTCCTATTTATAAACTCTAAAAAAAAACTCCTCAATTTCAATCCCTATCCACTAACTAGAACATTAAATGTGGAATATGAGAAGTTCCTAGGCAATCAAGGTTTTTGGGAATGAATTTTTCTTTCCAAAAAATTTCTTAAGGCATTAACAGTTATAAACTATTAGTACGATGCTTGAAAAAAAAACAATTAAAAATATTGGTTTTTCAAAATTTTGGTATATGATTTAATTAGAAAAAAATGACTACAATCAATCAAATTACTATACAATTATACCAGATTTTTCATTGAAACCTTCTATTTCCAAACCAAAACAATTTCTTCCTTTGGAATTAAAAGAACACAACGACTAACATAGTAGCTAGGTCATCTCTATAGAGATCTAGACCAGATTATTAATGATAATCAAATGAGCTTAAAAAGAAGATCTAGTATACAAAACAATAAAGAATGAAAGAATTATGAATTGAAATGATCAGACATGACAACCGATTATGGAATGAGAATATTATACATTAATCTACTGTACCTTAAACATTGACATCTAGAGAAATCTTATCATAAAATAGCTATGCATTCTTCTACCACTTAGGATAAGATTTCTTGTTTCATAGTTTTGCATTTTTCTAACACTTAGGATAGGATTTCTTGTTTCATAGCTTAGATATAAGATTATCTTTTAGAAAACTAATAATCTAGCATTCTATGATAAGATCCATTCTTATTTCGATTCAAAACATTAAACAAATGCATTGCACACATCAAATAAATTATTTAACATGATTCAATCCAGTTTTACAACCAAGCATTGGAAGGATTCAAGCTTAAGATAAAGAAAAAAAATTCTATAAGATTTCAATTAAGAACATTACAAAGAAATGCATCTTTTTATTCTTTAAAATTGTATCATGAAAGTTCCTCAAGAGATCAATAGGTCATTAACTTTCCAAAGCAATTGATTCGCATAAACCCAGCCGGGTCTTTTAATCAAAAACATTTATAAAACCTATGACCTTATACTGGCGTAGCAAAGCTACTATAGTATAGCAGTTCTAGGGTCGAACTCAGGGATGGGTTTTCACTCTATCAGTGACAGACTCTAAATTAGAAATTGATTCTGATGATTTCCTTTAGCACAAACTTGAAATTTAAAAGAAAATAAAATTGTTTTGAAAGTGGTGATTTAAACTAAACTCACATAGAACTAAGTAAAAAGTGGAAGAAAGAAAGTCTCCCGGAGCTAAAGGTTGCTAGGTTCAAGTTCCAGATGCAAAGTGGAAAATTCCGGATTTTTCTCCTCGCATTGGGGATTTAACCTATAGTTATTTCCCGAACCGGTATAGGTTTGACAATGAAGTTTTAATCCATAAAAAGTCACTAGAGATGGTAGTCAAGGTCCATTAATGGCTTAATACACTATGGACTATCACCTTGAATCACTTTCCAATGGCTCGTACATGATAACTAATGGACTGATATGGATCTAGCAATAAGCATCCACAGAGACCTTAAGCTTACCATGTATTGGCCAGTCAAAGTGATTCGAAGGGATTTAAGGCAAAACCTTGGCTTTAAAAGCCATTTATGGACTCCAACTACCTGAATTTAATGCACGGAAACTTTCCACCTTTTAATCTGGACTTTTCACCTAGCTTCCTTTAATCCAAGAAACTATTGATTTAGCCTCTCATCCTCTGGGAAAACATCCTCAGAGAGTGTTTGGCTTGCAAGAAAATAGAAAATAGAAGAGAGAAAAAGAAAACAAAAGAGATCTCTGTATTTCACTAAGTATCAAATTTACAATAGCTGGTCTCCTGGAGAAAGCTCCCCGGAAAAGATATCTTTTCAGTGATTACAAGAGAAATTATATAGGAAGGTAATTTTACCCTTCCTTGGATACTTCCTAGCTAAGGAATTACATGAGTGGCTGAATACAAGGAGAAAATGGAAATTTAAACACAAAAATATCAGAAGAAAAAGAGTCGGCAAAAATATCCAATTTTCGCACGCTGAGTTCCAATTTCGCACTTTGGTTTGAGGTGTGCGAAATTCTCGCACAGTGGACTGAGGATTTCGCACCTTGATTTCCATCGTGCGAAATTTTCGCTCAGCCTGAAGCAGTTGTCTTCCGAAGGCCATATCTTTCTCATTTCAGCTCCAAATCATACATGGTTTGAACGTTAGATTCTTGACTTTCTGAGCTTTGAAATGGTATATAGAATGTAAAAAATGGACTTCGGGAAGTGCTCCAAAAGTGCAATGAAAGACTGCAGCTGTGTCCCCTGTTTTCATCCCCTGTTTTCCTCTTCTCCATTGTTTCTTCCTTGTATACTTTGAACCACTAAGGCAAAGGATTATGAGGCTCCATAGCTTGATTTCTTCATAAATTTAAGCTTTCAAAAACTTTGCCTTGAACTATAAATAGCTCTCCCTCATTCTTAAATTGCTTTGGTGAGCATAAAGGTATCAAAAAGCACCAAAACTTAACACATTTGTTAGAAATGATTGCAAAGGTCCCTAATATGTTAATTGAGTTAAAAGGTAATAATTACTACTCAAGGGTGTTTAAAAGAGCTAATTACAAGCTACAAAATAGCATGTTTTGAGTAGTAATCAGCAATATTTACAAACTAGATCTTGTTTGGTAGCTAATAAAATCTAAGAAGATCTCTCAAGAAAATTACAAAGTAACTCTCTCTAACTTTAAAATCTAATCATATATCTATACTTAATGACTAGATAACATACTATTTATAGGCATCTGACTAGTTTTTATCCCAATCATAACTTATCACATACATAATATGATACATAAGAGAATCTAACAACAAAATCTTCACTTCTAAAATTCATAATCAACTCTTGAGAATAGATTTGATACATCCTTTAAAATTGATACCAACTTTAATACAAGATCTGCATTCTTCTCAAGGTTTCATATTGAATTAGTATAATTGATGCATGTCAATATTCACATTCTTGTATCGAAATGATTCTACATATTGAATTGCATCATCCAGTCTTTTAGTATCTTATTTGCTAAATTTGATAGCATGCGATAGAGATCGATACAACTTTCGCATATCAAAATAGAATTTTAGATATGAATTCCTTCATCTCCAACTTCTAGTGAGTTTAATGATTTATTGAAATTGAATTCGATAATGGTCGATACAACCCGATATCAGTTAACTATATCTTCAATTATGGAAATGTATTTTGATAGACATATTGTAATTGGCTAGAAGGTATTCTCTCCATATTGAAATGCTAAAATCAATATCACTTAGGTGTCGAAATCTAAGTTGCTTCATCAATTCAATACATCACTAATTATTGATATTCATATTGAAATGTTTGTCTTATTGTATCGTCATGCATCAAAATGCACTTTTTCATCAACTAGTAATCAATTTCTAAATATTTTGCCTTCAACTACTTGCAATTTAGTTTCAATCTTGTTTCCTATTTTTCCAATTAATGTGAAATAAAGTCCTTCAATTTTGCATAGAATCTTAAAAACTTCCAATATTAATTCAAAAAGAGATTCTAAACACATATTTGATAAAGTAGTTGAATTGTGTGCAAATATATTGAAAATATCATCAATTAAGTCTCTCAAATTATACATTTTACACACAAATCAACTTTCGCAAACTTATACTTTGCCAGCCCCTTAGCAAAGCAAGAAAAAAAAATTCCTTAACTCCCCCAAAGCTAAATTGTGCTTGGTCTAAACTCCAATAGTTAGTTCATCATTCAAGAGATCTTTATGCAAACAAGTCTTTGGTTTAAACACTAATTGTCTTAATCAAAACAATTTTCCAAGAGTCTTTTTAAGTAATATAATTTGAAAATTTCAAAGTATCCACACATAATAAGTTTTCCAAGAACCAAGTTTTCAATCAAGAAAAATTTCAGTCACTTATTCCTTTTTTTTTCATTTTATTTGCTCTCCTTTTAGCTAGGAAAATCTCCTTCTATGTGGCTTAAAAGGGATCAATCAGTAGCTCCAAGGATTCATCCTAAGGTACCAGGTATTAAGGACCTTAAAAGGCCACTTACCCTAACAATTGCCCAACTTTCCATTTTTTTTTTCAAAGTGATAACTAGAATAGAAGCTTCTCCCCTAAATCTATCAATTACCTTATCCTTAAGGTAAAGAAAATAGATGGGAGAAGAAAGTTTACCAATTAATTCCAGTAGCAATCTAGTAAGCAATTAATAATCAATTTTGGGAAGACACAAAATTAACAAACAAAATAGAGATCAAAACCAGTAGTAATATATAAGCCAAAGGTATTAAACAAAAGTATCCAAAAGTAGATTCAATACAAAAGTAGGAAAATAAAAAAATCCTTAGAGCAACATAAAAACATAATCCAAAAACTATTAGTACGATCACTTAGAAATGTAAGAAGAATGATCCTTCTCATAGTTAGCTCATGAAATAGAAGTGGGAGTTGGTTGAATCCCCTTTGCAGTAGCGGGAGAAGCAGGGTCAACAACAACAGGCTCCTCCATAGTCTGACTAGGAGCAACAACAAAAATTGGTATTATTATAATCACAGGTGAAATAGTAGTAGTTGTGGACACAATAGTCGGACTTATAAGTGAGATTTCAATTCATCCCCACTAGGAAGTATTTTAACTACCTAGTGCAAGTTATTTTTAAAATTTTAAAAATTAAAGACTTTTTCAGGTAATTTGTTTTTAAAAATAATTTTTTTATTTTGATTATGTAAAAAACACAAATTGTAAATTTAATTTATATAATGTGAATTAAATTTAATTCACATCTTATTAAAAAAAATTACTTACAAATAAATAAAAAATAAAGAGTATAAAATATGAATATTAATAATATAATAAAATTATAAATTATATATTTTTTTATAAATATTATAAATACATTGATATTAACATTAATTGATTTATTTTGTAAAAATAAATAAATAAATAAATAATAATAATCTAAAATTAATCATTTCTAATACTATTTATATGATTTTATAAATCAAAATTAATAATTGCCAATACTATTATATTTTAAATGAATATAAAAACAAATCAAATTTAATTTTTTTAAGGTATAAATTAGCCAAAATTTTCATTATATATGTATATTTATTACTCAATTACAAAGATCACATTTTGAATTATTTTATTTAATCTATAATTAATTAATCATATTTTTGAATTTCAAATTGTTCTGAAAAATTACAAAATTTTATTAAAAAATTAAAAACATTAATTATGTTTATTATTTTTCATAGTGATTATATATATTTTTTTAGACATTATTAAATTTATTAAACTTACTAATAAATTCGATACAAAGTCCCATTTGATTTGAAATTTATTTTCTCAATGAAAAAAAAAATTGGAAGAACAATTTTCTATTTTACTTTGTTTTTAAAAATTGTTTCTAAAGAACAACAACCAAACATTATTATAAAATTTTAGAAACACATGTGTTTCTAAATCACATGCCCAAATAGGTTTTTATTATTTAAAAAAAAAAAAAACTCTCAAGGATTTTTTTTAAATGAAAATAAAAAATTATTTCAAACTATGTTATTTTGATATATTTTTTTTTAATAAAAAATTATTTTAACTCATATATACTAATATTATTGATAATTTATTTCTTTTCTTCATTTTCATTTTCATTTTTACTTAATATTGAAATGGAAATAAATTATCATTCCAACCTCATGTTCATATATGCATCTAAACAAAAGAATTATAATTATCAAATTCATTCCTACTCAAGAGGGAATAAAACTAAAAACAAAATATTCATTCTTGTTCCTCATTCCCACATAATAAACATGTCATTAATAGTGATTCATAGATTTTCATTTAGGTGGTATTTGTTTTTTGGTTGAATAAAAAAAAACCAAAATATTTGGTTTTTGCTATTCAACTGAAAGTAACATGATGATATCAACTAATATAACTAAAATGAACTTATTATCAATATGTTCAATTTAGTTATGTTGGATGATATCAACATGTTACTTTTAGTTGACTAGAAAAAGTCAAATATTTTGATTTTTTTCTATTCAACCAAAAAACAAACAGTACTTTAGTCTTTAAAATGATAATATGATCTTGACGATCACTTATATTTAATATTTTTAAATAATAAGATAAATAAGATTTAAACTTTCAAATGAATGTAAAAATGAGTAGTTGTACAACTTTCTTATTGTCACGCTCCCAAACCCACTCCAAGGGCATGACAATCATTTCACACTTCAAGCCCAAAGGTTCAAAGTAGAAATGATATAAACATTGACCTTATAATCGGAAATTACCAATTACCAAATTCCTGTTCAAAGTAGTAGAACAAAATTCTATAATTCTCAATTCTCAACTTTAAAGCTAACACAACAACCAAAGGGTTATTATCCAAATAACTCCAAACTCAAATAATTTAAGTGGAAATTCAATTTTAACATCTAAACAATGTTCAAAATAAAAGTTTGAACCAAAATCCTAATAAAGAAAATTCCTCAGGCCTAGCCATCACTCCTTGCCCGAACTGAGAGTGCCTGAAAAATTATCAACGAAGGGGAATGAACTCAAAGCCCAATAAAGAACATCAATACAGTTTTATAGATCAAACGTTTTCAATTATAATGATAAGCATGAAATATAATATATAATCATTTTCCCAAAAACTTTTGAGTTCGACATGCTAATACATTCAAAACTTCTCAACTAAAACATTTCATATTTATAATAAAATAATTTCATATCAAAACCAAATCAAATACATTTAAAATATTTTTACTCTAGTTATCAAATAAAAAATACCCAGTAAATTGGTTTCGGGGTGTCACACTTATAATTTAGCATGATTTCTATTTATTTAATTTTTTTATTGATTAACAATGTCATACTTTTGAACCACATATTTAAAGAACGTGTAACATGTGATAAGGAGAATAGGAAACCACACGTTCCATAATAAAATTTAATTTTAAATTGAATACAAAATACTATTTTAGGTTCATAAAATTTAAAACTTCACATATTGGTAGGTAAAATTTAAATTTTCCACTTTAATTAAAAGTGTATTTGGTAGTAATTTGAGAAAGTGTTTTTAAACTTTCTAATACTTGAAAGAAAAAAAATTTCGAGTGTTGAAAAAATTAAAAGCACTTTCTAAAATCATTATGAAATCGAGTTTAACTTTTATTATTTTACATATATTACAAGTAAAAAGGAAAAAACTAGATGTTGGGTCCACCTCTTCATTGTGGACTAGACCAATGGAGGGCTTTTGGCCCAAAAGAAATTAAATAAAAAAAAGGAAAAAAAAAGTGGCAAAATGTAAAAAGTGATGTAGTGAGGAGTTTTGAAAAAAAAAAAAAAAAAAAAAGAAAGTTAGAGTTTTTGGTGCATTTTATTGAAAATCAAAGGGCAAACTTTGTCCATTTTGGCTCAAATTTCATGTGGTGAATCCTTGCAACAAGCTCTACAAATTCAACTGTTCAGATCTTGATTTATCCTCCATATGGTGCTTTCTTGAAAAACCCACTTTGGTGAGATCTAAACTTTTCTTTGTTGAAATACATCTGCCTCTTCATTTTGTACTAGACCAATGGAGGGATTTTGGCCCTGTTAGCTGTATATATCTGTACATACCATAATTTGGTTGTTTCCTTAGGGATAATACCTTCCTAATTCAGGACTCTCAATTGTATATATAAACAAGTATTATTCATCTAATAAAGATACAAGGAATTGAGAAATACCTTGATTCGGTTACATGGTATCAGAGCCACGTTTGGTTCAAGGGAATTTTCTGGGTTTTGGGTTTTGTTCCTAACAATCTGGAACAGTAACCTGTTACGGTTTTTGTTAGTCTGGATTGCGTCACCGCCGACCCAAGGTGGAGCGCATTCTTGTTTCCGGAGCGTGGGAGCGCTTGAGGCCGCCGTTTCTTCACCGATTTAACTTTCCGGTGTTCGATCAACTGTTGAGAGGAACATCTCCTTGGCAGTTTACAATTTACGTCAATCGAGGGATCGCAAAGATTCATCGACGACTGCGGAATCGCTGTCGCTAGTTCGGCAAACCCTGCCCCTCGATTCACCTTCCTGAGACGTCTCAGGCTCGTGCTGCCGAGCTCCAGCACCGGAACCGATCCAGTTGAACTGCTCCTCTTAGCAACCAGACCGATCTGAGTTTCTTCGCCCACCTTGGTCTTGGTCGCCACGACTCACAACTTTCAGGGTGAGAAAGAGAGGGAGTCAAGGGTTTGACGGACGCTTTTGACCCTTTGACACTTTTGACACCTTGTAAGAGAGGTACTTGTCTCTTTCTTCTTGCAGTGGTAAATTGCAATTTCTGGTCTGGCTGATTACTTTGGAGATTAAATTTTATTATCATGGAAGAGAGTAAGAATTCTGTTGCTGATATAGTGCCTATTGTGTCAAAAATAACTGAACACAAATTAAATGGGTCTAATTATATTGAATGGAGCAAGACTATCAAAATTTATTTGAGAAGTGTTGCTAAAGATGACCACTTGACTGAGGAACCTCCTAATGATCACACTAGAAAACTTTGGATGCAAGATGATGCACGGTTATTTCTGCAGATGAAAAACTCTATTAATAGTGATATTGTTGGTCTGCTGAGTCATTGTGAATTTGTTAAAGAGCTAATGGATTATCTTGATGTTCTGTACTCTGGAAAATGAAATGTATCTCGGATGTATGATGTATGGAATGCCTTTCATTGTCCTGAGAAGGGAGCTAAATCCCTCACTGCATATTTTATGGACTTCAAGAAGGTATATGAGGAATTGAATGCACTTATGCCTTTCAGTCCGGATGTTAGAGTACAACAGGCTCAAAGGGAACAGATGGTTGTTATGAGTTTCTTATCCGGTCTCCCATCTAAGTTTGAGACTACAAAATCTCAGATTCTTTCTGGTTCTAACATTGGTTCCCTTCAGGAAGTTTTCAGTAGAGTTCTACGAACTGAGAATGTCTCATCTTCTTAGCACACCAATGTTCTTGTTGCAAAAGGAGAAAATGCAGAAAATGCAAGAAGGGTGAATAACAGGGGCGGAAACAGGGCATTTGAAAATCGTGGCAATGATTCAAGTACAATTGTGTGTTTTTACTGCCATGAGGCTGGCCATACCAAGAAGAACTACAGGAAATTGCAAAATCGAAATCGGAGAATTCAAACTGCCAATGTTGCTACATCTGATACTGCTACATTTTCAGACTCCTCAGACAAGATCGTCACAATGACAGCAGAAGAGTTTTCTAAATATTCACAGTATCAAGACGCACTGAAAGCATCTACTCCTGTTAGTGCTCTGGCAGAGTCAGGTAAAACATGTCTTGTCTCCTCCTCAAACAAATGGATAATTGATTCAAGTGCCACAAATCATATGACAGGTAATCATAAACTTTCTCTACCTTCAGAACACATTCTGCTCCTCCTGTTACTGTTGCTGATGGTTCTACCTATGAGATTAAAGGGTCTGGGACTATGAAACCAACATCTTCTATTACGTTATCTTTTGTGTTAAACTTACCAAATTTGGCCTTTAACCTAATCTCTGTCAGTAAACTTACCAAAAATCTGAATTGTAGTGTCTCATTTTTCCCTGATCATTGTGTGTTTCAGGATCTTATGATGAAACGGACATTTGGTAAAGGACATGTATCTGATGGGCTCTATATTCTTGACGAGTGGGTGCCTCGACCAGTTGCGTGTGTCAGTACTGCCTCTCCTGTTGAAGCTCATTGTCGGTTAGGACATCCTTCTCTACCGGTGTTGAAGAAATTATGTCCTCAGTTTGATACTTTACCTTCATTAGATTGTGAGTCGTGTCATTTTGCGAAGCATCATCGTAGTTCTTTAGGCCCAAGGCTTAATAAACGGGCTGAGTCTTTGTTTGAGTTAGTACATTCTGATGTTTGGGGTCCGTGTCCTATTACTTCTCAAACTGGGTTTCGATATTTTGTTACCTTTGTGGATGATTTTTCTCGAATGACTTGGATTTATTTTATGAAGAATCGTTCAGAAGTATTTTCTCATTTTTGTGCCTTCTCTGCTGAGATTAAAACCCAATATGATGTGTCTGTGAAAATATTAAGAAGCGATAATGGAAAAGAATATGTGTCTAACTCATTTCAGAATTACATGAGTCACAATGGGATTCTTCATCAAACATCTTGTGTTGATACTCCTTCTCAAAATGGGGTTGCTGAAAGAAAAAACAGGCATTTACTTGAGACAACTCGTGCCCTCATATTCCAGATGAAGGTTCCGAAACAGTTTTGGGTTGATGCAGTTTCCACAGCTTGCTTTCTGATCAACCATATGCCCACTGTAGTGCTTAAAGGTGATATTCCGTACAAAGTAATACATCCACAGAAATCCCTTTTTCCACTTGAACCAAGAATTTTTGGATGTACATGCTATGTTAGAGATACAAGGCCTTTTGTTACTAAACTTGATCCTAAGGCGTTACAGTATGTTTTCTTGGGGTACTCAAGACTACAAAAGGGCTATAGATGTTTCTCGTCTGATCTCAATAAGTATCTAGTATCAACGGATGTTGTGTTTTCAGAAGACACATCCTTTTTCTCTTCACCCACAAGTTCTGTAAGTGAGAAGGATGAAGAATGGCTTGTGTATCAAGTGGTTAATTCAAGACCAACTGTTGGGCAATCAAGTGTGGTTGATTCTGATGCATCTCTTGCTCATTTGGGTCCTGTTGTTAATATTCCTCCTGCTCCAGAAAAACCACCAATTGTTCAGGTGTACTCTCGGCGCCCAGTGACAACCGATATATGTCCTGCACCAGCTCCTTCGTCATCTGATCCTTCCAGTGATCTCGACCTTCCTATTAGTCTTCGGAAAGGTAAACGACACTGCAAATCTATCTATTCCATTGCTAACTTTGTGTCTTATGATCACCTGTCATCTTCCTCAAGTGTCCTTGTATCCTCTATAGATTCTATTTTAGTACTTAAAACTGTTACAGAGGCCCTGAATCATCCTGGTTGGAAGAATGCAATGCTTGAAGAAATCTATGCATTGGAGGATAATCATACATGGAAACTTGTTGATTTGCCTCAAGGAAAGAAAGTTGTTGGCTGCAAGTGGGTCTTTGCGGTAAAAGTTAATCCTGATGGCTCTGTGGCACGACTGAAAGCCAGGCTTGTAGCTAGAGGATATGCTCAGACATATGGAGCAGACTATTCTGATACTTTCTCTCCAGTTGCCAAACTCAATTCAGTTCGACTATTTATTTCTATTGCTGCTTCCCAATAGTGGATGATACATCAGTTAGACATCAAGAATGATTTTCTTCATGGTGATCTAGAGGAAGAGGTCTATCTGGAGCAACCTCCTGGGTTTGTTGCTTAGGGGGAGTATGGGAAGGTTTGTCGTCTGAAAAAAGCTCTCTATGGATTGAAGCAGAGTCCCCGTGCTTGGTTTGGAAAATTCAGTAAGGAGATTCAAGCATTTGGCATGAACAAGAGCGAGAAAGATCACTCCGTTTTCTACAAGAAATCAGCTGCTGGTATCATACTTCTTGTGGTCTATGTCGATGATATAGTTATTACAGGAAATGATCATGCAGGAATCTCTGATCTTAAGACATTCATGCATTCCAAGTTTCATATAAAGGACTTGGGTGAACTGAAGTATTTCCTGGGAATAGAAGTGTCAAGGAGCAAGAAAGGGATGTTCTTATCACAGAGGAAGTATGTGCTTGATCTGCTTAAAGAGACCGGTAAGATAGAAGCAAAGCCATGTACTACCCCGATGGTTCCTAATGTACAACTTATGCCAGATGATGGAGATCCCTTCTACAACCTTGAAAGGTATCGGAGAGTGGTTGGGAAGCTGAATTATCTCACCGTGACGTGACCAGATATTGCATATGCAGTAAGTGTTGTTAGTCAGTTCACATCTGCGCCTACAATAAAGCATTGGGCGGCTTTAGAGCAAATTTTGTGCTATCTAAAGAAGGCTCCTGGTCTAGGCATACTATATAATAGTCAGGGACACACTCGCATTGAGTGTTTTTCTAATGCAGATTGGGCAGGTTCTAAGTTTGATAGAAGATCCACTACAGGTTATTGTGTGTTCTTTGGTGGGAATCTAGTGGCTTGGAAAAGTAAGAAGCAGAGTGTTGTATCCCGTTCGAGTGCAGAATCTGAGTATAGGGCCATGGCACAGGCTACTTGTGAAATCATATGGATACATCAACTCCTATGTGAAGTGGGAATGAAGTGCACAATGCCAGCAAAGCTTTGGTGTGACAATCAAGCCGCTCTTCATATTGCTGCGAACCCAGTCTATCATGAAAGAACCAAACACATTGAGGTCGATTGTCACTTCATTCGTGAAAAGATTGAGGAAAATCTAGTCTCTACTAGCTATGTGAAGACTGGAGAGCAACTTGGGGATATTTTTACAAAAGCTCTAAATGGAACTCGAGTTGAGTACTTTTGTAACAAGCTGGGCATGATCAACATCTATGCTCCAGCTTGAGGGGGAGTGTTAGCTGTATATATCTGTACATACCATAATTTGGTTGTTTCCTTAGGGATAATACCTTCCTAATTCAGGACTCTCAATTGTATATATAAACAAGTATTATTCATCTAATAAAGATACAAGGAATTGAGAAATACCTTGATTCAGTTACAGGCCAAAGGAAATTAAACCAAAAAAAAAAAAGAAAAAAAAAGTGGCAAAATGTAAAAAATGATGTAGTGAGGAGTTTTGAAAAAAGAAAATGAGAAAGAAAGGTAGGGTTTTTGGTGCATTTGATTGAAAATCAAAGGGCAAACTTTGTCCATTTTGGCTCAAATTTCATATGGTGAATCCTTGCAACAAGCTCTACAAATTCAACGGTTCAGATATTGATTTATCCTCCCTATGGTGCTTTCTTGAAAAACCCACTCCATCTAGTAGATGATGATATAGATGTTGGTTAGCCAAGAAATCCTATTCTTGATGTTGTTATGAGCATCTAGTTATTCTAAAGAGAATTATTGTGAACCCATTATTATTATTGGTGATAGTGGAAGTTTGACTTCGGTCCCATGGTTTTTTCCTGCATTGGGTTTCCATGTAAAAATTCTTAGCGTTCTCTTGGATTATTTTATTGCTTTTGGTGCTTTCGTTGATATTTATTTTATTTCTCTTGTTAGATATTTGATGAAAATCTTATTTTAGGCACACAAAGAAGGGAAAATAATTATTTGTTATGTTTGTTTTTCTAGTTTTTCCCAACAGACTGGTATTAGAGCATTAAGTTGTTTGGAGTTATTTACTTGTGTGTTAAAATGGATGAATTAGATGGCATGATAAAATTGAACTCATCAAATTATTCCACTTGGAAGTGTATGATGGAACATTTGCTCTGTTGTAAAGATTTATACATGCCTGTTAGACTGAAAGAAAAACCATCTGATATGGATAATGAAAATTGGGATGTCCAACACAGAAAAGTCATTGCTTATATTAGACGGTGGATGGATATAAATCTACATGAGTAGATTTCTAATGAAACCAAAGCTGATGTTGTTTGGAAAAAGCATGAAAACCTCTTCACGAAGAAAACATCAGGAAACAAAACTATTCTGATTAGAAGACTTGTCAATTTGAAATACATAGATGGGAGTAATTTGGTTGAGCATATCAGTTCGTTTCAGGGTATAATGAATAAGTTGGTTCCCATGAAAATGAACATTGATGATGAGATGGAAACATCATTACTTCTTAGCTCCTTGCTTGATAGTTGGAGGACATTGGTGGTAACAATTAGTAATTCCACTCCAAATAGGATTCTAACTATGGAGATAGTTAAAGATAGTTTGTTGAATGAAGAGGCTAGAAGAAAGGGAAAAGGTGAATCTTCTTCTAGAGTACTTGTGACTGAAAAACAAGATAGGCATGAAAAACAAGAAAGATGTGGAAGAAGTTAAAGTAGAAATTCCCATGGTTCAAGAGGAAGATCTAAATCCAGAAAAAATATCAAGTGTTATCACTATAATAAGCTTGGCCACATGAAGAAAGAGTGTAGGATTTTGAAAAGAGAATAGAATGAATGGAAGAAAAATAACTAAGAGACTAATATAATAGCCCTGAAGGTGATATTGTGATTGTTTGTGATGATGGTTGTGTCAGTCTTGTATCCTAAGATAGTAACTGGGTGATTGATTATGGTGCTTTATTCCATGTTACTTCCCATAGTGATTTTTCATTTCTTACAAAATTGGTGATTTTGGTAATGTCAAAATGGGAAATAGTGGTGCATCCAAGATTGTGGGTATTGGAGATATTTGCTTAGAGACTGGTATTGGGAATAAACTAGTACTCAAGGATGTTATGCATGTTCCAGATATTCGCCTCAACTTGATATCCACAGGCAGACTTGATGATGAGGGATTCACAAACTTTTTTGCTGAAAGCAAATGGAAGCTCACCAAAGGTTCTCTAATAGTGGCAAAGGGAAAGAAATTGAACACTCTCTATGACATAGAAGCTAAACTACACAAAAAAGAGATCAATGTTGTTTAGAAAGATGCAAGTATTGAACTTTGGCATAGGAGGCTTGGTCACATCAATGAGAAAGGACTTCAAACTCTTGCTAGAAAACAATTCTTGCCAAATTTTCAAGGTATGCCTCTTAAAACTTATGGTCATTGTTTAGTTGGAAAAACACATAGAGTTGCATTTCACACATATTTCCCATCTAGAAGGCCAAATATTATTGATTTAATTTACATTGATGTCTGTACTATGCAAACTAGAACTGTTGGTGGTACACTTTATTTTGTGACTTTTATTGATGACCATTTAAGAAAAGTTTAGGCTTTTGCTTTGAAAACTAAAGACTAGGTGCTAGATGTCTTCAAAGAACTCCATTCCATAATAGAAAGAGAAACAAGAAAAAAGTTGAAGGCCATCAGAGCAGATAATGGTGGTGAATATAGGGATCCATTTCAAAGCTACTACAAACTTCATGGCATTAAGCTTAAGAAAATTGTACCTAAGACCTCTTAGGAGAATGGTGTAGCATAAAGAATGAATAGAACCATTGAATAAAGGATTAGGTGTATGGTTTCTCATTCCAAGCTACCTAAGTCCTTTTGGGGGAAGGTTATGAGAACAATAGTTGATTTGATAAACCTTTTTCCTTCAGTTTCTTTGAAAGGTGATGTACCTAAGAGAATATGAACAGTGAAAGATGTCTCATATGACCACCTGAGAGTATTTAGTTGTAGAGCATTTGTTTATGTTCCCAAAGATGAGAGGTCTCAGCTTGATGTCAAGGCAAAACCATGTATTTTCTTGGGGTATGGTCATAAAGAGTTTGGGTACTGGTTATAGGATCCAATGAATAAAAAGTTAATCAAAAGCAGAGATGTGGTGTTTCTTGAAGATCAATTACTTGATGATATTGATAAAATTGAAAAGCCTAAATCCTCTATTAATATTCCCATTCGTGTGGATCCAATTCCTCCATCTGTTTTACAAGATGATCATGGGAGAGTTGCACAAGAAGCACATGGTGAGAATGTCAATGATGAAGCTCTTATAGTTGAACAAGAACATGGTGAGAGTGTCAATGATGAAGTCCCTACAGTTGATGATGTTGAGCCAACTGAACAAGTAGAGCAAGCATCTCCATCATCACTAATTGAGATTTCATTGAGAAGATCTACAAGAGAGTGTCAGCCTTCTACAAGATATCCTCCTAATGAATATGTAATGTTTACTGACAAGGAGAGCCAAAAAACTTACTAAGTTGTTTTACATGAGAAATAGAAATAGTGGGTGATTGGAGCCAAAATATGCGCCCTAATGACATATATTCAAAGTGATTTATGCACTATAAGGCACTCAAATCATCTTAATTCACCCAAATTGATGCTAAGGCCCTAGCCATGGGTTTAACTTTTATTTTGAAGATATATATTAGGTTTAAGGGAAGAAAATGGCACAAGTTGAAAAAATATTAGATTTTTAAATATTAAGAGATTAAATGAGAAATTGAGTGAGTCAAGACTCATGGACAATAAGGCATGAAGCAAGATTCATTAAGTTTGCATAGAAATTTGGAACTCAAAATTTGGTGGCAACATGTACTCTGAATTTAAGGTAAGATTTGGAACACTTTCTCGAAGTCCATTTTAGGCAAACTGTATGTCATTTCGAAGCTCTAGAAGTCAGCAACCCAATTCTTCAAACGGTGTGCAAATCAGAGTTGAAAAAAGGAAGTTATGTGCATTTGAAGAAAACTGGTCAGAGAGGAAAAATGAGTTCGAAATTGACAACTTGAGTTCGAAATGGTTTTTAGCCATTTAAAACCCAAAGGAATGCAAGGAAACTTTTGGAAAAGGCTAAGTTCAAATCCTATTACTTGTTTCAAGTAAGAGGCACACATTTTGAACTGAAAAGAAGGAGTTTTTGCATGGGCAGTGGGTAAGTTCGAAATTCCTTATGAATTTCGAACTCATTATGCTGATTTTTGAACTGAGCTTTTCTCTTCCACTTATGAGTTCAAAATTGATTTTGAACTCACCTAAATTTTGAACTCAGCCATGGGTGATCAAGTTTAAGCCCCAAGACATGTTGAAACGAGTTCCAAAGGCCACTATCCAATTCAAAACTCTTTGTACTTAATTAGAACTTGTAATTTTGAAGCTCTTTTAGGTTATTTATTACTTTTCCTTGTAGTAAGTGGCCAATGAGAGGGTGCCACATGTTAGGTCATTGATGACTCTATATAAACTCTCTTATTTTTAGGTTTTGGGGAGAAGAATCTGGATCTTGGATCTTTTTCGAGAGTTTGACATTTTGTGCGGAAGAAGACGAGAACTTTGGTTTGTTTTCTTTTCTTCTTTATTAAATATATTGTTTTTAGTTTCTTTTTATTCAAGTTATGGATTTTTACCCTATTATGAATTGTGAATGTGACATCATCCCCATGAGAGGCTAAAAAGCCAACTTGGGGCTTGAAGCATGAAAACCTAGGGTTAAATCTAAAGGGAAATAATGGGTAAATTATTATAACAATGAAATTAATTATTGGTTAGGTGAAAATTTATCAATTTCTTTTATCCTATCCTTATGAGTTAGTTTAGGGAATGATATGGTAGGTTATTACTTGATACTAGTGATTCTTGGTAACTCTTGATCATTAGTTATCTCAGTCTTCCTTATCGTTATTTGCCCTAAAACAAAGTTATAAGGAGTAGGAAGGGTTAAAAAGCCAAATCTTAAACCAATAATCAATCTCATTCATTTAATGGTTTTAAGAATCTGTTTAAAAAAGGAAAACTTAGGTTTCAGATGCAATTTTGAGTTATAGAACTCAAGTTGACCGCGAGCGGCCAAAGATCCCAAAACCCTAAGATCATTTTATTTAAGAAACCCTTGTTCTCTCTATTTCTATACCTTAAGTTAGATTGTGGAAAGTCTCAAACTTGAATAGATGGAATTAAAAATAAATATTCATTTTGTTATTAATTTAGTTTCATTCATTTAATCTCATTTCATAAAAGATAATTCCTAGATTGTTTTTCACTTTAGGATTCAAACGAAATCAATTCATTTATTCTAGTATTGACAATTTCCATAAGTCAATTCCTGTGGATGATACCCGGAGTACTACAAAAGTTGTTGTGACTTTTTCTCTAGTTTTTTCTTAACTGGAGTTGCTACGTAAAAAGACTTAGTATTTTGGACAACACGGAAGATCGATCAAGAAATTGGCGTCGTTGTCGGGGATTGGCAACCATCATAACTAGGATACAATGCATTGCTTTGTTTTAGTTTGTTTAATTTTGTATTTCTTTGTATATATTTCTTCTCTATTTTAAGCTTGGTTGGGAAAGAGATCTTTCAGGTAGACTTCAAAGAACAATTGAGGAATCTCAATCTAATATAAAGGACATTGAAGAGTCCAACGACAACAACAACATACCACGACCACCTATATAGGACCAAAGAACTATGAAAACGTTTGTAAATCCTCCTAATTTAAGCACATCATCATGTTTTCTGCTACCTTCAGATCAGGATCATGTCACCATTCAGCCTCAAGTGGTATCTCAATTACCCATTTTTAGAGGCACAGAAAATGAAAACCCATACTCTCACATCAAGGAATTTGAGGACATCATTTCAATTTTTCAAGAAGCCAACATTCTTGTGAAGATCTTCCGCATGAAGTTATTCCCCTTGTCATTGAAGGATAAAGCTAAGGCTTGATTAAAGAGTCTTAAACCTTATAGTATCATAAATTTGGGTGATCTACAGTTAGTATTCTAGCAAAAGTTCTTTCTAACCCATAGGACTAGTGCACTGAAAAAGGAGATGTTAAATTTCAAAACCATGGAGGATGAGAAATTTTTTGCTTGTTGGGAAAGATTTAGAGAGATAGTTGCAACATACCCCCATCATGAATTTGACAACTGGATGTTACTATCGTATTTATATGAAGGCATGTCACCACCAATGAAACAACTTCTCGAGACTATGTGTGGAAGAGATTTCATGAATAAAAACCCTAATGAGCATTTCAATTCCTTGATTATGTTGCCGAGGTATCTAGAAGTTGGGAAGAACCAATCATCAAGCGCCTAGAAATAGAATAGTGAATAGGGCAAGAGCTTACCAAAGGGTTTAGATGTCCAAGCAAAGATTGCCACTATTATAAGGAGGTTAGATGATTTGGAAACTAAGAAAGTTCAAGAGGATAATATGGCTAATGAGGGAACAATGCAACCTTGCTTGATATGTAAGTCTATGGAACATGATGTGCATTTCTGCCCTACATTACCTGTAGTACAAGACATGTTCTCTGAGTAGGCTAATGCTATTGGAACCTATAGATGACCAATGCATAACTCTCCATACTCTAACACTTACAATTTGGGTTGGAAAAATCATTCAAATATATCATGGGGAGGTAACAATAATGACCAGTTCCAACATCCAGGCAATCAGTATCAAGGTTACCAAGCTAATGGACAACAAAGATTTGCACCTCAAGGAATACTATCTCAAGGTTTTCAACAGCAATGACAGATTTTACCATCTATATCAAGCTTGGAAAACATGATGAAGCAGTTCATCCAACACTAAGATAAGATTAATGAGGATCAATAGAGGATTAATGCTCAAACATCATAAGAAATCTCAAATATTCAAGCCACTCTCAATCAAATCACTACAAGCACATCTCAAGAGAAAGGTAAGTTATTTGCTCAGCCATAACAAAATTCGAGAGGCATATGTGATATTTCAGAAGTAAGGAATGAAGAATGCAAGGCATTGATTACACTTAGAAGTGGAAAATGAAATGAAATGACCTAGAAATCCAATGGTTGAAGACAATGGCACCAAAGAGAATGGTCCAAACTTGGGAAAAAAGATGGAACTTGAAAAAGAATCAAAGAAACTTGAAGAAACCATTTTGAGTAAGGAAAATGATAAATTTGCTTATCTTTGCCATTTCCCACAACACATAAAAAATAGAGAGTAGGAGACAAGACCTTTGAAATATTGGAAATGTTGAAGCAAGTTAAGATAAATATCCCTCTCCTAGATATGATATAGCAAGTTCCTGGTTATGCAAAGTTCCTTAAGGACTTATGCACAATAAAGAGAAATATTAAGTTAAGTAAGAAGACATTCCTTACTGAACAAGTAAGTGCAATCATTGAGAATAAAGCTCTAGTGAAATACAAAAATCCAAGGTGCCCTACCGTTTTAATGCAAATAGGGGATACATTGATTTGGGAGCTAGTGTGAATCTCCTACCATACTCCATTTACAAGCAACTAGGGTTAGGAGAGCTCAAGTCCACTACTATGACTTTGTCTTAGGCTTATCAATCTATCAAAGTACCTAGAGGAATAGTAAAGGATGTGTTACTACAAGTTGACAAGTTCTATTATCCTATGGATTTCGTGGTACTAGACACTAAGCCATTACACAAGGGACTAACATATGTACCTATCATTCTTGGAAGACCCTTTCTAGCAACAGTGAATACCCTTATCAATTGTCGAAATGAGGTAATGCAACTTTCTTTTGGCAATATGACATTAGAATTGAATGTATTCAATTTGAGTCATCAACAAATTAATCATGAGAAAGAAGAGAGTGAAGAAGTATACCAAATAAAAAGTCTCAACTAAAGGCTCACTAACCATATCTTGCAAAATATGGAACCAATGGTTAATTCAACTTCATCAATTGAAGTAGTGCAAAGTAGAAAGTTGTTGAAAATTCCCAACGAATGTAAAAAATATGGAATGAATGGGAAGATGAACTTAGGTGTTTTGGAAGAAGAACTATATGAGAGATGGAGAAAAGCAAGAGATAAGTTGAAATTCCATCATGGCAAAAGGAACAAGAGGAGAAAGTTCAAGCTAAGCAAGATGCAAGTTCCTATTTTTGGCCCCATCACTATACTCAATCCCAAAATTGGCCATAAGTTTAAGGTGAAAGATCATTACTTCAAGTCCCTTAGAGAGCGAGTATGGCCACACGAGGAAACTCTCCATCTTGTTGATGGAAAGATTCCAAATGGATGAAGTCTTTCTCTAATCTCCTGTAAGTAAGATAAGGTAGTTTATTCTTATTTTATTTTATTTTCTTAGCATTAGGTTTGTAATATAATTGCCTAGCCAAATTTTGAGTGGTAGCCAAAATTTTTGAAGCCATGTTGATTAAAAAAAAAATGTATGTGTACCCTACGAGGGAGCTAAAGAGGTAAGCCTTACATGTTTCAAGGATGGTAAAGCTTCTAAAGGTATGTTGTTGCATGGTTATACCCTTAGGTTTCCTATGTTTGGCATGTGAGTTAGTTTGCAAATTTGTGATTAAGAAAACATAGATTTCAAATATTGCAATTATGATTTGCATTGTCTTATTTTTCGATAAGTTGAATTATTCAGTGAAAAACATTGCAACTTTGATGCATCACAATGCAAGTTTTTAAATCTGTGATAACTCTTGCTTAAATCAAAGGCTTTGGAGAATAAGTTGGGTATTTAGGCTTTTGGAATTCAAAAATCAGCAAACTTGGGGTGGAAACACATAAGGAGAGCTTTCATAGTGGTCGAGTTAAAAAATTCTATGAATTTCAAACTCATAAGTGGCCATTTTGAACTCACTTTAATGTGGAATCACATAAGGCAAGCTTTCATAGTGGTCGAATTGAAAAATCCTATGAATTTCGAACTCATGAGTGGTCATTTTGAACTTAATTGAATGAGGAACACATAAAGCCAATTTTCATAGTGGTTGAGTTAAAAAATTCTTTGAATTTTGAATTCATAAGTTTCCATTTTGAACTCATATTAATGAGTTCAAAATTACCTTGTCCATTTTGAATCCACCAGGTTCATTTCGAACTCACCTCGTAAAATTCGAATTCGTCTTTTGCAACCTTAAAATCGGCTCTCTTCCTTTGTTTTCCCCCAAATTTCCTTTTTTACAAGGCTTTTGATCTTCCAAGAGCTTCTAGGGTTGTTTTCCATTGATTAGGAGCCTCCAACGACGAATAATTGCATTCAAAGGTAAGCTTTAACCCTCATTTCGAATTTTTCTGGACATTATTCTCAAATTTAGGTTTTTTAGTTGAAATGCATGCAAATATCCATAGGATTGCAATTACGCATTTCATACATGTTCACTTGGATTCGTTGTACGCTTCTCATGGTTCACTATGACTAATAATTCTATATTTTATCATTTTTGGATTTTCCTGAACATTAGGGATATTAAAAAACCATCCATTTGTTAGAAAATTTGAGTTTAGATTTGTGAAACATGACATTGGGGACTCATTGAGAATGCTATAATGTTTTGATATTGTGACGCTTGAATTTTTATTAGGATCACCATCCATGTTTGTATTATTGATATTTTCATAATGTGTTTTGGGTGTCCCTTAGCCCCAATTTATGTTTTGAATCCCATTCATTGATGGAATATATAATTATATTTTGAATTTTGAAAATCTACTAACTTGAGATGAACCATGGAAAATAATACTCGAGTACATACTTTCATTGGTTAGGTATAAAGTGCATCTTAGGACTTTTTATTTTATTTTATTTATTATCTATTTTACAACAATTTTCTTAACTCATTTTTATTTTTTATTTTTTTTCATTTTCTTCTTATTTTTATCCTTTCAGATGGGATGAGACAAAGAAAATATGGTGGCTTATGAGAATACATAGTCTTTACTCATGGACTCTGATTCCTCAACCTTGTGGCAAAGCACAAGCACACTGATTCTATTGCACATTTGTGATTTTTCTTATTTTGGCCTTACTTGGTGCCATGGTTATCATTTTGTTTCTTGTATGTCAAAGTGGACAACCTCTGAGGTAATCATCTATCATCCTTCCTTCTTTTATTGTGTTCTTCACATTGTGAACAATGTGCAATTTAGGTTGAAGAGAGAGGTATATTTTTTTTCAAAAAGTTACATACTTTTTTTGGCTAGTTAATGTGATTCTCGAATTGCCTCAACAAGGTTTATTTTGCATGAGAATGCTTTAAATAGCATTATTTCTTTAGAATTTGAGAAGAGATACCGTAAAAGTAAGAGTATTAGTTCACTCACCTTTTCTTTTTATAACTTTAAGTGCAAAAATAGTTAGGTTGAATCATTGGGATACTTTCAATTTTTCTTTGATGGTTATTTTCTATTTAAGACTCAAAGCACACACAAAGCATGTGTACCCTTATGATATCTTGATTAAGATCATTTCTTTAGCTTAAAAAGAGTTGTTCTTAAAAAAAGGAAGAAATAAAAAAATATATACATATATATAAAAAAAAATGAAAATGATTGATTTAAGCTTGAGTAATTATCCGAGGGGGTAATGGCCTTGTGTCTTCAAGCCTTGATGCCTAAAACCAACTGGTTAGAAGTCATCAATATCTTGCTCGTTACACAAGCTAAACTCAGTTTTGAAAAGAAAACAAAAATGGAATAAATGTTTGGGAAATTCAACCTTGTTGTCCCTTGAGCTAGGGTGATACTGAGGGGTAGGTGGCCGATAAAGGTCCTCAATACTTGGTACCTTGGGTGAAAACTCAGGAGTTGCCAGTGGATCCCTATTAAGCCATATAGAATGAGATTTCCTAACCTAAGAAACAAAAATCAAAATAAAATTTTATTCCCTCTTTAACTTAAAGAATGACGAAAACTGAGCTTAAGAAAGAGTCTTAAGAAGAATACTATGAAGGAAAACCTCAATTAAGCACATGAGGTTTAGGTGGAAAGAGCTAATCAAGGGAAAATCAAGAGACACTAAAGGGAATGCTAAACATGGATGCATGACTATGTATAAGGAGATAAGGTGAGAAAACTAAGAGATTGCATATCTTGTATCATCTTGCTCAATTCTAGGAAACTTGACTACTTGGGTATCTTGTGTGAAACATTTCTATGTTGAGTCACTATAGTTTCATGAATTCCATTACATATTTTTCATTATTTTTTACTCTTTTATTTGCTAGGGGACTAGCAAAGTTTAGGCTAAGGGGGATGATTGGAGCCAAAATATGTGCTCTAATGGCACATATTCGATGTGATTTATGCACTATAAGACACTCAAATCATCCGAATTAACCCAAATCAATGCTAAGGCTCTAGCCATGGGTTTAACTTTTATTTTGAAGATATATCTCAGGTTTAAGGGAAGAAAATGGCATAAGTTGAAACCATTTTAGATTTTGAAAGATTAAGAGATTAAATGAGAAATTGAGCAAGTCAAGACTCATAGATAATGAGGCATGAAGCAAGATTCATCAAGTTTGAATGAAAATTTGGAACTCAAAATCTAGTGGTAGCATGCACTTTGAATTTAAGGCAACATTTGGAGTACTTCCTCAAAGTCCATTTTAGGCAAACTATATATCGTTTCGAAGCTCTAGAAGTCAAGAACCCAATTCTCCAAATGGTGTGCAAATCGGAGCTGAAAAGAGGAAGTTATGTACATTTAAAGAAAACTAGTCAGAGAGGAAAAATGAGTTCGAAATTGACAACTTGAGTTTGAAATGGTTTTTAGCCATTTAAAACCCAAATGAATGCAAGGAAACTTTTGGAAAAGGTTAAGTTCAAATCCTACTACTTGTTTCAAGTAAGAGACACACATTTTGAACCGAAAACATGGAGTTTTTGCATGGGTAGTGGGTAAATTCGAAATTCATTGTGAATTTCGAACTCATTATGTTGATTTTTTAATTGAGCTTTTCCATTCCACTTATGAGTTCAAAATTGATTTTGAACTCGCCCAAATTCTGAACTCAGCCACTGGTGATCGAGTTTGAGCCCCTAGACACGTCGAAACGAGTTTCAAAGGCCACCATCCAATTCAAAACACTTTGTATTCAATTAAAACTCTTAAATTTTTAAGATTTTTAGGTTATTTATGACTTTTACTTGTAATAAGTGTCCAATGAGCCTTGTAATAAGTGTCCAATGAGAGGGTGCCACATGTTAGGTCATTGATGACTCTATATAAACTCTCTTAGTTCTAGGTTTTGGGGAGAAGAATCTAGATCTTGGATCTTTTCCAGGAGTTTGACATTTTGTGGGGAAGAAGATGAGAACTTTGGTTTTTTTTTTCTTTATTAAATATATTGTTTTTAGTTTCTTTTTATTCAAGTTATGGATTTTTACCCTATTATGGATTGTGAATGTGACATCATCCCTATGAAAGGCTAAACAGCAAACTTAGGGCTTGAAACATGAAAACTCAGGGTTAAATCTAAAGGGAAACAATGGGTAAATTATTATAACAATGAAATTAATTATTGGTTAGGTGACAATTTATCAAATTCTTTTATATTATCCTTCTGAGTTAGTTTAGGGGATGATACGATAGGTTATTACTTGATACTAATGATTCTTGGCAACTCTTGATCATTAGTTATCTCGGTCTTCCTTATCATTATTTACCCCAAAAAAAGCTATAAGGAATAGGAAGGTTTAAAAAAGCAAAATCTTAAACCAGTAATCAATATCATTCATTTGATAGTTTTAGAAATCTATTTAAAAAAGGAAAAATTAGGTTTCAGATGCAATTTTGAGTTATAGAACTCAAGTTGACCGCAAACGGCCAAAGATCCCAAAACCCTAAGATCACTTTACTTGAGAAACCCTTGTTCTCTCTATTTCTATACCTTAAGTTAGATTGTGGAAAGCCTCAAACTTGAATCAATTGAATTAAAAATCAATATTCATTTTTTTATTAATTTCATTTCATTCATTTAATCCAATTTCATAAAAGATAATTCCCATATTGTTTTTCACTTTAGGATTCAAACGAAAGCAATTCATTTATTCTAGTATTGACAATTTCCATAAGTCAATCCTTGTGGATGATAGCAGGAGTACTACAAAAGTCGTAGTAACTCTTTCTCTGGTTTTTCTTGACCAAAGTTGCTACGTCAAAAGGCTTAGTATTTTGGACAACAGAGAAGATTGGCTAGTGGGGTAAAGCCATGCAAGAAGAGATGAGATCCTTGCTTGAGAACCATACCTATGACTTGGTAAAGTTACCTAAAGGCAAGAAAGCTCTCAATAACAAATGGGTTTATAGATTGAAAACTAAAAATAATAGCTCACAACTAAGATACAAGGCGCGGTTAGTTATGAAAGGATTTGGTAAAAAAAGAGGTGTTGATTTTGAAGAAATATTTTTTCCAGTAGTGAAAATGTCCTCTATCAGAGTTGTTAATGCTCAATTGAATTTGGAGATTGAACAACTTGATGATAAAACTGCATTTCTTCATGGTGTTTTGGAAGAAGAAATTTATATGGAGCAACTAGAGGGATTCAAAGTCAAGGGTAAGGAGAATTTTGTCTACAAACTTAGGAAAAACTTATATAGGCTCAAACAGGCGCCTAAACAATGGTATAAGAAGTTTGATTCTTTTATGATCAGTCATGGGTACAATAGAACCACTTCAGACCATTGTGTGTTTACAAAAAGGTTTTCAGATGATGATTTCATTATTTTCCTGCTTTATGTTGATGACATGTTGATCATTGACCATGATGCTAGCAAAATAGAGAAGTTAAAGAGAGAACTAAGCAAGTCTTTTGCAATGAAAGACTTAGGATATGCTAAACAAATACTTGGCATGAAGATATCCCATGATAGGAAGAATGAGAATCTTTGGCTATCTCAAGAAGCTTACATTGAAAAGATTCTTGAAAGATTTAATATAAGCAAAGCTAAAATAGTTGGTTCTCCACTTGCAGGTCATTTCAAGCTTATTTCCAAGCAATGTCCAACAAGTGAGAAAGAAAATGAAGAAATGAGCAAAGTGCCTTATTCGTCTATTGTTGGCAATTTGATGCATGCAATGGTTTGTATAAGACCAGATATTGCTCATGCAGTTAGGGTTGTTAGTCGATTTCTCTCTAATCCTAGGAAGGAACATTGGGCAGCTTTGAAATGGATATTAAGATATCTAAGAGGTACTTCTAGGATGTGCTTATGTTTTGGCAGCGGTGAACCTATTTTAAAAGGGTATTCAGATGCAGACATGGTTGGTGATCTTGATTCTAGGAAGTCCACTTTAAGATTCTTGATGACCTTTGCGGGGGGAACAAGTTACAGATATGTGTTGCTTTATCAACCACAAAAGTAGAATATATAGCAGTGACAAAAGCATGCAAAGAAGCTTTGTGGATGAAAAAGTTCTTACAATTGGCCCCGCAACAAGAAAAATATATTATTCATTGTGACAATCAGAGTGCTATTCACCTCTCCAAGAACTCAACATTCCATTCAAGATCCAAGCATATAAATGTCAGATATCACTGAATTCGTGATGTGCTTGAGTTGAAAGATTTGCACTTAGAAAAGGTGCATATTAGTGAGAATGGATCAGATATGTTCACGAAGTCTTTGCCTAAGGAGAAGCTGGAAGCTTGAAGGTGAAGAACAGGCTTGCTAGAGCCCACCATATGAAGCGGAGGGGGAGATTTGTTAGGTCTGCCTCTTCATTGTGGGCTAGACCAATGGAGGGCTTTTGGCCCAAAAGAAATTAAACAAAAAAAAAAAAAAACGGCAAAACATAAAAAGTGATGTAGTGAGGAGATTTGAAAAAAAAGAAAAAGAGAGAAAGAAAGTTAGGGTTTTTAGTGCATTTGATTGAAAATCAAAGGGCAAACTTTGTCCATTTTAGCTCAAATTTCATGTGGTGAATCGTTGCAACAAGATTTACAAATTCAATGATTCAGATCTTGATTTATCCTCTCTATGGTTCTTTATTTAAAAACATACTTTGGTGAGATCTAGACTTTTCTTTGTTGAAATTCATCTAGTAGATGATGATATAGATGTTGGTTAACCAAAAAAATCTTATTCTTGATGTTGTTGTGAGTCTCTAGCTATTCTAGAGAGAATTATTATGAATTCGTTGTTATTATTGGTAATAGTGGAAGTTTGACTACGGTTCGATGGTTTTTTTCCGCATTGGGTTTCAACATAAAAATTCTTGGTGTTCTTTTGGATTGTTTTATTGCTTGTGGTGTTTTCGTTGATATTTATTTTATTACACGTTGGATATTTGATGAGAATCTTATTTTAGGCATACAAAGAAGGGAAAAGAATTATCTGTTGTGTGTTGTTTTTCCGGTTTTTCTCAACACTAATTATATTTAGAAAGTGTTTTGACAATATTTAAAAATATGTATTTTAAGATATTTTATAAAATAAAAATTTGTTAAGTAAAATAATTAAAAAATATTTTTTAAAAATTTTATGTCTTCTATTTTTAAGAATAAAAGGTAATTTATTTATTTGGTTTTTGCAGTTTTGAAAAGTTTTTTTTATTTATTTTTTTGTTGTGTTGAATAGAAAAATGTTTTGGAAACAATTTTCAAACATGCTAATATTCGACTTAAAAGTGAAAAGGCTCTTAAATCTCGCGATATTTCACGCAAATTACCGTGCAATAAAAAATAAAAAACGGATAAGGTCGGCAGAGACAACAATAAAAAAAAACAGATTTCTTTAAGAAACAGGCCAAAAATAAAAAGAAGTGTGAGTGGGAGAGCATCGAACGCCACCAGGCGACAACACGTGTCTAACGCACCCACGAGCCTCACCAACTCGTGGTCCATACCCACGTGTCGCTCACAGAGTGCCTACTGCCCACGTGGACCAATCACCTCAGGGAAACTGATCGTATTACATCTCTCCCTCTCGTCCACCAGTTCTGATACCCATCCACTCTCTGCCGTCATCGTTTTGATCTCCTCGCCACGTGTCATGCCCTAAGCACCCCTTTTGTTCCAATAAAAATAGTTGTTTTTTTATAAAATAAAAAATAATAAAATAATTCAAAGCTCGTTGGAGAGGACAAAGGCGTCCCTGGAAGCTCCTAGAAATCTATCGTTACAGATCGGAATTAGGGTTTTTGCGTTCGTTTTCGGCGCTGTTGGTTGCTTGCAGCTCAGAGTCTCGAATTTTTCTGCGGTGCTTTAGGTTTTTGGGTGAGTTTCCGGTGGGATTGATGCTGGGAATCATGTTTTGGTTCAAGATTTACGTTTTTGTTTGCCTTCTGGCCAAGGTGGATTGTTTTGGTCTGGTTTGCGTCTGTTTGGTTGACCAGAAAATGTTGGAAATTGGAAGAATTTCGAAATTGCGAATTTTATTTAATTTTATTTATTTATTTATTTTTTAAGTTCGATTAATACCTAGAAATCTTGATTTTAGCTGAAATTTTAGTTTTTTGTTTGATTCTAAATTCGAAAGCAGAAGCTTCTGTTTCTGGTAGGTGAGAAAATATAAGAAATAAGAAGAAATATAAAAGTTTCGAATTTTTGTGTTTTCCCGACTGATTGATCTTTAAAATTGTGATTTAGCTTAAACTTGTGTTTTCCTTGTTTATGAATCCAGAAAGGGAAAAGATGGTTTCTATTTTTAGCTTGTCTGTTTGATTGGTCGGGAACCGAGGAGATAATAAAATGTTAAAATTTTGAATCTAGACTTTTTTTTTTCAGTATATAGGAGCTTGAAATTCTATTTCGCTAGAGTTTATTTTTAAGTTCCATTTCTGAGGAAAAAAAAGAAAAAGAAAAGAAAAGAAAGCAGAATACATGATTTTATTTCATATCTCTTAGTTTTCTCAATGTTCAGCAATCAAAAAGATGGTTAGGGTTTCTGTAATTTATATATGGAAACATAAGAAATATTGTATATATTCTTTTCCTAATTTTTGTTTGGGCTGTTTTTTGTTTGGAAAATGAAAACAGAGGAAGGTTTCTCTGTGATAAACATGACATCAGAGCCAATGGCGGTGTTCAAATTTGGTGTGGGATAAAGGATCTTTAAGGAATGTCAGACTTGCAGGTGTATGAGGTGGGTATATCTTTTCAATGCACGTAAGAACATATTATGTTTTTTATTTAGTTGTTTAGTGTTTCAGATGATATTTACATTCTGTTTTGGATTTGGAGAAGTTTACTTGCTTTCCTATTTGAAATATAGGGGTAACCCCGAAAAGGCTTTCCATGTATGGAAATATTTCATTTTCTTGGGTGGCCATTTTTCTCTTATTTAAATCTATAAAATCTTGACTAAATTCTATTAAACATTTCCACTTATCTAAGAAGGTTTGGAGAGTAGCTCCTTTACACATCTTTTGGATGGTATGGAAGGCGAGGAATAGAATGACCTTCGATGATGACATGCTTTCGATCTTGAGACTAAAATATTTTTTTGTTTACTCCCTTTGGTCAAAGACAAAGTTGTTTATAAATAATTATCCTCTAATTTTAATTAGTTTTGTTGATTGATTGGGCTCTTGTTGAGGTTGTTTTAGCCCCTTCTGTTTGGAATTTTTTTTTTCCTCTTTTGACCGTTTTGGTGGTGGATGTATAGGTATTGTATACTTTGGGTTGCTCTTTTGGCACCTCTTTTTAATATATCTTTTTCTTTACATATCAAAAAAAAAAAAGAAAGGAAGAAAAAAATCTACTAATGCTAAGGTTTTCCATGAATTGCTTCTTGTTGGATTATTTGTTACAAACAATTCTCTTATTATACTTGTAAAATTATAAGGATTTACTCCTAATTTCATTAGTTTCTTAGTTCTCTAAAAGTATATTCGAATCTGGAACACATTAATGATCAAAATAATATTATATTAGAAAATTTTAAAAATGTAGAAAGTTTGACTAAGGATGGAATGTGCAAAAAGCAGAAACAAAGGACAGAATAGAGTTTGGAAAAAAATTTAGAAAAAAAAAAAAAAGGAATTTGAACTATTAAGTCTAAATAATAGTAAAGAAACAGTATAAAACAGTAGCAAGGAAGCACCAACAAGGACAGTAAAAAGTTGTAGATATAGATGATATATGAATTGCAAAGGAAAACAGGTTGTAGTATATAGTAAGCTGGAAGGCAGTAGGTTAGAAAGAATGTTTTGTAAGAGGAAGGATAAAGAGATAGTAAGGATAGATTGGATTGAAGATGTTTATGACTTGTTTAAACTGAAGTTAATTTATTACTCAGGTGAATTTTCAGTACTATTATTGTGGAAAATTCTGTCTTCTTTTCGAGTCAAATATGACCTAAAAGAGCCAACAAACACAACCAAGAAAATTCAAGCTGCCATAACTTTCAAGTTTCTTATTTTCAAGACTCAAAAACAAAAAATCTTTCTATATTCCTTTAGATCTTTCTATATTCCTTCTCTCTTCGTCTATTCTTTGAGTGACTACAGAGATCTACTCCCCTTTTCTTTTCACCTATTTTCTCATTAATCAAGACAATGTGCAAAAGGGAAAATAATTTATATAATATTATAGGAGCAGTGGTTTATCCAACTGTTACTCTGTTAATTCTAGACCACATATCTTCATCAAAATTGTAGAAGCCAAGCTTATTTTCATAGAAATTGGGAAAGCTGTCTTCATCTTTATTCTAATCATAAATTCCGCCAACACTGAGCTGTGTTTCTCTGATTTGAAGAAAAATATGGTTTTGTTTCTTACTTTCTCTTCTCAATGTGGTCAAAAGAAATATAGATATAGATGATATATGAATTGCTATTGATTGGGTAGACATATTTGGAGAAATATAGAGAGAGTAGTGTTTGGTTTCTCAGCTTTCTTTCTCTTCTGGTTTGAACATGGAGATGAGTACATGGGACTGGGAGGGAGGAATCGGGGAATGGTAACTATGACGGCTGGGGTTGAATAAGGACAGGGTTTAAGTTTTTTTAACCATAATCTTTTATTATTTTAAAATTTTACAAGGTATAGAACTATATGCATTAAATGGGTTGTACATGGTTTTCGTCTTAGTTGCGTCAACAATTAAATGGATAAAAACAAGTATTCACTTTGAACATGGTATGTTTAATAAACAGGTTCAAGTTGACAATGATTATGACATGGATATGATTATGCTCAATTAAAACCTGCTAACTTTATGTGGTCTGTGAATTGTGTTCTCAGGTCATGCCAAAAATTGCCACCCCTACTGATGACCCCAAGCTTTTCCTATGAATCCCCTTTCTCTAACCTGTAATGGGCCTATACACCCCCCAAAACCCAACTGAAACTGTCTTTATAATTTTATTTGGCATGAGCCCCCCCCTCTTTCGTCCATGTTCCTCAACTCCAGCACTATATTATTCCAACAAAACAAGAAGCAACCAGTCACCCTCTAAGCATTATCTATGGCTTTCCACTCTTAAAACCTGCTGGCAGCCAAACTTCTGCCCACCTCAAGAGTCACAACATCTAATTTGGATTCTTAAGAGGAACATCCAATTGACCTTGGAAGCCTTGGAGCAAATCAGCTCCCACAGCCCTGTCAATCAGTCTGCTGAGAGCTTTGGTCACTATAATGAACATGGGAGAGAATGGATTCCCTTTGAGTGGCTCCCTATAGCTAAGAAGCCTGATGGGATTCTACTGAGAAGAACTACAAACCAGATTGAATAAATGCAAATTCTTATCCAGCTAATCCACTTTTCCCTGAAACCTATGTGAGAGAGTAGATACAAAAGAGGCCCAAATCCTACAAGCTTAAACTTTTAGGAAAATTAGTGGTCTAACATGGTATGAGAGCCTCATTTGATGGGAGTTCATTTGTTCAAACTTTACTGTGTGTTTATTTTCTCACTTTATTATGCCCATGTGTAAGTCCAAATAGAGGCTACCCATGATGAAGGGTGTTGGAGGACGTGATGCATTGTGGGCCCAAATTCTATAAGCTTAAGCTTTTAGGAAAATTCGTTTTCTAATAGTTACTATTCTTTTTAGTTTTCTAACATGCAATCTATCTTTCATAACCTTAAACCTCTGTCCTCCTTTAAGCCTTTATTTAAGCATTCTAATGTCTGAACTAATCACTGTCCAGAAATCTCAGTAACTTGTTTTTCCCCCCTAGAATTTCAGCAGCGCATTGTCTTTAAGCCTTACTCTGCTCTACCCTGTACTTGACCTTTTAATCCTATAATTTTTCTTCCAGGATTGGTGGTCTTAAACTTTTTCAAACCTAGGGTCAGTTAACTGGTTGCCAACACTGTTATTCAAATTTGTAAGTGCTATCTTGCATTGTAGATGAAGTTGGCATAATTCTTTTCATTGATTTTACACTTGGTGAAAATTCTGGGATCTTGTTTACTTGCTGTCTTACCAAACTTTGTGATTTAGATAAAGGTTCTTCTGTTCTGTAATAAGAGAAGAAAAATAGATTACTAGATTAAAAGTTTTGGGATCTGGTTCACTTCCTGTTCTTGCAAATTTTATGAGTTAGATTGACGTTCCTTTTGTTCTAAAATGTAGATTGTAAATTTGGTGGATGATCTCTTCATGGTCACAGAGTTTGTAAATTTCTTTGGATGATTCCTTGCTTCTTTTATTCAACTTCTCTATTATCTTTCTTTTTATTTTTTAATTTTTTTTTTATAGGAACTTCTCTATTGCATGTTTTTTTTTTTTTTTTTGATAGGCAAAAGCAGAAATATATTAGAAAAGGGCACCTTGAGGAAAACCCAACAGCATATAGGGAGTATACAAAAGGCCCCTTAAGGCACACACAAAAGAAGAGAAAATACAAAACCGACCCTCATCTAGCGCCTAGCCAATAAAAAAAACTAAGTAAAGGAAGAGGACCTTCATTTACAATTGACTTTGTCCACACCCAAAGATTACAAACAAAAGAATTTTTCAACCTATGAACCGAAAAGTCCTCATTATCGAAAGCAATCCTGTTTCTTTCCATCCAAACCGCCCAAAAAAGGCACAACGGGGCTGCCTTCCACACCTTTCTATGCTTCTTGCCCAACATAAAGCCCCTCCATTCAATAAGGGTATCTCTAGCCGAAGATGGGAGGACCCAAAACACTCCAAAGAGGGCGAACAATAACTCCCATAAAGCTCTTGCCCTAGAGCAATGTATAAGAATATGATCAATAGACTCCTCTTCCTCACAGCACAGACAACATCTATTAGCAAGAGCCCAACCCCTCTTTTTAAGCTGATCCATAGTAAGCACCTTACCCCAAGAAGCCTCCCAAGCGAAAAAACTCACTTTGGAAGGCACACTAGGGCTCCATATCAAACCATGAGGGAAAGGACCAGCTCTTCTTGAAGATAGATCATTATAGAGTGATTTAACTGAAAAAATCCCATTCGAAGTCACTTTCCACATCATTCTATCTTCCATAAGAGGAATAAGCCTTGCTCCTCGGATTGTCAAAAGAAGCCTCTCCACCTCCTCCACCTCCCAATCATTGAAGGGCCTAGAAAATCTAGGACTCCAAACCCCTTCCTCTCCCGAAGTATCCCAAAACTCCTCTACCCAAGCCTCCTTAGAGGAGGCAATAGCATACAAGGAGGGAAAATAATTGCATAAGGCGAAGTTCCCCCACCATATATCTTTCCAAAATTTTACCCTTCTACCATTCCCCACTGAAAAAACGACTTTATTTTGCAAAAGGGCACCTTCCTTCCTTATTTCCTTCCAAAATCCTACTCCATAACTCTCCCTAACTTCTTTAGAACCCCAACCCCCTTCTTCCTCCCCGAACTTCCTACTAATGACATGCCTCCAAAAGTTCTCCCTTTCATTCGCAAAACGCCAATTCCACTTGCAAAGAAGGGCCCTATTAAGGACGGATAGGTGTCTAACTCCCAAGCCCCCCTTCCTTTTGTCCATACAAACGGTATCCCAATTAACTAAGTGAGGCTTCCTCTCCAAAGCACCCCCTCCCCACAAGAAATCCCTTTGAATTTTCTCCAACCTTAGACTAACCACTCTTGGCATTCGAAGTAAAGACATCAAGTATATGGGCATACTTGACAATGTACTCCGAATTAGAGTGATTCTCCCTCCTTTGGAAATAAATTGCCTCTTCCACAAGGCCAGCCGTTTCCGAAATCTCTCTTCCACCCCATCCCAAACAGCCACAGACTTGTGGTTCGCCCCCAAAGGAATCCCCAAATAAGAAGAAGGCAGCCTGCCCACTTTACAGCCAGCCTCGAGTGCCAAATTCTCCAAATTCTCCACTCTACCAACCGGCAAAATTTCGCTTTTGTCCAAATTCTCTATTGCATGTTACTCTCAAAATATAACACATTATGAGATATATGGATGATACAAATTTACATGAACAAATGCTTTTTCCATATCAATCTAGCAAAATAAAGGATACACTTTTATGCTAATAACCAGTTATGCTTTTTATTTTAAATATTGATTCGTCACATTTGCCTGGTTACTTATCTAGGTATATTATAAATGGGTACAAGAGTGATGTACTTAAAAGGAGGATGTTTGAATAACTTGCCTCTTAGGGGTACATCTAGAGTTATGTTTGTCTTCTGTTTATGTTCTCATGAGCAATACAATCCCAAGAGTAGTGGATGCGCTGCATGTGGTACACTACCTGTCTTTCCAATCAGCCATCTTCTTGTTGAGTTATTTATTGGACATAATAACTCATAGTGGTTCATCTTAGTTATTGTACCTTTTATAAACCCAATTGTACACTAATGTTGTGGTAGCTGATGGTAGTACTCATTATCATTTGGTGAGTACTAATGCACTATGCACCCTATCCTGTCTCTCTCTTGTCAGTTATAGTTCATTCTTTTAGTTAGAACATCAAATAAATCCCTATATATTTTTAATTACATTTACCCCTCCTATGTATTTCAGGATCCCAAGAGAGAGACGATAACCAGTGGAGGGCATGATTGGGTGCCCTCTACTCTCTTGGTTCTGTTCTAAGAGGCTGTGTTGCTACTCATCATTCTAATGTTTTTGCAGCGCACTATCACGTAATCTATAACGTTAGTTTCATCATTTAGTTCGTCTTTTGTTTTAGAATGTGATGCCTTGTGATTTGGGCAAGGATCACAAATTTATCATTTTTTAGGATTAGTCATCATTAGTCATCCTTTTGAGGTTCTTTGAAAAATATAATTCTGTTTAGCGTATGATTCTGTTAGTGTTTTTCTTTTCTTTTTTTTTTTTTTAACTTTTTCTTCTCTTTTTTTTTTTCTTATGTTATCTTTTTAGTTTTTCATGTTTTATTTCACAGTTATGAAAAACACTTGTTTAACTATTTATTCATGGGTAAATCTGCAGAATTTGACAACCACTTTCACATTTAGTAGTTTGATAATGCTCTTGAAAATGTTGAGAACAAATTTCAAGCTTATTGTTGACTAGGTCAGGAATAAATCATAGGAAGTTCTTCAAACCTTGAACAGTAGCAAAGTGCACAAGAAGTTTTTGAACACTATCTTAAACACTCATGTAATTAATGCAAAATCTGTATGCTTTATGTTGTTTCCTCATCGTCCCTTGTTTTGTCATTCTTGTTTTACTCATGTTGTGTTGTTAGATGTGCTTAAACTTATTGTAGATAATCTTATTTAGTGTTGTTTCATCTTGTGGGGCTATCCTTTTGTAAGATAACAATTGATTGGGGCATTTTTAGTTACCTTGTTCTTATGAGCTCTCATTGTAAATGAATGGCAGATGGGATAGAACACTGATCTCTTTCTTCTCCCCCCTCACACCATCAGACTTCTTATTGCACTGTGCACTAAGGGAAAATCTAGAGCAGAGGGTTCTATGTTAGCATGTGCCTTTACAGATTACTAGAGAGGGAATTAAAATTTGTTTTCCTGCAACTTTTTGAAGACATCAAAGGTGTTTTCCAAATCTTCATTCATTTTCAGGAAAAAAGAGGACAATTAATCTGTGTTTTAGATCTGCTCCTTTTAGTGGTTGTTTTCACCATTCTTCTCTGCATGAGCTGTCCTTGATTTTTATAGGATGCTAATACTCTGAAATAATTGGTTTCTAGGTTTTATCTGCTCTTGACCAATTAATAAAAGGATAGAAAAGATTTTTTTAAATTGGTAAAGGTTGGGTTCTTGTTCTTTTATGTGTTCCTGTAACATTCATAAATGTAGCATGATAGAGATATTAGTGAGAACCTTTTAGGACAAATGTAGCTAAAAATGTAATTGTCACTCCCACTTCAGATGTAACCATTGGTGCAACTGTTGATCTGATTATTCCAGCCATAATTAGTGCCATACATGTATCATGATAGGGATCGTTACTCTTTTTTTCAACTGGTCCTTGTGTTCCTCAAATAAAATCTCTTAATTATTGTTAAGGCTGCTGAAAGGTGGGATATGAGGCACACTCAGTGATGGGTTTAGCTCTTCTTTTCTGCATGTCCTTGGAAATTTTCAATTCAGACATCTCACAGATGGACGGAGTGGATTTATCACATGAACACCATTCCTTGTATGTTACAAGTTATTTCTTCATTGCGCTGTACTCCAATTGTTACTATTCTCCCCTTCTCCATTACCATGACAGGTCTTTATGAAGTAACACAAATGAGAATGAAAAAGGTGTTAAGAGATCCTACTCCTTTCCACGAGGTAGCAGGGGGAGAAGGTAGCATGAATTTGACTCCCCTTCTGTGTAAGATAACTAGGGAAAAAAAACCAGTCAGTCCAATTCCCCAGCACATGAAATCTGATTGTGGATAAACCCCATCATCTCTGTGAAATGAGAAATCTCAGTTTAGACAACTGTGGAACTTCTCAATATCCAACTTACCGGTCACATCTGCTCTGGTGCTTTGAAATCTGGAGTCATATAGCTCCATTGGTAGCAAGAACTGCACCAAGGATCCACCTTTTCACAAAAGCATTATGAGATTCAGATGCCACCTTCCTGATGACTTTCCTCAATCCACTGGTCTAGATCTTTACTAGAAGTCTGTTTAGAACTCCAACCAAACTAATTGACTAAAATTTGATTTCCATTACACTGCTCTTCTTGGGCGCCAACACCAAGAAGGCTGCCTTTTCAACCATTTCTGTAGCTTGCAATTTGTGATCCATGCATGTTATCCATGTCTAGACGCTAATTATGGTACATAACTGGGGAAAGATTGGAGATTCATTGCCATATGAAAAGATTGGAGATTCACTACTGAAAATTTAGAAGTATCATCCATATTGAGAATATTTTAGAATATTTTATTCTTTGAATTATTTCCTATGAATAGGCTATTCCCTTAAATGGATTTAGACCATTGTATCTGTAAATATGATTATATGCACATGGTAGATATATGAATCATAAATTCATTCTCAATTCATCTTTGTGTTCACGGTATCATTTAGGAATTCATTTACCTTCCCCAAAAAATCATCTTCAGGGGGAGAGTATTGAGAGAGAATATCCTTTTTGGGAAGAAATGGGACCCTTACCCGTGTCATTACCAAGTAACCCACAAAAATCATACTCATAAATGTTACCCATTGTCCAGCCTTTACCTAATGGACCAAGCATTATAGATTCTAATTCAAGGGGGGAACCACTACAAAAATAAAAAAATAAAAAAAATAAACCGAGCTACATGTCTACTCTCGAAGGAAAAGTGATTAGAATAGAGAATCCCAAACATAAGCCAAGCAACTCCTTTGAGTGATGACCCTCTGAATGAAACAGGTATCTTTTCACTAGACCCAAGTTCAATTCCTAAATCTAGTAATCTAGATAGTGCTTCACATGACCTCAGTGTTCCCATTGCACTTAGAAAGGGCGCACATTCCTGCACTATGCATCTCATTGCAAAGTATGTCTCATTCCATAGACTTTCTTAGAACTATAAAGCCTTTACTTCTAATCTCTTTAGTGTTCCACTGCTTAAAACTATACAGGAAGCCTTGGGTCACACTGAATGCAAGATAACAATCATGGAAGAGATGAAAGCTCTTAAGAAGAATGGTACCTAGAAAATTGTTGAATTGCCAAGAGATAGAAGGACCATGGGTTGTAAGTAGTTGTTTACAATTAAATACTAGGTAGATGGAAGCATTGATAGGTATAAGGCAAGACTTGTAGTCAAAGGATTCACCCTAGACTTACGAAATTGACTATTAGGAGACCTTTGCTCATGTTGCAAAAGTTAATTTGATTTGAGCACTACTTATCCCTTGTTGCAAATTTGAGTTGGTCGATGCATCAACTCAACGTGAAGAATGCTTTTGGAAACGGAGAGCTAGAGGAGGAGGTCTTCATGGACCTACCACCAGGTTTTGAAAGCATGCTTGGAGCTGGAAAAGTATGTAAGTTAAAGAAGTTTCTCTATGGACTAAAACAGTCACTTAGAGCCTAGTTTGATCAATTCACCAAGGCTATGAAATGGTGTGGATACCTACAGAGTCAAGCCGATCACACATTGTTCTACAAGCATTCAACTATGGGTAAGATAGCCATACTCATCGTATATGTGGATGACATTATCCTTACTTGTGATGATGTAGGGGAACTAAAAGTCTTGAAGAAGTTTCTTGCAAGAAAATTTGAAATTAAAGACCTTGGAGCCCTAAGATATTTTTTTGGCATGGAGTTTGCGAGGTCTAAGAAGGGAATATTTGTGTCACAAAGAAACTATGTACTTGACTTACTTAAGGAGACTGGTTTACTTGGTTGTAAGCTAGTAGAAACCCTAATGGAGCCCAATCTTAGACTACAACCAACAAGTGCAGATAAGGTGATGAATTGAGAGTAGTATTAAAGGTTAGTTGGAAGACTCATTTATCTATCTCATACTCGACTGGACATAGCATTTGTAGTGAGTGTAGTGAGTCAATTTATGCACTCACCGAGGGAAGAACATTTTGAAGTAGCCTACAGAATTCTCAAGTATTTAAAAGGAAAACCTAGAAGAGGCTTACCATTTGAGAATCATGGTCATTCACGGATTGAAACTTTACATCGATATTGATTGGGCAAGAAGTGTTACAGATTGACGATGCACATCAACCTACTGTCCATTTATTGGAGGCTACCTAGTGACTTGGAGAAGTAAAAAGCAAATTGTGGTAGCTAGAAGTAGTGTGGAGGCTAAATTTAGAGTTGTAGCTCATGGGATTTGCGAACTTTTATGGCTGAAAAAGTTACTTGAAGACCTCAAAGTGACAAGTCCTATGCTTATGAAGCTCTATTATGACAATAAAACAACAATCAATATAGCACATGATTTGGTTCAATGTGATAGAACCAAACACGTAGTTGATTGACACTTTATCAAAGAGAGGTTAGATGGTGGATTGATATGCATGCCTTATATTCCTACAATTGAACAATTGGTAGATGTTTTTACTGAGGGGCTACACAAGGGACAATTCAATAGCATAACTTGGAAGCTGGGTATGAAAGTATTTTTAAGCCAATTTGAGGGGGAGTATGGAAAGATTAGAGATTCACTACTGTATGGAAAGATTGGAGATCCACTGTTGAAAATTTAAAAGTATCATCCATATTGAGAATATTGTAGAATATTTTATTCTCTAAATTATATCCTATAAATAGGCTATTCCCTTAAATGGATTTAGACCATTGTATCTATAAATATGATTATATGTACATGGTAGATATATGGATTAGAAATTCATTCTCAATTCATTTTTGTGTTCAATAACTTTATCATTCATAGATTGCATTTGGTGTATTTCTCATCTTTGATTTCAAGCTAATATCAAAGTTGTTTCTTTGCATCTTGTGAATTCCATGAGTTCATAATTTAGATGTGAGTGAGTTGGATTTGTGGTGGGTGTCACATTAAGGGCTGAACACTTAGCAAAATGGAGGATTAAAATACTCTTTGTGCATTAACGAACATTATTATCATCAAATGCAATGAGATTTCTTCCCTTTCGTGGAAGTCGAGAAAAATTGTAGTGAAAGAACATTGTTTACCAAAAGAGGAGAGGTAGACCAGCCATGCCAAATGTGTAGGCTGTTGGGAGGTTAGGGTCCAAGATTCTTGTTACTAAGCTTTTGGTGTTGGGTAGGCGTTAATGAAGACTATTAACTAGAATAAATGTTTGGTATCCAAAAGGAAAATGAAGGTGATAATGAATCTTTTGTTCAAAGAAGCTTCTAATGTGTTTATGCTTCAAAAGATAGGGAAGTTGTGTGATAATTTTTGTGAATAGCATCTAGGTAGCTAGAAATGTAGAATAGCTAGAACTCCTTGTTAAGGAGGTATTATTATAATTTTGGATTCTAGGTTGTTTTCTTGAGCTAAGGTGGTATATATACTCTTTTTTAGTTTAACTATTCTAAGATAGCAGAGGCATTGTTTGGATTTCCTTAGTTTATAGGTCTAATGGCTTTATAAAATTTCTTTAGAAAGATAGATTAGACCTCTTTAGGCTAACCTTTCCAATGTCATGTACTATGGGATATTTTAATGTTATTACAAGAGTTTGGGATCGGTGAAGAGGCTATAGGATTACCTTGATTATAAGAGACTTTGATCCCTCTCTTAGAAATGCTACCTTCATGTGGTCATACTTGTTGGAGTCCCCCCACTTTTAATAGGTTAAGTAGGTTTTTTATGCCTTCTTTGGATTAGGATGTTAGGCTCCTCCATGGTGTGTAAAAACCCTTGTCTCACATTGTTTCAAGCTATGACCCATTAGTATAGAAATTAATCATTTTAAATCAAGATTGACTTTGTTTAGATTTTAATTCAATCCTTTTAGGTTTTGAAACATGTGGTTGCTTTATCTTGAGTTCAAGGATTGTATTAGTACTTGGTTAGGCAATGGGTTGGGAAGGTTATATATCCATGCAAAATTTGGAAATTGTCATTAAAATATAAACTTAGAAGAGGCTCATTTTTGGATATATCAAGGGAAGAAAGCCATCAAGAGGGGCATTGCCTTCATTTAATCTTATGAGAAGGAAGAGGTTTTGACAAGTTAATTGGGATCTTTAAGGGCTAGAAAGAAAATGTAATTAGAAGATCTAATTTAAGTGGAGAGGTGCATTGGAGGCAGAAAGCCAAAGTTGAATGGGCTTAAGAGGGGAGTGAGGAGAGTGTGGGGGGTGGTTGCATAAAGCGGGCATGGAAAGTGGATGAAAGAAGAAGAAACTGATCAAATGTTTAGTACATAAGGAAAGGGGTGGTAGATAGCTGAGACAATATTTCAGAGAGATTTTTGTCAGACTTCACCAGAAATAAACTGAAGGTCCTTGGAAATTTGAAGGTTGGGAATGGTTCTATTTCTATGTGGAGTGCTAGTAAAGCAGAGCAACCTTTCACATAACAGGAAATCCAGAAAATGGTCTTTTATATGAATAAAGAGGAGGCACTAGAACATGATGGTTTCACTGTAGCTTTTTATCAATATTTTAATTACATAATGAACGAAGTTCTATTGAAATTTTTTTCAAAATTCTATGATATGGAATAATCAACATGAGCACTAAAGTTAGTTTCATTGCCCTAGCACTTAGGAGTCAAAACACTAAAATTTATAGTTTAGACACATTAATTAGATGACTAAAATCATAGCAAGGGTGTTGTCTGAGTGCTCAAGAGTGTTTCAGAGAACATTGTTGAGGATGGGAAAATTTTGCATGCAGTCATAGTGGTAAATGAAGTAGTTAGATGAAAAGAGAAAAGGGAGTTGTTTTTAAGATTGTTTTTGAAATATGATCCCATAGACTGAAGCTTTTTGTTGCATGCTTTAGAAAGAAAGATTTTTGGGTGGAGTTAGAGATCTTGGATTTATGGGTGCTTATCATATCCTATTTTGCTGTGTTAATAAATGGGTGCGACATAGGATGGGTTAAGGGGTTTAAGATAGGATGATCAAGTTATATCATGGTAGCTCTGTTTTGAGTGGATTGATACTGAGAGTGGAGTATGGTATCCTAGGAGGCTTCTTGGTGTGTAGAATTAGAAAGAGGATGACTCATTTACAATTTGTAGATGCTGCAATTTTTTCCACAAGAGCTAGTGAACACAAAAATGAATTGAGAATGAATTTCTGATTCATATTGCTACCATGTATATATAATCATAACCTATTTACAGAAAATAATTGAAAGATGTCAAGGATCCTATAGAAAGATATCACAATGTTCTCCTTGAATTTGAAAATAACAAGAAAAGGGAAAAGTTCCATTGGGACATGAAACAAATTGATAATTGGTTCCAGTTACTTTTCAGGATATCATGAGCTAGTGAACACAAAAATGAATTGAGAATGAATTTCTGATTCATATTGCTACCATGTATATATAATCATAACCTATTTACAGAAAATAATTCAAAGATGTCAAGGATCCTATAGAAAGATATCACAATGTTCTCCTTGAATTTGAAAATAACAAGAAAAGGGAAAAGTTCCATTGGGACATGAAACAAATTGATAATTGGTTCCAGTTACTTTTCAGGATATCATGGAAGATCTTTGGCCAGATCTGCCAATCTTTCTCAATTGTAGTGCTTTGTGGCCTTTACTAATAACTAGAAAGTAAAAGGGCTTGAAAAGCTAGTCAAAAGTAAGTGGAGAAGAATGGTAATCCACACCAGGTTCTTATTTGATTTTTTAGGCACCTTTCATGAGCTGAAATGCTCTTTGTTGACCTTGGTGGAAGTTTCAGCCTTGTCCGATTGTATGTGCCAGCAGGAAGTACCAACTAAGTTGCTTTTTTCTTTTTTCTTTTTTTTTGATGAATAAGAGAATGTATTAAATAGTGCAACTAGCGCACAAGAGTAAAAACAAAAAAGAGGGAAAACAAAAAATACTCCCTCCAACAAGAACCGAACCAATCTATAAAATCAACCAAAGGCATAGTGGGGCTTACAGAAGCGGCTTGTCTTAGATGTTCCTTACATGTTGGTGGGAGGAACTAAAACCAATCTAATAGTTTTTTATTTCTTAGTTACCTGCACTATGACAAAAAATTCTGAAGCTACCTCTTCTATTACAACTAGGGAACTATCAAAATATTTTGGCCTTTTTCAAATTGAAAGGAGGAAATTATTTTGAGTTGGTAAAAACATACATAAAAGGCAAAGGGAAATTGAGTCATCTCATGGGACCAATTATTATCAAAGATGATTCGAAGTTTTTTTTTGGGATGAAGAAGACACTCAAATTATGTCTTGGTTATGGAACTGGAAGTAGCCAAAAATCAACTATATACATGTATGTTTCTCTCAATAGCAAAGGAGATTTGGAAGCCATTCAACAAACTTACTCCAAAGTGAGAGAGATGTTGCTCCAAATCAAGATTCAGTATTCTTTTTTTTTTTTTTTTTTTGTTAATGAAAAACAAGATAAGTAAATATTTATAAAGATGAAAACATGAGAAGGATGAGGAGTCCTCCCCATGATTATAGAAAACTTGATCGTAGTAAGGGTGACATTTTCAACCATATAAGGAGTCTATACAAAAGGTTTAGGCTATAAATGTCATTCCTCTTAAGGATTTCCATTCCCTTTTGATTTACCCATTGCAAGCCAATTGAGTTGGATAAGTCTTAAGAGGAATGGCATTAAAAGCCTTGGTGCATGAGGCTAAAAAAAAAGGAATAGAAGTGAAGTAAATCCCATAACACCTCTATCATCCTCCTCTTCTCCAAAAAATTTGTGCCATTTCTCTTTGGCCACATAATCCAAAGCAATGTGTGACAAGCTATTTGCCCAAAGATCTTGCCTCTATTGGAACTCCTTAAACCCCTATAGGAAATAATCATCACATCACATATACTCTTGGGTAGAATCTAATTAATCCTCGCTTATTTGAATAAATGGTGCGAAGCCTTAAAGTCATCAAACAATGCAGAAAGAGATGATCTATAAACTCTCCACTTTGCTTACATAGAACATACCAATTAGGCCTAAACGATTTGAAAGGTTTTCTTAACTGTAGCATGTCGTTGGTATTTATTTTTTTGTGCCACTATCCAAACAAAGGCTTTAACCTTAGATGTTAGATTTTCGAATAAATATGGTTGGGGAGAGGAGAACAGAATTTGAAGTATTAGATGAAACCATGAAGAAAGATTTGACTGTGAATAGTCTTGAAGAGGTCAATAACCATGTTCGCACATCTGAGGTGGATGAAGGCAAGTGCACACAAGTAAGGGATAACATGAGTCTTTTAAGGTCTTCAACCTCCAAATCTATAAGGTTGCAACAAAAATTTAGATTCTAAAAAGATGATGAATAATCACCAAGGATAGTTGAAATGGTAAGATTTTTTATTGCGACAACTTTATAAATATATGAAAGTTGTAAACACAAAGGTTGACCCCTTGCCACAAATCCTCCCACAAGTGAATTCTCGCCTTGACGAAAACGAGTGTAACTTGAAAAATCCTAGAACACCTATGCAATGGCCTTCTAAGGACACCTATGTGACCATCTAACTGTAATATATTGGTGTCTCATCCATCAAAATGTATCCCATAAATGCTCAAAATGACTTGATGCCAAAGACCAAAACTTTTCTTTGGGAAATTCCAAAGCCATTTACCAAAGAGAGCACGATTCCTCAGAGAGATCAACCCAAGTCCCAACTAATGAGATGATCTTTTCTACCCTCCCCAACTTTCGACCAAAGAAAATCTCTTTGCAATTTCTTAATTTTAGACGCTACTAATACTAGAATCTTGAAGAGTGAGAAGAAGTAGCTAGGGATGTGGGACAATCATGTCTGAATTAAAGTGATTCTACCTCCTAGAGGCAAAAAAGTCTTTTTCCAACCATCTAATCTCCTCAAAACCCTGTCAATCATTGGGTCCCAAAATGCAACTACCTTTGGAATCCCCTCTAAAGGAAGACCTAAGTAAGTTAAAAGCTAATATGAGGCTTTGCATTCTAACGTTGCAGCCGACCTAATAATTAAATCTTGACTTGAGTAGGATTCACAATTCTAAGCAAGATACTCTCTTTGTAATTGAGAATTACAATGTTATTAAAGTTGTGGGTTGTGTTGGATCATTATTGAAAATTTTAAGATGGAATACAATAAAGATGCTTTAATACATCTAGAGTTTGTTGGGAAAGGAGGACTTTTTGATTTCTTAGCTGGTTTGAGTGTGGAATTTTATGAGTTTAGGGTCCAAATTATTAGGAGAGAGACCTTAGCATCCCTAAACAATGCCTTTGTAATAATTAGGGGGGAAGGAGAATAATGAAATGTCATGTTGGAAAATAATAATGATCTCATGGAAGGTTCCACCTTGGTTGTTTCTAAGCCACATGGAGTTGAAGGGATTGTTATTGCTGCCACTGCCAATGCCATAAACTTAGGGAGGACTGAAGGTCGAAAGCCAAGTGATAAAGATTCCCAATGGTGTAGTTACCACCTCAAGCTTAGACACACTAGAGAACCCTATTGATAACTCTTTTGAGGAAGGGAAATTGAGGCAAGGAAGTTTAGGATACAAATCCTAAGCAAATGTGGCTAATATGGAGCCAAAACAACCAGAAAATGCACCTTAACGAAAGATGGAGTTCAACAAGGAAGAGATAAACAAACTTAAATAGCTCATCCCATGGCTTGAAAAACCAGGAGGGTCTTGTAATTTTACCTAGATAAGTAAGTATTCTTTAGCCTTGAGTGCCTCAAAAGATTAGTTTTTAAGCCCGTGGATCATAGATTTAGGGGCTTCCAACCATGTGACAAAACGTGTGTTCATGGGATATTTTCCAATAAAAAAGGGTTATAGATGTTATCATCTTGCTTCTTGAAAATCAATCATTTTTTCCTAATACTTATCTTCAGGGGGAGAGCTTAGGTGAAGACAAGTTTCTCTCTTATGGTTTGCCTTATTTACCTTTTTCACCTAAGGTCGCACCTGTAGGTTCTACCTCCTTATCACCTGGTCAAGAACCCTCATAAAAAATGGATCAAGGGGGAGTTAATGCGACTGACATGCCATTATAGGTTTGTTGTGGGCAGAAACAGCCCCCAACTTTATTGAATGCATGCTCAAGAGTTTGAACTTGAGCCAGGTACTGAACACGCTAACTCCACTTTGTTTCTAGTGTCATTTCTCTTACTTCAAATTTGTTACTCTCACCAGAAACTCATGATCAATTTGTTCAAAATGAAGATTCAGAAGAGTTTCTTGATCTCCATTTACCAATTGCCCTTGGGAAAGCTATAAGAAAATGCACTCTAACACACCCAATCTCCAATTTTATTTCATTTGAAAACTTATCCCCATCACATAGAGCCTTCCTTACCCCATTAATTCCTATTGAAATCCCTCAAGCGGTTCAAGAAGCACTTAAAAGTGAGAATGGGAGGAAAGTCATGGAAGAGGAGATGTTAGCTCTAGAGAAAAACCAAACTTGGAAAATAGTTGAATTACCAAAGGGAAAACAAACTGGTTGGATGTAAATGGGTGTTCACTGTTAAATATAGAGCTGATGGGATGTTGGAGAGATATAAGGCTAGGTTGGTGGCCAAGGGATATAAGCAAACTTATGGGGTGGATTACCAAGAAACATTTGCTCCGGTAGCAAAGATGAATACCATTCATATATTACTATCCTTGGTAGCTAACTTTGGTTGGTCGTTGCAGCAACTTGATGTTAAGAATGCATTCTTGCATGGTGATTTAGAAAAAGTGTAAATGGTAACACTATCGGGTTTCAATGGAGACTCCAAAAGAGACAATGAATGCAGATTAAGAAAGGCGTCTTGTGGCCTTAAACAAACTCCCCAAGCGTGGTTTGGAAGATTTGCAAAAGCTATGAATGACATGGAGTTTTGACAAAGCCAAGGAGATCATACACTCTTTATCAAACGTTCACATATGGGTAAATTTACTGTTGTCATAGTTTATGTTAATGATATAATTGTGATAGGAGATAACATTGTGGAAATAGAAAGACTTAAGAAGAAACTAGCTAAAGAATTGGATATAAAAGACTTGAGAAGACTTAAGTATTTTTTGGGGATTGAAGTGGTTTGTGCAAGGACGAGTATTTTTATCTTTTGTGAGTATGAAACGTTTTTATTTGAAAACAAGCTTTACTTTATAAAAAAGTCTCTTCAAGGGGAGACAATCACCAGAGAAGATTCTTTTTGAAAAATCTCAGGTTTGTTACTTTTGTTCATACTAAATTCAAATTTAGTGGGGGAAACAGAACTTGAATCACTTGTGCCTACACTAAATTCAAATTTAGGGGGAGAAACACTACTCGAACAACCTCGCATCCAACTTTGTGTCTACTTAAGGAGGAAGAAAGATCAAGGTATGGAAAATCAACCTCCTACAATTCACAGAACATCATATCTAAGTGTATGTACCTTGGAAGAAACAAGTATTCTAACTCCTAAATCTCTTCCATTTGTTATTCCAGCTGCTAAATCTTTGTCCTTAGATAATTCTAGTGTAGATAATACCTCTATTGATGCTCTAAATGTTCTAATTGCTATTAGCAAAGATACTAAGGTTTGTACTAAACATCCTATTGCTCAACATGTTTCATATCATATACCATCTCCCACTTTGAGGGCCTTTACTACTAATCTTTGTAATGTTGAAATTCCAAAGGACATACTAAAGGCTTTGGCTATAAAAGAGTGGAGGCAAGCTGTTTTGGAAGAAATGAGGGCACTTGAGAATAATGGGACATGACAACCTGTGGATGCACCAAGAGGGAAGAAACTTGTGGGCTATAAATGGATATTTATTATCCAATCAAAAAAAAATAAATGGATATTTATTATGCAATACAATGCAGATGGATCTATTGAAAGGTGTATAGCAAGGCTGGTTGTGAAAGGCTTCACATAGTCCTATGGGATTGACTACCAAGAGACATTTGCATCAGTTGTAAAACTAAATACAATAAGAGTTTTCTTGTCCCTTACAACCAATTTGAACTGGTTTTTACAGCAATTAAATGACAAGAATGGTTTTCTAAATGGTGAATGAGAGGAAGAAGTTTATGTAGCCTTGCCTCCAGGTTTTGAAAGAAGATTTGGAAGTGTGTAGGCTGAAAAAATCACATTAGAGATTGAAACAGTCACCAAGTGATTAGTTTGATAGATTTGCTAAGTCCATTAGAAGTCGTGGATACTGACAAAGCTAGGTAGATCTTACTTTCTTCTACAATCATTTTTTTTTTTTGTTTCGTTTTGTTTTACTTTGTTTTGTATTGTTTTTTTTTGATAAGCGAGGAACCTTCCATGACTAAACTCTTAGAACTCTCCATAGGGACCCAAACCTCTGGGTGTTGATCGAGCCCACAACAACCAGCACCGGGTAAATCGGGGTGTCATTAGTGGCAAGATTCAAACCTAAGACCATGTGTCTCTTATTGGGATCACGCCTTCTAGCAATAACCCTGATCGACTAGGTTCCCATGGCGGGCTTTTCTTCTACAAACATTCTAGTAGTGGCAAGCTTGCTACACTAATAGTGTACATGGATTATACATCTTTACTGTATATAATCTATCCAAATTGGAGAGATTGAAGAATTTTCTAGCTGAAGAGTTTGAGATTATGGATCCAAAACCTTGAGGCACTTCTTGCGAATGGAGTTTGCTAGTTCAAAGGAAAGTATTTCTATGTTCCAAAGGAAGTATAAATTGGATTTGCTCAAAAAAACTAGATTTCTAGGTTGTAAAACAGTCGAGACTCCAATTGATCCTACTTGCAAATTAGGGTTACTAAAAGAGATTGTATGTTGACAAAGAACATTTAGAAGGGAGTACAAGAAAAGGCTTAATGTTTAGAAGCAATAATAGCCTTAAGATTGAAGCCTACATTAATGCTAATTAGGCTGAGAGCATAATGGATAGGAGATTTGTTTCAAGTTATTGTCCTTTTGTAGGAGGAAACCTAGTGACATGGGGGAGCAAGAATCAGTTGTTGTTACAAGTAGTGCTGAAGCTGAATTCAGAGTAGTTGCTCATGGTATTTGTGAACTTCTTTGGTTGAAGAAACTGTTTGAAGATCTAAGAATTCCTAGTAAGAAGCCAATGAAGCTTTACTATGATAACAAGGCAACCATTAACATTGCTCATAATCTAGTTCAACATGATAGAACAAGCATGTTGAAGTGAACTGTCACTTCATCAAGGAGAAGTTGGAAGTTGGACTAATTTGCATGCCTTATGTACCTTATTGAAGAACAATTAGCAAATGTTCTAACTAAGGGACTTCATAAAAGGATGTTTAATTGCTTAATTAACAAGTTGGGAATGATAGATGTCCTTGAATCAACTTGAGCGGGAGTGTTGAAGATTTCAGATATTTAAGAGTTTCTTCTACTTTAGGGCTGAAATAGTTAGGATAATTCAATTTTATTTTGTTGTATTTTGAAAAATGTTGTTCCTAGTTGATAGGAAGTTAGTTGTAGAGTTTGTTAGTTCTTATTTTGTAGCTAGAATTCAGCACATAATTATATGTAAATAGACATCTATATTCCTATTTTTCTTTATGAAAATAGTAAGAATTTTTCCTTCTTCTCTTAAACTGCATCCATAGGTAGATGATAACACAGTTTAAAGGCTAGAAGTTTCTAATACTCTGAAAAACTGGTTGTTGGGATTTCTGGATGGCAACTCCTTTAGTCTTTGGAATTCCAAAAATAACTAATATTCATCAATTTCTCTTCTTTCTAGCAGGTTGTAGTGTCCATATGATTTGTCTGTTTAGTTTGTGAGGTGGTGGATGCAATCCTCAATGTTTATTATGCTTATGATATTACCATTGCTTTGTTATATTGAACATTTTCTACTTGTAATATTTTCTTTTTATTTCTTTGTTAATTTGTTAGATGATTTTGGAATTGCATTATGGCTGAAGTTGTTTTAGTGGTATTACAGCTGGAAGATATTGTGTGGGATGATTTTGCTGAGAGTGATGATCATATAGTGCCTCATCCTGGTGGTGAACATGGGAACGAATGTCCAGTTCGGGGTGATAACTGCAAAAGACCGCGATGTGAAGTAATTGGTGTCAATAATAATGCTGATGACAGGAATGCTACTAAATATTTTAGACAGGGAAAGGAGGAGACAAATTTACCAACTCTGAAACACAAAAGGGATAAAATGTTGGAAAAGGGTTCATGGTCTTGCACACCTGATGGTGTATTTCCTGCTTCATGTGATAGTGACTCAATTAAAGAAACGACAACTTTGTCATCTGATGATACTATGATGTCTACTCGTTGCTTCAAAAGTAGCAATATAGAGTCCATTGATAATGAGTTCTGTGCAAATGATCCTATTCTTGGTGATAGATGTGTTGCAGTTGACAATAATCTGTATCGTTATCCGCTCAGTCACCTTTCTCAAGCAGACAATGATCTCAGCTTTTTTGATAATGCCCGGGATGAGAAAGAATGCAGTGATCTTTTATATTGTGGGTGGCCTGACATAGGAAACTTTGAGGATGTTGACCGGATGTTTAGGTATTCCTTGCTTCACTTCATTGGAATTTTCTTTCTTTCCTTCTGATTATTGAACCTTATTGTCTAAGAATATATCTCTGGTACATTGTGCTTTCATATATCCTCAGACCCATCTATTAAATATGTGTGTATTATATTTTTTTTCCCAATCTTGCAGAAATTGCGACTCAACATTTGGGCTAGGGAGTGCTAGTAATGAAGAAGAGTTGAGCTGGTTTTCATCTTCGCATACTAATGAAGAATCTGAAGATGCAATGAAGTTGGGCTTTAAGTTTCCTCCTCCTGAGTCAAGTGTGTTAAAAAGTGCATCAGAACAGAATGAAGCTTCTAGGCCAAATGATGCAAGTCCTTCAATTTCTGAGTCAATCAAGAAGAACGTGTCCATTGGTTACAAGCCAAGTCCTCAAATATCTGAATCTAATAAGCCAGATGTTCTTAGTCATTTATCTTTCATGGATGGGTCAGAGACGGTAACTGAAAGTAAGGATGATTTCACATCCAAGGAACATGTAAGTAAAAATTATTTCATCAAATTACCACTTATATTTACAGTTTGTTTGATGCAGGAATTTCTCCAATTTCCAGTTTTTTCTTAATTTTTTTTTTTTTTTAAAAAAAAATTGTGTTTGTGTTAAAAATTTGTTAGGTTCTTCCATAGGTTTTTACTGCCAAGTAGTTTGAATAATGGTGCTGAAAGTCATCCATCATCAAGTTGAGTAATGATCAGTGGGATGCTATGTTAGAAGAATTTATTTGTAATCCATGAGAATTTATTTCCCTCCTAAGTTGTTAATTTTAAAGGACTTCCCCAGTTAGTTTTATTGGATGTAAATGTTATGCTGTAAGCATTTTGGACAACAATCAAACCACATTTTATTGTGAGTCTACATAAGATTGCATTTGGACTTACGGCATTTGTTGGTATTAACTCTCTGTTTTTGGCAGGCCTTCTTTTCTCTAAAAATGAATTGTAATGGACATGTTTTATTCTTAGCAATTCACTTTTGATGGTTCTTCATATCACCAGTGAAGACTATCCCTCCAAGATGGGTAATGATGAACTTGGTTTATTCTTCAATTTATATGTATATATATGTTCTTTGGTATAGTCTGTCTTGGTGGTGTATTAGAGTTTTTACAATTGAGACTCTCTGCTTTGATTTTCTGGATATCTTTGGAAATCATCAATTAGATGTGCATTTTTCTCTATGTTACCATACCTTCACTTCTATAACTACGTACGCTTTGACATGACAGGTTTATTTGCACAAGAAGCAGTCAAAGCATCAGAATCTATCGGAGGGAAAAAGAAAAGATAGATTCACAGAAAATGGAGGTGGTTTTCATCATTTTCCCAACCCCAAGCAATTTGCTGATGTAAAGCTTCCATTTGGGGACTCATCCTGCCAAGTTCTTGCCACCTCAGGCATTCGAAGACAGGAACAAAGTGTTGGATCTGATTCCTTGTGCTATTCACACATCCCTTATACTCATTCTAACTACATTCACCCTTCTGATCAATTTCCAGTCAGTCCAACTCCATCCTGTGTCAAATCTGAAAACAATGGTCACTCACCCTTTTCTCCTAAGGAGTCTTCTTATGCATCAAATATACAGTCCATGGAGAGCTCTCATGATGCTTCATTTGAGACTCCTGCTATAAAAGTGGATGAGAAGAGGGAGAAGCTGTATCGAAAACAAGGTTTTCAAACCTCTTTCGCTATCAGTTCAAAGCACAAGGACTTAGTGGTTCAAGCTGCATGCTATGATCCAATTTCAGTGCAGAAGCAACTCAATCATTCTGAAAATGAAGTTGAAGGTCATAGTGAAGTAGAAGGAGGTAGCATAAGTATTCCAATGGAAATGAATTCTTCAAATGTACAGGACAACTCTTGTATGAGCTCCATGTTGGAAGAAATTTCACTAGAAGCAACTAGTTTCCGCCAACTTCAAAATGTCACGGAACAGGTATACGATTTTAAGAATTGTTACTATGTAATTTGAATTTAGCTACTTCTGAAATTACAGTTATACAGAAAGAATCCATAAGCATGTGCATGTATTTGTAAGAATGTATGTTGAGATACATTTTCTAGTTGTGTTATGCATTATATTTTTCAAAACTTATGCATGTCATAACGTTTCACGAGCACCACCAGAGATACAATGTTTATGGAATGCATGGTTGCTTTGAATTAGAACATTAATCCTGCTTGAGCATGGAGAGTAAACTAGTCTTATCACAATACAGTGTGAATGGAACCAATGAATTCTTCCTTGATTGGACACAAGGAATAGAAAGTGCTGCTGTGTAGTCAGGCCTGAACATTATATCATACATTGTTCTTCCTTCACACACACACACAAAAGAATTCTTCCTTGATCAGACACAAGGAATAGGAAGTGCTACTGCATGGTTGGGCCTGAACATTCCTAGAAAGAAACACACACACACACACACACATATAATGCATTTCTCACTTGTGCTTGGGTGCAAACTATGTATGATATAATGTTCAGGCCCAAATAAGTAGTAGCACTTCCTATTTCTTGTGTCTGATCAAGGAAGACTTCTTTGGTTCCGTGTGTGTGTGTGTGCTGTGGGCTGGAGGTGAATCTGGTGATTGGAAAACAAGAGAACACACACACACACACATATATAATGCATTTCTCACTTGTGCTTGGGTGCGAACTATGTATGATATAATGTTCAGGCCCAACTATGCAGTAGCACTTTCTATTCCTTGTGTCCAATCAAGGAAGAATTCTTTGGTTCTCTGTGTGTGTGTGTTGCGGGCTGGAGGTGAATATGGTGATTGGAAAACATGAACAAGGACTAGGCAGTTTTCCTTTTTCTTTTTGGGTGTGTGTGTGTGTGTTTGGGGTGGAGGTGCTGGGTTTGGTTTGTGTTTGTATCAATTAAAGCATTGCATGTTTACTAGTACTGTGTTGTTTGTTATGTGCTTCGATTATGCTCTATATTTTGAATTAATGAGCTGATCATGAAAGTTTCCAGTTGGATATTAGGACAAAACTTTGCATAAGGGACAGCCTGTATCGCTTGGCCAGAAGTGCTGAACAAAGGCATAATTGTGGAAGTCTGAATAGTAGCAGCAGAGATGATGGGGATACAGGTGGACTATTGATGGCTGCAGAGCCAAATAAGTATGTATCCACTGCTTGGTTTTTACTGATGATGTACTCACTATTAATTTGTTGATATTTACTTAGATGTTACTTCTAACAGTTTTTTACTTTTTGTTTTTCACGTTAAGAAAATGCATAGGTCTAGCAATAGGTCTAGAAGTGCTTCAAGTATAACACAATGCTATAGCTGGCAATTCTTTTGCTGGCTTGTTTGGCCGACCTAGTCTGGCCTGGAGAAATTTGGCTTTGACAAACTGTCATTTCCTAACTCCTGGTAAGTTCTGAACATGGCAAAAAAGTGCTGGAATTGCCGCACCACCTTTTCTGACCTAAACCCTGTTTATTATACTGACACAACAAATTCACTGGTTGGTTTGAAAATTTTGCCTCATCCTAAGTTCAGGTCCTGGTAAGATTAGGATGTGCTAAATAGGCATAATCTTCCTTAGTCCAATCTTGAATTGAGGCAATGTCAATAGATTTTGCTTGGAAAGAACTAGGGATTCCAGTTTTTCCAGAATGCCTGACCTGCACTGCTCCTATTACTGTTAGTCATATTGTCAACCCATGATGTAATACCTTAAGCTTTTGCGTCAAATTGTTTTCTTAACATGGTATCACAGCTTTGGTTAACTCACAGTTTTCTTGTTTGAGTTTCTACTTAAGAGACAGGTTACCAAACCCAACAAAATGAGGAAAAAACTGTGAGAAGACTAATAGGATTCTTATAGTCAAGATCTGATGAAGGCAGTCGATTGATGAGATGAGCTGTAGACTACACTGTCTTTCCTCACTGGGATTTAGGAATGTGTATTTGGAATAATAAGCCTCTTGCTTGTTCTATTAAGTGACTGTTTTTCCTCTCGGCCACTTTATTTATTGGGGTGTATCAATGTATGAAGATTGGGGGGTAGGATCTATTCTTTTTGGAGGTATCCCCTTCTCCTAGCATGAAATTGTATGCAAATCATTTTATCGAAGAGTGCAAAAATGGCAGTGGCATAAAACTTATTTTTCATGAGATAAACTCACTTGACCCTTGTGGTATCATCAATAGAAGAGAAAAACTACCTTGAGCCTGAAATATTAAGAATTTGAGGATATCTCTACACATCATTATAAATCAAAGTAAAAAGAACAGAAACCTTTTTATTGCTTAATGGAAAAGGTACATGATGATGCTTAGCATACTCAAACACCTTATAATGTATTGAAAAGGATGACCTAATCTTAAGTGCCTTAACCAAATCTCTTCTTGGGATGGAATTTTCCTAAAAAAAAGGAAATAAGGGTGAAAATATCATTGCTATTTTTGGTTTCAAGTAGAGCCCTCCTTTTCTCCTAGCATGACCAATTGTCCTCCCTACAGGGAAATCCCATAAGAGACAAGGAGTTGGAAGAAGATGACAAAAATTTAGATCATTAGTAATTTGATGAATGAACAAGAAGTTTAGGAACATGCAATAGATATTAGAGATATGGAATGGGTTAAAGGGACTGTACCCCAGCTTGCAGCAATAGCAAGCATTCCATTGCAATTGTAATTTCTGATTTACTGGATAGGGACTGAAATGTTGAAAAAATCTGGGGAATTTGTTGTATCCTCTGTGGCTCCTGAGTCAACGACCTAGAACCCATAGAAGGGCCCCTTGAGATGATAAGAGCATAAGAAATTCACTTGCCTAGGCCAAAGAACATGAGGCACCAGGCTTCTCCAACTGTGCAAGGAAGTTTTTGGCCTTGTCTATATCTTGTTGAGTCTTTCTTTGTCTTGTTTCCCTTTTCTAATTAAGAATTCTCTTCTGAATTCATGAGATGTGCTTGAGCAGGTTTCTGACTAGATTGACTTCTTCTTCCATCACTTTCATTTCAACCAAACTGGGCTTCCTATGAATTTTCCTGCAAGTTTCTCTAGTGTGCCTGGCTTTATTGCAGAAATTGTACCAAAGGCTATCCATCTCATTTGGTTTTCTTCACCAAATTTCTCACTAGTAACAGCACTATTTTTGCTTTGAAGTCACCAGAGTCGATCCATTTGATGGTATTATCAAGCACAACACAACGATTGTAGAAGGAAAAAGTTGAGTCATTAGGGATTTTGTTTGCAGATAGTCTACATTTGGTTCCTTTTTCAGGAAAAAGTAGTGTTGGGACGTCTAGAGATAGAGAATGGGCATATGTACCTGCATATGAAGCTGCATGGGGGATTTTGATCATTTGAGATTTTAAGGCCTTCCCAATTTAGTAAACTGTGGCTGGTTCCTTTTTTATAGCAGTTAGTCTGTCTTTAAAAGGAGAAGGGGCTCTTGATTTCTTCAATTTATAAGAAAATTTTTTTAAGAACTTGGAAGGATTTTTGGGTGGAATTGGAAGACCATTTGGTTTAACTTATCCCACTTAGTGTGTAGGGAGCAAATTTAATGTCGTTAGAAGTGGGGTAAAGAAATCATGGGAAACTAGAACTGGCCCAAGTATGTGGGGCTTCAACAGAGTGATCAGGCATTATTTGCTCATTGATCCTCCTCCCAAGAATGCCAATTTCACTTGCTCAAATTTATAGGCAACCATTGTAAGTGGTTGACTTGATTCATGTCTTTCTCATACAAAGAACCTGCTTCCCAGTGCCTTCAGAAGGATCTCTCTGTCCAGTCTCTGACTATTATTCCATCAAGATAGACATGGATGCACCCATCGTTTACAAAAATTAATTAATGAATGGTTGAAAGGATCCCGGATCATTGATTAGGAGGCCTAAGGTTCAGGTAAAAGTTGCAGTGTCTTAACAACAAGCTGAAAGTCTGGAACAGAGTTACAATCTGAGACCTAAGAAGAAAGAGTCCATTTTTGGGGATATTGTTGATGTGGATGCTTAGCAAAGTACAGTTGGTTTGTGTAAAGAATTGGAAACTCTAAAAACCACTAGGAAATTGGAGCCAGAGGATATTTTGTTGAAGAAAGAAGTATTTTGAAGACAATAGATTAGAGTTGAGTGAGTTAAGGAGACTCTTAACATTAAATTTTTCCATGAAGTGGCCTATGCTAGGGGAAAGAAGAAGTTACTAATTTCTAGAACTGGTCACTTATGGATAATCAGGTTAACAATGTAAAAGTTGCAGTGTCTTAACAATAAGCTAAAAGTCTGGAACAGAGTTACAATCTGAGACCTAAGAAGAAAAAGTGCGAGTCCATTTTTGAGGATATTATTGATGTGGATGCTTAGCAAAGTACAGATGGTTTGTGTAAAGAATTGGAAACTCTAAAAGCCACTAAGAAATTGGAGCTAGAGGATATTTTGTTGAAGAAAGAAGTATTTTGGAGACAATAGATTAGAATTGAGTGAGTTAAGGAGACTCTTTAACATTAAATTTTTCCATGAAGTGGCCTATGGTAGGGGAAAGAAGTTACTAATTTCTAGAACTGGTCAATTATGGATAATCAGGTTAACAATGTCAAGGAGGTCTTCGGCTTGTTTGGTCACCTTTATTTCAGGTCAGTTGAGGAACAGGAAAGGATTGAAGGTTGGATTGTCCCCCATTTCCGATGAAAGAGCAAGCAAGTAAGATTGCCCTTTTTAAAATGAAGTAATAAAGGAAACTGCTTTTAGTATAAAAAGAATAAGGCACCAAGTCCTGATGAGTCCCCAATTTCTTATGAAAGATCAGGCTAGTAAGAGTGACACTTTTAAGAGGAAGAAATAAATGAGACTATTTCTAGTATGGAAAAGAATAAAGCTCCATGCCCTGATGAGTTTTCATTCAGTTTCTTTTAGAAATGTCAGCTGACTATGAAGGAGGACTTTCTGAAATTATTCTCCATGTTTCATAATGGTTGGTTTTCAGTAAAAGCTATAATAGAACTTTCATTGCATTGGTTCCTAAGAAAGTCTCCACAAATAGGATTGTAGATTTCAGGCACATTAGTTTGGTAACAAGCCTCCACATGATTATTCTCAAGGTGCTACCATGATGTTTTTTATTTGTCTTACAGGAGAACATTTTCCCTTCCAGGGCGCTTGTGGATGAGATACTGATCTTGGATGCAATTGTAATTGCAACCAGAAAAAATGGTAGATGAAAAGTCCAACCAGGAGAAGTGATGATCTTTCAAGTTGATTCTGAAAATGTTTATGATCATGTGAAATGCGAATTTTCAGATCATGTTTCATGTAGGAAATTCAGATCATGTTTCTTGTAGGAAAGGTTTTCAGTCAAGAAGATGATCAGGAATTAGGGGAGTTTTGACTTTGGTTAGCTATTCAATTCTAGTCTATGGCAGCACAAGAAGATGAGGTAGGCTTCAAAAAAATTGGATTGGGTGGTCCACTTTGTCCTTTTCTCTTTACTATTGTGATTGATGTGCTGAGCAGATTAATATATAAAACTCAGGATAAAGGTGCATTTAATTGTTTTGGGTGCTATGGGCTAGAAGATTTAGGTTTGTGGCTACTAAGGTAAGGTTTTTAGGGGTGGTGCAAACCTTGTTTTGATACCATGTCAAAGAAGACATAGATATCCCTAATATTATGCTAACAGAATCCCTAATAGGCTTTTCTTACAGAATCCTTTAGGTTGCTCTTCACATCTTTTGTTTTTTATTTAAGTGATAACTCATCCTCCATGTATTTTTTTTTCTTTTCGATGCAAATAGATTGATATTTCTTATTAAAAAGGGCTGGCCAAAAAGATCCATAATCATACCATTTTAGTTTGTTAAGGAATGAATGAAGAACTCAAGTTTATAACATAAACATAAAAGAGACCAACTGAATTTGTAATACTAAACAAGGTTCTTATAGTTGCTGGAATAGTAGACTAAATGCCTACTTTGCCACTGCCTCAACATGTGTTTGAAACCCTTGTAAAAGTTTTTCCACCAGAGCGAGACTTCACCAGCAAGATAGAGAGATGCACTAGGTGGTGGTGTGAAATAGCACCTGACATCTGCAGCTGCTGGTGTGATCATCCGTATAGGGTTGTCTTCCTCACTCCTTAGGTTTGAAGGAAAAGTGTTAATTGATTTTAGGCTTTGGTGGTGATTCCAAGGAGAGAAAGTAATCACGTGGCCCATTGCTGATGAAGTTGTATATTGATATTAAGGTTGTGGTAATCAAGTGCACAACCAAATTTGGTGTGTTCCAACCATGTTGCAGTAGATGGGCGCTAAGTAATTAGTTGCTCCATGCTACATAGGTTGAATAGTTTTTGGAAAATTAGAAACAGTCTATAAATATCTAACCAAGCTGCTGCTTCTTTAACCTTTTATTATTGATGAAAACTGAAAAGCTAGGTAGCTACTATCCAAGTTACTCCAAACACTATCTGAGCCAAGATTTCTTAAGGAAAAATCCTTTGCAATGAGATGAAACCAGAAAGTTCTGGATAATCACTTAGTATATTTCTTCTAGGAAATCACAAAAAAATCCTTACAATAAGTAGGTTCTTCCCCTTTAATTTTAGCCTCAACTACTTTTTGATGGTTTCCAATATACAATTAGTAGCCTTTATGTGTTCGTATACTATAGTTCTAGTAAAACTAAAAAAATAAAAAATAACTGACCTTTTGACTTCTAATTTAATAAAAACTTTTCCCATGATAACCTTAGACTATTCAAACTTGCTATCAATTCTTTATTAATGACTGTATCATTCTCTCCTTCTTAGAAGAAACTCGTCCTCAAGTTTGGTGTTGTTGGAGAGCTCTTTTACTTTCTCATGAGTTTGAAATATAAACTTGAAGTGTAGACTGTTGAATATATTCCCATATGTTTTGGCAAATCAACCGCATAAGCATTCTTCCCAATCTATCTGATGATTCAGTGGGGTCCCATCTTTTTTTGTATGCTGTGTTGACTGCCTAGCGGTCTTTGCAAGTAAATTAGAAGGCTGTTCAGGAGAAGAGAATTGCTGGTAGAAAAATAGACTCTTAGATGGGCTTGTTGGGATAGGTCAGAATGAAGCAGGAATGATAGCAGAAATGGGAGCAGCAGCTACTAAGGTAACCTGGACCTCGTTTAGCTAATCCCGGAAGGACAAGGATAGCATTGAGAGGTTGTAAATAAGATGGCAGGTTGGGAATAAATGCCAATTGGAAATCTTTCCTTGCGTTGGTGCACCATCACCATGTCACCTTCTTGAAAGCTTTGGCTATGCCTCTTCTAATCTGCATATTTTTTTTACTTTTTATTCAACTCCTCCATCTTCAATCTGATTTCTTCATGCAGTTTTTTCACTAAGTTAGCTATATTTTCGCCCTTTAAGCTATCTCTTCCAATTTCTTGTAATGGAGCTAAATCATAGAGATCCATTGGTTGCTGCCCATAAATAACTTCAAAAGGACTTTTGCTTGTGGTTCGATTCTCTTCATAGTTATAGGCAAATTTGGTTTGTGCAACCAAAGCTTCCCAATGCTTAAGATTTTCTCCAATTGAGCACCTCAACAAATCTCCCAAACTTCGATTGACAACCTTAATTTGTCCATCTATTTGAGGATGATAGGAAGTACCGGATTGCAACCTAGTTCCAAGCTTCTTCCATAAAGTTCTCCAAAAATGAGAGAGAAACTTGGAGTCTCAATCTAATGTGATTGATTTTGGAACTCCATGCAATTGAACAATCTCTCAAAAGTAGAGAATTGCTATATTTGATGCATCCATAGTCTTCTTGCAACAAAAGAGAAAAGCCATTTTTAAAAATCTATCAACCTCCTCAAAGATGGAATCCATTCCCATTAACTGCTAGGCAGCCCCACCACAAAGTCCCTTAGAACTGCAGGAATTAGCAGGGAAGTGTACAAACCTCTATTTTAAACTTTTCCTTTTGATTCCTTGCACGTTTCACACCTTTAACAAGTTTGTAAACATCCCTCCTCATTTTTGGCCAAAGGAACTTTTGTTCAATCATAGCATATGTCTTACCTTGCTTAAAATGTCCACCTACGCCTCCATCATGCATGTCTTGAATAATCTTTTCCCTTAAGGGGCAATCTGGAACTTTTTTTTTATTTCCTTTGAATAGGAAGTCATCATGCAACAAATACTTTCTTGGCTGCCCATTAGTACAATCTTTCCAAATTGAACCAAAGAAAGGTTACCCGGGTAAAGATATTTGAAGGAATCAAAACCCTTAATGGTAATAGACATACTAAATAACAACAAACTTCTTTGACTAAGTGCATCTACCACTTTGTTATTTGCTCCAAACTTTGTGTTTCATTACAAATGAGAATTGTTGCAAGTAAGAAACCCAATGGGCACACCTCTTGCTTAACTTTTGTTGGTTATTGAGATGCTATAAAGCTTCATGATCTACATGTAAAATAAATTCTTGATGTATCGAGTAATGCTCCCAATGCTTAAGAGCCTGAATGATAGCATAAAATTTCTTTATCATAAGTGTTGTATCTCCTTGTGTCATTCAATTTTGCTCTAGAATGACACAGGTCTGCCTTCTTGACTTACAACAGCTCCAATCCTAATTTTGAAAGCATCGCAGTCTACTTCAAAGAGCTTTTTAAAATCTGGCAGCACGAATACAGGGGTTGAGCTGAGCATCACTTTAACCTTCTGAAAACTTTCTTTAGCTTGTTCTGACCATTGAAACCTCTCTTTCTTCATGCAATCAATTATAGGAGCAATTATGGTGGTGAAATTCTTGAGGAAGCATTTATATAATGAGGGTTCAATAGTGTCTTTTCTTTCTATCCTGAATCATGTGTCTTTCTCCTAAGACAGAGAGAGGTAAATAAAAAAGTCAAATCGCACCATCTCTGTAATAGGTAAATGCCTCGTTTTCTCCTGAAGTAGTTGGAATTATTTGTAATAAGATATTGACTACAATTGAAAAGGTCTTGTCAATAAAATTTCCATTTATCCGCGATCTAGGCATAGGTAGCAATCCATTCTATAATTCTTTTCATTACCTCTTGTGGGAAAAGAATCCCACAAACAAAGGAATTGTATAATATGAAATAACAAGCCGCTGAGTATTGGAAACAAGCTATATCACTTACTCCTGGTAATTATATTGAAGCGCATAATTGGTTGAAGATCACGAGGCGTTTCGAATACAAACACTATTTATTATTTCGAATTTTTTATATTTCTTATTATTTGTTGGACCTATTAGTCAAATAAAATGGATCATTCCTATGCCTATGGGAAGAACCAATCAAAGAATTTCATTATATCCCTTCTAAGATCATTCTATTTCATTTGGTATCTCGTAGGGATAAACAATACACAGATACATTAGAGAATATATTTCTTTATTTTCTTATTCTTGATGAAGGGTCTACAAAATGAGTTCAACTTCTAATTGCTTTAACCTTACTCTTATCAACTTTTATAATGAAGTTATTATAGCTACTGTCCAAGTAGACTACAACCATGTTACTTCAAACAACTTCAAAGCCAAGGTTTCTTAAGGAAAAATCTAGGAAAAACCCTTTGCATAATAAGCTTTATCCAGAAAGTTCTGGATAATCACATAGTATATTTCTTCTTGAAAATTATAAAATAAATTCTTTTAATAAGTAGGTTCTTCCCTTTTATAATGCTAGCCTCAACTACTTTCTCATGGTTTCCGAAATGCATTTAGTAGCCTTTATATATTCATTTACTATGGTTCTAGTAAAACTAAAAAAAAAACCGATCCTTTGACTTCTGATTTAATCACAAACTTTTCCCATGCAAACCTTTGACTATTCAAACTTGCTATCAAGTCTCTATTAATGACTACATTAATTATGTTCTGGCAAGTTTAGCATTTGTGGGATGCATGCTTTAACTTTAGGGCAAGCTTTTTAAGGTTTATTTAATTGTGGGTACTAAATGAATATTAGGACGTTTTGTGGTCATATTATAACTTTCCCAAAATAATATTAGGATTAAGAGATATGTGATATTTTCTCCTCTCAATAATTGTTCACACACTATAAATCTTTGAAAGTTGCTTCATGATTTGCACTAATTGTAGTGTTACCCTCATTTTACTAAGAGTTAAAAGGTTTTAATTGTAGGAATCACTAATCTTGCATTTTATTAATTATCATATGTGGAATTCCAAAATTGGCAATTATTTTTAGAGTTTATAAAAAATTTTAGTAGTTTTGACTTTCTAAAAGACAATAAAATATTGCATTTGTCCCCCCTTCTTTACTATAGTAATTCAAACTTCAAAAAAAATTTAAAGATGTAGCAGGTGGAATATGTGTCAATATGAACTCCATTCTTTTTGCTAACCCTTGAGAACCAATTCAATCTGCATTAGAATTTTTTTATTTTTTTATTTTTTTTGGTCGAGTATGAAGTTCAGTTTTCTACAGTTTTTTTTTTTTTTTTTTGTAAATGATTTGATTTTTCATTTTCTTTTTATTGATTCAGGTGCACTGGATTTATGGATATGGAAACTGATACAAATCCAATTGATCGGTCTATAGCACACTTACTGTTTCACCGGCCTTCAGACCCATCTATAGTGCCCAATGATGCATTATCTCTGAAGTCTCAAAACATGGTAAGCAGTCACATTTGCATTCTTTATGCTAGACAACCATTTTTTCCCATGATGACTGATTCCTTTGAATTTTATTTACAGATGCAAGGTTCTATCACCAGTCCGCCGGTAGTGGCTGAGAAACTGGTTAGTCTGGAAGAAAATGCTGTTGGTTCAGATAAAAATGTAGCTGATCTTGACAAAAAATAATAAGGAATCCTTGACTTTGGCATAAATACAATGGAATTATGTCTATTTTGAGTTGTCGCAGATAGTTATGTATAAATTCCATTTCAACAAGCCCCAGCATGGATGCCGGATTTAATCGCATGCTTTGGATGTCATTGCTGAGATTTGTTTTGTAGTCTCCTGGGCAAGATCTTTATTTGCTTACCTGTCAGTCATATTTGCATCTTAACCTCTTCATGTTAATTATATCAACCATTTATTAGATGCATTTGTCTTTATGTTTGAACATGTAAAGAACTTGACCACAAGCTTACGCATGTAACTAAGACTCGGTGACTGACATTCTGTTTTCACTTTTCTCATGTATCTATACGAACCTTTAAAGCTTAGGCATGGTAAAGAACTCATGTAATAAATTTGAGATCATCAAATTGGCTTCAAGATTTCATCTGATCTGTGGTAGTAGTTGCTTTATTAGATTTGGGTATTAGTTTCAATTTTTAGTGTAACCTTCATTGCAGAGGTTTACTTTTGCAGTTACTAAAGTTCATTGACAAAATGATTTTACTTGTTATTCTGGTTATGTGCCTAATTCATTACTAGAGCCACTTTCTTCTATTGACAATTAGCATCTTATGTTGTGTTATTGCAAGCATTTTCTTTGCGATAGTTTATTGTTCTTTACTTTTAAGTGGAGGCTAGAAGATGAAGCTGAAGTTAAAATTATAATTTTTCGAGGGTAATATTGGTATTATGAAAGTTCAATTAAACAGCTTTTATGCATAAAAGTAAAAAAAAAAAAAAAAAAATTGACTGTTTTGTTTCCCATAGCTCTTTTGGATGAATTTCAATGATGAGTTGACCTAGAGAAGGGAGAGGGTGTGAATAGGTGTTTTTAAGAAGCTGATATGGTTTGCTCGTAATGATTCTTTCTCATCGAAATTTTTTACCATTGATGTTTTTCTCCTTCTGTTACTTTCAATAAACTAGCCAAATCACATGCAAGAATGGATACACTTTTATTTTAATAAAACCCTATTTACGTGAATGATTGAGCTTTCCTCTCAAACAAATTGGGATTTGCCTTTGGCAGGCTATGTCCTCAAATAACAAATCTTCACACTTAATAGGATACACCAACACTCCCAACAAGCAAATTAATGCAATTCACATGCAAATGTAACAAAAAAAAACTCCATAAGCAAGATATACCTCAACTTTTAGCTACTTTAATTACAACTTCAAATATCTTTTAATTTTAAAAACCAAGCTAGAAATTATCAAACCATTTCAAGGATTAAATAATCAAATATTAGCTCAAATTCTCAACTAATCTACTCATTAAAACAGTGTAACTTTTTGAAAACTAGATAAACACAAGGAAATAATAAGAAGAAAGGGGGGGGAGAGAGTAATACCAAGTCTTGATATAGAAAATCTCCAAAGAGATGAAAAACAAGCGACCTATAAGATTTACCTAGTTCAAGTTCATCAATCCTTTTTAGACTATTTGAGTAGTACTTTTCAACTTAAGTTATACATCTTCCAAAGTATACTTAAGAGTTTACATTAAGTTTGATCTTGACCTCTTTTTGAATCCCAATAAAAAAGAAAATGAGTTTTACCATGATCTAATAACAACAAAAGACAATAATGAAAGAGCCAAACAAATCAAGCTCATTTTAAAATAAAATCTAATCAAAATTGTTTTGAAGTTCAAAATGAGTTGGATTTTCTTGGAAGACAAGCATACCCATGCTTGAAAGGGAAGGGGAGTTCAATGGAGTGTATGTCATGGTTGCCTAGTGTTCTCCAACCTGAAAACAACAATTAGGGTTTATGTAGGGAGAAAAAAACTCAATCCAACAATTGGAAATATCTCACATTGTGAAGTTGGATTGATCCTATTTAAGGTTGGATCTATTTTGAAAAAGGATAAAAGAAATAATAATAATAATAATAATAATAATAATAATAATAATAAAATAAATAAATAAAAGACTTAGCCAAAAAGAGTTATCCAATTACTCCCAAAGTTTCTTTCTGAAAAATATCCAAGATAACCATTAATTTGAAAAATCTGATTAATTCGATCTCATCCATCCACCACCTCAATTGCATATCTAAACTTTCAAACAATTTCAACACCTTCATCATCATTAGAGAAGTAGTCTTAGGGAGAACTCAGAAGACCTAAGTTTGAAAGTACACTTAGGGATTTTTGTCCATAATTGTCAACTTAGCTAAAACGCTCACAATCTTCCCCTTTGACTATTTTGGTACAAAACCCTTTACAACACAAATAAGTACAAGCACACCTCATCCACTCTCATACAAGGAGTACTCACCTAATCAACCTCACAAACTAGGTACCATTAACCTTGCAAATAATGATCAACAAGTACACAATTAGTAGCACTTGCGCATAGACTAGAGTATAACATAAAACAAGTATCACAATGCAATAATTTAACAACAGTAAATATCCTTCTCCCCTTTCTTATCCTAGGAAAAAGTAAAAGGGAAGTTCATTTATTGACAATATCATATCCATAATATGCACAACTAAGTGGTAAAGAAAAATGAGAACATTGAGATATATAACCTACTACATATGTAGAGATGTGAATCAAAGAGTGCTCAAACAAACACTTTATATTCCCAAACAAAGATAAACAATGACAGATCAAATCAACTCATTTGGAGCCCAAAACTAGCCAATCAATATAAATATCTAAGGCAATTATCACCAACATACCCATGGCAATATGATAAAAAGAAGAAAGTGTTTAGCAAATGGGAAAATGGTTATCCAAGCAACTAACTAAAGTGTATCAAAGATGGTCATGACTAAAAACCTACATAGATTACTAGCATAAGCTAAGAAGCATAAATATGGAATACCACCTATGGAAACTTAACAAAGGCTCTAGGAGCTATGAAAATAGATATAATAAGGAAAATTTTCCTTTAACTCTCATTACAAGGGCTTAATCTAAAACCTCAAGAAGGTGTTCTACTACTATAGAAATGAATTCCAAGCCACAAGGATTTGCCATCATGGACTTTGGAGATATGAAAAATATGTTGCATGCACTCACAATAAACAAATAAAAGGCTAGATCTAGCATTACTAGGAACCAAAAACAACAAATTCCATAAAGCAATAGGAAATCCCATAAACATTCTACTATGAGGATATCCACAAATGAAAGTTAGAGAAACAACCAAACAATGGACTTAGATTAAGACAAAGAGATTGAAAGACCGTGGATGCATGATTGTCAGAGTCAAAAGACTACCAGAGAGAGATTAAATAGTGTCAAAGAAGTCTCAAATGAACACCCACATAGAAGACTCTAACGTCAGCTATGAAAGGTGAGCTAAACAACTTCCTAGATAAATTCAAAAAAAAAAAAAAAATACTTGTCTTGGTTTCCATATTAAGTTTTATTTTGAGCTAAGGTACAATTTACCCAAACATCTCTACAAGCTATTATTGAGCTTAAAAAGAGTTTGATATTGTTTCTGTTGCATAGATCTAAGATGTCAACAAACTATGACAATAGTAAATTCTTAAGTGAAATTTGACATATGCTCTTTTAAGTTAGGATATGTCAATTGATCATACAATAAGAGAATCTATAACTTAAGAATGGTAGAGGTAATCTTAAGAGGCTAATAGCTTTCATCTTATTAGATTACAAACACTAGTTTATGGGTAGACTATATACAGTGGACAGTAGGTCATGGACCCAAGCACTTAGTGTTTCATTGTAATATACACAAGTTAATAAAGTGCAATTAACTCTCTATAGTGGAATGTTGAGTCAATTTAAAAATTGAATTATAAGGGAATCGATACTATCCTTGTGGGTCTTAATGGTCCTTGCTCGAACTCATATATCTTTATGATATGGTTTAAGAGGGTTGGATCGGTTTTTAGTTCACTTATGTACATAAAGGTGTTTTGATGATTGCAAAAGGTTGCACAAAAATTAGTAAACAATATCTCTAAACTAGGCTAATTGATTAATTAGTCTTCTATTAGATTATTAATTAATTAGAATCCTTTTAGACTAGATTAAATTACCCAAGCCTAAGGTGAGCTCAAATCACTTAAGTGTATAGGGAAGTCTACAAATGCCCCCATAGGGGTTAGGGCTTTAGACTAATGTCTCTTCCATTTTTTCCTATATGTTTAGATGGAGAATCCTAGCCTCCAACCTTCAAAGATCTCCACCATCCAATGCTAAGGCTCAAGGACAAATGATTGGGTGGAAGATTAGTGGGTTTAGAAGACTTTCAACTACTAGTGCACTCGACAACATTCTTGATTGCAAGGATCAATTCTAGGAACATCCGAATTTTCGATAAGCACTCCTTACCCGTAATACTAGTTCCTATTAAGTTTTGAATGTTATTGTTTCCGTTATGCATAGGGATCTAGTGGCCCTAGGAATAATTGCATACACCAAATGAGATTCAAGGCTTGAGAACAAAGTAATTTGTGATTCATAAAAAGTTGTGTCTTTAATGTTTCTCTTCTGCACAACTATATTTTTTCAAATTTTCTTACTAAGCAAATAGATTCTAAATCATATGAGACCAAATCAAGTAAGAATGCTTTGAATTCTTTAATGGATCTACTAATTTTTAGAGTTCACAAAGTTGACCTAATTAATTATAGACTTAATAAAAACCAATCTAAAATATTTTGTTTGTAATTGAGTATTAAATATGCATATATAATAATAATAATAATAATAATAATAATAATAAAACTTGGCTTATTTAGGTATTAAAAAAATTGAAAATTTTCTTGTTTTTAAATAAAACTTGGCTTATACGATATTAGAAAATTATGATATTTCTTTTTTTTCTTTTTCAATACATTTCAAATAAAAAATTATTAACCAAAAAAAAAATCAATTATACCTTTATGAAGATGTTAATATTCATATTTCATAATATATACTAAAATAATATATTTTTAAAAATATATATAACTTTATGATTTTATTATAATATTAATATTCACATTTTAATAAAAAACTATTTATTTGTTGATCGATTTGAAATTACAATTTTTATTTTTTATTTTTAATAAGACTTGAATTAAATTTAATTAATCTTAAAAAATCAAATTAATAATATCTTATAAAATCAAAATAGACAATATTATTAAAAAAAACTAAAAAAAAATATCCAAACAATATTTTTTTTTTGTTCTTTAAAAATGTTTTTAAAAAACACCTTTATTTTTAGAAAATACCAAAAGACTGTTTTTTGTTCTTAAACTTAAAAATATTTTTTAAAAACAAGTTCTTAAAAAAAAGGCCAAATAGACCCTTAGATATTTTTTTATACAATATTTATGTTGGAATTAAGCCCTAGAAAGCATAACATGATGTAATAGATATAGATGCATTTATAAACTTATTTATTTATGTTTATTGGTTTCCGTTTATTATCCCATTTGCATTAATTGGTTATTTGAGCATTCATGCCCCACATCACTCACATTATATACATAGTTTGGGTGTATTAGGAGTTGCACAGAAGATCAAAATCATAGGTTCCTTGTAGAGTGATGAGTTGTTCATAGTCGGTTAATGGATTTGGGAAATCCATCTGAAACTGTAATATACTACCTCCTAATTAGAGGGATGACTTGTCTTATCTATTAAGATGGTTTTCCCATGGTGAGTGTCAGTGTATGTAATGCGCATTGGATAGGACCTATGGTGAATCATGACGTAAGGTTATTAATTGTCATGATTCACCAAGCTATTATACTGTATGAACCCTTAACTTTGAGAGGATATTGAGTTTGTGTCAAAGTCAACATGAGGCTTTGACCTATGAATGAGATCCTAAGGTAGTCATATATCACTATGTATTGGGTCACAATTGATGGAAAAGTATTCTAAAAAAAGGCATCATGATATCTCATGGATAGAGACAGTGTGTTCCCTTGGGTGACATATGCTCTAAAATACTATAGTCATAACATTTTCTTTAATGAAAATTTGACATATGTTCCTTGGAGCTAGAGTATGTCAATTGATCATATAATAAGTGAAATCTGTAACTCAAATATTAGAGAGGTAATCTTGATAGGTGATAGCACCATCTTATTAAATTATGGACACCAATTCATGGAAAGTCTGCATGTAGTGGATAGTAGGTCATAGACCCAAGGTACATCTCATTGTTATTTATATAAAGTGCTAGAGTATAATTGATTCTCTTTAGTTGAATGTTGAATAAACTTCAAAATTGGATTTTGAGGGAGCTAGTACTCCTATGGACCCCAATGGTTCCTTCTCTAAGCTCATATACCATGATGACATAGTTTATGAGGGTTAAATTGACTCTTGGTTTACTCTTGTGCATAAGGGCATTTTGGTAATTGTGTAAGGCTACACAAGGGATGGTGAACAAGTTATCTGGATTGAGCGAATTGATTAATTAGATGACTTTATATGATTAATTAATCAATTAAAACTCATTTTAGGCTAAATTAAGTGACCAATATTTGGTGGGCTTAAGTCACTTAAGCCTAATAGGGAACCCTATAAATATCCCTTTAGAGGTTAGGGTTTTCTTCATTGCTGGAGATAGAATCGTCTTCCACCTCTAAAGAGAGAAAACTTAGGATTCCTCTATCCAAAGCCCACACTTTAGAATGTCAAGATCATGGTTCAAGTCATTGGGCAAAAGATCTTAGGTGTTAGAGACTTTCAGATTCTTTGTTCTTCATTTTCATCGAGTGGAATTGATTTAGGAACATCCAAATCAAAGGTAAAGTTTTCTAATACTTTTCCTTTTGATCCTAGATTTGTAAAAATATGACTTTTTTTTTTTTTTTTTTGCTTCCATTTCATAGGATCTAGAGGCCTAGGGTAGTTTGCATACACATATATGATCAAGGTATGGTAATGGAGAGGTCTAAGGTTTCCAACAATTTACTAACTATTTCTTCTAGTTCTTGGTCATAGAAGTCTTGTATTTCTACAAGTTGGAGATCACTCTACTATGTTTATGAGCTAGATACGTGTGATTTGCCTTGTTTTTTGCATTGGACTAAGGTTTGGTTAATTTCATATCATGAGGATAACAAAAACAAGGCTTGATTCTAAAGTTCATCTTTAATTGTAATTGACAAGAAGATTCCCTTGGAGTAATCAAGAAAAAACTATATGAAGCTAAAGAGGAAATAAAAAAGAAGATTTATCAAGATTAATTTTAGGTTAATTTATGTAAGATTATGGGTATACTAAGTTAGGATTGCATATCATTTATTTAAACATTCAAAACTGATCTAATTGAACTCAAACTTACCTTAAATTTCAAAATTGGATAAAAATTTTTTAAAATGAAAATCACCTTTGTAATTGATGTATAAAACGTCTTCAAAATCATAAGGAGTTTGTTTAGGTTTTTCCTATTGTTTTTAAGCTAAAAAAATTGAAGTTTTCATAGAATCTTGGAAAATTAGATCAATAGGTGGATTTATAGATGGTTGAGGAGCATATTGACCTATAGTCAATCAATTGAGGGGATTTGAGCTCCAATCTTGGCGTTGGCTACCATTTGAGGTTGAACTTCAACTAAACAATCTTGACAATGGTCCTTTGATTTCATTAGGTTAGTTTGGTTCTCATAAAATACTAAGGAAAGAAAAAAAAAATGTTAAAGAAAATTATTTTCTTATGTTTGATTGTACCATGTAAAATATGAAAGAAAATAAAATATAATTAAAAAAAGTTAAAAACTTATATATTTTCAAATTATTTAATTTTTATATGGAGGAATTAAAATAAGTGAAATAAATTTGAAATATCATGTAAACATAATTTATTGACTTTAATTTTTTTTTTATTTAAAAAAACTTCTTTATTTTATTTTTCCTCTTTATTTTCTTTTCCTTACATTTTCCTTTAAAATTTTCAAAAATCAAACATAGCCTTAAGTTCATTTAACTCTCTAACTAAACAATCTAGCATTTCTAGGTATTGATCAATCATCTTCCTATGACAAGTTTTGACAACAAGACATACCTGAGACCAGTAATAACATTAGCCTTGGATAGAGTGTTGTCTTATACTTTTTTACGTTATTTAAACATGAGAATGAATGAGAAAAAGAATAAGATGTCCATTACTATTCCTCATTTCCATGTATCAAACACGCCTTAAAACTCTTATAAAATAATATTCTTAGGGTTGAGGACCAGAAGAAAGTAGTCTTATTAGTTTCTGAGTATCATTACCCAATAATATGGCTAATTAACAGTAAAAAGTGTTCAATAATCAACCCTAGAAGCCCATTGATTCCTATTTTGATAGACTAATATAATTCATAAGAGGAAAGAGTTTAAACAGACATGCCTAACTAACCATGATCATACTCCTAGAAAAGGAGAAAAGGAGAAAAGAAGAACACAAAACAGATTGAGTACCCAAACTTTTCTAGGTGACCAAGCAGTGTTTCACCTCTAGGTGTTTAACCAAACTGCAAAGTCCTCAATCATCAAGCAAGGTAACTTCAACTGCAGCAATGTCTAAAATTTGATTGTACATCATTGTTGATCTATGATTAAAAAAAAAAACAACAAAAAGCACCAGTTTAGATTTTAGTAAAATCCACACAAAGAAGGCAACAACGTTAAAAGACATTACATATGTGCCTAGGGCACTTGGGTTCTGCTAATTCAACTCAGCTACATGGGTGATTCTGCCAATCCTATTTCTAAATTCCTAAAACATGTTACATGATCCAGCTTACTCTTTTAGGTTCTGCTACTAATCATACTGCTGCCGGAGCTGCATCTCTGTCTCACTTTTCCAAGAAGCATGAGATGACTGCCCCTTCATCCTCTTGTTCTTCTCCTTTTCTTTGATGGTTGATCCCTTCTTCTTGTCAGTCTCTTTATTTGCATCTTCAAGTGGGCGATCCCCACATTGTGGGCAGACCATTCCTCGCGCACTGGAGTATGTCTTGGGTATTCCACACTGCATACACATCCTACAACCAAAACCAGAATTGAGATTGATAGGTTGATAAATAGCTAGATAGATGGTTGTGTTCATTAACTTGGGCTACCCATTGACAAAAAAAGCAATGATGATGTACCTCAGAAGTTCAGCAGCATCTTCTGCATTAGGATTAGCAGCAGTTGCCACCCGCTTCCCTTCCCCTTGTGTTGTGCTCAAAGAACCCTTTGGAGGTTGAACTGATGATTTTGGAGCAAGGTTACCCTCAATATCACTTCTCACTCTCTCATGGATTCCGACTAGCTGGGCTTTGGATTTCACAACAGCACCTTAAGTAATATAAGATCCAACTTTAAAGTTACTTCTCATGATCCAAGGGATAACATTAAATCAAGACAAAAACCATTTTCTTACAGAGGAACAAAACAATAAATTGAGACAGAAGCGCATAAGAGCTGAATCTATCTCACAACACCGAAAATATATGGTCAATAGTTTGAAACACATAATTCTTAGGAATTTAAAAGCCATAATTAGTTTGGGCAATGGATTTTATTTTTTGGTGTTTTTCTTTATCTTTTTCCCCGGCTTGAATGCCTTCAACAAATTAGCAGGTGAAGCAACGCTATCAGAAATATGCACCACACTGAAGAATCCCATCAATTCTGCCATTACAAAGGAAATATTTGGTGAGAGAAGAGTTAGAAGATTGTGCAGCAACTGCATCTCATGTGGACAAATTTATGACTTACAAGGAAAGTAATGGGAATGGTGCACTTTCTGAGATTCAGAATTCGAGAACAGATGATTTGATTTAAGGCATCTGATGACATTTCCGAGATTCAGAATTCTAGAACAGATAATCAATTTAAGGTATCTGATGATAATTTGAATTTCTAACACCCCAAATCTCAATCAGACATAAAGCCCCATAGCGTATGATTTATTATATTGAAGGCTTTGATGTAGCACATCCCTCAACTGTTGAGCAAGGTTGCTTATAACCAAATAACATTCTGCTTGAACTGCAGTTGTATGTGTGAGATGTAGATGCAAACAAAGTTCATGAGTGGTTATGTCCTTTTAAGTGGTTTAAGGATTGAAATTAAATTCACAAGCTTGTTGAATTTCTGGACAAGCAAGGAAGAAGATTAAAGAGTTTGGTAATGGAGTAAAAATAGGGAAAAGGTTTCCGATTGAAGGTAGGGCTTCAGAATAAAGTGCACTAAGTGGTGATGGTTATTTGTAGAGCAGGATGGACAGCTTACCATAAAATAAATAAATAAATAAAGAAGAAAAGCAAATGAAGAAGATAGAAAACTTTCCATAAGGCCCAGTTTTCAAACTCATCTCCTACTAAAATTTAGAGACTTCCGGAAAAAAAAAGGAATAAATTATCTAATAACTATATAAGAGCATCGTATCCACTATGAAAGGTGGATCCTTCAATTTCACCAAAAATAGCCGTATTGACACAAAATGACATGAGTGTGGGTGTAGTATCCTTGTAGGACACTCCTATTTTACTTTAGATGTGACTGTTTGATTTTCTTTCATTGATATCATTTTATTCTTTCAACTTTATTAGTAATAATCATATTAGAGAAAAAGAAGAGTTAATTGAAAAGTGAATTATTGAAAAAAAAATTGAAGGATAAGAGGAAAAAAAAGAAATTAGAAGGAAAAGATCGCAGCTTTTAAAAATGATATCTTCACTTCATATTTATTCTTAATTGATTTTTCTTTTATTATGTCGTATCCTATAATTGTGCCCCTTTCTGGATCTTTTAGTCGAGTCCTCATATCCTAAAATTGGTGAAGGATCGGACACTTAGACACATACCGGTATCTGACAATCATACTCACAACCATGCAACATAGCTTATCCAAATAAATAAATAGGACCAAACAAGACCAAGAAGGTGAAAAGATTGAAAAAATCCTAATCAAGCACTTAATTTGGCAGAGAACATGCAAAACATTTCTAATATTGAAAGTTTAAATTTTTCCAAATCTAAGGAGGAGCCAGGTAGAGTGAACGATGCCCCAACTAGAGGTACTTTATCTTGTGCTACCTATTTTGGGAACCGTTGGTCTAACAGCCCAACCCCCCTAGGATTTCCTTTCCTTTTAAGCAAGTTTATAGATTTTTTATTTTTGGTTCTTTTGATAGGTAAACTAAGGCACAAGGAAATTAAAAGGATCAATTTTTTTACATATACCCAGTTCAGGTAACTAAATCAGCCAAACAACATTATTTAATACCAGAATATCTTTGGCTTGATATTTCAATGATTGTTACCACTTTTCAAATCCTGATATCATGTAGGCATCCAAAGTTCAAGCTTGGAATTGGATTTCTATTAACTCCATTAGCTCATGCCACCCAGCCAAACAACATATTTTGATTCATTAGAGAACCAAGTCTAAGATTTTCAATTTCCTAGAATGGGAAACCTTAGGTCCATATTCAATTTGCTATCCAAATGAATATCAATATAAATTAGACTACTCATCCAAGACCTTTACAGAACTGCCCCAGAAACCAGGTAACATCATCCAACAATATTAAAGATGGTTCACTAAACCATCAGTCATCACTTCCTCTAAATCAAAAGAACGATTTAGAGAAGCAAGATGCGGCTAAATCTTATAACAACAAAGTCTAGGGCAAAGCAAGAGACAATAAATTGAGAGGTCATGGTTGGTTCCTAGAAGATTTAAGAGAAAATGTGAGGAAAAAAAAAATAGAGAGGAAAAGTAAAAGGAAAGAAAAAGTGAGAAAAAAAAAATTTAAATCAATAAATTATTTTTTTATATTATTCCAAACCCATTTCACTTATTTTACATTTTCCATTACAATAAAACCAAACATGAGAAAATCATTTTCTTTCGCATTTTTTTTCATTCTTTAGTACTTTCTTAGAATCAAACACAGCAGGAATATCCTGGGAAAGTGAGAAAAGTGACTTAATCAGCTAATTTTGGGCTCTCTTTGAAAGATAAAGAACACTAAGAGAAATTTAAAAGAATCATGCGTTAATAAAATATTAAATTTGTTGTACATTGAGATAGAAGGATCAACCAAGAAATGCTCACACCACTGATTTGACAAACCAAAAAAGATCAAGCAATTATAAATTTATCGATATTCTGCAAGAAATTAAGGACCATTTGGTGGCTGAAGTGACAACAATTTGTTGTCGAAAATAGAGAAAATGAAAAATGACACAAAAACATAATTAGTGCTCGTTTGTATACACACCTTGTTTTTTATTTTCAAAAATAGAAAATGATAGTAACTTTCATGTATAAGAACTCTTCAAGACTTGCCTTAAAAAGATGATAACTTAAAAAACTGTTTAAACTATTTGAGGTATTAAAAAAATTTTACTACCTCAAATTTTAAAAAATTTAAAGATAATTTTGAAGAATATAAAATAAGTTCATATTTTTTATATAAGAGTCAAGTTATTATTATTTTTTATTTTTGAAATCAGAAAATATGAAGTGTATCCAAACAAGCACTTGGTAACACACATTTTAACAACTTTTTCAAAAACATATCCTAAAATTGGTGCAATTTTAGTTTATGTTTGGTTATTGGAAAATTTGAAGGAAATGAGAGGGAAAGAAAATAAAGAGGAAAAAAAAAAGGTAAAAGAAAACAAAAAATAGATTTAAAATTAATAAAAAATCAAACACAAGAAAATCATTTTTCTTTGTCAATTTACTTGGGTTACATTTGGTTCCTAGAAAGTATGGAGGAAAGAAAAAAAATGCTAAGGAAAATAGTTTTCTCATGATTGATTTCACTATGAGAAATATGAAAGAAAATTAAATATAATTAAAATTAGTTAAAAATTTGTATATTTTAAAATTATTTAATCTTTATATAATGGAGGAAAATAAGTAAAATGAATCTAAAGAAACATATAAAAATAATTTATTGACTTTGAACCTATTTTTTATTTTCTTTTAGTTCTTCTTTCCTTCCACTTTCCCTCTCTATTTTCTTCTCCTTAAATTTTCCCTCAAACTTTCTAAGAACCAAACATAACCTTGGTATTTTGCTATAATCAAACATAGCCTTAAAACCCTAAAACTTATATATAAAAGTTTCAAGAAACAAGAAATTTAACAATAGAAACCAATCCAGAAACAAACATGTCCACCATTCAAATTTTCAAAACCAAGCAAACCTGAATGTCCCACAATCCAACAGAATTTCTAAAATCAATCAAAATAAAATAGCATAATATTAACATTTATATTGACACTTTACCGGCGGGTAATTCCTTCTCAGAACGGTTTTTCCAGCCACCATGCCGCCGTCGCTGCCTTTCTACATCTTCAGCTGAAGCCTGCTCTTGGACACAATTGTTCAGGAAATCCGGCGGTCCTGAAATCTCCAAAAACCAAAAAATAAAAAATAAAATTTCTAACTCAAAAATAGGTAGGAAATGAACCAACCACATTGATTCCAAGGTCTAATAAAATCTCCAATCAAATATGAAAGAACTTTGGACTAAAAGGGGAAATTTTAATCAAAATTTCCACTTGTTTGCTGAAAATACATGGTACCAGAAAAGAAATCAGGAAATTGCGATGAAAATTCCCATTTGGTTGCTGAGAAAACATGGGCAAATGAAAGGAACCAAGAAGCTGTAATCAAAATTCAATTTGTCGCTTAAAAAGGCATGGAAAAATTCTCACTTCATTGCTCAGAAAATACGGAGAAGAGAAAATAAAACATCAAACAGTAATAAAAATTCTCATTCGGCTGCTAAGGAAACGTTGGAAAAGAAAAGAAACCCAGAAAGTATAATAAAAATTTCCTCCTAAAGAATAGGGAAAACAAAGAAAATAAAGATTCCGAGTCCCAAAATTTTCATTATTTACGACCTAGGAAACATAAAGGTTCAAGAAGAGCAGGCGCAATCATTTAGGTTTTCTATTTTCTTCCATTTTCTCAGCATCCAAAAGGGGTAGCAATACAGAATTTGGAAAAAAATTACTTCGGAGAATGCATCGAATGCAGAAGGAAGAGCAGATCCGGAGGAGGCTGTGGGGAAATGGAACGAGGGTTTATCTCCAATCGGACGACTCAAAGGGGCGTAAGCGACGTCGTTTTGGTCGTCTTCTTCTGATGAATTTTGCGAAAATCTATCATTTTCTTCTTCTTCCGCGGAGGAATAGCCCTGGATGAGAGCCAAGCTCATCGCCCCCACCTATTGTAAACAGTCGACTATGGACAATAAACAAAATCCATATATATGTATATATATATATATTGTATTTGAAACACCCATGAGTCTTACCTGCGGTTAGTTATTTGTGTATTTTTCGAAATACTTGAATGGCTTGGAAATAATGTGTCATGGGATATATAATGTTTGTGGTTAACTTTTATTAGGACATGAACATCATTGCAAATGGTGAGGACTGTATATGGTGCTCTAAGGCACAAGAAGTGGTGAATCCTGCATTGGTAATGAACACAAGTTAGAATTGGAAAAAAGAAAAAGAAAAAAAAGAAAAGAGATTGACACCAAGGAAAGGGTGGCCTTATGATTGTTGGGTGAGAGCACTTATAAAAAAAAAAAAAGAAAAAAGATAGAAAACTGATTTTAGCATTGGTTTGAAAGATCTTATTTAGGATATAGTCGAGGCATAGATATATGTCCCTAAAATGCACGTTTAAATGGCCAATGCTATTGTGAGATTGGTGTATTTGAATTTCCTTGGTTGATGATGCTTATGGTGTTGTTATTGATACCATATGATTTGAAATGTTATGCTACTAATTGTACATACTTATTGAATACATTACTTGTCACTTTATAACTTAAATTCAATATAAAATCATTATCTACTAGGTTGTGTAATTTATCCCTTCAACTTATTTTTCAACTTTTGTTGAAGGTGTTGTATTGAAAACTTGATGCATGACTTGAAGGTGATCGATCCTCTTTGTTTCGTAAAATATTGGAATAATTGGAAAATTCATTCCAAGTCCTGAATCATTGAGATGCATGCAACTATCTTCCTAGGAACACTAGATTTAGTCAATGAAAGCATTAAAAAAAATAACACTCTAGATCTAGGTGCTAAAAAATATTACCTATGAAACGAATGTTACTAAATAAATTCCAATCGAAGAAGAGAATGGTGCAAATCTCGAAAACCCTATGATCTTTGTAGAGATACCCAAATATGTTCGTTCCTTATCCTAGAATTAGGTTAGGTACATGAAAAAACTTTTAGGCTATGTTTGATTGGCTAAATATAGCATGGGATAGGATAAGAGAAATGATATCATATCCTATCCCATGTTTGGTTTGTGATGAGATAAGATCAAGGTTTGAAATGCTGTGAAATATTGTTGATATTTCACTGATATTTTGGATATTAGTGTTTCATTGATATTTTTGGATACTAGAGACCCTTGAAGTGAAATTCCTCATTGAAAGCTCGATTGATGGAAAATTTGGTTAATATAGGCAATATATCAGTGTGGTCGACAAAATAGACGATTCATTGCCAAGAATTGGGTTGGTTGCAGGAATTTGACAATATTTCAACAAATATTTCTCAAAAAGTTGATGATGTTTCCATTGCTTCTCCCTTCTCCAATCAATGTCTAGATTTCACCCAAGGTGATCCAATGGCTAGAATTTCACTCGTGTTTTTTAGAAGGCCTTCAACGGTTAGATTTATGATCCCAGGTTGGGAAATGAATCTTGACTTGATTCAACATTTAAGAAGAGTTTCCAATGGCTAGATGAAAATTTAATGGTCGTATTTCATCCAAATTTTGATCAAACGGCTAGAATTTAATTGCAATGGTTTTTTGACCATCTAAGGCTAGTTTGACCAAAAAAATTTCTATAAATACCTAAATTTCATTCCATTTCATACACAAGTGAATTGAAAGCTTCTTGATCTTGTATTGCTCCAATATTTATTTGTGATTTCTCTCAAAATTCTTTAATTTTGGGAATTTGGTGTTGAATTTGTGAATTAATTCCAATTCAAGGCTAACTAAGGTATGTTATAGTAAATTGTACTTTTATATATGCATATTTCAATTTTATTTTTAGTTAGTAATATATTAATATTATATTATGAAACATAGAATAGTTTAATTGATATTATATAATTAATATTTTTTCAATAATTTTAAAGAAATTAAATTAATGGTCTAATTTTATTAATTTTAATACTAATGTCAATTAATAAATTAACTTAGCTTTTTAATTTTAATAATTGTAAATCAGTTTCATATTAAAGTTAAATTATAGTGATTTGTGTAATTAATATCATATATATGCATAATTCAATTTTAATTTTAATTTCAATTAGTAATGTTACTTATAAAGTTTAAGAATAATGACAAATTAACTTAGATGTATAATTTTAATAATTGTAAATTAGTTTCATATTGAAGTTAAATTATTAATTAATTAATCTAATCTAGAAAAACTCAAACTAATTAATCATAAATTCTTAAGCAATCCATCATTTTTACCAAAATGTCCTTACACATATAAATGATCAATTCTCCATAAAACCTTAAAACTTTGTGCCAACAAAGACTATGAGCTCAAGTGGGGATCACTAAGACCCATAGGAAAATACTTAGTCTCTTAGAATCTAATTCTAAAGTTGATTCAATATCCATTAAAGAAAGTCAATTGCGCTCCAATAATCTATGACGTTACATTAGGATGAAAATTGATTAAATTTAATTTAATAAATTCCTTGAGTTTGTGACCTACTATCCATTGGAGTTTGAACTGATGTTTGTAATCTAATGTAGTGAAAGTTGTCACCCTCTCAAGATTACCTCTACCATCCTTGAGTCCCAAATCCTCATATTACTTGATTAATTGATATACTCTATCTCATAAAGAGCATATGTCAATCTCTACTAAAAGAATTACTATGACTATAGATTTCATGATTACAAGTCCTTAAGATAATTAAGAGGACACACTATCTCAAACCTATGAGATATCATGGTGTCTATCTTAAGAATACTTATTGCTACCTACCCTAATCAATAGTGACCCAATCCATAGGGAATATAAAAACCTTAACACTATCTCAATATTCTATCATGGTTGAGAGACTATCTGATATAGTAGCTTGGTGAAATCATGACTACTCAATAATCAACGTCACAATGCATCATAGGTCTTGTTTAATGTATAACCATACACACCAGTGCACTCAGTATGAGAAACTTATCTAGTGACAAAGACAAGTCATTTCTCTAATTAGGAAGTAATGCATTAAAACCTCAAATGGATTGCTTAAGTCCATGAACTAGGTGCTAACTACTCATCAAAATACAAGGAACCATGACTTTGATTTTCTATGCAACTCTTAATGAACCTAAATCATGTATATTACAAATGATGCAGTCCTAAATGCTAAAATAAAACATAATGTAAAAGTGAGATAGTAAAGTGAATCTAAAAACTCATAAATACATCATGTCATTCTTTCAAGGACTCTATCCCAACAATTGATGACCTACCAAATTAGATGCATGAAATTCAATAATAAAAACTTGAACTTTGTAACCAAATCTACAATTTTATATAAAACCTTGTCAAAATGGCTTATGAAAAGTGATTGATATTACAAAAGAACATAAAACTAATGATGGAAAACGGGTTTTCACAGTTAGTAAGTGCTTTAGTTATGTGATAAATGAAATCAAATATCAAAAGTCAAAGTCAATGACAAATGGTTGTGTGAAGAACTTCTTGGTTATGTAGAGTTCTCTCATATTCAAGATTTGTTATAGTTTACTTTGTCAATCATATGATTCTAAAGTTGGTGTTTCTTTAAATTGGTACAATAGTAGCTTCATCTTGACTATTAGAGTTTCTCTCATGTTGGTAACTGTTTTTGATTTTTATGAAATCATTAAAATATCCATCATAAGGTTGCATAATTGACATTTCTAAATCAATACCATTACAAAGAAATTTTTATAAAGAAACCTAAATTGGTTTATAGGTTATAAATTTAAGTGAAATATAATTTCATCAATATCCACGCACCAAATATTTTTGGCTTTATATATATATATAAAGTTTTTATCATGTTATCCTCATATAAAGGTTTAGCATGAAAACATCAATGAAGATTTCAACCTTGTTGAGAAGATTCAATTGGAGTAGGACTTAGCTTTGTCTTTGCATTTTGAAGCTGAAGTTGCAAGCATTTTGGTTTTACATGAATAAAAGATTTCAATCAAGTAGTTTTCATCTTCAATAGAGATAGGTTGTTTCCATCTTGTCCCATCAAAATTCATGTAAATATGCTTAGCTATCCCTTTGTGAAACTCAAAGCGAATTTGGTGTGCCTGAATTGAGAAGTACACAAAGAAGAGGAAGAAGAAAAAATAGAAGCTAGTCTATACTTGATATTTGAAGATGCATCTTATTAACATGTTAGTTTCATCATCACTACCACTTTTATATATCAAAACCAAAACTTCAAATACTTATAAATATTTAGCATAACATATAGTTGTAACAAAAATGATATGATCAATTTTAGACATGTTTTAAGCTTGGTTTGATTAAGGAAAATATACATGCATAGAACTGACCTATGCAAGACAAGTCCCATGGACATTCAAAGGAAGAAAAATTACAACCCCAAGAAGTTTCATCATCTCTAAATCCTATTATCCTAAGAAGTTCATCATCTACAAAAGATGATGTAAAGTTTCTCTGCAAATCACAACCCCATTAGAATTTTCAATAAAACAATTAAACAAAGAAAGATAAAGTTAGTTGCATGAAACTGAAAAAAAATGTTTCCATTGTTCATCTCTTTTGATGTAAAACAAAACTGTCAAAAGCTCACCTTTTTTTTTCTCCTAAAATTTGGCTTGCCCCAAGGGTCTAGTTCACTAGGGAAACTAGGCATGTTAAGACAAACAATTGACCTTAAGCTACAAATAAGACCAAAGTAATGAAAAATATTATTGATGTTCATTTAGTCGAGAACTAAATGCTAACAATAGATTAATTACAAAAAGTACAAGTTAGAAAAATTAGCCTTGCAAGATATAATGTAATTAAATTTTGTATGGTTGTGTCAAGGAGGAGGGCATCTTCAATGACCGTTGTTGTTAAATGAAAAGATATAAAGCTGAAAATATATTTGTTATTAATGTTAAGGAGGTTGTCTAGTATTGATGTATTGAAGAATTAGTAAATAACAAAAAGCATTTGAAAATCATTTCATCATTTGCTTTTATTATTGAGCATGAAAAATGATCCAGAAAGGGATCAACTTTGTTGTTCAGATATTCTAAGGATGGTCACAATCTATTTTAGTTTTTGATTTAAAATTTTATTAATGAATTAAACAATCATAGATCTTGCTTTTAAATTACTTTGACCTTCCTTATCCTCACTCAACTTTAGTATTTTAGCTAATCTCTAATACTTGTTCCCAAATCTTCATTAAGCTTTACTAGTTTATCTAATATTCACTAAAAAGTACTTACTCTTTGAACATTTTACATTTTACATTTTTCAAGCCTAAATTTAAAAGAAAAGCAACTCTAGATGAAAGGTTTGACCAATGCCCATCCTTCAAGAAAATTCTAAACTCATTTCTTTTTCCTTGCAATATTTTTTTTTTCTATTTTCCTATGTTGTAAGATGTTTCTTCATTTTCATGGTAGAAATAGGGTAGAGATTCATGACATCTACATTATTTATTCTAGATAATTTCTTAACCTCATCTTATATTTTAGAGGCACATATGCATGTGAGACCAATCCTAAGATGGGGTGACACATTGTTCTTGTTGGGATTTTTTTCTTATTAGATCTTTATTTGTTTTGATTATTGGATTTTTGGAATCAAGGCTAGACATAGAAATCATGACTGCTTCATTTTGAATTTCATGCATAGATTGTCTTCCATGCATTTAAAAGTCTCACTTTGAACAATTTACAATCCTAGAATCTAATCTTCTTGTTTTTAGCAATTCTATTTAAATCTTTATCTTATAAAGTTTGATTAGTTTTAATATTATTTTATTTACTTGTTTATTTATTCATTGTTCATAGTTTCAAGTTATTAGAACACTCTTCATGTTATCCAATTTTTCATCTTACAAAGTTTAATAGATATAGTATTTACTTGCTTTTGTCATGCTTAGTTTCATGTCATTAGAATGGTCTCCATGCTATTAAAAATTTTATCTTGTAAAGGTTGATGATGGTATTTAATTCGTTTTAGGTTTTTTGTACTAGTTTATTTCACATGCTATAAAAAAAAAAATCTTATCTTGTAAAAGTTTGATAGTTTTAACATCTTCCTTTTTATTGATTTTTTTGGTCTATTTGCCTTAGGAATTTTAGTTATTATCTTGAGATCCCATGATATTTAATTTATGTTTGATACTTTTAACATCTACCCCTTTATTGATCTTAGTCTCATTCCCTTAGAAATTTTTAGTTATTACAAAATGCCATGCTTAGTATTAATTATTTTAGGTCAACTTGTATTGTTTATTTTATCATGCTTAGGTTACTTTGATTGTGTTAATTGATGTGCTTATAAATAATAAATTGTTTTATTGATTAGTATATATGTATATCTTTGAATTACTTAGGCAAGTCTCCTTTAGTTTATTTTATTAATTACATATTTATAAAATCCCATGTTTAGTATTAATTATTTTAGATTAACTTGTATTACTTAGTTTAGATGCCTAGGTTTATTTTGATTGAGTTATTTGATGTACTTATATGTTATAATTATTGCTTTAAGAATTAGTATGTATATTTTTGAGTCCCTTATGTGAGTCTCCTTTAGTTTATTTTATTAATCATAAAATCCCATGTTTAGTTTTAATTAGTTTAGGTTATCTTGCATTATTTAGTTTATCATGTCTAGGTTATTTTGATTGTTATTTTATGTACTTATAAATAATTGCTATTGGATTATTGATTAGTATATATGTTCTTGAGCCATGTAGGTTAGTTCCCTTTAGTTTGTGTTGTTAGTTTTATGCTTTCGCAGCCCCATGTTGTAGTTTTATAAACTCGAGTTAGCTTGTATTCTTAGTTTTCCATATTTAGGTTCCTTTGTTAATATTGTTTTATATACAGTTTGTTAGTTTATTAATTAGAGATTAGTAAATTTTTTTAGGCTTAGTTTCCATTAGTTTGTTGAGATAATTTTATGCTTTCAAAATCCAATGTTTAGTTTTATAAATTTAGTAGTTGGTTATGTTAATCCCATATTTAGTTTTATGAATTTAGTAGTTTGTTATGTTAATTTTATACTTTCAAAAATCCCATGTTTTAGTTCTATAGTTTTAGTATAAGCTTGTTTTCTAGCTTCTTATGTTTAAGTGCCTTTGAATTTGCTATTTTATGATATTTAGATTATAGAAAATAATAAAGTATTTCTTGATTATTGTAATTTAGTTCATGTGCCTTGAAAACTTTCTTAGATTTTAGAAATTAATTAAGTATTTCTTGATTGTTGTAATTTAGTTCATGTGCCTTGAAAATTTTCATTTGTTAAACTTGATTATTTTTGTTTTATGATATTTAGGTTTAAGAAAATAGTAGATATTTCATGATCGATACAGGTTAGTTTGATTTTAGTTTCATTAACTTAAATTTTAGTTTTTAATAAATATTTTAGTTGGTTTAAATTTTAGTGTTTGATAAATATTTTAGTTAATTTGAATTTATATTGTAGCTAGTTTGGGTTTAATTCTTGATAAGTAATGAGGTTAGTTTTTGATACATTGATTTATAGTTTATAATCTTTCAAATTATTTAATTTTTTTTCAGTTAACCTAATACATGTTAGTTCATTCAATATTTCATATTCATTAATTTATTTGATGCAAGTTTGCCAAGTTTTCTTTATTAATTAATTCTTTAAAAATATATTGGTTGATAGTGTGTAGTTCCTCAAGTTAATTAGTTTTATTAGTTAATGTATTGCATATTAGTTTATTAAATACTTCAAGTTAGTTAATTTATTAGATAATTTTCCTTTTTAATTATTTTTTTAAAAATGGTATTGAAAAACTACCGAAAGTTTAATAGGGAATACCCAGATAAGGTAAATGGATGATTAAAAAATTTAAATAAATATTTATATATTATACCAAATTCTTTTAACCTAATAGATATTAGGGGTATCCCAAATAACTAAATGAGTTATACCTAAAATCTTTAGATATATAAAAAACTGATTTTTACCTTTTAAAAATGTCATGTGATTAGTTAGAGATAAAATAATATAATTATTAATATTCAAAATATATGCTAGGAGATGTTAAGGATGATAATAGTTACCAAAATGACCACTCTAATTTCAATAACAACCTAACAAATCAATCAAAGGAATTCAATATAATCAATCAGAATATAAGTAGGAATATAAAAATATTCAATGAGACAAAAGATTTTTACGTGGAAAACCCCAACAAACAATGGACATGAAAAATCATGAGGTTTAAGACCTACTAATCTAAATCTACTATTTGAAATCAAGTTACATAGATTTACTTGACCACTTTACCCTAAAGACTTACTCTACAGAACCTACAACTTGATTCACGTTTGCGATGCAGTAACTTCCTATTGCTCCTTAGTAGATCCTTCAACCACTTCGAAAGGATGATAATCTTCAACCCAATAATCAAAGATCAAATCTTTGAATTGTTGGAATTTTTATGTGTGGACTTACATAATCAATGTGATAATGCCATAAATCAATGTTATTTTATTTTTGCATTGTGGTCCATAATGGGGCTGGACACATTGTTACTTGATTTTTTATGGGCTCACCCTAAATTCACTTGACTGACCCATTAAGTCAAGTGGTCCAAGTTGTGTGTATGTAATGTGATATATATGAATATATTTATTCATATATATATATATATATATATATATATATATATACATAAGTGCAAAGAAAAGCTATTGTTCTGTTTTTCTTGGGGGTTGAAAAGAAAGGGCACGCACTTTTGAGAGAACACATAGATTGGATCTTGGGTGTAGAAAGGGAAGAGCTCATTGAACCCGGATTTTCATGCCATCTCAAACTCAACATATTCTTGAACACTAGTGGAGTATGGAAATGGCTTTCCATTGTAAACATTTCATTAATTCCCATTTTATTGTATGCTTTAATGTCTACATGTGATCCTGTGTGGTTTAAAGTTTATCATCAATTGGTATCAGAGCAGTACATGGATGACATTTAAGTTGCACATTTGGGTTATTTTGGGTTTCCTTTTTTCTGTTTCGAAAGCCATTTTTTTAGGGTTTTTTTCGTTTGGTGTTGATTCTCTGTTTTCAAGTCCGATTGATGTTGGAGACTTGTAGAAAACCTTGTTTGGAGCAAAACCCATCTTTTTTTTTTATTTGGTTTTTGGAGCTCATTTGATGGGATTTCAAAAATTAGGGTTTGTTATGGTTCTTATTTTTATGCGCTTTTGTGCAATTTTTGTGTTTAGATTAAAGATTGATGTTTGAGGATGGAAACCTAATTGCTTTCATCGGAAAATGCACAATTTTTTGGTCGATTTTTTTTTCCTTCTCTAACAGAACCAAGTCGTGTTCAGCCTGGTGGAGAAGATGATGACATCATCATTAATTTTTTTTTTTGGTTATCTTAGTATTCTTAGAATAATTATGCATATGTTGGAATTATTATGCATTTGTTAAATTTGGTTTTATTAGGACAATTATTATTTTTATGGTATACTTTTTTATCTTATACTAATAATATTGTCCTATGCCATTTTTTGTTAAATATTTAAATTTATTATGACATTAAAGAACACTTGTGTGATTGCCTATCGCAATTCCAAGTGTGTCAAGTTGTGCAGATTGAATATTTGAGTTTATCATGACAATAGTGAACATATATGTGGTTACCTATCGTGATCCTATGTGTCAAATTGTCTTTGTTGAGATATTTTATCTCCCACTTTTGGTTGTTTTATTATTGTGATTACTAAGGTCCATACGGGTATTGTAATTGTCCTATCGATGATTATAATACTTAGTAGGATGCCTAGATTGGTGAAGGAAATTAATTATATATTATGAACCGTACTAAGTTTCTTTTGCCCTTTCGGTAATAAAATTAGTGCATATTGGTTGTGATATTTAATTAATTGTCCTTACTGCTGTGGAAGTTCAAAATTCCAAGCTATTGCTAGATTGAGAAATTCTGGAATCTAGCAAATAACATGATATTATAGTAACATGCATATTGTTTAATTTTGCTATTTTCTAGCTACTAACAATCCTGGTATTACTCTGCAATTATCTGCCATCAAGTCTCTTACTGGAAATAATTTTGAGGAATGGTATGAGTCTTTCAATGTGCATATGACTCTGCACAATTTGGACTTGGCTTTGAGAGTTGATGAGCCAAGTAAGCCCACTGATGTGAGTTTTGTTGATGAAAGATCCTTTTATGAAAAATGGGAGCACTCCAATAGGAGTTGTTTGATGGTGATGAAGTATACAATGGATAAATCTATTAAAGAATGTGTGCCAAAGACGGAAAGGGCTAAAGATTTTTTGGAATATGTGAAGGCCAATTATACCAAGATTGATAAGGCAGAAATGACAACTTATTTGAAGCTTCTCACAACCACTATGTATGATTGAGTAGGTAGGGTTAGAGATCACATCATCAAGTTAAAGCACTACTTTAATAAAGCAAGTGAGATGAAAGTGGAGTTGAGTGAGAAATTATTGAAATGGTTGATACTTGAGTCTTTTCCTACTTCTTTTGATGTGGTCAAGTTGACTTATAATGCCTTGAAGGAAGAATGGACTTTGGACGAGTTGATGTCCATTGTGGTGCAACATGAAGTCTCACTAAAGAAAAATGAGACTCACTCCCTTGCTCTTGTTACTGACCAAGTGAGCAATATGAAGAAAAAACCTCTACACAAGAATTTTGAAGGCTCTAAGCAATTCAAGAGAAAAAGGAATTCTAGTCAAGGAACCTCTAATGCATTTGCTTCTTCTAATGCTACAAAGAATGAGAAATTCAAGGGAAAATGCAACTTTTGCCATAAGATTGGGCACAAGCAAGCTGATTTCTTCAAGTTTAAAAATTGGCTAGAGAAGAAGAAGAAAGGTAAAATTGTGGTTGTGGTTAATTTGAATGCAAACATGATTGAGACTAATATTGTTGATGTTCATGCCAATTCTTGGTGGTTAGATACTGGTGCCACTATTCATGTTACTAATTCTTTGTAGGAGATGACAAACAAAAGGAAGCCGTTAAAACATGAAGAATGTGTGTATATGGGTGATGGAAGCAAAGTGAAAGTAGAATTTTTTGGCATGATAAAGCTAAGATTGATCATAGAAAGTTTTTTATTGTTACATAATATTGCTTACATACCCTCACTTAGGAGGAATTTGATTTCTGTATCTATTTTGGATAGATAAGGTTACACTTTCCACTTTGGAGGAGGAAAAATGGATATTTTTAGCCACCCAGTTCTAATTGGCAATACTGTTTTGTTTGGCAATCTTTATAGTCTCAGTTTGCATCATGGCCCTTTATGTGATTCATCTTCTGTTAATTCTATTGTTGGTTGCAAGCGTGCTAGAATGAATTTGAGTTCTTCCATGTCGTGGCACAAATTCCTAGGTCATATTTCTAAACAAAGATTAGAGAGATTGGTTAGAGATGGTGTGCTTTCTAATCTTGATTTCTCAGACTTCGAAACTTGTGTTGTTTGCTTAAAGGGGAAGATGACAGCTAAGACCAGAAAGAAGAAGATTGATAGGTGTGGAAGTACTTTAGACTTGATCCACACAGATATATGTGGTCCTTTAACACCAACTACTTTAGGGGGTTATAAATATTTCATCACTTTTATTGATGATTTATCTAGATATGGTTATGTTGAACTAATCCATGAGAAATCTGACTCCCTAAATGTGTTTAAGGCTAAGGTGGAGTTTCAGTTGGGAAAACCCATTAAAGTTGTGAAGTCTGATAGAGGTGGTGAGTATTATGGGAGATATGATGAGATTGGACAGAATCCTGGACCATTCGCTAAATTTATATTGGAATGCGACATTGATGCTAGATATACAATGCCAAACACTCCTCAACAGAATGGGGTTGCAGAAAAGAGGAATCACACATTGTTGGATATGGTAAGGTGCATGTTGTCTAATTCCTCCTTACCGTAATTTATGTGGAGTGAAGCCTTAAGGACTGCGACATATATTTTGAATCAAGTGCCCAGTAAGTCTGTGCCTAAGACACCTTATAAGCTATGGTCAGGGAAGAAACCGAGCCTTCACCATTTTCATGTTTGGGGATGTAAGGTTGAGGTTGGTTCATATTACCCAAAGTAAAAGAAACTTGATCGTAAAACCATTAGTGGTTTCTTTTTTGGTTATTGCATTGGATCAAGGGGTTCTAGATTTTATTGTCCATCTCATACCACCAGGATCATTGAGTCAGACAGGGTTGTATACTTTGAAGATGAAGTTAATGTTGATCCTAATTTTGTGCCTCGTGAGATACTTTTGGAGAAGAGCATGTTATAATTCCTTTTCCTACATCTCATGTTCCAAATGTGGATGTTCCTATTGTCCAACAGCCAACCACTAATCAAAGAGAGCATGGTGATCAAGTGGAACCTAGCATTCTTGTTGATGGCACTGTTGTTGATGGGATTCCTTTGAGAATATCACAGAGGGTTCGTAGGCCGGCTATTTAAGATGATTATATGATTTATTTTCAGGAGCATGAGTATGATGGTTATAATGCTTCTGATCCAGTCACTTATCAAAAAGCAATTCATTGTCCTCAATTCACTTCTTGGAAAGAAGCTATGGATGATGAAATGAACTCTATGTCTATGAAAGGTGTTGGGATTTGGTCGAATTGCCACATGGTTGTAAACTAGTTGGGTGCAAGTGGGTCTTTAAGACCAAATGTGATTCTAGCGGGCAAATAGAGAGATATAAAGCTAGACTTGTGGTTAAAGGTTATAGTCAAAGAGAAAGAATTGATTTTAAAGAAACCTTCTTACTTGTGTCGACCAAGGACTCTTTTAGAGTGATTATGGCCATAGTAGCTCATTTTCATTTGTAGCTACATCAGATGGATGTCAAGACAACTTTCTTGAATAGTGATCTGGATGAGAATGTGCATATGGAGCAACCTACTGGTTTTGTAGAAGTTGGAAAGGAAGATTTAGTTTGCAAGCTCAATAAGTCAATTTATGGTCTTAAATAGGCTTCGAGGCAGTGGTATCTGAAGTTTGATAGGATTATCATCCAAAATGGTTTTAAAGAGAATACAGTTGATAGATGCATATATTTAAGGGTCGGTGGGAGTAGTTACATATTTCTTGTTTTATATGTTGATGATATACTACTCGCATCAAATGGTTTCGACTTGTTGATTGAGACAAAACACATGTTGTCAACCCATTTTGACATGAAGGATCTTGGTGAGGCTTCTTATGTTTTGGGCATAAAGATTCTTCGTGATAAGGCTAATGGGGTGCTTAAATTGTCTCAAAGAACCTATATTGAGAAGATATTGAAGAGGTTCAACACGCACAACTGTAGTTCTACTAGAGCGCCAATTGTGAAGGGTGATAAGTTTTCAAAGGCTCAGTGTCCTCAAAATGATGATGAGAGAGAGGAAATGAGAACCATTCCTTATTTATCTTTGGTTGACAACCTTATGTATGCTTAAGTATGTACACACCCTGATATTGCTTTTGTTGTGAGCATGTTGGGAAGGTACTTGAGCAATCCTGGGGGTCAACATTGGAAAGCTGCTAAGAAGGTCCTTAGGTATTTGCAATGAACTAAGGACTTAATGTTGACATATCAACGCACCAACATACTTGATGTAGTTGGGTTTTGTGATGTTGATTTTGCTGGCTGCATAGATGATAAGAAATCCACTACGAGCTATATTTTTGTGATGGCAGGAGGAACTGTATCTTGGAAAAGTGTCAAGCAGACACTTACAACATCCTCAACTATGGAGGTAGAGTGTGTGGCATGTTATGAAGCTTGTTGTCATGCTATATGGATGCATAATTTTATTTCAGCTTTGGGAGTCGTTGACTCCATTTCAAGACCACTGAAATTATTTTGTGATAATTCTGCAACTGTTGCTTTCTCTAAGAACACTAGGAGTACTTCTCGCTCCAAGCATATTGATGTAAAGTTATATTTTATTAAGGAGAAATTGGCAGAGTCTCTTATTGATATTCAACACGTGTCCACAAAAGGTATGTTGGTGGATCTACTAACAAAAGGCTTACCCATAGTTGTGTTTAATGAACATGTATCTCAAATGGGGTTGTTGGGAGCCTAGGTTGCATTAAGTTAGTGGGAGCCATTTTTTTTGGTATTGAAATATTATGCTATTGTAGGAAGGATTGCTACTATTAGATATTTTGCTATGAATCAAGCAATGAAGCATGTATGATTGCTTTTGATTATTTGTTTTGATGAGATTCTATGGGACATTGATTTATGATTATGTATATGTTGTGATGTTTGATTATGTAGTCCAAGTGGGAGAATTGTTGGAATTTTTATGTGTGGACTTACATAATCAATGTTATTTTATTTTTGCATTGTAGTTCATAATGGGGTTGGACACATTGTTACTTGATTTTTTACGGGCTCACATTAAATTCACTTGACTGGCCCATTAAGTCAAGTGGTCCAAATTGTGTGTGTGTAATGTGATATATATGAATATATCTATTCATATATATATATATATATATACACATAAGTGCAAAGAAAAGATATTGTTCTGTTTTTCTTGGGGGTTGAAAAGAAATGGCACGCACTCTTAAGAGAACACACAAATTGGATCTTGGGTGTTGAAAGGAAAGAGCTCATTGAACCCGAATTTTCACACCATCTCAAACTCAACGTATTCTTGAAAACCAGTGGAGTATGGAAATGGCTTTCCATGGAAAACATTTCATTAATTCCCATTTTACTGTATGCTTTAATGTCTACATGTGATCCTGTGTGGTTTAAAAGTTTTCATCATGAATGAGATATCAAGAATGAAATGTCACGTTAGGCTTTCTCTCTAAGATCTCTAAAAAGATCTTCTTAATGAAACCCTCTCAACTAAAGCAAAATCTCTAACCTTTAATGGGTTATCAGGGAGGTATTTACAAGCAAAAGCCTAAACAATTTCAATATCATAAGTTTCCAAATTAGAGTTTGAGTGAAATCATCCAAAATTTGTTTCTAAACTTGACAAAATGCTCATGATCGCTTGAGCGGACTTCAAACCGGTTGAGTGGACTCAAAACCGCTTGAGCAGGATTAATTGCTTGAATGTCCTTGTTTCTTTTGAAAAGTCATTTTAAAATATTTAGTAGGTAGAGAGGATCTCAGATTAACCTCTTTGCCTTAAACTATTAAGATAGAGCCCTTAAAAGCATGACATGATGTAACAAAATTTGGAATTCATTATTTATTTATTAATATTCCAGTTTCACTTTTATCTATCCTTATTCCATGTATTACAATTTATGAGCATTCTTGCCTAGATATTTTTCATTGTATGTGACTTAGGTGCAGTAGGAGTTGCATGGAAGATCCAAGTTATAGGTTCCTTGCAAATAGATGACTTTTTCACAACACGTTCACGAGTCTAGGAAATCCATTAGAGGTTATAGGGCACCACCTCCTAATTAGAGGGATGATTGGTCTTGGCTATCGGAATGGATTTCCCATGGTAAGTGCACTAGTGTGTACGGTTACACATTGGATTGGATCTATGATAAGTCATGACTTAAGGCTATCAAGTAGTCTTGACCTCTCTAAGTTGCTTCATTGTGTCATCTCTCAACCTTGAGAGAATATTAAACTTGTGCTAAAGTTAGCAGTGGTTTTGACCTACAACTGAGATCGTAAGCTAATCATATATTCCTTATTGATTGGGCCACTATTGTTGGAAACTGGTAGCAATAGGTATTCTCAATGAAGACACCATAATATCTCATGGGATTGAGACAATGTGTCCCCTTGGGTGATCAAAAGGAGGTGTGTTCATGGAAACTATGGTCATAGTAGTTCCTTAAGTGGAACTTGACATAAGCTCTTTGAGAGCTAAGTATGTCAATTGAACACACAATAGGAGGATCTATAACTCAAGAATAGTAAAGGTAGTCTTGAAAGGCTGATAGCTTTCACCTTGTTAAACTATGGATATTAGTTCATGGAGAGACTAAACACAATGGATAGTAGTAGGTCACGAACCTGAGCACATAGTCTTGTTGTTAATTACATAGGATACTGGAGTTTAGTTGATTCTTTATAGTAAGATGTTGAATCAATTTTAGAATTGGATTATAAGGGAGCCAATACTCCTATGGGTCCCAATGGTCCCCGCTCTGAGCTCATATACCTTGTTGGCATGGGTTATGAGGATTGGATTGACTCTAAGTTTACTTTCATGAATAAAGGCGTTTTGGTAATTACGCATGGTTGCATAGGGGTAAATGAACAAGGTCTTTAGATTAGGATAATTAATTAGTTAGTAGGCCTTATTGGGTTGGTTAATTAATTAGGACCCAATTTAGGCTAAATTAAGTGACCTAAGCCATGTGTGCTCAAGTCACCTAAGCCTAGTTCGGAACTTTATAAATACCTCATAGGGGTTAAGTTTCCATAACCTTTTGTCTTCCACCATCTAGAGAGAAAGAGAGTCATAACCTCCACCTTCCTTTCCTTCCCACTCAAAGTGTGCTAAAAACAAGGTTGAGTCATTGAGTAGAAGCTCGTGGCTCTGTGAGATTGCCAACAACTTCAAGGTCATCTTCAATACTTGGAATTTAAGGTTTGGGAACATCTAAACCTAAAGGTTAGTCCTTTAACCCAAAAAAATCATTTTTGAAATTTTGATATTGTTTTCATTGCTTAAATATAAGATTTTAACATAAACATGAAAAATTCCTAAGACAAGATTAACATACCTTTTAAGTTCAACTCTCACACTACGCAAATGGGACCGCTTTAGGTGATTCAACTATTTTATATCTAAATTAACAAAGATCCTTGATATCAATATTATCATGTGAAGAGTTCCAATTTTAGGATTGACCACGCTTACTATTAAATTATCTAGTCTTATGTTTAAGAAAATCCTCATTCCTTAATTCCTTTGCCCAAACCACTGTTGAAATTGGCAATGACCGAGAATTGAGATGGACTTTAAGATGATGATGAAAGTCCATACCCTTGATGGGCTTAATATTGGAGGCTATAGGCTTGCCTATGAACCACTCTTACTTGATCATTTGAATTGATTAAGAGCTTTAGGGCTTTTGTAATTACGATGATGAATAAATTATCTTCTATGTCTAAAAAATTTTGACAATTTTTAGTTCATAAATTAGAAACATTTTGTAATAGGGCAATGTGAACTTTTAAAATTTTCATCAAAGTATTTTATTGAAAATTTAATTTGATAAGAAATATACTCTCAAATTCTAAAATCTATTTTCATAAAATTGTCATTTACATAATTCCAATTTGATAAATATCTTATTTTGGAAAAATTTTCAAAGAAATGTATTTTCATCAAATTACTAAGTTTCCTTAAATCATTTTATTAATGTCCTTTAATGATAAATTACTTCCTCAATTTATGAAAATTTGAGAGCATCTTATCCAATAAGGAAATATGTAATTTTGGAAGATTCTAAAAAAATATTTTAAGAAATTTGAAAATCATTAAGAATAATAAAAAAAAAACTTTAGCTCTCACAATTAAAAATTCCTCATAAAACATACTTTCCTTATTTCTATACCTTTTCAATTTAATAAATATTGTTAGATTTGGAATCTAATTTTCATACCAATTTATTTCATTAAAATGATTATAACTATAAATTCTAATAATATTCTTAAAGATAAATTATGCATTTTAAACAAAGTTTCAATTTTTTTTTTAAAATTGAGGATTAGTGCAATAAGAAAATTTCTAAAATTTGAAAATAAAAAATAAAAAATCTAGACAACACTTTATCCAATAAGGAAAACTTTAATAAAAATATTTAAAATCCTTGAGAATAATTTTTAAAAATAAAATTTTGCGCTTTTGATTTAAATTTTATTTTAACAAAATTTATTTCCTTAATCTATAGTATTCATAAATTGAATAAGTAATATCTTTTTGGACTCCAATTTTCTCAAAAATTTATTTCCATCAGATTACTAAGTTTTATTTTTTTGCAAAACATATATAATATGAAAAATATACATATTAGGCATAAAAAAATATCAAAAAGAAAATTCAAATAATTTTCCTTAGCCTTAGGGATCCTATCACATATTTGGTAATATTTCTTGGGATTTAAAAATCCAAATTTACTAAGATGCCTTTATAACAAAAATTACGGTTAGTAAAAACAAAAACCCTTAAATCTAGAAAACAAGTTAGTATTGGTCGTTGTTCAAAGGAGTGTTTGAGTGAGAGAATGAGTGAGAGCAAGAGAGAGAGAGATAAAGAGAGGAGGGTTGGGTTTTTTGAAAGACCACTAGTATGAAAGTTAGATTCTACCCTTAAAACCCAAGGGGTTTATATATACTCTCTTGTGAGCTTAATTGACTTTGACCCAACTTGGGCTTAGGTCTTAATCCGTCCCTTAATGAACTCTAATTAATTAATTAATTCAATTTAGAAAAACTTAAAATAATTAATTATAATTCTTAAGCAATCTTTCACTTCTATCAAAATGTCCTTATGCACATGAATGATCAATTCTCCATAAAACTTTAAAACTTTATGCTAATAAAGACTATGAGCTTGAGTGAGGCCTACTAGGACTCATAGGAAAATATTGTCTTTTAGAATCTAATTCTAAAGTTGACTCAATATTCCATTAAAGAAAGTCAATTTCACTTTAATAACCTATGACATTACACTAAGATGAAAATTGATTAAATCCAATTTAATAAATTCCTCAAGTTTGTGACCTTTATCTATTCGAGTTTGAACTAGGGTCCATAATCTAACATAGTGAAAGCTATTACACTCTTAAGATTACGTTTACCATTCTTGAGTATCAAATCCTCCTATTATATGATCAAATTGACATAATCTATCTCACAAATAGTATGAGTCAAGCTCTACTAAAGGAATTTTAGGCTTACAAGTCCTTAAGATAACCTAAGAGGACACTATCTAAAATAAAATCTATGAGATATCATGGTACATGTCTTAAGAATACCTATTGCTACCTACTAATTAATAGTGACCTAATCCATAGGGAATATAAATACCTTAACACTAGCACAATATTCTGTCATGGTCTAGAGACTATATGATATAGTAGCATGATGAAATCATGATCACATGATAGTCAATGTCACAATTCACCATAGATCTTGTCTAATGTGTGATCATACACACTAGTGCACTCAACATGGAAAGCCTATCTAATGACAAAGGCAAGTCATCTCCCTAATTAGGAAGTAGTGTGTTGTAACCTTAAATGAATTACCTATGTCCATGAACTAGCTATAAGCCACTCGTCAAAATACAAAGAATCCATAACTTCAATCTTTTGTGCAACTCCTAATACACCCAAGTTATATATATTACAATGATGCAGTCTTGAATGATAAAATAAACCATAATGTAAAAGTAAGATGGTAAAGTGAATCTAAAAACTCATAAATATGTCATGTCATACTTTGAAGGACTCTATCTCCACAATTGATAATCTACCAAATTAAATGCATGAAATTAAATAATAAAAACTTGAACTTAGTAACCAAATCTACAATTTTATATAAAACCTTGTTAAAATGGCTTATGAAAAGTGATTGATATTACAAAAGAATATAAAATCAATGATGTGAAATGGATTTTCAAACTTAGTAATTGCTTTGGTTATGTGACAAATGAAATCGAATATAAGAAATTGAAGTCAATGACAAATGGTTATGTGAATAACATCTTGGTTATGTAGAATTCTCTCATATTCAAGATTTCTTATAGTTTAATTTGTCAATCATATGGTTATGAAGTTGGCCTTTCTATAAATTTGTATAATAGTAGCTTCACCTTGACTATAAGAGTTTCTCTCATTTTGGTAATTGCTTCGATTTTTATGTAATCAATAAAATATCCATCATAAGGTTGTACAATCGAATATCTAAATCAATACCATAAAAAAGAAGTTTATATAAAGAAACCTAAATGGGTTTATAGTTTATAAATTTATGTGAACTATGATTTCATCAATATCCTCCTTCAAATCTTTTTGCTTGTATATAGATACATATAAAGATTTTATCATGTTATCCACATATAAAGGTTTAGTAGGAAATCCTCAATGAAGATTTCAACCCTATTGAGAATATTCAATAGGTGTAGGACTTCTAGCTTTGTGTTTGCATTTTGAAGTTGAAGTTGCAAGCATTCTAGTTTTAGATGAATAAGAGATTTCGATCATGTAGTTGTCATCATCAATAGGGGTATGTTGTTTCCATTTTGTCCCATCAAAACTCATGTAACTATGCTTAGCTATCCCTTTGCAAAGCTCAAAGTGAATTTGGTGTACCTGAATTGAGAAGTAAACAAGAAGAAAAACAACAAAAAATAGAAGTTAGTCTATACTTGGACATTTGAAGATGGATATTATTAACATGTTGGTTTCATCATCACTACCACTATTGTGAATCAAAACTAAAACTTCAAATACTTATCAATATTTAGCATAACATATAGTTGTAACAAAAATTATATGATCAATGTTTAAACATGTTTTAGGCCTGGTTGGATTGAGGAAAATATACATGCATAGAACTAACCTGTGCAAGACGAGTCCCATGGCCATTCAAAGGAAGAAACTTTTCTTCATGGCATGAATCTCTAAATCCTATAATCTCAAGAAGTTCATTATCCACAAAAGATGATGTAAAGTTTCTCTGAAAATTACAGTCCCATTAGAATTTTTAATAAAACTATTAAATAAAGAAAGATAAAGTTAGCTTGAATGAAACTATATATATATATATATATAAAATAAAAAATAAAAAAGTGTCTATTTTTCATCTTTTTTGATGTAAAACAAAACATTCAAAAGCTTACCTCTTTTTTTCTCCTAAAATTTGGTTTGCCCCAAGGGTTTAGTTGACTAGGGAAACTAGGCATGACAAACAGTTGACCTTATGCTACAAATGAAAAAAAAAATTAGAAATATTATTAATGTTCATTCAGACGAGAACTAAATGCTAACAATAGATCAATTACAAAAAGTAAAAGTAAAAAAAATAAAAAAATAGCCTTGCAAGATATAATATAATTAAATTTTGTATGGTCATGTCAAAGAGGATGACATTTTCAATGAATGTTGTTGTAAAATATATAAACTTGAAAATATATTTCTTATTAATGTTAAGGAGGCTATCTAGTACTGATGTATTGAAGAATTAGTATACAACAAAAAACATTTGAAAATCCTTTCATCATTTTCTTTTATTGTTGACCATGAAAAATGATTCATAACGAGATTAACTTTGTTGTGTATATTTTCTTAAGGATGGTCACAATCCATTTTAGTTTTTGAGTTAAAATTTTATGGATGAATTAAACAATTTTAGGTCTTGCTTTTCTATAAATAACTTTGGTCTTCCTTATCCTCACTCAACTTTAGTCTTTTAGTTGATTTTTAATAATTGTTGCCAAATCTTCATTAAGCTCCACTAATTTATCTAATATTCATTTAAGTTTACTTATTCTTCAAGCATTTTACATTCTTCAAACCTAAATTTAAAAGAAAACCAACTCTAGATGAAAGGTTTGAGTAATGCTCGTCCTTAAAGAAAATGTTAAACTCGTTTCTTTTTCCTTGCAATATCATTTTTTTTTCTATGTTATAAGATGTTTCTTCATTTTCATGGTGGAAATAGGGCAGGATAATGAATACTCATCACATCTACATCATTTATTCTATAATAAATTTTTGACCTTGTCTTATATCTAAAAGGCACATATGCATGAGACACCAAACAATAAAAAAAATAAAAAATAAAGATGTTGTGACACAAAGATGGAAGTTACAATGTATGTCAACCTCATGACAAAAAGGATAGAAAATAATGTCATAATTTTACCTTCGAGGTAACTTTAACTTCTTCCATTGATGTTGTTGATCCTTGATTTTAACAATTATAGGCAAAGTAATGTTCCTGCATCAATGAAGTTATTCTTCTCACATTTTTTTCAAACAATAAAAATATAGTAATATTAATATAGTAAAGAAAGTCTACACTTTTAAATATGATTATGGGAAAAATATATGATCCACACCATAACCAATTATAAATGCTTGAACAACCTTAACCAATCTTAATAAATCACGTTATGGTTTAAACAAACTTCCAGAAATCAATTGTACCCATTTATCTCAAGTTTTAGTTGAACTCACAAAATTCAAGGCTATTACATTATTATATTTTCTCTTAGTAATATATTATAGTGTTAGTCTATATTAATGACAAAATAATTGTTGGCAAACATAGAGTCACTTATTGGCATATTTTTAGTTCATTTTTCACTTATTTTAAAAATTCAAATAGTAGTATAGTCCTTGAAGAAAATAAAACAATTCTTACCTTTTACTATCATTCCATCCAAATTAATTAGCAAGTTAATAATATCCCAAAGTATTCCAAAATAGTAAACATATACCCCTTGATTATTACACTAAATTGGAAAAGTATTATAAAGCATTGAAAATTAATTAAAAATAGTAGTATAATAATATCATAATGATAGAAATTGTGCATCAAAAAGTTACCTTGGCCAAGATTTAAAGTGAGAATCACCAAAACATTCTTGAGCATCCAACCCTAATACAAATATAAGAAATATATAATGTCATATAGTTAAAGCATAGAGTACAAACAATCATCCTATTCTTATTGCATGTAATCTAATGCACAAGGAGCTAAATATTATTTGTATCCTTGTTGTGCCTAAATCTGGAAACATTCTTAAATTTATTTGGTGTGGAAAATGTTAGAAATATGTGGAGAAAGAAAATAAAGGTAAGCGTGATAAATGATTACTTAAATGTAAGCACTCAAGTCATGTAGATGACTTAATGTGATTTGTTCATTACTAAAATCATATTTTGCACTTGTTTAAAATTGAAGACCAAGGTATATACTATAGATGATAAAAATGTGATAACTAAACAATGTGAACATCCAGTTAGAATAATCACATAAATTTGACCACCTATATAGAATGAATTCGAAACATCAATATCTAACTTTTTAAGAGTACCATAAAAAAATTTAAATTCCATGCCTTTTTTACTAAGACACCAACAAGTTGATTCTAATGTGAAAAAATGAAATAAAAATCAAATCAAATTTTAACTTATTCTAGATGAGTTCACAAATTATTAGTATATATATGCTTATTTCAACCATTCTAGATTAGATTATGTGTAAGACAAACTCAATACCACAAAAACATCATACTTTTTAGTTGAGAAGCTCTTTCACCACAAAATACTCTCAAACAAAATGTCTTACATACTTCATGAGTGTTTTATATATATATATATAAAATCTACTTGGGATTAAGGGAAACCTAATTAAATTTCTCTTTTAAGCAACTTAGTCTTTCTCAACAAAAGTACCATATCCAAAATTATCCTTGTTATTGACAACTCCACCTTTTGCATATATGTATACACACATATGTGCATATCTAATTTCTCGTTAGTCTTTATAATTAGTTAAATTTTTCATTCACAATCAAGTATATATCATCCATAGATCTCTTTCCATGTGCATATATAAATTGGCTAACCCTCCTGAGTATAAGTAATGTGTAAGCCTACTATGTAAAATGCTAATAAACTTTCCTTAGAAGCCTCTAATACGTTTGGTATCAATAAGGAAGTCAGCACTATCTTTATATTAATGGAGGTATCAATAGCTTTATGATAGTATAACATTCTTATCTTCTTTTAAGAGGATTGATAACATATTTCTTTATATAGGACTTTAATCATGATGACATATTTACTTGCCTCCTATTAGGATAAATCCCTTAAAAACATGACTTGATGTAATAATAAATGGATTTCAATATTATTTAAAGATGATTTTGGTTTCGTATTCACTATCATTTTCATGCATTACCTATGTTGAGTATTTAGGCCTTGCATCACTTTCATTGTACATGAGAATACAAATGAGACAAACATAAGAGATGGCTCAAAGAAAGGAAAAAAAAAAAAATCTTTCTCTAAGAAAAAAAAAAGTACTTAATAAAATTATCTTAAGTTGAGTGTTTTAACTATGGAGGTAAAGGGCACTTTCATTTAGATTTCCCTATACCTAAAAAGAAAAAGAAAACATTGCAAATGACTCAGAGTGATTCCGAGTCTAATGATAACGAGTCTATAGAATTAACTCAAAGTGAAGATAATTGGTAGGGTCCATCCTTATTATGAAGACAGTAGGTAGCCATTTAATTTGACATCTTAAGAAACCAAATTTTATTTTGGTTTTTGTTCGCTCCATGCTGCCATTGCCAAATCCCATTTTTTACACTAGTAAAATCTTGCATTTTTTCTTCTAATAAGAGCCTGCCTATATTTCAACCAATGGAAGCAATCCTTGGCCTTCAATTATTGCATATAAATAACAGGCTTCTAGGGATCATTTGGTGAGACAAAATTCCAACCATTGAGAGTTGTGCAGAAAAGTGAGACAAGAGTAGTGGGTATCACACCTGGGAGAGTGTATGAGAAAAAAAAAATTAGTGTTCCACAAAGATATCACTAAGTGATAAAATCGTGAGGATTATGAGCATATCCTGGGGTGTGTTAAACTCAAGTAAGGATAATACTTGAGTAATATTTTGTCCCAATTTTATCACATAGTGAATTCTTTTATTGTCTTTGCCTAGTGGAGGTTTCCCTCATTATGTGGGTTTTAGCACGTAAATTAGGTGTTCATTTTTCTTTGTCACTTTTATTTTCTGTGGATTGGCACTGCCACCCATTTACTAATTTAAATTTCTAAAGGTTGACATAGCCACCCAACTGCTTATTTAAATTTCTAAAGGTTGACATAGCCATCCAACTTGTTCATTTAATTTCCTATGGATTAGCATTGCCACTAATTACTAATTGAAAATTATTGTGGATTGGCAAAGCCACTCAAATATTACTTGCTGTAATGTTTAATAGGTCACACGCATTCCTAACAACTGGTATTAGAGCATGATTAGGAAGTTCAAGTTTGGGTAGAATCATGGCCAAATATTATTTGGGTCCCATGATTAAATTTACAGCTACAAATTACTCATTTTGGGAACCCATGATGGAGGATTTCCTCAATTGCAAGGATTTATATGATCCTATTGAGGAAGATAATGCTAAGCCAAGTGAAATGCCAAGTGAAATGCCAAATGCAGATTGAAAGAAATTAAATAAGAAAACATTGGGTGTTATTTTCCAATCGGTGGATATTAGTCTTTACAACCATGTTGCCGAAGAGACGGATCCCCAAACTCTTTGGAAGAATTTGGAGAGCATGTATGAGATAAAAAACGCACAAACAAAAATTTTATTGATGCAAAAGCTGATAAATTTAAAGCTAAAGGAAGGATGATCAATTGTCAAACATTTGAATTATTTTGAAGGTTTGATCACTCAATTATCTATTGCAAGCCTTTCTCTTGATGATGAGACCCAGACATGCTTGCTACTCGGTTCATTACCCGACAGCTGGAATACTTTGGCGGTACTATGGGAAATTCAACCCTAGAAGGAAAAGTCACATTGGGTATGGTTAGAAATGGCATATTCAATGAGGAAATTCAAAAGAAGGATTTGATGGGCAATGACACACATGCCTTTGTCATGGAGAACATGGGTAGAAGTAGAAGCAAAGGACGTTATGGGCAAACAAATCAAGTGGTAGATCAAAGTCTAAAGAGAAGATAAAATGTTATCATTATGGTAAAATAGGCTACATGAAAAGGAATTGTAAATTTCTAAAACAGGGAATAGACAAGAACCAGAAGTAGGTAGATGATAGGAATACCACTACTACCACCTCTACCAGTGACAACGAGGTGACCTTACTCTACAACCAAGAAGATTGTTTTCATGTAGCAGATCAAGATGACGAGTGGATAGTGGCTTGGCGACATCTGCACACAAACAAGTACGAGGTACACATTAACATTAAAAGATGTGTGACACATTCTATGTCTACGCTTGAACCTAATTTCTATATGGATGCTAGACAAGGATGGATATAGCCACTTTATTGGTAACAACAATTGGAAACTCACCAAAGGATCTTTGGTGGTGGTGTGAGGCAAATTATGTTGCTTATTGTATAAAACACACGTGAAAGTGTGTGGAAGTCAACTAAATGCAGTTGAAGATGATACTTCTCTAGATTTATAGCATAAACGGCTGGCGCATATGAGTGAGAAAATGTTACAACTTTTGGCCAAATAGTCCCTCATTCCTATGGCCAAAGGCAATCGAACCCCTATGACTATTGTATATTTGGAAAGCATCACAGAGTTTCATTCTAGAATAATTCCAATCGAAAATTGGAGAAATTGGAATTAATATATTCTAATGTTTAAAGTACAAGGCTCGATTAATGGTAAAAGGATTCGGTCAAAAGCAAGGTATTAACTTTGATGAAATATTGTCATCTGTTGTGAAAATGTGTTTGAGTTATGATTAGAAGTATGAATCTCCAATTGGAGCAACTCGACATAAATACTACATTTTTGCATGGTGATCTTGATGAAGAAATCTTTACGGAGCAACCAGAAAGCTTCAAGGTTAAAAGGTAAGAGAACATGGTCTATAGGTTAAAGAAAAGTGTGGACTAAAACAAGCACCATAACAATGGTACAAGAAATTTGATTCTTTCATGATGAGTCAAGAGTACAAGAGAACAGTTGTAGATCCATGTGTATATGTTCGGAGATTCCTTGATGATAAATTCATCATTCTCTTATTATATGTTGATGATATGTTGATTGTAGGACAAGATGCAGATATGATTCGAAAACTAAAAAGAGAGTTATCAAAGACAATTGACATGAAGAATTTGGGTATTGCAAAGCATATCTTGGGGATGGAGATCCTACGAGATATAAATTGACAATTTTCTTCCATTTCTTATTAATTACGATGAACTTATCTCTATAGGTCTTAACAACTAAAAAAACTTTGAGGTACCATAGACTTGAGTTTAGGAAGCTAAAAAGTCATCAAATTTGAGAAAATGATGTATTTTTTATATGGTAAAGTTTTTTTAATGGTAATTATATGCAAAAGTATTGAAAAGGCAATTGAAAATAGTTTGAAACTTATGAAATTGGAGAATGTACTTAGTGGAAGTTCAAACACATAAGAGGAGCATTCAAATGGTTTGTTATGTTTTAAAGTTTCAAATTACATTTTGAATTACAAAAGCCTTGATTTTAAAGAGATATAAAAATTGGAAACTCTTCATATTTAGGGTTTAGGTTTCTTGAGTATAGATTTGTTTCTTTCAACTTATGTTTCCTAAGAACATTCATATTATAATGAATTGCACAATATTTATGAAAAAAAAAAGTATAAGCAAGCTAAACCCATTACCTATTATAAGATAGTTCCAAAATCTCCCACAAAGATCTTTGTCACCTTCCTGGTAAGATATCATCATAAGAAGTACAGATTAATAAGTTAAAAAGTCTTATCCACTTCAAGCATTAATTCAAATAATGAATTATTCATTAATTAATTAATTCTTATAAATTTAAGATTGTCTTAGAAGAAATTAAATCTTAAGGATGTTTTAGGAGAGTTGCTCACTTAGCAAAGACAAATGATTATAGGTTGGAGTCCCACCAGGAAAAAAGAGACAAAGGAAAAAAAAAAAGTTTACCAATTAAAGAAAATGCTACCATGTAGCTAGTAAAGAAAATGTGAACTATACATTTTTTACTTAACTAGTATGATATAGATCATAATCTCTCTCCCATATACATAATTTGTAATATCTAAACTTATTTAATTAAAAGAGGTGGAGCAAGTTTAAACCCTCATAAGTCAACTGAAAATGATGCCCAATCAACCATTTATACTAATGTGACTGCTATAAAAATAGGAGTACACATGTATGATATGTAGACATATTTTGAAGCACAATAGTAGGTAGCAAAAAGCAGGAGAAAGTGTCTTCACCCATTGAAATATATGTTCCACCTTTATGGGTGTTTGCTCAAAATAATGCTCGATAAACTATTTGTACTTATATGATTACTATGAAAATAAGAGTATGTACCTATGAAATGCAAATATATTTTATAGTAAAAGTACCATAGCAAATAGCAATTAGTAGAGAGTAGCATAAATGTCTTCGCTCACTAAATCTGCGTTTCATCTACTAAAATAAATTTTCTTTAACCTTAAAGTAGTATTTTAGAGAAGTTCATAAAACCTTATCAATTGTCGAGGTAAGCTAAACAAGTTGAATGGAAAATATAAGATAGTTTTGTTGTGCACCAGAGTGTAGTGAAGAAGAACCTTTGTAAAAGCAACTTGGTTAGGTCATGCCTAATTATTGGCTTGATAATTTGGTATTTAAAGAATTTCTATATATAGCTCCAATATATTGATTAACTATATTAGCATTTCATCACTACTAACCATGGTTTTATTTTGCACGCCTTATAGATTCTAGGATATGCCTCCACTCTTAAATGGGCCACTTCTCTAAAGGTGTGATATTTTAATGTAATTTTGTTATGCACTACAACATTTTCCCAATCTACTTTTATGTAGGAATTTTCATGTCTGTAACCCTAAAGACTAACCAGTTAATATTTAGGCAAACTTAAATTATGTTAGAATTAATTCCCTCTAAAGTATGCATGAACAACTACATGAAAGTCATAGTGAGTACTAGAGTTTGAAGTATATCAATCAATTCATTAGCCAATTGATTACTACCAAAAAGTGCTATTTTGTAAACCTAATTATAATGGTTTTAAGCATCTTTGAGTAGTAATCATATTCATTTAACCCAATTAATTCATTAAGGTCCTTAGTAATTGGTTTTAACCATTTTGTGGCAAGTTTACATGTTTTTATCAACTTATGAATCAATTCAAGCATGCCAAATGATGGAGGAGCTACTTGGACAAGTTACGGCAAAGCTTTGGGAAGCTCAAATTCATGAAGAACCAAGCTTTGGAGCTCCATAGCCCTTTTCCAAAGTCGTTCAAAGTATGCAAGGAAAGAACAATGGAGAAGAGGAAAACAGAGTGAAGAAAATAGAGGACAGTAGCTTCAGTCTTCTTTTGCACTTTTGGAGCACTTACCAAAGTCCATTTTCTACATGCTATATATCATTTCAAAGCTCAGGAAGTCAAGAATCCAACGCTTCAAACCGTGTACGATTTGGAGCTGAAATGAGGAAGATATGGCCTTCGGAAGCCAACTGCTCTAGGCTTGTGCGAAAATTTCGCACAACACCTTCCAAATTCGCACAGCCCATGCGTGGTGCGAATTTTCCTCTGTTTTTGCCGACTCCACTTTAGATATTTTCCTATGTATTTTTTGATGTAATTTCCTTTCTTATCCTTGTAACTAACCAATCACAAGCTTTTGCTTTTGTAAAGACTATATAAGGGGTGGAAATCACCTCTTGGAAGATATAGAACATGCGTGTTACGTTTTACACTGAGTGATATACAGAGCTCTCTCGTTTCTCTTTTCTCTTTACTATTTTATTTTCTTAGTAGCCAAACAGCCTCTGAGGGCTTTTCCTCAGAGGATGATTGGCTAAAACTTTTAGTTTCTTAAAGTATGGATGTTATGTGATGGCTTGGATGCACTCCCATGGAAATTTCTCGCACCTAGAAGGTAAGGTAGTCATTTTTCATTAATGGTTCATTAATGCAAAGTTTGGTTTTTATTTCCTTTGGACAACTTCCAACGGCCAATACTTGATAAGCTTTTGGATTTCTATCCATTAGTTATCTCCTACGAGCTATTGGAAGGTGAGGTTTTCAATTCCAAGTTTTGCATTAATCCATTAGAACCAATTTCAATGGCCATTGAAAGGTGAGTTTATCACCTGGAATGACTTTGAGTTGCCAATATTTGGTAAGCTTTTGGCTTTAGACCATTAGTTATCTCTTATGAGCCATTCAAAGGAAGTCTAAGTTGAATAACCATTGATGAAATTCACTACCATCTGTTTTGCCATTTTAAAGGATTAAAACTTGATTTGCTAAATCCATACCGGTTCGGGAAGCAAGCATCACCATAGTTGCAACCCCAACGCGAGGAGCCTATCCTGAGATTTCCAATTTGCATAAAAGCCAGAGCATAGCTATCCTATCTTTGAGAAACTTGTTTTTACACCCTTTCATTTTAGTCTTTAATTTTAGCTTAGATTAGTTTAAATCTTTCTAAAACATTTACATCTTCTTTTAAAGCTAACATCCATAAGAAAATCACCTATTTTCCTAATTTGAATATCACTTGTGTTTGCGAAAACCCTTCCCAGTGAACGATCCTAGAACCACTATGCTATAGTAGCTTGGCTACTTTAGTAATAGTATTTAAGGTATAAATTTTGTTGATACGCCTTTAAAGCTAAGCTACCATGAGTCGAATCACCAATCATTATTGTCTTCTTGCTTGAATTGGTATCTAATCCCTATATAATCTCATAAGTGATCAACAAATGTACCAATAAGTTTGCAATACACAAATAAAGTCCACATTTGATGTTAATTTCACTTATTCCATTATCAAGCTATTCATGATAAGCATGGATAAGTTTATAGTGTCCCTAATATATTTGCTGAAAAAAAAAGTCAATGTTTTGATCCAATTTACTAGTTTAATTGGATTACTTAAAAAAAAAAATGTCAATGGTAGTAATTATAATATATCTATCCATATCACAGGCTATTGGAATTAAATGTGATTGTTTAGCCATAATAGATTTAATGTATTTTATTAATAATGGAGTCAAATTTAAAACTTGTGTTGTAATATTAGAAAGTTAAATGCTATCAAACACTTAGGAATATTTAGTTATGAAAGACCATAGACTTTGTATAATAGGCACATCATAGAATTTTAGGAATTTGATTCTACACACACACACACACACACACACATATATGAATAAAAGGCAAAGATGGTGCATAGGTATTTTTCCATTTGAAGTCTCAACCAAAGAAAAAAAAAATTCAAGAATTGAAAAAACAAAATGAAGGCTTTACTTGGTTCTTAAAATCAAGGATCAAAATTTAGGAGTTAATGAAATATTAATGGTTGGATTTTTTTTTTAAAGGAAGATAATATTGATAGTAATAAAAAAAATCTCAATAGGAAGGAAATTAATTACGACTCAAAAAAATATTAAAAAAATTCCAAGAAATCATCAAACAAGTAATAATAACATATAAAATTATTTTATTGAAAATATAATATATGTATGATAAAATTGGTAATATATATTTGTGTTTATTTTGTATTTAAGTTTTTATATTTTCAATAATCACTCAAATGAGAAATATCATTGATATATCACAAATAGATATTATATTAAAGTCATAAATATTATAACAAGGGCAAAGTTGCCCCACTTGTAAGGTGTTTCCATACAAGAGGGATTTTTATATTTTAGGGGCACTATTGATGTCGTGACACGTAAAAAAAAAATACCAATGGCTAAAAACTTTTTTTAGCCATTGATCGACAATTAATCTAAAAACTTGTGACAGTAAATGACAATGATTATTGACAATAAATGATAAAATTTTATCCTTACTCAAGAAATATGTGAGGCCATGAAGGATGCATTGGAGATAATGGAAACCTCTTAAAAAAGTTAAAAAAATATTCCTATTACTTTTTCTAGAGTATTAGTAATTTTGGATCAATTAAAAGAAATATTGAAAGTTTTAGTAATTTTGGATCAATTAAAAGAAATATTGAAAGTTTGAATGGTATTCAAGTGATTGAAAAGATCCTTTCATATTTTAATCCAAGAAGTTATTATGTTGTTATCATTATTCAAAAGTCCAAAAATCATGATCCCATGACCAGTGATCAACTCATGGGATCTTTACAAGTCCATGAATAATATTAAAATGAAAGAAGAAAGAAAATTGGAGAAACTTCTTCAAATCAATTGATTTCGTGCCCAGCTGGTGTATGTCCTGTTGATTGGTGCTCAATCAACTGGTGTACCTTGATTTCGGTCCTTAGACGGGAATAATCAACAAAATTTATAACCTATATCACCATGTACTAGGATAACCTCAACTAGCATAGCATAGTGGCTCTAGGATCGTTCACTGGGATGGGTTTTCACTTCACAATTGATATTAATTCAAAGCTGAATTGGTGCTTTTTCATTTCAAGGTTAGCTTTAAAAGAAAACATAATTTTTGGTTGAAAAAGGATTGGTTTTAAGCTAACAAAAAATAAAGTAACGAAAATTACTTATAAAGAAAAGTGCTTCTTGGAGTTTTTGGATCATTGGGCTCAGGTTCCTATTGCAAAAAGGGAGTTCTGGTCACTTGAATCTTTTCCTCACATTGGGGATTTAACATATAGTTATTTCCTGAACCAGTGTGGTACAGATGCTTCCCTTTAATGGATTCAAACACTAATTCCCTATCATTGAATCATCTTGTAATGGCTCGTGCCTCTCACCTAGCATTTGCCATTCAAGGTGATCTTTAACCTTGGATTACCCGTCAAAAGCTCGCAAGAGATAACTAATGGATGTCCCCTTAGAGTCCAAAAGCTTACAAAGTGTTGGCTATTCTAGAAAATCCTACCTTTAAACCACCTTCCAAAGGATCGTAAGAGATAAACTAGTGTATTTCAATGGACGGAGATCACTTGCCTTACCAAGTGTTGGCCCAGGTGATTTTAAGGCGTTTTAAGTTAACTAAAAACATAGAAACCATTAACGGGTCACACTTTCTCTTCATTAAAAGCTGAAACAACAAAACTTCCAAATTTTGCATTCGGCACCTTACCCAGCTCCCTTCACTCCAAGAAACAAAAAGCTTAGCCACTCATCCTCTAAGGAAACATCCTCAGAGTTTGTTTGGCTAGAAATAAAAATAACGAGAAAACAAAAATGTGAAGAAAAAACAGAGCAAGTGTTCTGTAGATATATTTCTTACTATGATCCTCCTCTCGTGGATTACATATATCTTTTTACATTGGTTCAGATATATATATATATATATATATATATATATATATATATATATATATATATATATATATATATATATATATATATATAAGATATTTTCTAAGAATATCCAGATAATATCTTTAGCTGATTACAAGGAGAAAATAGAAATTTACACAAAATATCTTCAGAAAAAATCTAACTGAGTCGATTGTAAATATCTAAGGTTACACAGGTGGATTTCGCAAGTTGGAAGTGTCCATTTCACAAGAAAATGTTGATTTCGCAAGGTGGAGGTGATTTTGCAACTTAGAGATGATTTCGTAACAAGATTCGCAGTTTGGAGATGATTTCACAACAAGATTCGCAGCTGCGAAAACATAATTTGAACTTGCAAAGTGGCACACGTGTGCCTGTAGGTGGTTTCGCAGCTACGAAATTTTCACAAGATGATTTCGCAGCTGCGAAATTTTCGCTCAGCTTGGTGCGATTATCTTCAAATGGCTATAACTTCTTCATTTCAGCTCCGATTCGCACACCGTTTGAAGCGTTGGACTCCTGACTTCCCGAGATTCAAAACGATATATAGTATGTATAAAATGGACTCCAGAAAGTTCTCGAAATGTGTCCTACAGCTGCTGTCCTCTTGAATTTCTTCATGTTAGATTCCTCTTTTTGTTTTTCCTCCTTGCATTCTTGATTTGCTTTTAGCAAAAGACTGCAAAGCTCCAAAGCTTGGATTCTTCATGTAAATGAGCTTTCATTTGCTTTGCCATGGATTATATAAAGATCTCCCTTATCTTAGATTGCTTTGGTGATCAAAAAGCTATAAAAAACACCAAAACTTAACACAATTTGATTAGAAACGATTGCAAGGGTCCTTAACATACCAATTGAGTTAAAAGGTAATAACTACTACTCAAAAGTGTTTAAAAGAGTTAATTACAAGCTATAAAATAGCACTTTTTGAGTAGTAATCATCAATCTTACTTTATAATAATGAAATAAGTCAAAGTAATCTTGATGGTAGACATGGAAAATGTGGAACACATAATTACAATTCATTCAACAATGAAAAAAGTCAATATTGTAATTCTATAGAAGGATAGAAGATGGAGCAATGGAAAATGAAATGAGAGGGTAAGGTATGAAAAATATTAAATTTAATGTCACAATAGATAACATTTCTCTATTTTTCTTTATTTTTGTGGATTCTTCAAATCTTATTTGTTGATAACAATAAAAGAATAGATAAAAAGAATTAGATTAATTGTTTGGATTTTTTGTTACCTTCAAATGTTCTTGTAAGTTTTATAGCATTGTCTCATTTCATTTGAACTTTTCAAAGCAAATGACAGAGATATGTGATAAGAACTCAAACTCAACACTCTAATGGCTCTAAAAGGCTTATTTTAGTATGTTTGAGGGACTCATAATTGATCCACTACTTACTTTTGTTTTTAATACCTTAGTCTTTTATATTTGAAGTTTTTGTGAGAATTATGTAGGTCTTCAAGGTATTTTAAAGTGTGTTAGAATTTTTGGGGAGGACTTGAATGAAGCTTAAAGAGTAAGAAAACTTAAGAATTGGAGAAGAGGTATCTAAAGTAGTTGACGCATCTAAGAGGCACGTCAGATTGAGGCCACACACCTCTCAAATGGGTTAGGTAAATTGTTCACCACTTAGGGGACTCAAGTTTCACATCTCCAAGCTCATTTAAATTAGGCACCATCTCTAACTCACTTAACTTACATACCCCAACTCGCTTAAATTATGCACCACTTTCCTCCAACTAAGTAGCTCACCTTCATTAAAACCAACCTTGCATCCTTCTTCACAATTGGAACTCCTCCAACTACCACTTTTGCACACCATCTTCTCCAACATCCTATGCATGCTTCTAGTCATCTTCACCAATTGGCGCTCCTTGAAGAACAATGATGGCGCACTTCAGGGATATTCACTAGACAAGATGGTGGAAGAATTTTTACTACCATTGTATGCACCCCAAAGAATACACAAGAGCTTAGCATGCAACTTTGAAAAGGGTAAGAACTAAGTGTCAAGCACAAGGTAGAGAAGAAAGCGAGCTGTAGATGAATGACCAAGCCAATCTATGAAAGCCAAGGTGGTTGAACCAGTCACCATGCTAGCCGTAATATCATAACAACCCAACAAAGTGTTCAATTAGAGGAACATCCAAGCAAAAAAGACTTACAACATTATATATGTATATATATATATATATATATATATATATATATCTTAACCTCATTTCCAACTCTTATTGCATAAATCATGGTCCAATATTAACATATAATGAGAATCTAAAACTAAAAAGGGGAGATATTGAATTTTGTTGATGATTCTTACTCAATGAAGAATTCAAATATGTAACAATGAAAAGAAGAAATGAGTAGAGGAATATACCTTAGGGAGCTTGGAGTGTCAAATCAATTGAGTTTTTCAAAGGTCCTTAGTTAGAATAACTTCTTTACCTGCATATCTTTTATTTTCTTTTAGTTTACTTTTATGGGAAATAATTAGATTAAGTAAAGCAAGTTAAGCTTTAACCTTCTTGCTTTAATTCCACTTATGAACTTATTTGCTCAAATGACTAATTAGATGCCTTTAGATCGACAATAAAGAATCTCAAGGTCCTTGGAGAAACAAAAAGAGACATTTAGATAGATAGTAAAGAATCTCATGGTACTTGGAGAAAAAAAAAAAAAAAGTATTCCCATTGAGAATTTTTCCTTAAATCATTTTCACACATTGTGCACATCTGTTAGTGTTAAAATACTAAAGTTCCCAAGGAAGGGAAGTTGTGGCAAACTGAGGAAAATAATGATATATTGCAAAAAGGAAATGAAGATTAATAAAAAGATCTAATGCCACTTGCATCCCGTATGAGGATTTAGCGAAGCAAAAAACTTGAGAAATCCATTTCCACCACTTGAAGCTTAGTTGTAGGTCCTCAAGGGTGCTTTATCACTCAATTCCTTAGACAAACTAGTATGGGATTCATAGGCTAAGTAACAAGGATATGAGAGTGTTTGTATTCCTTTATGTTGAAAAAAATGTTGGAATGTTAAAGCAATGAGTTAAATCTAGAAGAATGAAGTTTGCCCATAGTCCAACCTAAGGAATTCAGTATAACTAAGAGTAAAGGATGCCTATACAGTTCTTGCTTTTCATTTAATTTTCATCATGTTTAGCTAGCTTTACACTTCAAGGGGTAAGTAAAGCCAAGATTTTTCCATATCCCAGTTCAAATCTCTAGTGGTTTGATTTGTGTAAGACTCAAGTAAAGCTAGCCTTTTGTAGTGGTTATAATGACCAAAAGGACTAACCATGCAGAGCAAGTATATGTTGTCATGGTTATGAGGGCTGCAAGTTAAGAAACCTTAGGAGAATGCCTAAGGGATCATAGTATTGATTTCCTTGAGTAGAGCACAAACCTACTAAGTTGAAATGAAACCCAACAAAAGCTTCTAGTTGCAAGGACCTAAACAAGAACAACTAGAGTGAGTTAATCCTTTTTAATATGGTTCCCATTCCTCTTAAGTATGTACTTTTAGGTATAAACCCTTGGCTTAGACTTGGAGTCACAAACACTAATTTAGTGCCTTGTAAAAGAATTATAGATAGAAGTGGTGATTTCAATGGATCTCTACTCTTAAAGTCTGTTTTCTATTAGTTTTTTGTTTTTTAATTTCATGTTTTATCCCATGACTTCAAGAGAAGCAATTCTATTTGGGCTCTTAAACTACATTCATACCTCTTGCTCTTTACCTTTGCTACTCTCAAGTAGAAGTCCCTATGGAGACAAGCTAACCACTATACAAGCTATTAGTTCTTTTTATTTTTGGTTCAAGGACTAAGAGTTTCAACAACTAAGTTGGTTTCATTTATTCAAGTAAAAACCTTGTTGTAAAATCTACTAAAAGCATAGGTCCTCCTAAGAAAATTGTGGTCATGATAGAGATAGAGTAGAGAGCTCTTGCAATGCTTTATTCATCTGAACTTTTCATTCAAAGAATAGAAAAAATTCATAGCTATCTTCTTCGAAAGCCTAATTTTATGTTTCATTAAACTTGGTATCTTTACTAACCTTATAACCTTTAAAGTATGAGTATCATTTCTTCACAATAAAATGAAATAGATAGATCTATTCCTGACATGAGTTGAAGCATGATAAAGAGTAAGAAAAAATAAATCTATTATTGACATGACTTGAAGTATGATAAAATATAAGAAAATATCTAATGAATTTTAAACCAAAGAGGTTGATTACATGTAGTCTACATAACATAGGATTGTCTTAGTGAAAGAATATTGTGTATCTCACACTTGAGAATTCTTTTTAAAGTATTGAATGTGCCCATGTGCCAAAAGAAACTAGTAAAAGTTAGATATCAAGAGTGAACTTTATTTTTATTTGTTATGACTCATACTCTAAATATTACAACACTAGTAGAGATTGCAAGTTTGATGAAATGTGGGATTCGTATGACAAAGAAGATGACTATGAATTTCTTCCTTTTTTTTAAGAAGAAGACAAATGAATAAAGAGTTGTAAGAGATCATTACTCCTCTTCTATCACCACCATCTACTTATGAAGACTCATCTCCATCGTCTTTATTGAAAAGTACAAATAAAAGTGCATAATATTACAAAAGCCTATAAAAATGTTTTGAGGTAAAAAGAAATAAATAAAAAATATATATTTTAATCTATTTTCTTATTATGACCAATCAATAAGGTTTGAAGAAGGAATGAAAAACAAAGAGATGGAGAGATGCTATCAACAAATGATATATGGGAGTTAAAACCATTACAAAGCAATATTAGTGGCTAAAGGTTAAAAATAAGGTCAAAATATTAATATGATAATTGATTAAAAAATTACAAATCATGCATTAGACAACTCTAACAAATTAGTGGAGAAATGTCATCCAATGGACTTTTTTTTTTTTTTTTTTTTTTTTTTACTTTTTCATCATTTTTCACGATTTTTTTCCTATTTCTTAATATTTTGGAATTCTTCAGATAATTCACTACCGCACATGAAATTAGCTCATTGTGTGTCGTGTTCTCACCATTTGTGCTCCATGTTTGGCATGAATTTTTTAGTGCCATGTTTGGTAAGAATTCAAAGGGCAAGAATGGCAAGCATCTAGCTAAAAAGATAAACTACCCTTATTACATTTTTTGTAATTATGTATATAATTATATCCATACAATTTTCAAATTTCATTGAACTCATTATCAATTATTAAAAATATAAAATACATGATACTAAAAATAATTAAATATAAAATAAATATAAATTTATGATATAACTACAAATATTTTTTTAATAAAATATTATTACACTTATACCATCATGTTTTATATAGTTTACTATTTTAATATAAAATATATTGGCAAGTTCTATATATTATTGCCATATATAAATATATATACACACACACATTTATCCTTCTATACATAGTAATTCAAATCAATTTCAAATCTCCTACTAACTAATTTATAGTTGTACATGAAGTGTTTTAAAAGGAGAAAAGTCCTAACTAATTTATAATTGTACAAGATAAGTCCTAAAAGGAGAAAAAGTCCTAACTAATTTACAATTGTATAAGAAGAGTCCTAAAAAGAGAAGAATCCTAAATTATAAGACCCAAACTTGCAACACTTCCCCTTAAATTGGTGAAAAATGATTCTTTATTCCCAACTTGCCTATAATTCCTTAAAATGTGGTATTAGCCAATCTTTAGTTACAACATATACAAGTTAGCCACGTGTCTCAATACTTGGAATTCAAATAAGACCACTATCAAGCTTATCCTTTATAAAATGTCAATCTACTTCCACATGCTTTATTCGATCATACTATAGCAGATTATGAGTGATGTTGAATGCAAACTTGTTATCACAGTAAATTCTTATAGGGTGTCTCTGCTTGATTTTAAGATCATCAAAAATAATCTTAAGCCATAACAATTCACAAATTCCATGAGCCATTACTTGAAACTCTGTCTCAACACTAGATCTTGTGACCTCTAATGGTTTTTTACTTTGCCAAGTATCAAGATATCCCCTAAGAAAAGTATAGTCTCCTAAGGTTGATCTTCTATTTAAAATTAATACAACATAATCTGGATCCATGTAGGCTTTCAGGCACAACTTCATAGCTGGTTTGAATAACAACCTTTATCAAATGTTCATTTAAGGTTGTGCATGATTCAATAAATAGCTTAAAGATGAGTGTATTTGGGATTGTGCATAAATTGACTAACAATGCTCACAACATATGCAATGTCTAGTCTAGTATGTGCTAAGTAAATTAATTTGCCCACTTGTCATTAATACATGGCACAATCTACAATCCTATCCTCTAGGGCCTCTGCTAATTTATGGTTTGGGGTTGTCCACTAGTTTGCATCCAAGTTTCTTGGTTTCTTTAAGAAGATCAATAACATATTTTGGTTATGAAATAACGATACCCTCCTTGGAATGAGCCACATTGACTCTTAGGAAATACTTTAATCTAAAAAGTTCTTTAATCTCAAATTCTCTAGTTAAATATTGTCAAAGAGCCTTATTTTCTCTGGATTATTACCAATCACAATAATATCATCCACATACACCAACAAAGTTATCACTCCCTTTAAAGTCAAATGCTTAATGAACAAAGTATGATCACCTTGACTTCATTTGTATTTCATTGCAAACATCACTTTAGAAAATCTCCTAAACCGTGTTCTTAGAGATTGTTCTAAGTCATATAAAGCTTTCTTTAATTTTCACGCATTGGCTCTACCAAGACTTTTGCAAAATCCTAAAGGAATTTCCATATAGATATCTTCTTCTAAGTCCTCATGCAAAAATACATTTTTTTTTTACATCAAATTGTTGTAAGCTCCAACCAAAATTAGCTACCAATGATAATAACACCCTTATGATATTTATAATAGCTATGAGAGCAAAGGTTGCTCAGTAATCAACCTCATAGGTTTGTGTTAGCCTTTTATTACTAACCTAATCTTATATCTTTCTAGTTATACTCAATTCTATATACCCATTTACACCCAATGGTTTCTTCCTCTTAGACACCTCTGCTATTTCCCATGTTCTATTTTTCTCTAAGGTCTCCATCTTAGCCCTCATGACTTGTCTCTAATTCTCATTATTTAATGCCTCAAAAAGGTTTTGTGGAGTGGTGATGGTGTACAAATGAGTGAGAAAATTTGTGTGGAAGTGGAAGAAGTTATCAAATGACATAAATAATGACAACAGATGCTCCTAATGGTAATGGTTAAATCAAGATCATTGTCAACATTTGAAGTACTAGGAGAGATAGAGCTATTACCTAGTCTTAGTTCAAACTCTTGAGTATACACGGGTTCAATGGTGATTGTTCTTCTTGTTGAGTAAACTTGTAATGGTTTTATAACAATAGTTTCTAGACTAATGTTAGTAGAAAGATCCAATTCATTGTTTTTTGAAAACTGATTTAATTCAAGCATTGTGGCATTAGGAAAAGATTAGATCATGTAGTCTATGTCTCCTAAGTCAATTACCCAAGAGCCAATGAAGGACAAATATGAGGCCCTTAAAGTATGAGAAATAAAAGATTGCCTTAAAGTATGAGAAATAGAAGACTTACTTGTTTGTGCCAAAGAACACATAATTATTTATTTAGAGTACCAAAAAATATCTTAGCCTTTCTATCTCTTCTTTGTTTAGTTCTCCCAATTCTTCACCATTGAAACTATGTTTTTCTTGAGGGCCTCCTTCAAAATTTGCCATAATTTCTTGATTGTGTTTTTTCCATGCTTTATTTTCCCTATTCCAATCCAAGTTTTAAGGTTTTCCATTAAGTTTCCTACACTTCTATTTGGTGTTTTAGGGCTTCTAGTAGTAAGTACACTAAAGTCCTTAACGATTGAGAATTTTCAACTTATCAAGACGCCCAGTTTCTCTGACAAGATTTAAGTTGAATTTGTTTAGCATTATAGCAACCATGGAAAAACCATGAATAAAATACGGTTCAAGCATCACACCTCTCTAATTTTCTTTAGTACAAATGATGGAGATGATTTCATTCATGGCTAGAGGCACCTCTTTTCCTAGAACTTAGACCCATACTTGGTCAAACTATAAATTGAGCCTAGCAAGAAATTCAAAAATTCATTCTTTTTCTATAATTTTTTTTGGCACTATTGCATCTTCACAGCATTTAATTTGAATGTTATGGTAGTAGTCAATTTCCTATCACAAATTCTTCATATTATTGGCAAGTTTAATTACAGATCTAGTTCCTTATTTTATAGTTGAAATGTTCACCTTGATTTGAAAATTTGAGTAGAATCTCATACATTTGAATAGGTTTGTCGAATGGCTTTGTAAACCTCCCTAGTTGTTGTAAAAAACACACATGTTCCACTAATTTTAGGGGACATTGAATTCCATAACAAAGACATAATCGTAGAATCCTCTTCATCCCAACTCTAAAATTTTAGATTTCCAGGTTTTAGTCCTATGCTAATTAAGTGGTTCAATTTTCCTTTACCCTTTAGGGAGGTTCACACTAACTAAGAATATTGAAGATAATTCTTCTCAATAAAGTGCTAAGTAGCTTGAAAGTTCTACAATCCCCTTCTGGTTTAGCTTAGCAACACTTTGAATGTCGCCTTAATAGAACTTTAGTAGCAAGAGTATGGTTCAATATTTCAAACATAATAGTAGTGATGAATGGAGACAAAACAAATTAAAAAATAAATCAACAGTGAAACTCAAGGAATCAAAACACCACAAAAAACTTCAAATAAGGATAGGTAGCACTCAAAGTTTTTACCAACCATACAAAGAAACCAGAGAAAGCTTTGATACCATGTGAAATTCTAAATTAAAATCAAGAGAAACACAAATATATATATACATATACACATATACACATATATACATATATACATATATATATATATATATACAAAGAAACCAGAGAAAGCTTTGATACCATGTGAAATTCTAAATTAAAATTAAGAGAAACACAAATATATATATATATACATATACACATATACACATATATACATATATATATATGTATATATGTATATATGTGTATATGTGTATATGTGTATATGTGTATATGTGTATATGTGTATATGTATCTATTAAACCAACTTCAATGTGTATTATTATTATCTATTTTACAATTTTTTTTTTAGTTTTTTGTTTTTTTTTTTCATATTTATGTAATTTTCATAATTTTCTGTCTAAAAAATATTTTTTTCCAAATTTTTGTTCAATTTTTTTTTATATTTCCTAATATTTCTATAAAATTTAACTATCGATATTTTCATAATTTCTGACATTTTAATCCTTGATCATGATGTCATAATTTTCTTTAGTTACCATCTATAGAAACCATAAGATTATAATTTCTTTCATAGCTTAAAATACATGGAAATTTTACTAAAAGTGTGATCAAAATCAATTTTTTTAAATGAATACCATAAAGAAAAATTATATATGAAACAAATCATGGGTTATAAAGTAAAAGGAAACAAAATAAAGTTTTGAATTGTAAAAAAGATTTGTATAACTTAAAGTAGTAAGGAGTCAAGATCATGGAATAGTATTTTGATAGATATTTTCAATATAGTATTCTTTCTAAATATCCTGTGACCATGTGCTCTACACAAAGAAAATAAAAATATGAAATACTTGATTTTTACCAAAAATTATCTAAGCATGGAAGTGTGAGATAGAGGAAAACATCCAAATCAAGATTACATCAAAAGGGATCTACACTAATCTAAACTAAAACATGAAGAAATCTAAACCCTAAAAATACATCAAAGAGGCCTTAAGACAAACCCCTCTCCAACTGCAAAATGGGATATTTACACCATTCCAAGGTTGCCTTAACGTGGAGACATGTTGAGGCATTTTAATCCCAAAGATCTAAAGGATAGGAGAAAAATGCCAAAAAAATAAACAAATGTGTCCAAGCATAAACAATTATTTTAATAGAGATGGTGCCACCCTTAGGAAAGCATTGCACCCAAAGCGGCAATAAGCAAAGGGGAGGTTGCAAATTTGGGCACCATGGGTCATCATCCCAAAATGGAAAATGGCATTGTGTATTCTCTCCTCCTCATTTTCCCCTTCCCTCCCTCCCTTCCTCTTCCTATTTCATGTTCTTGTACTCTTCTCACTCCATTTCAATACTTTGACTAAGCTCCTTTACATGCACTTATTCACTCAAAATAGTTGCAAGACATTAAAAAATAGAGAAAAAAATGTAAGAAAGTTAGAGCATATGCAAAGTAGCACAAAATTGACTGATTGGACAATACAATTGATGCAAATATCACACAAAATTTGATTTCTACTTTTCTGTCCCAACAATATTTGACATCAATCAATGTGTTTGTTAGGTAATTTGACAAAATTTTAATAAAAAAGCTTAACATGCTATAAGAAAAACCAATTGAGATCCACATGGACCATAAATTAGCATCTACATTGGCAAAAAATATGACGTTCCATGATCAAAACAAAAACATTGACAAAAGATATCCTTTCTAAAAAAATGCATAATGAAGAAGTAAGTGGAATTGAAGTACCTTGGTACTCACGATTAAATTTTTGACATATTCGTAAAAGTATGAATATTTAGTAAGTCCATTGTGCTAATTGATTTTTATATTAGGTGTGGAGACAACTATTATAATATATGTTAAACTTTTTAATGTTACTTTAACTCCATTGATTGATAGTCCAAACATATTTTTACTTGGCTTTTTTACTTTGATTATAGAAACTTGAATATGGATATGACAAAGTTTATGCTATAAATTAATAAATTTACTATAAAATATTGACACAACTACAAAAACGATCGTGATCCCAAAGCATATGCATTGTAGAAAACTAATGCATTAATTATTTGTGCAAAAGCAAAGTTCTCAATTTTCAAGCAAAATATTTGTTCTTTTGTAAATTAAAAAAATGCTATATGACAAAACGTTACCATGAGCAATAAGTCGTCTTTGGAAACATGTTGAACGTGAAGAGTATTTGATATCTCAAGACAATTTGGAATTGATGTCCTCATTACAAAATTCCAACTGGAATAGATTCAAACTAAAATCATTTAAATTTGGCTCTTGGAAACTTCCAATAAGAATTAGAATAAGAATGTGAATTCTTAATTACCATAAAACAAAGTACTCAGACTAATCAAATATCAATTATTTAAGAATGTGTAATAATGGTAATCTTCTATTCTGAAATGTATACATTGTCAATGTTGGAAAGTAACTCAAATTTCTAATTAATATATACTCACTTCTATGAAGAATATTATATAGAAGATCTTCTATGTTGCTATGTTATTACAATATTATAGTTTTTTTTATAGGATAAGGAAAGTTACTAGGAACATCTCTATAAATATTCTAGGTCATAAGGGGGAAAAAGAAATAAGATGAAATGGGTTTGTCTACATGCTAGATAGAGATATGAGAAAGAATAGAAGACACCTAATGAAATGAAGGCTCAAGGTTCAAGATGTGGATATAAGGAATAAAGAAATATGAGATTTTTTAGGACTTAACATTGGTATATAAGGAACAAAGGTTCAAGATCTGTAATATTCTCTATAATATAGTAGAATGATTTCTCTTATTAGTAGATATAGGCATTGTTTTTAAACTATGCTAAAACCTTTTATTCCTTTGTGTGTTGTTTATTTTATATTTATATTCTAACACTAATATATCAGCACTAAAGCTTTCGCTAGTATGACAAATTGGTGTCAAAGCTCAAATTGAGAATTCTAGAAGAAGCAAAGAGAACAAAACACAAAAGCAGATTACAAAGGAATTTTAGTTGAAGGTAGAGTCAGTTGTTCTCTCATCAAAATGTGATACAAGAAATGTGTTTTCGTTATCCAAGATAAGCATAGCTTCTCCTGTACACTTATTCTATCTTAAAAGGTAGAAATGATGAAGTGTTTGAATGATTTAAATCCATAGCACATGACAAGACTGTGATGCACAAAGGTAACAATGATATTTTAGGAGTGTGCCGCACAATGGAAGTTATGATATAGAGTAAGGATTTGATTCACATATGTTTATTAAAGTGTGTATCAAAGATAGATAAAAGATAAACTTGATAGAATTTGATCAAGATGATAAAGAGTTCAGATTTCCTTTTAAGATGGTTCTAGCTAGTACTAGATTAGTGTTTGAGTTAATTAAAAGAAAGCCAATATGCTTTGTACATTGCATCAAATGAAAAAAAAGAAAAAGAAAATTAGCACACTCTTTACATGATTTTAATGCTCTTTGGTTGAGAAATTTCTAGACAAATCCATAATTTCATATTAAGGCAAAAGCATTTATAATGTATACGACTATAAATTTTAGTAACTTCTAGTGAAGTGATCTATCTAAATAAGAGAGTAGTATTTAATAAATAAAATAAACCTAGCTCATTAAAAACCACAAAAGTATCCTACACGAGCTCCCACTAGAAAGAACTTTTCAATTCCAAAATCTTGTACTTGAAAGTGTTCTGGAGTTTGAGTGCAATAGAGAACACTATAGAGCACTTCAAGAATCAAAAAGAACTTTTGGCTAGCCGAAAAGTTGCACCAGAATGGTGCTCAAATTTGAAGGATGCTCAATATGGAATTATTTAGAGTCAGATACAAATGGTTACATATAAATGAAGCGGATTGGCTAAAGTTTTGTTCAAGGTGAAATATTAATTATTTTATTGATTTTAAAAGGTTCATTTGATCCTAACTTGCAATTATGACTTGAAATTAAGTTATTAGCTAAATTTCCATTTCTAGCTAAGAATTCAATAGACTTGGCTTGAAGGCGAAGAACTAGCTATAATTTGCCAAGCTTAGAACCAACTAAAATTTGGTTAATGTAACGGATGTCTAGCCACAATGATGAGGAGATAGACAAATGTTACTAAAGATGAAGCAATTGGGTCATCAAGGTTCAAATAATTATCCCTTTTGGCCAACATATGAAGCATGATCACCAACCAAAATGGAAGGCGCTAAGAAGGCAGATCAAAGACATAATAGCAACCAATGGAAGCATATATATATATTTAATCCTTTTGAGACCATGAGTGGTGGATTAAGAAGAATTGAATCATAATATAAATTTGAATATGTACTTAATGCTCAACCAAGGAAGTAATGCTTTTTGTTAATTGTTGACCACATTGAAGCTCAAAGGTACAGGACTACAGTGAGGGAATTGGTAAGGCTTATATATATTATGCATTCTGTTAGTAACATTCAAACTTTATTACCTGTCTATCAATATCTCTTCAGCATCCAATAATTTAGTCAAGTAAACTACAGGCCTAGACTCTGTATGAGAAAGTTGATTTCCCTGTCAAGTAGTTAAAAGAAACATATCTTTTATCTCTTTATGTAGTAATAGAAATAGGATGAAGGTAGCAACTTATATGAAAAGATGATAATTATTGTATTACCCATCCAAGAGAAATTGAAATGTTAACTTGTGTTCCCAAAGGCATCACACCAATTGGCGGTGTCGGATGGAGTTCCATATCACAGAATGCTTGTAAAACCCGATTTGTTGTAGCATCGCCACCAAAAACCTGGTGAAGCATACATATATAGTCATTATGATGAGTTAATTGAGAGAAATCCAACTGCATATATCTTATATATATGTTATAATAAAATAACATTTACAAGTACTCCACTTACCAGTATCTTTAGTACATCTAGAAGGTTTATGATTTTTTTTCTTTTCTTTTTAAACAATCTAATAGATTATTGCATAGAATAAAAGAAAAAAAATGATATAATAATTAATGAATTTGTTTAATATTTTATTAGAATAAATAATTATTCAATTAGAGAGAATTCTCCATTTTTAATTTCACTCGTATCATATTTACTTATATCACTTATGTCATTTTAATAATTATTCAAATAATTACTAGAGTTTGAGCTCAACATCTAAACAGAAAGTTGGGAGAAAGCTTTTAGGTAGTTGAATGACGCTCTCTTTTAATTCTTAAGACAAAGGAAGCCTTATAATTGAAATTTGAGACAAGATTAAATCTTAAAGATCACAACTACTCAACTTACCACTATCCTCAGTCTGTCTGGAACGTCATCATCTATGTGCAATTGAGGAACAACCTCTGAAATGTCACAAGCCTGAAAAGTAAAGTTATTCAAAGCAGCACTAAAACAAATCCTCTGACTGAATCTTGAGGGTGCTTTAAAATCTAACCAATTCTGTTGACCAGATGCTACGAAGAGATAGGAGCAAATCGTTCCCCTGATTGGCATCGTCTTTGGGGTTGATCATTACATAAACTACTAGTTTCCTTTCTCGTACTAACTCAGCTAAGTGCTTCAAACTGCCACACTTAATACACGTTTAGTATATGAAAATAGGAATTGGAATAGACATGAAGTGAATAGAGATGTGAAAAACAGGAATTGAAATCTTAATCAGCATGGGTTTTAGAATAAATGGATTTTTCTATTCCTATTCCTATTCCTCATTTGAAAAGGAATTCAAACCTATTAATGAATGGAAAATTGAATAGATTTCTCATCACAATTCCAACATTTTAAACATGTGTTTAAGGTTGTGTAGACCCCTTGCTGAGTACCCCGGAAGCAGCAAAGCCATCTTCATTTTGATTTCTTTGGAGAAGTGGGGGCTGGCTTCTAGGAAGCATCATGGACGAGGCACGTGGTTGTGTGGCTGATGATCACTATGATGGTGGTTGGGACGGCGACTTGCTGAGAGGAGGAACAGCATGGCAGGTGCGGCTTTTCCGGGGAGAGTAGATTTTAAGAGGCAGTGGATATCTTTTGAGAGGGGGTAATTTTTTTTTAGGGCGATTTTTCTGAGAGGGAGAGGCACCTTTGGCTGCCGTTTTCAGAGATATTGAAGAAAAATGATATTTTTGGGGGAGTGAGAGAAAGGAGAAAGGGAGAAGGGAAGAACTCAGGGGTTTTCTCACAGATTTTTGCTGGAGAAGAGCTTTCTAGGTGCGTGCTTTGTGGTTTTTTTTCTTCTTCTGTTCATGTTTTTCATTATATTTTCACATTCATGCATTCGCCTTGTTGTTTTAGCTTTCATTCACCATTTGAATGTGATTGCTATGCCATTTTCTCATTTTCTGTGATTTCACTTGAGGCTATAACATATATGGGTTCATATGCTTCATGTTACCCTGCATTTTTTTTCTGCCATACATGTTATTTTAAATTGGTGAGTTCATTGTTGGGTTGTGAGGCTAGGAACGGAAAATGCTGAGTGGCCTTTACCAAAAATGAGCTGTTAATTCCCTTATTATTATTGCTGGTTCGTGTGGGTTATGTCCATGGATGAGCGGTTTTGAGGGGAAAGAAGAAGCTAAGAGGAAGGCCACTTCGTTTTTGTGGTAGCTGAGAGGAAGGGAGGAGAACAAGAGGAAGTTGAACACGTGGAGAAGTGAAGCTTGGAATGAGGGCCCCAACTTGGTCAACTCATTGCCATTCTTTCCATTCTCTTATGCAGCCACCTAACCCAATTTAATTTTTTTTTTCACTGTTTTCCTCCACTTAAATTGCCTTTGTTTTTTTTCTTTCACGGGTGTGCACCAACATTCCATTTTAATTCTCTATCTTTATTTATTTATTTTAATTTTCCAAAATTTTGATTCCTAAAACTTTTATCTTCAAATAATAGTATAAATTTCCATTTTTTAAATCTAAATTCCAATTTCCGAAATTTCAATTTTCATATCAATTTATTTTATCATTATCATTTTACTCACCTATTTATTTGTTTATTTTTAAAAATTCAACATTTAAATAACTTCCAAAATTCTCATTTTTAAATTTAATTCCCAAGCCTCCAATTTTAAAATAAATTTCAAAAATCCAGTTTTCTCTCTAACTGTTTTTAATTCCATTCGGGTTTCAAATAATCTTTTGTTCCTCTTGACTTTACATAGGCATGAATGAATTTTTCATAATTCCAGAATAATGGAATCTGTGATATTAATTCATGCAAAATAAATGGGCTTTGGTGGGGGCCCAACATATGTGTTTTCCTTATGATTGATTGATTGTTTGTTTGATTTAATTGCCATGCATGATTGATTTTATTCTACTCTATGACATGCTCGAAATTATTCCTTAATTGTGCACTAACTTCACTTCTTGATAGCGCTTTATGGATCACTGCCTAGGTACACATCCACATCTGCTCTGGTCATTTTCTGTATGCATGTTTAGATTCTCACGTGTGCATGATCACTCTAAGTATTCATTGATTCCCTCATCAATTGCCATGATTGCTTTATTTTATTAGTAGAGACCCGACTTTAGAGACTTAAAGGGGTGCTACGGTCTGTACCGTATCTTCCCGATAAGTAACCTAACCCTCGAACCCAATCCGGTTTTTCACAGACCATATTTTCCAAAATAAGGAGTCACACTTAGGGTTTTCTTTCTTATTTTGTTTATCCTTTTAAAAAATAAAAAAAAAATAAGTGGCGACTCCAAGTCATTTTCTTAATCAATAAAAACCATTTTTCAAATTAAAATCGAGCTCGCCATCGAGTGGAAAATGCATGAACCGAAATACGGGGTCCACAGGTTGTTTTTTTAATTAGTATGTGGAGAATGTCGTATGTATAGTGATCACAAGTTAGTACACAATAATTTTAAACTTAGGGTTACTTTTCTTCACATATCCTAAGGGTTGGTGTAAATATATTTATAGAGTGCATTTGGAAGTTATTTTACAAAGCGTTTCTAGCATTTTTAATACTTGAATGATAAAAAATTTCAAATATTAAAAATATTAAAAGCGTTTCCTAAAATCACTACAAAACAAGCTCTTAGTCATTAATGGTTTAAAACTTAATACCCCTATAAAATTTCTTTTATAAAATTTCTCTTTTAGAGGAATTTTAGATTGAAAGATTTTATGTATATGTTTAAAAAATTTCTAAACAATAAATTTATTTTCTAAAGGGAAAATTTTATAAAAAGAATTTTGAAATATGAAATCAACAACGATCTTATGTATTTATACTAAACTTAAGAGGGTGATTCAAATAAACCCTTTAAAATCATTAACAAAAAATATAAATATATATTAAGATTAAACCCCTTTTCCATCCCATTAATCCTCCTATAGGCCAGTGAAGGTGTTATAGTTGAAAGAGGTTTTCTGTATATATATATCTTCCATTTTTAATATATATTTTCACATTTAAATATCATGTATATTTTATTTAATAAAATAAAAATATTAATACATTTATATAAAAATATGAAAAATAAATATTATTGATTTTAATTTTTTACATATATTTTAAATTTCTAAAAAATATTTTTAATTTAATAAAATATAAATTATATATTTATAATATTATCTATTCAATTTTCAACTATTGGTTCAACTATTAAATCGATAACTTTTTCAATTCAATACTTTCAAAACATTGTATATAAATTTAAGTAATTCAAAACAAAATTCAAAAAAAGAGGCAAAATTCTTTTTGTTATGTATGTGAACACAATTCTTAGAAACTTTAGGAAAAATCAAATAAAAAAAGTTTAAAAGATAATTTAAAAAAAAAAATACTAGTGTGAATAATCAAATATATATTTTTTTATTGAGAGGATAATTTTTTTTAAAAAAAATTATACATAAATACTAAAAAAAAAAAGGTTACAAAAGTATAAAAACCTTTGAGAAAAGAGTAAAAGCAATATGAAAGAGAAAAAAACATGTAATTCAAAAAAGATATTAAAAAATTAGACAAGAGTGCTTTCAGCCTTGTGAATATGATTTTTCCATTCAAAAAACACTTAGAAAAAAAAAGTTTAAAATAAAATAAGGATAATCTTTTAAAATAAAAATTTTTTAGCTTGCTCATTTTATAGTTTCCATAAAATCTGAACAAAAGTAAAAGAAAAAAAAAACAAATAAAAAAAACACCCACACACGCTACAATAATTTCTCAAAAATGAAGGAACAAACTCAAAACAATACTAACTAAATAAAACCAGTTACAAAAATAAAATGAAATTAATTAAAATTATAAATTAATAAACTCTAATAAAATCACTTTTGAAAAATAAAATAATCTAAAATATGATATATCTTTTTTATACTTCTATAGTATAAAAACGTGACACAGATATATATCTAATTTGACTAGATTAAGAAGAATGTGACCGTAGTAATAATGTATGAAAATTATAATGTAAACACGAAGAATATGATTAAGATATGAAAAATATTATTAGGGAATGAAAAATGTTACAAAAATATTAAAATATGAAGATAAAAACCTAGTTAAAAATCATGTGACCATGATAAAAAGAAAATATAACCAAAATATTAAATTAGAAAGGTGGTATATAAAATAAAAAAGATGAAATATAAAATACAAAATAAATAAAATATTATGTAAATATTTGTAGTCTCTAAATAATAATATAGAATATATTAAATTTTAATAAGTGTTAGACAATATATATTTAATTCATTTTTATATCTTTATATTATTTTGTCAAGTTATCAAATTGCAATGATAAAATATGTTCAAAATAACAATAGATAAATGAATTAAGAAAGGGTTGTAAAATTTTTAAATTTATGCAATGCATTCCAACCAAATTCCTATTATTTGTCCCTCTATGAATTTTTTTTTTCTTTTTTTTTCCAATTTTATATATTGTTTAAAAAACTCATCTAATTTTGCAGGGAGCAAGTTATTTCTTTCTAAAGCTTATGATGTAAAAATAATAAACAATGATATTATGAATGAACAATACGTGAAATATGTAGCATGTACATGATTAATTATATACTATCAAAGCAGAGGCATGCACATGTAAGAATCAAGATGAAAGCATAGAAACTTACTCCCCTCCATTGATTCGGTTCACCATGATAGTGTGGAGCGTTGTTGCAGCTAACGGGAGACCATGACAGTGGTATATTATTTCATCCTTCGTTTTCAACACAATGGGATGATCAAGCGGAAATAAAAGTCTCAATGTTGAGCCAAATATCCTCATCGGAAAAGGGCTGTATACGATATAAATTATTGGGCCCAACCATCCTCTTAGCCACACCATCGAGTCTGGTTGTAATGATGATGAGTCTACTCTGATTTGATTTGTTACACCACTGGAGTCTCTCCTTTAACCTGAAGTACCAGTCCAGGTTGATATCCCAAATTCCATCAAACACTAATATATAACTCTTACTCCACAATGCTTTGCAGAGGGCCTCCAATAGCTCCTCCACCTCCACACTATCTCTTTGCCCACCATCACACTGCTTCAGCATAGCCTTGAGAATCTTCTTAAAATCTATTTCTCCTTTCTGTATCGCTTGTAAGTTGATCCAAATTCCCACAATCCCCACAGGACTTTGGTCGAAAACTGATTGGGCCACAAGGGTCTCACCGTAATCCCCAATCCCCACAATTCCAATTTCCTTACTAAATCCTTCTTCATCCAATTCACTTGTTCCCAAAACCAAATTTACTATATTTTTGACTTGGTCTTCATAGTGATAAAGATAATTCGTTGGTCCAGAAATGGTAAAAAGCCAGAAGCGGTAGAAAGGGAAGTCTGCTCTAGTACTACTGGGTGGCTTGTAGCAACAAACAGCTTTTTCTGACCTAAACCCTGTTTATTATACGGACACAACAAATTCACTGGTTGGTTTGAAAATTTTGCCTCATCCTAAGTTCAGGTTCTGGTAAGATTAGGATGCGCTAAATAGGCATAATCTTTCTTAGTCCTATCTTGAATTGAGGCAATGTCAGTAGATTTGCTTGGAAAGAACTAGGGATCCCAGTTTTTCCAGAATGCCCGACCTGCACTGCTCCTATTACTGTTAGTCATATTTTCAACCCATGATGTAATACCTTAAGCTTTTGCGTCAAATTGTTTTCTTAACATGGTATCACAGCCTTGGTTAACTGGCAGTTTTCTTGTTTGAGTTTCTACTTAAGGGACGGGTTACCAAACCCAACAAAGTGAGGAAAAAACTGTGATAGAAGACTAATAGGATTCTTATAGTCAAGATCTGATAAAGGCAGTCAATTGATGAGATGAGCTGTAGACTACACTGTCTTTCCCCACTGGGATTTAGGAATGTGTATTTGGAATAATAAGCCTCTTGCTTGTTCTATTAAGTGACTGTTTTTCCTCTCGGCCACTTTATTTATTGGGGTGTATCAATGTATGAAGATTGGGGGTAGGATCTATTCTTTTTGAAGGTATCCCCTTCTCCTAGCATGAAATTGTATGCAAATCATTTTATCGAAGAGTACAAAAATGGTAGTGGCATAAAACTTATTTTTCATGAGATAAACTCACTTGACCCTTGTGGTATCATCAATAGAAGAGAAAAACTACCTTGAGCCTGAAATATTAAGAATTTGAGGATATCTCTACACATCATTATAAATCAACGTAAAAAGAACAGAAACCTTTTTATTGCTTAATGGAAAAGGTACATGATGATGCTTAGCATACTCGAACACCTCATAATGTATTGAAAAGGATGGCCTAATCTTAACTGCCATAACCAAATCTCTTCTTGGGATGGAATTTTCCTAAACAAATAGGAAAGAAGGGTGAAAATATCATTGCTATTTTTGGTTTCAAGTAAGTAGAGCCCTCCTTTTCTCCTAGCATGACCAATTGTCCTCCCTATAGGGAAATCCTGTAAGAGACAAGGAGTTGGAAAAAGATGACAAAAATTTAGATCATTAGTAATTTGATGAATGGACAAGAAGTTTAGGAACATGCAATAGATATTAGAGATAGGGAATGGGTTAAAGAGACTGTTCCCTAGCTTGCAGCAGTAGCAAGAATTCCATTGCAATTGTAATTTATGATTTACTGGATAGGGACTGGAATGTTGAAAAAATCTGGGGAATTTGTTAGATCCTCTGTGGCTCCTGAGTCAACGACCTAGAACCCATAGAAGGGCCCCATGAGATGATAAGAGCCTAAGAAAATTCACTTGCTTAGGCCAAAGAACATGAGGCCCCAGGTTTCTCCAACAGTGCAAGGAAGTTTTTAGGCTTGTTTATATCTTGTTGAGTCTTCCTTTGTCTTGTTTCCCTTTTCTAATTAAGAATTCTCTTCTGAATTCATGAGATGTGCTTGAGCAAGTTTCTAACTAGATTGACTTCTTCTTCCATCACTTTCATTTCAACCAAATTGGGCTTCCTATGAATTTTATGTGGACATGAGTTGTATAATCCGTTACAGGCATAACTAAAGGGATTAGATTAGTCTACTTTCCTTAGACATTTTTCTAGACAAATTTAGATCGTAAATGGGCTATATATTGAGCTCCTTTGTACCATTTTAATACAACAATTATGTATACAGATTCCATATGTACAAATTATTTCCTTTCTCGTCAACATGGTATCAGAGCAAGTTTGTTTATGCTCTTTGGTATCAACTCCTTGATTCTACCCAACCCCAACAACCTAATAACGACCCAGAAAAATATCTGAATCAAACTCTCAGATAAGAGGGTCTCCACCAACGACAACCTCTATTTTATCAGAACTCAACATGAAAATGGCCAAGGTACTGAACAAGGCCCCGACCCCAACTACAGCGGCGGATATTGCCCCGATCGGCATAAAACTCGATGGATCGAATTATGCACTATGGTCCCAAGTTGTGGAGATGTTTATCTCCAGGAGAGACAAATTAGGGTATATTAATAGTGATTTACCCCAACCTGATTCGACTGATCCATTATTCCAATGATAGAGAACCAAAAACGTCGTCGTTAAAGGCTGGCTCATCAATACCATGGATTCATCCCTTGTTAGCACGTTCATCTAGTATTCCATTGTGAAAGAGGTTTGGGACGTCATTGTTGTCACTTTCTTCAACGAGAGTGACACTGCTCAAGTGTATGAGCTCCGGGGACGGGTGAGTAGGCTATTGCAAAATGGTGGATCTCTGAAGAAATTTTATAACGAGCTGCAAGGCTTATGGAGGGAAATAGATGTGAAACCAAGGTTTGGTTAATCTTAATTTTGATGATAACAAAACAAGGTTTAGAACTAATGATCATATTTCAAGTGTGATTAGGCAAGATGACTTCTAAAGTGGCAATCCAAAGACAAATCAAGCCAATGAGAAATCATGAAGAAGAAGACCACCTTAAAGAGAAGAGTTTTTCAAGACCAAAGCTTCTTAAGATCTCTTTGTAAGGTTGTTGGTGCACTAGGACTTTCATGCATTTCATTCTTTATTTATGCACCATAATCATCCAAGAGTAATATTGTTTTAAATATCTTAAGAATTGGATGATTTCATGATTTCAACTAAAACCTTGTGTTAAATGATTTTCAAACTTGTGTTAAAAGGTTTTAAGTTGAAAAAGGTTGAGTGTTGAGCCAAAAATATGACTCAACCGGTTCAACCGGTCGACCGGTTGTGCTCGTCCGGTCGAGGACCGGTTGAGGGAGGCCAAAAACTTTCTCTCTCTCCTAGTGGCCTTCTCTTCCCGGTCAAGGTTGAACCTCAACCGGTTGAGGTCTGGTTAAGGCCCAACGGTCACTTTTCCTAACGGCTAGTCAACCGGTCAACCCCTAGCTCGACCGGTCGAACCCCCAATGGCTAGTATGACTTTTTTCTTCTATAAAAAGGCTCCAAACTTCGTTGTTTCATAAGCTAAACCTTCCCTAACTCTTTTAAATTATATGCAATTGTGTTTATTTTGTTTATTATATATTTTCATATAATTGTCTCTTATTTTTGCATAGTTTAAATTTGTGAAAAAGAAACCATCACCCTATTTACCTCCCCCCCCCCCCCCCCCCCCCCCCTCCCCCCCCTTTCCCCCCTCTAGGGTGATTACCATAGTTTGGATTAGCCTCAAATTCCTAACAATAGATTTTCGACAAACCCCATGGAGTGCCCTAAGGATGTGTAACGGTACACCGCAATTCTCTAGAAGGAAAGGGTCTATGTGTTCCTCGATAGCCTTGATGATCAACTCGACCAAGTCAGGAGCACCATGCTACAAATGCAGCCATTTCGACAATTGAGCAAGCCTACGCGTGCGTCCGACGGGAAATGGTGTGACAAACAGTGATGGGGAATGGTTTTGATGGAAGGATGGGAATTGGGTTAGCTTCCAATGGGCTAAAAACGACCCCCAACCAATTTGGCAAAGATGAAGTTCTAATACTCAATAAATCTAATCCCGCTAGTCCAAATTCAAAGCAACGGACAGAAGGCTTAAAGTGCTCCCATTGTGGAAATTCCAAACACACATGGGACACTTGCTTTAAGCTCCATGGATACCTAGGGATTGCTGAGTTTGAAAGTACGCTTAGGGATTGTTATCCATAATTGTCAACCTAGCTAAAACGCTCACAATCTTCCCCTTTGACTATTTTGGTACAAAACCCTTTACAACACAAATAAGCACAAGCATACCTTATCCACTCTCATACAAGGAGTACTCACCTAATCAACCTCATAAACTAGGTACCATTAACCTTGCAAATAATGATCAACAAGTACACAATTAGTAGCACTTGCGCATAGACTAGAGTATAGCATAAAACAAGTATCACAATGCAATAATTTAACAACAGTAAATATCCTTCTCCCCTTTCTTATCCTAGGAAAAAGCAAAAGGGAAGTTCATTTATTGACAATATCATATCCATAATATGCACAAGTAAGCAGTAAAGAAAAATGAGAATGTTGAGACATATAGCCTACTATGTATGTAGAGATGTGAATCAAAGAGTGCTCAAACAAACACTTTATATCCCCAAACAAAGATACACAATGACAGATCAAATCAGCTCATTTGAAGCCCAAAACTAGCCAATCAATTGAAATATCTGAGGCAATTATCACCAACATACCCATGGCAATATGATAAAAAGAAGAAAGTACGTGTTTAGCAAATGGGAAAAATGTTATCCAAGCAACTAACTAAAGTGTATCAAAGATGGTCATGACTAAAAACCTACATAGATTACTAGCATAAGCTAAGAAGCATAAATATGGAATACAACCTATGGAAACTTAACAAAGGCTCTAGGAGCTATGAAAATAGATATAATAAGGAAAATTTTCCTTTAACTCTCATTACAAGGGCTTAATCCAAAACCTTGAGAAGGTGTTCTACTATTATAGAAATGAATTCCAAGCCACAAGGATTTGCCATCTTGGACTTTGGAAACATGAAAAATATGTTTCATGCACTCACAATAAACAAATAAAAAGCTAGATCTAGCATTACTAGGAACCAAAAACAACAAATTCCCCAAAGCAATAAGAAATCCCTTAAACATTCTACTATGAGAATATCCACAAATGAAAGTTGGAGAAACAACCAAACAATGGACTTAGATTAAGACAAAGGGATTGAAAGACCATGGATGCATGATTGTCAGAGTCAAAAGACTGCTAGAGAGAGATGAAATAGTGTCAAAGAAGTCTCAAATGAACACCCACGGAGAAGACTTTAACATCAGCTATGAAAGGTGAACTAAACAACTTCCTAGATAAATTTTTTTTTATAAAAAATACTTGTCTTGGTTTCCATATTAAGTTTTATTTTGAGCTAAGGTACAAAACATCTCTATAAGCTATTATTGAGATTAAAAAGAGTTTGATATTGTTTATGTTGCATAGATTTAAGATGTCAACAAACTATGACAATAGTAAATTCTTAAGTGGAATTTGACATATGTTTTTTTAAGTTAGGATATGTTAGTTGATCACATAATAAGATAATTTGTAACTTAAGAATGGTATAGGTAATTTTAAGAGGCTAATAGCTTTCATCTTATTAAATTAGAAACACTAGGTTATGGGTAGATTGTATACAATGGAAAGTAGGTCATAGACCCAAACACTTAGTGTCTCATTGTAATATACACAAGTTAATAGAGTGCAATTAACTTTCTATAGTGGAATGTTGAGTCAATTTCAAAATTGAATTATAAGGAAATCGATACTATCCTTGTGGGTCTTAATGGTCCTTGCTCGAACTCATATATCTTGATGATATGGTTTAAGAGGGTTGAATCGGTTTTTAGTTCACTTATGTACATAAAGGTGTTTTGATGATTGCGAAAGGTTGCACAAAAATTAATGAACAATATCTCTTAACTAGGCTAATTGATTAATTAGTCTCCTATTGGATTGTTAATTAATTAGGATTATTTTAGACTAAATTAAATAACCCAAGTCCAAGGTAAGCTCAAGTCTCTTAAGTGTAGAGGGAAGTCTATAAATTCCCCCATAGGGGTTAGGGCTTTAGACTAATGCCTCTTCCATTTTTTCCTATATGTTTATATAGAGAATCCTAGCCTCCAACCTTTAAAGATCTCCACCATCCAATGCTAAGGCTCAAGGACAAATGATTGGGGGAAAATTAGTGGGTTTAGAAGACTTTCAACTACTGCCATGCACTCGACAACGTTCTTGATTGCAAGAATCAATTCTAGGAACATTCGAATTTTTGATAAGCACTTCTAACCCATAATACTAGTTCCTATTAAGTTTTGAATGTTATTGTTTCCGTTGTGCATAGGGATCTAGTGGCCCTAGGAATAGTTGCATACACCAAATGAGATTCAAGGCTTGAGAACAAAGTAATTTGGGATTCATAAAAACTAGTTCATAAAAAGTTGTGTCTTTAATGTTTCTCTTCTACACACAACTATATTTTTTCAAATATTCTTACTAAGCAAATAGATTCTAAATCATATGAGACCAAATCAAGTAAGACTTAATGCTTTGAATTCTTTAATGGATCTACTAATTTTTAGAGTTCGTAAAGTTGACCTAATTAATTATATATATAATAAAAAAAAATTGGCTTATTTAGGTATTAAAAAAATTGAAAATTTTCTTGTTTTTAAATAAAACTTGGCTTATATGATATTAAAAAATTATGATTTTTTTTTTCAATACATTTCAAATAAAAAATTATTAACCAAAAAAAAAATCAATTATACCTTTATAGATGTTAATATTCATATTTCATAATATATACTACAATAATATATTTTTTAAAAACATATATAAATTTTTTATTTTATTATAATATTAATATTCACATTTTAATCAAAACTATTTATTTGTTTATCGATTTGAAATTACAATTTTTTTTTAATAAGACTTGAATTAAATTTAATTAATCTTATAAAAATTGAATTAATATCTTATAAAATAAAAATAGAAAATATTATTTTTTTAAAAAAACTAAAAAAAATTATCCAAAAAATTTTTTATTTTATTTTTTGCTCTTTAAAAATGTATTTAAAAAACACCTTTATTTTTAGAAAATACCAAAAGACTGTTTTTTGTTCTTTAACTTAAAAATATATATATTTTTTAAATAAGTTCTTTAAAAAAGGCCAAATAGACCCTTAGATATTTTTTTTATATACAATATTTATGTTGGAATTAAGCCCTAAAAAAGATAACATGATGTAATAGATATAGATGCATTTATAAACTTATTTATTTATGTTTCTTGGTTTCCTTTTATTAACCCATTTGCATTAATTGGTTATTTGAGCATTCATGCCCCATATCACTCACATTGTACATAGTTTGGGTGTATTAGGAGTTGCACAGAAGATTCAAATCATAGGTTCCTTGTAGAGTGATGAGTTGTTCATTGTCGGTTTATGGATTTAGGCAATCTATCTGAAACTGTAGTATACTACCTCCTAATTAGAGGGATGATTTGTCTTGGCCGTTAGGATGGTTTTTACATGGTGAGTGCACTAGTGTATGTAATGCGCATTGGATAGGACCTATGGTGAACCATGATGTAAGGTTATTAATTATCATGATTCACCAAGCTACTATACTGTATGGACCCTTAACTTTGAGAGGATATTGAGTTTGTACCAAAGTCAACATAAGACTTTGACCTATGAGTGAGATCCTAAGGTAGTCTTATATCCCTATGTATTGGGTCACAATTGATGGAAAAGTATTCTAAAAAAAGGCATCATGATATCTCATGAATTGAGATAGTGTGTTCCCTTGGGTGACATATTCTCTAAAATACTATAGTCATAGCATTTTTTTTAATAGAAATTTGACAAATGTTCCTTGGAGTTAGAGTATGTCAATTGATCATATAATAAATGAAATCTATAACTCAAATATTAGAGAGGTAATCTTGATAGGTGATAGCACTATCTTATTAAATTATGGACGCCAATTCATGGGGAGTCTGCATGTAGTGGATAGTAGGTCACAAACTCAATGTACGTCTCATTGTTATTTATATAAGGTATTGAAGTATAATTGATTCTCTTTAGTGGAATGTTGAATCAACTTAAAAATTGAATTTTGAGGGAGCCAATACTCCTATGGACTCACCTGGTTCCTATTCTAAGCTCATATACCATGGTGACATAGTTTATGAGGGTTAAGGCTACACAAGGGATGGTGAACAAGTTATTTGAATTAAGCTAATTGATTAATTAGATGACCTTATATGGTTAATTAATCAATTAAAACCCATTTTAGATTAAATTAAGTGACCAATCTTTGGTAGGCTCAAGTCACTTAAGCTTAGTAGGGGAACCCTATAAATACCCCTTTAGAGGTTAGGGTTTCCTTCACTTTTGGAGAGAGAATCGTCTTCCACCTCTAAAAAGAGAAAGCTTAGGATTCCTCTATCTAAAGCCCACACTTTAGAGTGTCAAGATCATGGTTCGAGTCATCGAGCAGAAGATCTTAGGTGTACAAGACTTTCATATTCTTTGTTCTTCATTTTCATCGAGTAGAATTGATTTAGGAACATCCAAATCAAAGGTAAAGTTTTTTAATACTTTTCCTTTTGATCCTAGATTCACAAAAATATGTTTTTTTTTTTTTTTTTGCTTCCATTGCATAAGATCTAGAGGCCTAAGGTAGTTTGCATACACCTATATGATCAAGGTATGGTAATGGAGAGGTTTAAGGTTTCCAACAATTTACTAACTATTTCTTCATGTTCTTGGTCATAGAAGTCTTGTATTTCTACAAGTTGGAGTTCACTTTACTATGTTTATAAGCTAGATACGTGTGATTTGCCTTGTTTTTTTGCATTGGACTAAGGTTTGGTTAATTTCATATTATGAGGATAGCAAAACAAGGCTTGATTCTAAAGTTCTTCTTTAATTGTAATTGACAAGAAGATTCCCCTGGAGTAATCAAGAAAAAAACTATATGAAGTTGAAGAGGAAATAAAAAACAAGATTTATCAAGATTATTTTTAGGTTAATTTATGTAAGATTATGGGTATTCCAAGTTAGGATTGCATATCATTTATTTAAACATTCAAAACCCATCTAATTGAACTCAAACTTACCTTAAATTTCAAAATTGGATAAAAACTTTTTTAAATGAAAATCACTTTTGTAATTGATGTATAAAACGTTTTCAAAATCATAAGGAGTTTGTTTAGGCTTTCCATATTGTTTTTAAGCTAAAAGAATTGAAGTTTTCATAGAATCTTGGAAAATTAGATCAATAGGTGGATCTATAGATGGTTGAGGAGCATATCGACCTATGGTCAATCTATTGAGGGGATTTGATCTCCAATCTTGCCATTGGCTACCATTTGAGGTTGAACTTCAACTAAACAATCTTAACAATGGTTCCCTTTGATTTCATTAGGTTAGTTTGGTTCTCATAAAATACTAAGAAAAGAAGAAAAAAAAATGTTAAAGAAAATTATTTTCTCCTGTTTGGTTGTACCATATAAAATATGAAAAAATATATATATAATTAAAATAAGTTAAAAACTTATGTATTTTCAAATTATTTAATTTTTATATGGAGGAGTTAAAATAAGTGAAATAAATTTGAAATATCATATAAAAATAATTTATTGACTTTAATTTTTGTTTTTTTTAAAAAAAATTCTTTATTGTTTCTTTCTTCTATTTTTCCTCTCTATTTTCTTTTCCTTACATTTTCCTTCAAAATTTTCAAGAATCAAACATAGCCTTAAGTTCATTTAACTTTCTAAATAAACAATCTAGCTTTTCTAGGTATTGATCAATCATCTTCCTATGACAAGTTTTGACACGAGACATACTTGAGACCAGTAATAACATTAGCCTTGGATAGAGTGTTGTCTTATACTTTTTAAGTTATTTAAACATGAGAATGAATGAGAAAAAGAATAAGATATCCATTACTATTCCTTATTTCCTCTATCAAACACGCCTTTAGGGTAAAACTCTTATAAAATAATATTCTTAGGGTTGAGAACCAGAAGAAAATAGTCTCATTAGTTTCTGAGTATCATTACCCAATAATATGGCTAATTAACAGTAAAAAAAAAGTCTTCAATAATCAACCCTAGAAGCCCATTGATTCCTATTTTGATAGACTAATATAATTCGTAAGAGGAAACAGTTTTAAACAGACATGCCTAACTAACGATGATCGTACTCCTAGAAAAGGAGAACACAAAACAGATTGAGTACCCAAACTTTTCTAGTTGACCAACCACTGTTTCACCTCTAGGTGTTTAACCAAATTTCAAAGCCTTCAATCACCAAGCTAGGTAACTTCAACTCCAGCAATGTCTAAAATTTGATTCAAAAAAAAAAAAAAAAAAACAAAACAAAAAGCACCAGTTTAGATTTTAGTAAAATCCACACAAAGAAGGCAACAAACGTTAAATTAAAGACATTACATATGTGCCTAGTGTCAAAGGACAGCTTTGCTGTCACACTTCCTTCCTTATTTTAGCCCACACTTGCTGTCCACACTTCCTTCCTTAATTTAGCCCACCCTTCTTTCCTTATTTTAGCCCACAATTGTTTCCTTATTTCTTTCATTTATTATTTTGTACAGTTAGCATATATTATTTGACAGATTATAGTTTACATGTATAGGGCTAGAATCATGCTGGAATTTATTTGCTTTTATTTGCTTTCCATGTAAAGCATCCTTGTAAAGTCTATATATAATATACAAAACTCAAGGCCAAGGTATTCGGTCATTCACACAATATTTTGACACCTAGGGCACTTGGGTTCTGCTAATTCAACTCAGCTACATGGGTGATTCTGCCAATTCTATTTCTAAATTCCTAAAACATGTTACATGATCCAGCTTACTCTTTTAGGTTCTGCTACTAATCATACTGCTGCCGGAGCTGCATCTCTGTCTCACTTTTCCAAGAAGCATGAGATGACTGCCCTTTCATCCTCTTGTTCTTCTCCTTTTCTTTGATGGTTGATCCCTTCTTCTTGTCAGTCTCTTCATTTGCATCTGCAAGTGGGCGATCCCCACATTGTGGGCAGACCATTCCTCGCGCACTGGAGTATGTCTTGGGTATTCCACATCGCATACACATCCTACAACCAAAACCAGAATTGAGATTGATAGGTTGATAAATAGCTAGATAGATGGGGTTGTGTTCATTAACTTGGGCTACCCATTGACAAAAAAGCAATGATGATGTACCTCAGAAGTTCAGCAGCATCTTCTGCATTAGGATTAGCAGCAGTTGCCACCCGCTTCCCTTCCCCTTGTGTTGTGCTCAAAGAACCCTTTGGAGGTTGAACTGATGATTTTGGAGCAAGGTTACCCTCAATATCACTTCTCACTCTCTCATGGATTCCGACTAGCTGGGCTTTGGATTTCACAACAGCACCTAAAGTAATATAAGATCCAACTTTAAAGTTACTTCTCATGATCTAAGGGATAACATTAAATCAAGACAAAAACCATTTTCTTGCAGAGGAACAAAACAAAAAATTGAGACAGAAGCGCATAAGAGCTGAATCTATCTCACAACACCGAAAACATATGGTCAATAGTTTGAAACACATAATTCTTAGGAATTTAAAAGCCATAATTAGTGTATGATTTATTATATTAAAGGCTTTGATGTAGCACATCCCTCAACTGTTGAGCAAGGTTGCTTCTAATCAAACAACATTCTGCTTGAACTACAGTTGTACATGTGAGATGTAGATGAAAACAAAGTGCATGAGTACATAACGGTATGAGTGGTTATGTCCTTTTAAGTGGTTTAAGGATTGAAAATAAATGCACAAGCTTGTTGAATTTCTGGACAAGCAAGGAAGAAGATTAAAGAGTTTGGTAATGGAGTCAAAATAGGGAAAAGGCTTCTGATTGAAGGTAGGGCTTCAGAATAAAGTGCACCAAGTGGTGCTTGTTATTTGTAGAGCAGGATTGGTGCAAACCTCAAGAGCCAACCTCACGTTGACGTTCAAGAGGGAATAAAATACAAACAGAGTCTCTTTGTTAATGAAATCGTTGACATTCAATAACGATTAACAGAGTTATTGAAAGCAAACTCTGCCTGTGGTAACACAAAGTCCCAACTTGCTACATGGTTTGCTACTAAACATCGCAATAAGTTTCCCAAACTTCGGTTGGTCACTTCGGTTTGGCCGTCGGTTTGAGGATGAAATGCACTAGAAAACAGTAGCTTCGTACCCATTCTTGCCCACAAAGTCTTCCAAAAATAACTCATGAATTTAACATCCCGGTCGGACACTATGGGGGCTGGAACACCATGTAGTCGAATCACTTCTTGTAAAAATAGTGCCGCTGTTTTGGAAACATCATAAGTCTTGTGACAAGGAATGAAATGAGTCATCTTTGAAAAACGATCCACTACCACCATTATGGAATCATGCTGCCGAAGTGTCTTGGGTAATCCAAGCACAAAATCCATACTAATGTGTTGCCAAGGCTTATCTGGAATTGGAAGAGGGGTATAAAGACCCGCTTGTTGTTTGATGCCTTTGTTTATTTGACAAATTCGACAACAAGCCACAACTTTATGCATGTCGCGACATAGTCGAGGCCAAAAGAATCTGTCGGAGACCATGGAAAATGTTTTATCAACACCAAAATGCCCCGCTAAGCCTCCTCCATGAAGCTCTGAAATAAAAAATTCTCTGAAAGAACCATATGGAACACATAGTCGATTGTTGTGGAATAAAAAGCCATCTTTGACTGAGAATTCATTTTTAGTTACGGCTGTGTTTTCCAGGAGTTGATGCCAAATAATGCCAAAGTCGGCATCTGTAGAATAGTGCTGCTTAAGACTATCGAATTCCATAGTATTAACCGATGACACCACCAGCAAATGTGGCCTTCTGCTTAAAGCATCGCTACTTTATTTTCAATTCCAGACTTATGCTTGATGACCAAGTCGAATTGCTGCAAAAAATCCATCCATTGAGCATGTCGTGCGTTCAGCTTACTTTGAGCATTTAAATGTTTTAATGAATCGTGGTCCGTATAGAGAACAAATTCTCTATGAATTAAGTAAGGACACTAATGTTTAAGAGTTTGGACCAGAGTATAGAATTCCATATCATACGCCGAATACCGCAGACAAGCCTCATTAAGTTTCTCACTATAGAAGGCGATAGGATATCCTTCTTGGCTAAGTACTCCTCCCACACCTACATGCGATGCATCACATGCAACTTCAAATATTTTGGAAAAATCCAGGAGCTTTTCCCATCTTTGTTTTAATCTCAGTGAATGCGTTATTGGCAGCGGCAGTCTACACAAATTTTTTTGACTTCAAATACTCGGTGATGGGGGCCATGATGGTACTGAAGTTTCGTATAAAACGCCGATAAAATGTCGCCAACCCATGAAAGCTGCTCCTTGCTGCGAACGGTCAATTCATGAAAACAGTCTGTACACTGGTCGACAGTCAATGACCCTTGCCTCAGTTGCAGCATCTCTTCAAACATGATTTGTTCGTAGTCAATAGGCAAATATTTCTCTTTCAGCTGCTCCTTCATTTCTCCCCAATTAGACACTGGCACACGTTGAGTACGACGTAGTTGTTCTTCCACACTACCCCACCAAGCTCGTGCATGTCTTTTTAATTTCATACAGACATAACGAACTTTTCTATCCTCGAAAACAGAGAACCAATCAACATAATCCTCAATGGCCATCAACCAATCTTCAAAAGTATTGGGGTCTAGCTTTCCAAAAAAATATGGGACATCTACCTTCATTCCCTTGGCTAGTTCATCAAGAGGATGACGGTCGAAGCCGCGTCCTCCTCGTCCCCTGGGAAATTCACAACCATTCCGCCCAAAGCGAGCTTCATGATCACCAAATCCCCTATTCCTCACCCTGTATTCTTCATCTTCTTCATTTTCTTCATTGTCTGGTGGAGGCCTATGCACCCTCCTATTGTGAGGTCCAAACTCATCTCGAGTTCGGCGTTCCTCCATTGTATCCAGCCTTTGATTGATCTGTTCTAGAACAGATGTGAGTTCGGTGATCTGTGCTTGTAGATGGGGTAGATTAGTGTTTGGGTTTTGGTTATTTGCCATATTATAAGAATTACCACTGCGAGTTATAGGCATGAAACACTAAGTTTTTCGAGGAAAAGAACCCTGCTCTGATACAAAAATGGTGCAAGCCTCAAGAGCCAACCTCACGTTGACGTTCAAGAGGGAATAAAATACAAACAGAGTCTCTCTGTTAATGAAATCTCTTCATTCTAAAATTCAATAAAAATTCCTTCCAAAATTCAACAATTGCCTTTCTTTTCTATGACTACCATATTTAAAGGATTACATGTGCTATAAATCAGGAAATAAACTAGGAAAGGATTGCTAGTAATAGAGTCTCGGAAATAAATTAGGAAAGAACTAATAACTTAGCAATAGAATTTTGAAGTAAATAGATAAGATTGGATAAGAATTCTAGCAGCTGAATAAGTCCCCATCCTCCAAGATTTAAGGAGTAATCTCTGCCTGGGAAACGTGCTCTCCATTTGCATCAAGGATGGACAACTTACAAAGAAGAAGATAGAAAACTTTCCATAAGCCCAGTTGTCAAACCCATCTCCTACTAAAATTTAGAGACTTTCGAAAAAAAAAAGGAATAAATTATCTAATAACTACATAAGAGCATCGTATCCACTATGAAAGGTGGATCCTTCAATTTCACCAAAAATAGTCGTATTGACACGAAATGACATGAGTGTGGGTGTAGTATCCTTGTTGGATACTCCTATTTTACTTTAGAAGTGACTGATTTTTTTTCATTGATATCATTTTATTCTTTCAACTTTATTAGTAATAATCATATTAGAGAAAAAGAAGAGTTAATTGAAAAGTGAATTATTGAAAAAAAAAAATTGAAGGATAAGAGGAAAAAAAAAGAAATTAGAAGGAAAATATCGCAGCTTTTAAAATAATATCTTCACTTCATATTTATTCTTAATTGATTTTTCTTTTATTATGTCATATCCTATAATTGTGCCCCTTTCTGGATCTTTTAGTCGAGTCCTCATATCCTAAAATTGGTGAAGGATCGGACACTTAGACACATACCGGTATCTAACAATCATACTCACAACCATGCAACATAGCTTATCCAAATAAATAAATAGGACCAAACAAGACCAAGAAGGTGAAAAGATTGAAAAAAATCCTAATCAAGCAATTAATTTGGCATAGAACATGCAAAACATTTTTAATATTGAAAGTGTAAATTTCTCCAAATCTGAGGAGCCAGGTAGGGTGAATGATGCCCCAGGATTTCCTTTCCTTTTAGGCAATTTTATAGATTTTTTATTTTTGGTTCTTTTGATAGGTAAACAAAGGCACAAGGAAATTAAAAGGATCAATTTTTTACATATACCAAGTTCAGGTAACTAAATCCTGAACAATTTAATACCAGAATATCTTTGGCTTGACATTTCAATGATTGTTACCACTTTTCAAATCCTGATATCATGTAGGCATCCAAAGTTCAAGCTTGGAATTGGATTTCTATTAACTCCATTGGCTCATGCCACCCATCCAAACAACACATTCAATTCCCCGTCCAAATGAATATCAATGTAAATTAGACAACTCATCCAAGACCTTTACAGAACTGCCCCAGAAACCAGGTAACATCATCCAACAATATTGAAGATGGTTCACTAAACCATCAGTCATCACTTCCTCTGAATCAAAAGAACGATTTAGAGAAGCAAGATGCAGCTAAATCTTATAACAGCAAAGTCTAGGGCATAGCTGGAGACAATAAATTGAGAGGTTATGGTTGGTTCCCAAAAGATTTAAGAGAAAATGTGAGGGAAAAAAATATAGAAGAAAAATGAAAGAAAAAGTGAGAAAATAAAATTTTAAATCAATAAATTATTTTTTTATATTATTCCAAACTCATTTCACCTATTTTAACTTTTTTATATAAAGAAAAAAGAATTTACATACGAGTTTCCGACTATTTTATATTTGATGTTCTTTCGCATTTTCCATTACAATAAAGCCAAATTTGAGAAAATCATTTTCTTTAACTTTTTTTTCATTCTTTAGTACTTCCCTAGAATCAAACATAGTGGGAATATCCTGGGAAAGTGAGAAAAGTGACTTAATCAGCTTATTTTGGGCTCTTTGTGAAAGATAAAGAACACTAAGAGAAATTCAAAAGAATCATGTGTTAATAAAATATTAAATTTGTTGTACATTGAGATAGATCAAGCACGAAATGCTCACACTACTAATTTGGCAAACCAAAAAAGATCAAGCAACTATAAATTTATCGATATTCTGCAAGAAATTAAGGACCATTTAGTGGCTGAAGTGACAACAATTTGTTTTCAGAAATAGAGAAAATGAAAAATGACACAAAAACATAATTAGTGCTATTTTGTATACACCTTGTTTATTTTTTTCAAAAATATAAAATGGTAGTAATTTTCATGTATGAGAACTCTTCGAGACTTGCCTTAAAAAGATGATAACTTAAAAAACTGTTTAAACCATTTGAGATATTAAAAAAATTTTACTACCTCAAATTTAAAAAATTTTAAAGATAATTTTGAAGAATATAAGGTAAGTTCATAATTTTTATATAAGAGTTAAGTTATGATTTTTTATTTTTGAAATTAGAAAATATGAAGTGTATCCAAACAAGCAATAGGTAACACACTTTTTACAACTTTTTCAAAAACATATCCTGAAATTGGTGCAATTTTAGTTACCCTATGTTTGGTTATTGGAAAATTTGAAGGAAATGAGAGGGAAAGAAAATAAAGAGGAAAAAAAAAAAGAAAATAAAAAGTGAAAGAAAACAAAAAAAAAAAAGAATTAAAATTAATAAAAAAATCAAACACGAGAAAATCATTTTTTTTTTTATCAATTTACTTGGGTTACATTTGGATCCTAGAAAGTATGGAGGAAAGAAAAAAAAATGCTAAGGAAAATAGTTTTCTCATGATTGATTTCACTATGGGAAATATGAAAGAAAATAAAATATAATTAAAATTAGTTAAAAATTTGTACATTTTAAAATTATTTAATCTTTATATAATAGAGAAAAATAAGTAAAATAAATTTAAAGAAACATATAAAAATAATTTATTGACTTTGAACCTATTTTTTATTTTCTTTTAGTTCTTCTTTCCTTCCACTTTTCCTCTCGGTTTTCTTCTCCTTAAATTTTTCCTTAAACTTTCCAGGAACCAAACATAACCTTGGTATTTTGCTAGAATCAAAGATAGCCTTAAAACCCTAAAACTTATATATAAAAGTTTCAAGAAACAAGAAATTTAACAATAGAAACCAATCCAGAAACAAACATGTCCACCATTCAAATTTTCAAAACCAAGCAAACCTGAATGTCCCACAATCAGGTAGGAAATGAACCAACCACATTGATTCCAAGGTCTAATAAAATCTCCAATCAAAGATGAAAGAACTTTGGACTAAAAGAAATACCTAGAACCTATGATAAAAGTCCCACTTATTTGCAGCATGGGAAAAAAGGAAAAATTTTAATCAAAATTTCCACTTGTTTGCTGAAAATACATGGTACCAAAAAATAAATCAAGAAATTGCAATGAAAATTCCCATTTGGTTGCTGAGAAAACATGGGCAAATGAAAGGAACCGAGAAGCTGTAATCAAAATTCAATTTGTTGCTTAAAAAGGCATAGAAAAAGAAAAGAAAGCACGAGATTGTCAGAAAAATTATCACTTCATTGCTCAAAAAATGTGGAGAAGAGAAAATAAAACATCAAATAGTAATATATATATATATATATATATTCTAAGCGTATTTCAAAAAAGTCCTTAATATAATTAAGAGGACACACCTACCCTAATCAATAGTGACCCAATCCATAGGGAATATAAAGGTCTTAACACTATCTCAATATTCTATCATAGTTGAGAGATTATGTAGCATATTAGCTTGGTGAAATCATGATTACTCGATAGCCAACGTCACAATGCACCATACGTCTTGTCCAATGTGTAACCATACACACTAGTGCACTCAGTATGGGAAACCTATCTAATGACAAAGACAAGTCATCTCTCTAATTAGAAGGTAGTGCATTACAACCTCAAATGAATTGCTTAAGTCTATGAACTAGGGGCTAATAACTCATCAAAATACAAGGAACCATGACTTCAATTTTCTATGCAATTCTTAATGCACCTAAATTATGTATATTACAAATGATGCAATCCTGAATGCTAAAATAAACCATAATGTAAAAGTGAGATAGTAAAGTGAATCTAAAAACTCATAAATATATCATGTCATTCTTTCAAGGGCTCTATCCTAACAATTGATGACCTACCAAATTAGATGCATGAAATTCAATAATAGAAACTTGAACTTTGTAACCATATCTACAATTTTATATAAAACCTTGTCAAAATGGCTTATGAAAAGTGATTGATATTACAAAAGAACATAAAACTAATGATGGGAAATGGGTGTTCACAGTTAGTAAGTGCTTTAGTTATGTGAAAAATGAAATCAAATATCAAAAGTCAAAGTCAATGATAAATAGTTATGTGAAGAACTTTGTGGTTATGTAGAGTTCTCTCATATTCAAGATTTCTTGTAGTTTACTTTGTCAATCATATGGCTCTGAAGTTGGCGTTTCTTTAAATTGGTACAATAGTAACTTCATCTTAACTATTAGAGTTTCTCTCATGTTGGTAATTGCATTGATTTTTATGAAATCATTAAAATATCCATCATAAGGTTGTATAATCGACATTTCTAAATCAATACCATAACAAAGAAGTTTATATAAAGAAACCTAAATGGGTTTATAGGTTATAAATGTAAGTGAAATATAATTTCATCAATATCCACCCATCAAATATTTTTGGCTTTATATATATTTGCATATAAAATTTTTATCATGTTATCCTCATATAAAGGTTTAGCATGAAAACCTCAATAAAGATTTCAACCTTGTTGAGAAGATTCAATTAGAGTAGGACTTAGCTTTGTGTTTGCTTTTTGAAGCATTGTAAGCATTTTTGTTTTACATGAATAAGAGATTTCAATCAAGTAGTTGTTATCATCAATAAGGATAGGTTGTTTCCATCTTGTCCCATCAAAATTCATGTAAATATGCTTAGTTATCCCTTTGTGAGTCTCAAAGCGAATTTGGTGTGCCTAAATTGAGAAGTAAACAAAAAAGAGGAAGAAGAAAAAATAGAAGCTAGTTTATACTTGATATTTGAAGATGCATCTTATTAACATGTTAGTTTCATCATCACTACCACTATTATATATCAAAACTAAAACTTCAAATACTTTTTAATATTTAGCATAACATATAATTGTAACAAAAATTATATGATCAATTTTAGACATGTTTTAGGCTTAGTTTGATTAAGGAAAATATATATGCATAGAACTGATCTATGCAAGACGAGTCCCATGGACATTCAAAGGAAGAAAAATTACTACCCCAAGAAGTTTCATCATCTATAAAAGATGATGTAAAGTTTCTCTGCAAATTACAACCCCATTAGAATTTTCAATAAAACAGTTAAACAAAGAAAGATAAAGTTAGTTGCATGAAACTGAAAAAAAAAAAAAAAAAAAAAAATGTTTCCATTGTTCATCTCTTTTGATGTAAAACAAGACTTTCAAAAGCTCACCTTGTTTTTTCTCCTAAAATTTGGCTTGCCCCAAGGGTTAGTTCACTAGGGAAGCTAGGTATGTTCAGATAAACGATTGACCTTAAGCTACAAATAAGAAAGAAGTAATTAAAAATATTATTGATGTTCATTTATCCGAGAACTAAATGCTAACAATAGATCAATTACAAAAAGTAGAAGTTAGAAAAAATAGCCTTGCAAGATATAATGTAATTAAATTTTGTATGGTCATGTCAAGGAGGATGACATTTTCAATGACCATTGTTGTTAAATGAAAAAAATATAAAGCTGAAAATACATTTGTTATTAATGTTAAGGAGGTTGTCTAGTATTGATGTATTAAAGAATTAGTAAATAACAAAAAGCATTTGAAAATCATTTCATCATTTGCTTTTATTATTAAGCATGAAAAATGATCCACAAATGGATCAAATTTGTTGTCTAGATATTCTCAGGATGGTCACAATCTATTTTAGTTTTTGATTCAAAATTTTATTAATGAATTAAACAATTATAGATCTTGCTTTTAAATCACTTTTACCTTCCTTATCCTCACTCAACTTTAGTATTTTAGCTAATCTCTAATACTTGTTCCCAAATCTTCATTAAGCTCCACTAGTTTATCTAATATTCACTAACAATTACCTATTCTTTGAACATTTTACATTCTTCAAGCCTAAATTTAAAAGAAAAGCAACTCTAGATCAAAGGTTTGACCAATGCCCATCCTTCAAGAAAATGCCAAACGCATTTCTTTTTCCTTGTAATTTTTTTTATTTTTGTTCAATTTTCTTATGTTGTAAGATGTTTCTTCATTTTCATGGTAGAAATAGGTTAGAGATTCATGAATACTCATCACTTCTACATTATTTATTCTAGATAATTTCTCAAAGTCATCTTATATTTTAGAGGCACATGTGCATGTGACACCAATCCTAAGATGGGGTGACACATTGTTCTTGTTGGGATTTTTTCTTCTTAGATCTTTATTTGTTTTGTTTATTGGATTTTTGGAATCAAGGCTAGACATAGAAATCATGATTGCTTCATTTTGAATTTCATGCATAGATTGTCTTCCATGCATTTAAAAGTCTCACTTTGAACAATTTACAATCCTATAATCTAATCTTCTTGTTTTTAGCCATGCTATTTAAATCTTTATCTTATAAAGTTTGATTAGTTTTAATATTATTTTATTTACTTGTTTATTTATTCATTGTTCATAGTTTATAGTTATTAGAATACTTTATCCAATTTTTCATCTTACAAAGTTTAATAGATTTAGTATTTACTTGTTTTTGTCATGCTTAGTTTCATGTCATTAGAATGGTCTCCATGCTATTAAAAATTTTATCTTGCAAAGGTTGATGATGGTATTTAATTTGTTTTAGGTTTGTTGTATTAGTTTATTTCCCATGCCATTAAAAAAAAAAAATCTTATCTTGTAAAGGTTTGATAGTTTTAACATCTTCCTTTTTATCGATATTTTTTGGCCTATTTGCCATAGGAATTTTAGTTATTATCTTGAGATCCCATGATATTTAATTTATGTTTGATAGTTTTAACATCTACCCCTTTATTGATCTTAACCTCATTCTCTTAGAAATTTTTAGCTATTACAAAATGCCATGCTTAGTATTAATTATTTTAGGTCAACTTGTATTGTTTAATTTATCATGCTTAGGTTACTTCGATTGTGTTAATTGATGTGCTTATAAATAATAATTATTGTTTTATTGATTAGTATATATGTATATCTTTGAATTACTTAGGCAAGTGTCCTTTAGTTTATTTTATTAATTACATGTTTATAAAATCCCATGTTTAGTATTAATTATTTTAGGTTAACTTGTATTACTTAGTTTATCATGCCTAGGTTTATTTTGATTGAGTTATTTGATGTACTTATATGTTATAAATATTGCTTTAAGAATTTGTATGTATATTTTTTAGTCCTTTATGTGAGTCTCCTTTAGTTTATTTTATTAATCATAAAATCCCATGTTTAGTTTTAATTAGTTTAGGTTATCTTGCATTATTTAGTTTATCATGTCTAGGTTATTTTGATTGTTATTTGATGCACTTATAAATAATTGCTATTGGATTATTGATTAGCATATATGTTCTTGAGCTATGTAGGCTAGTTCCCTTTAATTTGTGTTGTTTTATGCTTTTGCAACCCCATGTTGTAGTTTTATAAACTCACGTTAGCTTGTATTCTTAGTTTTCTATATTTAGGTTCCTTTGTTAATATTGTTTTATATACTGTTTGTTAGTTTATTAATTAGAGATTAGTAAATTTTTTTAGGCTTAGTTTCCATTAGTTTGTCGAGATAATTTTATGCTTTCAAAATCCAATGTTTAGTTTTATGAATTTAGTAGTTTGTTATGTTAATTTTATACTTTCAAAAATCCTATGTTTTAGTTCTGTAGTTTTAGTATAAGCCTATGTTCTAGCTTCTTATGTTTAAGTGCCTTTGAATTTGCTATTTTATGATATTTAGATTATAGAAAATAATGAAGTATTTCTTGATTATTGTAATTTAGTTCATGTGCCATGAAAAATTTCTTAGATTTTAGAAAATAATTAAGTATTTCTTGATTGTTGTAATTTAGTTCATGTGCCTTGAAAATTTTCATTTGTTAAATTTGATTATTTTTGTTTTATGATATTTAGGTTTTAGAAAATAGTAGATATTTCATGATCGATAAGTAATGAGGTTAGTTTTTGATACCTTGACTTATAGTTTGTAATCTTTCAAATTATTTAATTTTTTTTTTCAGTTAACCTATTACATGTTAGTTTATTCAATATTTCATGTTTGTTAATTTATTTGATGCAAGTTTGCCAAGTTTTCTTCATTAATTAATTCTTTAAAAATATATTGGTTGATAGTGTGTAGTTCCTCAAGTTAATTAGTTTTATTAGTTAATGTATTGCATATTAGTTTATTAAATACTTCAAGTTAGTTAACTTATTAGATAATTTTCCTTTTTAATTATTTTTTAAAAAATGGTATTGAAAAACTACTGAAAATTTAATAGGGAATACCCAGATAAGGTAAATGGGGTGATTAAAAAATTTAAATAAATATTTATATATTATACCAAATTCTTTTAACCTAATAGATAGGGGTATCCCAAATAACTAAATGAGTTATACCTAAAATCTTTAAATATATAAAAAACTGATTTTTACCTTTTAGAAATGTCAAAAGATAAAATAATATAATTATTAATGTTCAAAATATATGCCAGGAGATGTTAGGGATGATAATAGTTACCAAAATGACCACTCTAATCCCAATAACAACCTAACAAATCAATCAAAGGAATTCAATATAATCAATCAGAATATAAGTAGGAATATAAAGATATTCAATGAGGCAAAAGATTTTTACGTGGAAAACCCCAACAATGGACATAAAAAATCATGAGGTTTAAGACCTACTAATCTAAATTCACTATTTGAAATCAAGTTACACATATTTACTTGACCACTTTACCCTAAAGACTTACTCTACAGAACCTACAACTCGATTCACGTCTGCGATGCAGTAACTTCCTATTGCTCCATAGTAGATCCTTCAGCCACTTCGAAGGGATGATAATCTTCAACCTAATAATCAAAGATCAAATCTATGAATGAGATATCAAGAATGAAATGGCATGTTAGGGTTTCTCTCTAGGATCTCTAAAAAGATCTTCTTAATGGAACCCTCTCAACTAAATCAAAATCTCTAACCTTTAATGGGTTATCAGGGAGGTATTTATAAGCAAAAGCCTAAACAATTTCAATATCTTAAGTTTCCAAATTAGAGTTTGAGTGAAATTCATCCAAAATTTGTTTCTAAACTCGATAAGATGCTCATGACTGCTTAAGCAGACTTCAAACCGGTTGAGCGAACTCAAAACCACTTGAGCAAGATTAATTGCTTGAGTAGTCCTTGTTTCTTTTGAAAAGTCATTTTAAAATATTTAGTTGGTAGAGAGCATCTCAGATTAACCTCTTTGCCTTAAACTATTAGGATAGAGCCCTTAAAAGCATGACATGATGTAACAAAATTTGGAATTCATTATTTATTTATTAATATTCTAGTTTCACTTTTATCTATCCTTATTCCATGTATTACACTTTATGAGCATTCTTACCTACATCTTTTGCATTGTACGTGATTTGGGTGCAGTAGGAGTTGCATGGAAGATCCAAGTTATAAGTTCCTTGCAAATATATGACTTTTTCACAACTGGTTCATAAGTCTAGGAAATCCATTAGAGGCTATAGTGCACCACCTCCTAATTGGAGGGATGATTGGTCTTGGCTATTGGAATGGATTTCCCATGGTGACTGTACTAGTGTGTATGGTTACACATTGGATTGGATTTATGGTTAGTCATGACTTAAGGCTATCAAGTAGTCTTGACCTCACTAAGTTGCCTCATTGTGTCATCTCTCAATCTTGAGAGAATATTAAACTTATGTTAAAGTTAGCAGTGGTTTTGACCTACAAATGAGATCGTAAGCTAATCATATATTCCTTATAGATTGGGCCACTGTTGTTGGAAACCAGTAGCAATAGGTATTCTCAATGGAGGCACCATGATATCTCATGGGATTGAGACAATGTGTCCCCTTGGGTGATCAAAAGGAGGTGCTTTCACGGAAACTATGGTTATAGTAGTTCCTTAAGTGGAACTTGACATAAGATCTTTAAGAGCTAAGATATGTTAATTGAACACACAATATGAGGATCTATAACTCAAGAATAGTAAAGGTAGTCTTGAAAGGTTGATAGTTTTCACCTTGTTAAACTATGGACACTAGTTCATGGGGAGACTAAACACAATGGATAGTAGGTCAAGAACCTGAGTACATAGTTTTGTTGTTAATTACATAGGATACTGGAGTTTAGTTGATTCTTTATAGTGGGATGTTGAATCAACTTTAGAATTGAATTATAAGGGAGCCAATACTCCTATAGGTCCCAATGGTCCCCGCTCTAAGCTCATATACCTTATTGGCATGGGTTATGAGGGTTGGATTGACTCTAGGTTCACTTTTGTGAATAAAGGCGTTTTGGTAATTATGCATGGTTGCATAGGGGTAAATGAACAAGGTCTTTGGATTAGGCTAATTAATTAGTTAGTAGGCCTTATTGGGTTGGTATTAATTAGGACCCAATTTAGGCTAAATTAAGTGACCTAAGCCCATGTGTGCTCAAGCCACCTAAGCCTAGTTCGAAACTTTATAAATACCCCATAGAGGTTAGGTTTCCATAACCTTTTGTCTTCCACCATCCAGAGAGAAAGAGAGTCATAACCTCCACCCTCCTTTCCTCTCCACTCAAAGTGTGCTAAAAACAAGGTTGAGTCATTAGGTAGAAGCTCGTGGGTTTGTGAGATTGCCAACAACTTCAAGGTCATCTTCAATACTTGGAATTTAAGGTTTAGGAACATCTAAACCTAAAGGTTAGTACTTTAACCCTAAAAAATCATTTTTGAAAAATTGATATTGTTTTCATTGCTTAAATCTAAGATTTTAACATAAACATGAAAAATTCCTAAGACAATATTAGCATACTTTTTAAGTTCAACTCTCAGACTACGCAAGTAGGACAACTTTAGGTGATTCAACTATTTTATATCTAAATTAACAAAGATCCTTAATATCAATATTATCATGTGAAGAGTTCCAATTTTAGGATTGACCACTCTTACTATTAAAATATCTAGTCTTATGTTTAAGAAAATCCTCATTCCTTAATTCCTTTGCCCAAACCACTGTTGAAATTGGCAATGACCAAGAATTGAGATGGACTTTAAGATGATGATGAAAGTCCATACCCTTGATGGGCTTAATATTGGAGGCTATAGGCTTGCCTATGAACTACTCTTACTTGATCATTTGAATTGATTAAGAGCTTTAGGGCTTTTGTAATTACAATGATGAATAAATTATCTTCTATGTCTAAAAAATTTTGAAAATTTTTATTTCATAAATTAGAAACATTTTGTAATAGGGCAATGTGAACTTTTAAAATTTTCATCAAAGTATTTTATTGAAAATTTAATTTGATAAGAAATATGCTCTCAAATTCTAAAATCTATTTTCATAAGGTTGTCATTTACATAATTCCAATTTGATAAATATCTTATCTTGGAAATTTTTTCAAAGAAATTTATTTTCATCAAATTACTAAGTTTCCTTAAATCATTTTAGTAATGTCCTTTAATGATAAATTACTTCCTCTGAAATTTTCCAAAATATTTATTCTCCAAATTGGGAACTTTAATAGAATAAGAAACTTCAATTTATGAAAATTTAAGAGCATCTCCGATAAGGAAATATGTAATTTTGGAAGATTCTAAAATAATATTTTAAGAAATTTGAAAATCATTAAGAATAATAAAAAAAATAAACTTTAGCTCTCACGATTAAAAATTCCTCATAAAACATACTTTCCTTTTTTCTATACCTTTTCAATTTAATAAATATTGTTAGATTTGGAATCTAATATTCATACAATTTTATTTCATTAAAATGATTATAACTATAAATTTTAATAATATTCTTAAAGATAACTTATGCATTTTAAACAAAGTTTCAATTTTTTTTTAATTGAGGATTAGTGCAATAAGAAAATTTATAAAATTTGAAAATAAAAAATAAAAATTCAGACAACGTTCTATCCAATAAGGAAAACTTTAATAAAAATATTTAAAATCCTTGAGAATAATTTTAAAAAAGAAAATTTTGCGTTTTTGATTTAAATTTTATTTTAACAAAATTTATTTCCTTAATATATAGTATTCATAAATTTAATAAGTAATGTCTTTTTGGACTCCAATTTTCTCAAAAATTTATTTCCATCAGATTACTAAGTTTGTTTTTTTTTGCAAAACATATATGATAGGAAAAATATACTTATTAGGCATAAAAAATATAAAAAAGAAAATTCAAATAATTTCAATCAGCCTTAGGGATCCTATCACATACTTGGTAAGATTTCTTGGGATTTAAAAATCCAAATTTACCAAGATACCCTTATAACAAAAATTACGGTTAGTAAAAACAAAAACCCTTAAAATCTAGAAAACAAGTTAGTATTGGTCGTTGTTCAAAGGAGTGTTTGAGTGAGAGAATGAGTGAGAGTGAGAGAGAGATAGAGAGAGGAGGGTTGGGTTTTTTGAAAGACCACTAGTATGAAAGTTAGAGTCTAACCTTAAAACCCAAGGGGTTTATATATACTCTCTTGTGAGCTCAAGTGACTTTGACCCAACTTGGGCTTAGGTCTTAATCCATCCCTTAATGAACTCTAATTAATTAATTAATTCAATCTAGAAAAACTTAAAATAATCAATTATAATTCTTAAGAAATCTTTCACTTCTATCAAAATGTCTTTATGCACATAAATGATCAATTCTCCATAAAACTTTAAAACTTTATGCTAATAAAGACTATGAGCTTGAGTGGGGCCCACTAATACTCATAGGAAAATATTTTCTTTTAGAATCTAATTCTAAAGTTGACTCAATATTCCACTAAAGAAAGTCAATTGCACTTTCATAACCTATGACATTACACTAAGATGAAAATTGATTAAATCCAATTTAATAAATTTCTCAAGTTTGTGATCTTTATCTATTCGAGTTTGAACTAGGGTCCATAATCTAACATAGTGAAAGCTATTACACTCTTAAGATTACGTCTACCATCCTTGAGTCTCAAATCCTCCTATTATATGATCAAATTGACATAATATATCTCACAAAGAGTATGAGTCAAGCTCTACTAAAGGAATTATTATGGTCCCGAATTTTAGGCTAACAAGTCTTTAAGATAACCTAAGAGGACACACTATCTAAAATAAAATCTATAAGATATCATGGTACATGTCTTAAGAATACCTATTGCTACCTACTAATTAATAGTGACCTAATCCATAGGGAATATAAATACCTTAACACTAGCACAGTATTTTGTCATTGTCTAGAGACCATATGATATAGTAGCATGATGAAATCATGATCACATGATAGTCAATGTCACAATTCACCATAGATCTTATCTAATGTGTAATCATTCACACTAGTGCACTCAACATGGAAAACCTATCTAATGATAAAGGTAAGTCATCTCTCTTATTAGGAAGTAGTGTGTTATAACCTTAAATGAATTACCTATGCCCATGAACTAGCTATAAGCCACTCGTCAAAATACAAAGAATTCATAACTTCAATCTTTTGTGCAACTCCTAATACACCCAAGTTATATATATTACAATCATGTAGTCCTGAATGATAAAATAAACCATAATGTAAAGTAAGATGGTAAAGTGAATCTAAAAACTAATAAATATGTTATGTCATACTTTGAAGGACTCTATCTCCACAATTGATAATCTACCAAATTAAATGCATGAAATTCAATAATAAAAACTTGAACTTAGTAACCAAATCTACAATTTTATATAAAACCTTGTTAAAATGGCTTATGAAAAGTGATTGATATTACAAAAGAATATAAAATCAATGATGTGAAATGGAATTTCAAACTTAGTAATTGCTTTGGTTATGTGACAAATGAAATTGAATATAAGAAATCGAAGTCAATGACAAATGGTTATGTGAATAACATCTTGGTTATGTAGAGTTCTCCCATATTCAAGATTTCTTATAGTTTAATTTGTCAATCATATGGTTATGAAGTTGGCCTTTCTATAAATTTGTACAATAGTAGTTTCACCTTGACTATCAGAGTTTCTCTCATTTTGGTAATTGCTTCGATTTTTATGTAATCACTAAAATATCCATCATAAGGTTGTACAATCGAATATCTAAATCAATACCATAACAAAGAAGTTTATATAAGGAAACCTAAATGGGTTTATAGTTTATAAATTTGTGAAATATGATTTCATCAATATCCTCCATCAAATCTTTTTGCTTGTATATATATACATATAAAGATTTTATCATGTTATCCACATATAAAGGTTTAGTAGGAAATCCTCAATAAAGATTTCAACCCTATTAAGAATATTCAATAGATGTAGGACTTCTAGCTTTGTGTTTGCATTTTGAAGTTGAAGTTGAAGTTGCAAGCATTCTAGTTTTAGATGAATAAGAGATTTCGATCATGTAGTTGTCATCATCAATAGGGGTATGTTGTTTCCATTTCGTCCCATCAAAACTCATGTAAATATGCTTAGCTATCCCTTTGCAAAGCTCAAAGCGAATTTGGTGTACCTGAATTGAGAAGTAAACAAGAAGAAGAACAACAAAAAGTAGAAGTTAGTCTATACTTGGACATTTGAAGATGGATATTATTAACATGTTGGTTTCATCATCACTACCACTATTGTAAATCAAAACTAAAACTTCAAATACTTATCAACATTTAGCATAACATATAGTTGTAACAAAAATTATATGATCAATGTTTAAACATGTTTTAAGCTTGGTTTGATTAAGGAAAATATACATGCATAGAACTAACCTGTGCAAGACGAGTCCCATGGCAATTCAAAGGAAGAAACTTTTCCGCATGCCATGAATCTCTAAATCCTATAATCTCAAGAAGTCCATCATCCACAAAAGATGATGTAAAGTTTCTCTACAAATTACAATCCCATTAGAATTTTTTAATAAAACTGTTAAACAAAGAAAGATAAAGTTAGCTTGAATGAAACTATATATATATATATATATATAAGTTTCTATTTTTCATCTCTTTTGATGTAAAACAAAACATTCAAAAGCTTACCTCTTTTTTTCTCCTAAAATTTGGTTTGCCCCAAGGGTCTAGTCCACCAGGGAAACTAGGCATGTTAAGACAAACAATTGATCTTATGCTACAAATGAAAAAAAAAAAAACAATTAGAAATATTATTAATGTTCATTCAAACGAGAACTAAATGCTAACAATAGATCAATTGCAAAAAGTAAAAGTAAAAAAAAAAAAAAAAAAAAAAAAAAAAAAAAAAAAAAAACAACAAATAGCCTTGCAAGATATAATATAATTAAATTTTGTATGGTCATGTAAAGGAGAATGACATTTTCAATGAATGTTGTTGTAAAATATATAAACCTGAAAATATATTTCTTATTCATGTTAAGGAGGCTATCTAGTATTGATGTATTGAAGAATTAGTATACAACAAAAAGCATTTGAAAATCATTTCATCATTTGCTTTTATTATTGACCATGAAAAATGATCCACAATGAGATCAACTTTGTTGTGTGGATTTTCTTAAGGATGGTCATAATCCATTTTAGTTTTTGAGTTAAAATTTTATTGATGAATTAAACAATTTTAGGTCTTGCTTTTCTATAAATAACTTCGGTCTTCCTTATCCTCACTCAACTTTAGTCTTTTAGCTGATTTTTAATAATTGTTGTCAAATCTTCATTAAGCTCCACTAATTTATCTAATATTCATTAAAATTTACTTATTTCAAGCATTTTACATTCTTTAAGCCTAAATTTAAAAGAAAACCAACTCTAGATGAAAAGTTTGACTAATACCCATCCTTAAAGAAAATGGTAAACTCATTTCTTTTTCCTTGCCATATCATTTTTTTTCTATGTTGTAAGATGTTTCTTCATTTTCATGGTGGAAATAGGGCAAGTTCATGAATACTCACATATCTACATCATTTATTCTAAGATAATTTTTCAACCTTGTCTTATATCTTAGAGGCACGTATGCATGTGACACCAAACAATTAAAAAAAAATAAAGATGATGTGACACAAAAATGGAAGTTACAATGTATGTCAACCTCAAGACAAAACTGATAGAAAATAATGTCATTATTTTACCTTCGAGGTAACTTTAACTTCTTCCATTGATGTTGTTGATCCTTGATTTTAACAATTATAGGCAAAGTAATGTTCCTGCATCAATGAAGTTATTCTTCTCACATTTTTTCAAACAATAAAAATAATAATATTAATATAGTAAAGAAAGTCTACACTTTTAAATATGATTATGGGAAAAATATATGATCTACACCATAACCAATTAGAAATGCTTGAACAACCTTAACCAATCTTAATAAATCACGTTTTTAAACAAACTTCCATAAATCAATTGTACCCATTCATCTCAAGCTTCAGTTGAACTCACAAAATTCAAGGCTATTACATTATTATATTTTCTCTTAGTAATATATTATAGTGTAAGTCTATATTAATGATAAAATAATTGTTGGCAACACATACAGTCACTTATTCGCATATTTTTAGTTCATTTTTCACTTATTTTAAAATTTCAAATAGTAGTATAGTCCTTATAGAAAATAAAAGCATTCTTAAATTTTACTATCATTCCATCCAAATTAATTAGCAAGTTAATAATATATCCCAAAGTATTCCAAAATAGTAAACATATACCCCTTGATTATAACACCAAATTGGAAAAGTATTATAGAACATAGAAAATTAATTAAAAATAGTAGTATAATAATATCATAATGATAGGAATTGTACATCAAAAAGTTACCTTGGCCATGATTTAAAGTGAGAATCACCAAAACATTCTTGAGCATCCAACCCTAATACAAATATAAGAAAGATATAATGTCATATAGTTAAATCATAGGGTACAAACAATCATCCTATTCTTATTGCATGTAATCTAATGCACAAGGAGCTAAATATTATCTGTATCCTTGTTGTGCCTAAATTTGTAAACATTCCTAAATTTATTTGGCGTGGAAAATGTTAGAAATGTGTGGAGAAAGAAAATAAAGGTAAGCGTGATAAATGATTACTTAAATGTAAGCATTCAAGACATGTAGAAGACTTAATGTGATTTGTTCATTACTAAAATCATATTTTGCACTTGTTTAAAATTGAAGACCAAGTTATATACTATAGATGATAAAAATGTGATGGAATGTGAAAATCCAAGTAGAATAATCACATAAATTTGACCACCTATATAGAATGAATTTGAAACATCCATATCTTACTTTTTAAGAGTACCATAAAAAAATTAAAATTTCTTGCCTTTTTTACTAAGACACCAATAAGTTGATTCTAACGTGAAAAAATGAAAACCAAATCAAATCAAGTTTTAACTTATTCTAGATGAGGTCACAAATTATTAGTATATATATATGCTTATTTCAACCATTCTAGATTATATTATGTGTAAGACAAACTCAATACCACAAAAACATCATACTTTTTAGTTGAGAAGCTCTTTCGCCACAAAATATTCTCAAACAAATGTCTTACATACTTCATGAGTGTTTTATATATATATATATATATATATATATATATATATATATATATATATATATATATATATAATATACTTGGGATTAAGGGAAACCTAATTAAATTTCTCTTTTAAGCAACTTAGTCTCTCTCAACAAAAGTATCATATCCAAAATTATCCTTGTTATTGACAACTCCACATTTTGTATATATGTATACACACACATGTGCATGTCTAATTTCTCGTTAGTCTTTATAATTGGTTAAATTTTTCATTCACAATCAAGTATATATCATCCATATATCTCCTTCCATGTGCATATATAAATTGGCTAACCCTCTTGAGTATAAGCAATGTGTGAGCCTACTATGCAAAATGCTAATAAACTTTCCTTAGAAGCTTATAATATGTTTGGTATCAATATGGAAGTCATCACTATCTTTATATTAATGGAGGCATCAATAGCTTTATGATTGTATAACATTCTTATCTCCTTTTTAGAGGATTGATAACATATTTCTTCATATAGGACTTTAATCATGATGACATATTTAATTGCCTCCTATTAGGATAAATCCCTTAAAAACATGACCTGATGTAATAATAAATGGATTTCAATATTATTTAAAGATGATTTTGGTTTCGCATTCACTATCATTGTACATGAGAATACAAAATGAGACAAACACATGAGATGGCTCAAAGAAAGAAAAAAAAATCTTTCTCTAAGAAAAAAAAAAGTACTCAATAAAATTATCTCAAGTTGAGTGTTTTAACTATAGAGGTAAAGGGCACTTTCATTTAGATTTCCCTATACCTAAAAAGAAAAAGAAAACATTGCAAATGACTTAGAGTGATTTTGAGTCTAATGATAATGAGTCTATAGAATCAACTAAAAGTGAAGATAATTGGTAGGGTCCATCCTTATTATGAAGACGGTAGGTAGCCATTTAATTTGCCATCTTAAGAAACCAATTTTTATTTTGGTTTTTATTTGCTCCATGCTGCCATTGCCAAATCCCCATTTTTACACTAATAAAATCTTGCATTTTTTCTTCCAATAAGAGCCTACCTATATTTCAACTAATGGAAGCAATCTTTGGCCTTCAATTATTGCATATAAATAACAAGCTTCTAGTGATCATTTGGTGAGACTAAAAATTCCAACCATTGAGAGTTGTGTAGAAAAGTGAGACAAAGAGAGCACTAAGTGATAAAATTTTGAGGATTACGAGCATATCCTGGGGTGTGTTAAACTCAAGTAAGGATAATACTTGAGTAATATTTTGTACCAATTTTATCACATAGTGAATTCTTTTCTCATCTTTGCCCAATGGAGGTTTCCCTCATTATGAGGGTTTTAGCACGTAAATTAGGTGTTCCTTTTTCTTTGTCACTTTTATTTTCTGTCGATTGGCACTGCCACCCATTTACTAATTTAAATTTCTGAAGGTTGACATAGCCACCCAACTGCTTACTTAAATTTCTAAAGGTTGACATAGCCATCCAACTTATGCATTTAATTTCCTATGGATTAGCATTGCCACCTAATTACTAATTGACAATTATGGTGAATTGGCAAAGCCACTCAAATATTACTTGTTGTAATGTTTAATAGGTCACACGCATTCCCAACAATTGGTATTAGAGCGTGATTAGGAAGTTCAAGTTTGGGTAGAATCATGGCTGAAAATTATTTGGGTACCATGATTAAATTTACAGCTACAAATTACTCATTTTGGAAATCCATGATGGAGGATTTCCTCAATTGCAAGGATTTATATGATCATATTGAGGGAGATAATGCTAAGCCAAGTGAAATGCCAGACGCAGATAGAAAGAAATTAAAGAAGAAAACATTGGGTGTTATTTGCTAATGGGTGGATATTAGTCTTTACAACCATGTTGCCAAAGAAACGGATCCCCAAACTCTTTAGAAGAATTTGGAGAGCATGTATGAGACAAAAAACGCACAAACAAAAATTTAATTAATGCAAAAGCTGATAAATTTAAAGCTAAAGAAGGGATGATCATTTGTTGAACATTTGAATTATTTTGAAGGTTTGATCACTCAATTACCTATTGCATGCCTTTCTCTTAATGATGAGACCCAGGCATGCTTGCTACTCAATTCATTACCCGACAGCTAGAATACTTTGGTGGTATTATGGGAAATTTAGCCCTAGAAGGAAAAGTCACATTAGGTATGGTTAGAAATAGCATATTCAATGAGGAAATTCAAAAGAAGGATTTGATGGGCAATGACACACATGCCCTTGTCACGGAGAACAAGGGTAGAAGTAGAAGCAAAGGATGTTATGGGCAAACAAATCAAGAGGTAGATCAAAGTCTAAAGAGAAGATAAAATATTATCATTGTGGTAAAATAGGCTACATGAAAAGGAACTATAAATTTCTAAAACAGGGAATAGACAAGAACCAGAAGCAGGTAGACAATAGGAATACCACTACTACCACCTCTACCAGTGACAACAAGGTGACCTTACTCTACAACCAAGAAGATTGTTTTCATGTAGCAGATCAAGATGACAAGTGGATAGTGGCTTAGCGACTTCATACCACTATCTTAAAAATAGAATATTTTTCCATATACAAAGTGAGAGACTTTGATGTTGTGAAAATGAGAAACATGAGTGTTTCTCAGATCATGGAGATTGGCGACATCTGCACACAAACAAGTACGAGGTACACATTAACATTAAAAGTTGTGTGACACTTTCTATGTCTACGTTTGAACCTAATTTCTATATGTATGCTAGACAATGATGGATATAGCCACTTTATTGGTAACAAAAATTGGAAACTCACCAAAGGATCTTTGGTGGTGGTGCGAGGCAAATTATGTTGCTTATTGTACAAAACACACGTGAAAGTGTGTGGAAGACAACTAAATGCAATTGAAGATGATGCTTCTCCATATTTATGGCACAAACAGCTAGTGCATGCATATGAGTGAGAAAGGGTTACAACTTTTGGGCAAACAGCCCCTCATTCCTATGGCCAAAGGCAATCAAACCCCTATGACTATTGTATATTTGGAAAACATCACAGAGTTTCATTCCAGAAGAATTCCAATCAAAAATTGGAGAAATTGGAATTAATGTATTCTAATGTTTGTGAACCCATGGAAATAGACTCGTTGGGCGGTAACAAATACTTTGTTAGTTTTATTGATTACGCTTTACGAAAAACATGGGTATACCTGAAGTGTACAAAAAAATCAGGTATTCCAGTATTTTCAACAATTTCATGCCATGGTAAAGAGAGACGAGAAATCCACTAAAGCTTCTTTGAATAGATGATGGTGGATAGTACATCTTTAAAGAATTTAAAGAATATTGCTCAAAGCATGGAATCAGGCATGAGGAGACGGTTCCTGGTATGCCACATGATAGTAGCGTTGTTGAACGGATGAATCGAACTATTATGGAAAAAAGTCTAGTGTATTTTGAAAATAGCTAAACTTCCTAAGTTATTTTTGGGTGAAGCTGTCAACACCGCTATTTACCTAATTAATAGATAACCATCAGCTCCTTTGGACTTTGATATTCCTGAGAGAGTTTGGACTGGAAATGATGTTTCATACTCTCACTTAAAGGTGTTTGGATGCAAAGCATTTTTACATGTACCTAGGGAGCAAAGATCAAAGCTTGATGATAAAACAATTCCTTGTATTTTCATTGGATATAGGGATGAGAAATTCAACTACAAGCTATGGGATTTAGAAAAGTAAAAGATAGTCAAAAGTAAGGACATCGTGTTTCACAAACACGAGACCATTGAAGATATGGAGAAAAACGTGGGTAGTGCAAAACTCACATATGAAGGTGTTGCAAATTTAACACCAGGGAAGACTTCATTAGAGGGTACTACAAATGAAACAGAGATGTAAGGATCAGAACAAGGAACAAAAATGGAAAAACCAACCATTGGGGATGAGAAAAATGTAGACGGCAATAATACAAGAGGTGCTAACCAGGGGAGCAAACCCTTCCACCATAAAAAGAACCTCAATTAAGATAAACTACCGGAGAACTTCAATCATCTACAAGGCATCCCAATTCTAAGTATATTTTAATTACTGATGAGGGGGAACCTGAAAGCTTCTAGGAAGTGCAATCTCACAAAGACAAAGACTATTGGATAAAATTCATGCAAGAAAATATGAATTCCTTGTGGAAGAACCATACATACAAGTTTACAGAATTACCAAAGGGGAGGAAAGCACTCAAGAACAAATAGCTGTTCAAACCAAAGAAAGACAACGAGAAGTTGTTAAAGTACAAGGCTCGATTAGTGGTAAAAGGATTCGGTCAAAAGCAAGGTATTAATATTGATGAAATATTTTCATCTGTTGTGAAAATGTATTCAATTTGAGTTATACTGGGATTAGCAGCAAGTATGAATCTCCAATTGGGGCAACTCGACGTAAATACTACATTTTTGCATGGTGATCTTGATGAAGAGATCTTTATGGAGCAACCAGAAAGCTTCAAGGTTAAAAGGTAGGAGAACATGGTTTATAGGTTAAAGAAAAGTCTATGTGGATTAAAACAAGCACCATAACAATGGTACAATAAATTCTTTCATGATGAGTCAAGAGTATAAGAGAACAGTTGCAGATCCATGTGTATATGTTCGAAGATTCCTTGATGATAAATTCATCATTCTCTTATTATAAGTTGATGATATGATGATTGTAGGACAAGATGCAGATATGATTTGGAAACTAAAAAGGGAATTATCAAAGACAATTGACATGAAGGATTTGGGTATTGCAAAGCATATCTTGGGGAAGGAGATCCTACAAGATCTAAATTGACAATTTTCTTCCATTTCTTATTAATTACAATGAACTTATCTTTATAGGTCTTAACAACTAAAAAAACTTTGAGGTACCATAGAAATGAGTTTAGGAAGGTAAAAAGTCATCAAATTTGAGGAAATGATGTATTTTTGATATGGTAAAGTTTTTTTAAATGGTAATTATATGCAAAAGTGTTGAAAAGGCAATTGAAAATAGCTTGAAACTTGTGAAATTGGATAATGTACTTAGTGGAAGTTCAAATAGATAAGAGGGACATTCAAATGGTTTGTTATCTTTTAAAGTTTCAAATTACATTTTGAATTACAAAAGCCTTGATTTTAAAGAGATATAAAAATTGGAAACTCTTCATATTTAGGGTTTAGGTTTCTTGAGTATAGGTTTGTTTCTTTCAACTTATGTTTCCTAAGAACATTCATATTATAATGAATTGCATAATATTTATGAAAAAAAAAAGTACAAGCAAGCTAAACCCATTACCTATTATAAGATAGTTCCAAAATCTCCCACAAAGATCTTTGTCACCTTCCTGGTAAGATATCATCATAAGAAGTATAAATTAATAAGTTAAAAAGTCTTATCCACTTCAAGCATTAATTTAAATAATGAATTATTCATTAATTAATTAATTCTCCTAAATTTAAGATTGTCTTAGAAGAAATTAAATCTTATGGATGTTTTAGGAGAGTTGCTCACTTAGCAAAGCCAAATGATTATAGGTTGGAGTCCCACGAGGAAAAAATAGACAAAGGAAAAAAAAAAAATTTTACCAATAAAAGAAAATGCTACCATGTAGCTAATAAAGAAAATGTGAACTATACATTTTTTACTTAACTAATATGATATAGATCACAATCTCTCTCCCATATACATAATTTGTAATATCTAAACTTATTTAATTAAACGAGGTGGAGCAAGTTTAAACCCTCATAAGTCAACTGAAAATGATGCCCAATCAACTATTTATACTAATGTGACTACTATAAAAATAGGAGTACACATGTATGATATGTAGATATATTTTGAAGCACAATGGTAGATAGCAAAAAGTAGGAGAAAGTGTCTTCACCCATTGAAATATATGTTTCACCTTTATGGGTGTTTGCTCAAAATAACGCTCGATAAACTATTTGTACTTATATGATTGCTATGAAAATAAGAGTATGTACCTATGACACACAAATATATTTTATAGTAAAAATACCATAGGAAATAGCAAAGAGTAGACATCTTTACAAAATCATGATCCCATGACCATTGATCAACTCATGGGATCTTTACAAGTCCATGAATAATATTAAAATGAAAGAAGAAAGAAAATTGGAGCAACTCCTTCAAATCAATCTTACTTTATAGTAATGAAATAAGTCAAAGTAATCTTGATGGTAGACATCGAAAATGTGGAACAAATAATTACAATTCATTCAACAATGAAACAAGTCGATATTGTAATTCTATAGAAGGATAGAATATGGAGCAATGGAAAATGAAATGAGAGGGCAAGGTATGAAAAATATTAAATTTAATGTCACAATAGATAATATTTCTCTATTTTTCTTTATTTTTGTGGATTCTTCAAATCCTATTTGTTGATAACAATAAAAGAATAGATAAAAAGAATTAGATTAATTGTTTGGATTTTTTGTTACCTCGAAATGTTCTTGTAAGTTTTATAGCATTGTCTCATTTCATTTGAAATTTTCAAAGCAAATGATAGAGATATGTGATTAGAACTCAAACTCAACACTCTAATGGCTCTAAAAGTCTTATTTTAGTATGTTTGAGGGACTTATAATGGATCCACTACTTACTTTTGTTTTTAATACCATAGTCTTTTATATTTGATGTTTTTGTGAGAATTATGTAGGTCTTCAAGGTATTTTAAAGTGTGTTAGAATTTTTTGGGAGGACTTGAATGAAGCTTAAAGAGTAAGAAAACTTAAGAATTGGAGAAGAGCTATCTAAAGCAGTTGACGCATTTAAGAGGCGCATCAAACTGAGGCCACACACCTCTCAAATATGTTAGGTAAATTGTTCATCACTTAGATGACTCAAGTTTCACATCTCCAAGCTCATTTAAATTATGCACTACCTCCAACTCACTTAACTTATGCACCCCAACTCACTTAAATTATGCACCACTTTCCTCCAACTAAGTAGCTCACCTTCATTAAAACCAACCTTGCATCCTTCTTCACACTTGGAACTCCTCCAACTACCACCTTTGCACACCATCTTCTCCAACATCCTATGCATGCTTCTAGTCATCTTCACCAATTGGCGCACCTTGAAGAACAATGATGGCGCACTTCAAGGATATTCACTAGACAAGATGGTGGAAGAATTTTTACTACCATTGTATGCACCCCAAAGAATACACAAGAGCATAGCATGCAACTTTGAAAAGGGTGAGAACTAAGTGTCAAGCACAAGGTAGAGAAGAAAGCGAGCTGCAGATGAATGACCAAGCCAATCTATGAAAGCCAAGGTGGTTGAACCAGTCACCATGCTAGTCGTAATATCATAACAACCCAACATAGTGTTCAATTAGAGGAACATCTAAGCAGAAAAGACTTACAACATTATTATATATATATATATATCTTAACCTCATTTCCAACTCTTATTGCATAAATCATGGTCCAATATTAACATATAATGAGAATCTAAAACTAAAAATGGGAGATATTGAATTTTGTTGATGATTCTCACTCAATGAAGAATTCAAATGTGTAACAATGAAAAGAAGAAATGAGTAGAGGAAGATACCTTAGGGAGCTTGGAGTGTCAAATCAATTGAGTTTTTCAAAGGTCCTTAGTAGGAATAACTTCTTTACCTACATATCTTTTATTTTCTTTTAGTTTAATTTTATGGGAAATAATTAGATTAAGTAAAGCAAGTTAAGCTTTAACCTTCTTGCTTTAATTCCACTTATGGACTTATTTGCTCAAATGACTAATTAGATGCCTTTAGATAGACAATAAAGAATCTCAAGGTCCTTGGAGAAACAAAAGGAGGCATTTAGATAGATAGTAAAGAATCTCAAGGTACTTGGAGAAACAAAAAAAAAAAAAAAAGTATTCCCATTGAGAATTTTTCCTTAAATCATTCTCACACACTACGCACTACATCCGTTAGTGTTAAAATACTAGAGTTCCCAAGGAAGAGAAGTTGTGGCAAATTGAGGAAAAGACTGATATATTGCAGAAAGGAAACGAAGATTAATAAAAAGATCTAATGCCACTTGCATCCCGTATGAGGATTTAGCGAAGCAAAAAACTTGAGAAATCCATTTCCACCACTTGAAGCTTAGATGTAGGTCCTCAGGGGTGCTTTATCACTCAATTCCTTAGACAGACTAGTATGGGATTCATAGGCTAAGTAACAAGGATATGAGAATGTTTGTATTCCTTTATGTTGAAAAAAATGTTGGAACATTAAAGCAATGAGTTAAATCTAAAAGAATGAAGTTTGCCCACAATCCAACCTAAGGAACTCAGTATAACTAAGAGCAAAGGATGCCTATACAGTTCTTGCTTTTCATTTAATTTTCATCATACTTAGCTAGTTTTACACTTCAGTGGGTAAGTAAAGCCAAGATTTTTCCATATCCCAGTTCAAATCTCTAGCGGTTTGATTTGTGTAAGACTCGAGTAAAGCTAGCCTTTTGTAGTGGTTATAATGACCAAAAGGAGTAACCATGCTAAACAAGTGTATGTTGTCATGGTTGTGAGGGTTGCAAGTTAACAAACCTTAGGAGAATGCCTAAGGGATCATAGTATTGATTTCCTTGAGTAGAGCACAAACCTACTAAGTTGAAATGAAACCCAACAAAAGCATCTAGTTGCAAGGACCTAAACAAGAGCAACTAGAGTGAGTTAAGCCTTTTTAAGATTGTTCCCATTCCTCTTAAGTATGTACTTCTTGGTATAAACCCTTGGCTTAGACTTAGAGTCACAAACACTAATCTAGTTCCTTGTAGGAGAATTATAGATAGAAATGGTGATTTCAATGGATCTCCACTCTTAAAGTCTGTTTTCTATTAGTTTTTTGTTTTTAAATTTCATGTTTTATCCCATGACTTCAAGAGAAGCAATTCTATTTGAGCTCCTAAACTACATTCATACCTCTTGCTCTTTATCTTTGCTACTCTCAAGTAGAAGTCCCTATGGAGACAAGCTAACTACTATACAAGCTATTAGTTCTTTTTATTTTTGGTTCAAGGACTAAGAGTTTCAACAAGTAAGTTGGTTTCATTTATTCATGTAAAAACCTTGTTGTAAAATCTACTAAAAGCATAGGTCTTCCTAAGAAAATTGTGGTCGTGATAGAGATAGAGTAGGCAATGCTTTATTCATCTAATCTTTTCATTCAAATAATAGAAAAAATTCATAGCTATCTTCTTCGAAAGCCTAATTTTATGTTTCATTAAACTTGGTATCTTTACTAACCTTATAACCTTTAAAGTATGAGTATGATTTCTTCACAATAAAATGAAATAGATAGATCTATTCCTGACATGAGTTGAAGCATGATAAAGAGTAAGAAAAAATAAATCTATTATTGACATGACTTGAAGTATGATAAAATATAAGAAAATATCTAATGAATTTGAAACCAAAGAGGTTGATTACATGTAGTCTACATAACATAGGATTGTCTTAGTGAAAGAATCTTGTGTATCTCGCTTGAGAATTCTTTTTAAAGTATTGAATGTGCCCATGTGCTGAAAGAAACTAGTAAAAGTTAGATATCAAGAGTGAACTTTATTTTTATTTGTTATGACTCATACTCTAAATATTACAAGACTAGTAGAGATTGCAAGTTTGATGAAATGTGGGATTCGTATGTCAAAGAAGATGACCATGAATTTCTTCCTTTTTTTTAAGAAGAAGACAAGCGAATAAAGAGTTGTAAGAGATCATTACTCCTCTTCTATCACCACCATCTACTTATGAAGACTCATCTCCATCGTCTTTATTGAAAAGTACAAATAAAAGTGCTTAATATTACAAGAGCCTATAAAAATGTTTTGAGGTAAAAAGAAATAAATAAAAAATCTATTGTTATTTTTTTTATCTATTTTCTTATTATAACCGATCAATAAGGTTTGAAGAAGGAATGAAAAACAAAGAGATGGAAAGATGATATCAACAAATGATATATGGGAGTTAAAACCATTACAAAGCAATATTAGTAGCTAAAGGTTACAAATAATGACAAAATATTCATATGATAATTGATTAAAAAATTACAAATCATGCATCAGACGGCTTTAACAAATTAGTGGAGAAATATCATCCAATGGACTTTTTTTTTTTTTTTTTTTTACTGTTTCATAATTTTTCATGATTTATTTTTTTCCTATTTCTTGATATTTTGGAAATTCTTCAAATAACTCACTACCGCACATGAAATTAGTTCATTGTGTGTCGTGTTCTCACCATTTGTGCTCCATGTTTGGCATGAATTCCTTAGTGCCATGTTTGGTAAGAATTCAAAGGGCAAGAATGGCAAGCATCTAGCTAAAAAGATAGACTACCCTTATTACATTTTTTGTAATTATGTATATAATTATACCTATACAATTTTCAAATTTCATTGAACTCATTATCCATTATTAAAAATATAAAATACATGATATTTAAAATAATTCACTATAAAATAAATATAAATTTATGATATAACTACAAACATTTTTTTTAATAAAACATTATTACACTTATACCATCATGTTTTATATAGTTTACTATTTTAGTATAAAATATATTGGCAAGTTCCATATATTATTCTCATATATATACATATACACACACATTTATCCTTCTCTATTCTAGGAAAATTCCTTCTATACATAGTAATTCAAATCAATTTCAAATCTCCTACTAACTAATTTATAGTTATACATGAAGTGTTTTAAAAGGAGAAAAGTCCTAACTAATTTATAATTGTACAAGAGAAGTCCTAAAAGGAGAAAAAGTCCTAACTAATTTACAATTGTATAAAAAGGGTCCTAAAAAGAGAAAAATCCTAAATTATAAGACCCAAACTTGCAAAACTTCCCCTCAAGTTGGTGAATGGAGATTCTTTATTCCCAACTTGCCTATAATTCCTTAAAATGTGGTATTAGCCAATCTTTAGTTACAACATATACAAGTTAGTCAGGTGTCTCAATACCTGGAATGCAAATAAGACCACTATCAAGCTTATTCTTTATGAAATGTCAATCTACTTCCACATGCTTTATTTGATCATACTATACCAGATTATGAGTAATGTTGAATGCAGACTTGTTATCACAGTAAAGTCTCATAGGGTGTCTCTACTTGATTTTAAGATCATCTAAAATAATCTTAAGCCATAATAGTTCACAAATTCCATGAGCCATTACTTGAAACTCCACCTCAACACTAGATCTTGTGACCTCTAGTTGTTTTTTACTTTGCCAAGTATCAAGATATCCCCTAAGAAAAGTATAGTCCCCTAAGGTTCATCTTCTATTTAAAATTAATAAAACATAATCTGAATCCATGTAGGCTTTTAGGCACAACTTCATAACTTGTTTGAATAACAACCTTTATCAAATATTCATTTAAGGTAGTACATGATTCAATAAATAGCTTAAAGATGAGTGTATTTGGGATTGTGCATAAATTGACTAACAATGCTCACAACATATGCAATGTCTAGTCTAATATGTGTTGAGTAAATTAATTTGCCCACTTGTCATTAATACATGACACAATCTACAATCCTATCCTCCAAGGCCTCTACTAATTTATGGTTTGTGGTTGTCCACTAGCTTGCATCCAAGTTTCTTGGTTTCTTTAAGAAGATCAATAACATATTTTGGTTGTGAAATAAAGATACCCTCCTTGGAATGAGCCACATTGACTCTTAGGAAATACTTTAATCTAACAAGTTCTTTAATCTCAAATTCTCTAGTTACATACTATCAAAGAGCCTCATTTTCTCTGGATCATTACCAATCATAATAATATCATCCATATACACCGACAAAGTTATCACTCTCTTTAAAGTCAAATGCTTAATGAACAAAGTATGATCACCTTGACTTCGTTTGTATTTCATGGCAAACATCACTTTAGAAAATCTCCTAAACCATGTTCTTAGAGATTGTTCTAAGTCATATAAGGCTTTCTTTAATTTTCAAGCATTGGTTCCTAGAGAAATTTCCATATAGATGTCTTCTTCTAAGTCCTCATGCAAAAATACATTTTTTTTTTACATCAAATTGTTGTAAGCTCCAACCAAAATTAGCTACTAATGATAATAACATCCTTATGATATTTATAATAGCTATGAGAGCAAAGGTTGCTCAGTAATCAACCTCATAGGTTTGTGTTAGCCTTTTATTACTAACCTAGTCTTATATCTTTCTAGTTATACTTTATTCTATATACCCATTTACACCCAAATGGTTTCTTCCTCTTAGACACCTCTGCTATTTCCCATGTTCTATTTTTCTCTAAGGTCTCCATCTTAACCCTCATGTCTTGTCTCTAATTCTCATTATTTAGTGCCTCGAAAAGGTTTTGTGGAGTGATGATGGTGTACAAATGAGTGAGAATTTTTGTGGGAGTGGAAGGAGTTATCAAAAGACATAAATAATGACAACAGATGTTCTTAATGGTAATGGTTAAATCAAGATCATTGTCAACATTTGAAGTACTAAGAGAGATAGAGTTATTACCTAGCCTTAGTTCAGACTCTTGAGTATACATGGGTTCAATGGTAATTGTTCTTCTTGTTGAGTAAACTTACAGTGGTTTTATAACAATAGTTTCTAGACTAATGTTAGTAGAAGGATCCAATTCATTTTTTTTTTTTAACTGGTTTAATTCAAGCATTATGGCATTAGGAAAAGATTAGATCATGTAGTCTATGTCTCCTGAGTCAATGACCCAAGAGCCAATGAAGGATAAATATGAGGCCCTTAAAGTATGAAAAATAAAAGATTGCCTTAAAGTATGAGAAATAGAATACTTACTTGTTTGTGCCAAAGAACACATAATTATTTATTCAGAGTACCAAAAAATATCTTAGCCTTTCTATCTCTTTTTTGTTTAGTTCTCCCAATTCTTCACTATTGAAACTATGTTTTTCTTGAGGGCCTCCTTCAAAATTTGCCATAATTTCTTGATTGTGTTCTTTCCATGCTTTATTTTCCCTATTTTAATCCAAATTTTAAGGTTTTCCATTAAGTTTCCTACACTTCTCTTTGGTGTTTTAGGGCTTCTAGTAGTAAGTACACTAAAGTCCTTCACGATTGAGAATTTTCAACTTATCAAGATGCCAAGTTTCTCTAACAAGATTTAAGTTGAATTTGTTTGGCATTATAGCAACCATGGAAAAACCATGAATAAAATACGATTCAAGCATCACACCTCTCTGATTTTCTTTAGCACAAATGATGGAGCTGATTTCATTCATGGCTAGAGGCTCCTCTTTTCCTAGAACTTAGACCCATACTTGGTTAAACTATAAATTGGGCCTAGCAAGAAATTCAAAAATTCATTCTTTTTCTATAATTTTTTTTGGCACTATTGCATCTTCACGGCATTTAATTTGAATGTTATGGTAGTAGTCAATTTCCTATCACAAATTCTTCATAATATTGGCAAGTTTAATTACAAATCTAGTTCCTTATTTTATAGTTGAAATCTTTACCTTGATTTGAAAATTTGAGTAGAATCTCATATCTTTGAATAGGTTTGTCGAATGGCTTTGTAAACCTCCCTAGTTGTTGTCAAAAACATACATGTTCCACTAATTTTAGGAGACATTGAATTCCATAACCAAGACATGATCATAGAATCCTTTTCATCCCAACTCTAAAATTTTAGATTTCCAGGTTTTAGTCCTATGCCAATTAAATGGTTTAATTTTCTTTTACCCTTTAGGGAGGTTCACACTAACTAAGAATATTGAAGATAATTCTTCTCAATAAGGTGCTAAGTAGCTTGGAAGTTCTACAATTCCCTTGTGGTTTCGCTTAGCAACGCTTTGAATGTCGCCTTAATAGAACTCTGGTAGCAGGAGTATGGTTCAATATTTCAAACATAATATTAGTGATGAATGGAGACAAAACGAATAATAAATAAATCAACAATGAAACTCAAGAAATCAAAACACCACAAAAAAACTTCAAATAAGGATAGGTAGCACTCAAAGTTTTCATTAAGCATACAAAGAAACCAGAGAAAGCTTTGATACCATGTGAAATTCTAAATTAAAATCAAGAGAAACACACACACACACACACACACACACATATATATATATATATATGATGTATGTATGTATTAAACCCACTTCAATGTGTATTATTATTATCTATTTTACAATTTTTTTCATATTTATGTAATTTTCATAATTTTTTTTCTTAAAAAGATTTTTTTCCAAATTTTTGTTCAATTTGTTTATATTTCCTAATATTTCTATAAAACTTAACTATTGATATTTTCATAATTTCTAATATTTTAATCCTTGATCATGATGTCATAATTTTCTTTAGTTACAATCTATAGAAACCATAAGATCATAATTTCTTTCATAGCTTAAAATACATGGAAATTTTACTAAAAGTGTGATCAAAATCAATTTTTAAATGAATATCATAAAGAAAAATTATATACAAAACAAATCATGGGTTATAAAGTAAAAGGAAACAAAAATAAAGTTTTGAATTGTAAAAAAGCTTTGTATAACTTAAAGTAGTAACGGGTCAAGATCATGGAATAGTATTTTGATAGATATTTTCAATATAGTATTCTTACTAAATATCCTGTGACCATGTGCTTTACACAAAGAAAATAAAAATATGAAATACTTGATTTTTACCAAAAATTATCCAAGCACGGAAGTGCGAGATAGAGGAAAACATCCAAATAAAGATTACATCAAAAGGGATCTACACTAATCTAAACTAAAACATAAAGAAATCTAAATCCTAAAAATATATCAAAGAGGCCTTAAGACAAACCCCACTCCAATTGCAAAATGGGATATTTATACCATTCCAAGGTTGCCTTAACGTGGAGACATGTTGAGGAATTTTAATCCCAAAGATCTAAAGGATAGGAGAAAAATTCCAAAAAAAAAAAAATGTGTCCAAGCATAAACAATTATTTTAATAGAGATGGTGCCACCTGTAGGAAAGCATTGCACCCAAAGTGGCAATAAGCAAAGGGGAGGTTGCAAATTTGGGAACCATGGGTCATCATCCCAAAATGGAAAATGGCATTGTGCATTCTCTCCTCCTCCCTTTCCCCTTCCCCCCTCCCTCCTTCCTTTCCCCTTCCCCCCTCTCTCCTCCCTCCTTCCTTCCCCTTCCTATTTCATGTCCTTGTACTCTTCTCACTCCATTTCAATACTTTGACTAAGCTCCTTTACATGCACTTATTCACTCAAAATAGTTGCAAGACATTAAAAAATAGAGAAGAAAATGTAAGAAAGTTAGAGCATATGCAAGGTAGCACAAATTTGACTGATTGGACAATACAATTGATGCAAATATCACACAAAATTTGATTTCTACTTTACTGTCCCAACAATATTTGACATCAATCAATGTGTTTGTTAGGTAATTTGACAAAATTTTAATAAGAAAAAACTTAACATGCTATAAGAAAAACCAATTGAGATCCAAATGGACCATAAATTAGCATCTATATTGGCAAAAAATATGATGTTCCATGATCAAAACAAAAACATTGACAAAAGATATCCTTTCTTAAAAAAATGCATAATGAAGAAGTAAGTGGAATTGAAGAACCTTGGTACTCACGATTAAATTTTTGACATATTCGTAAAAGTATGAATATTTAGTAAGTGCATTGTGCTAATTGATTTTTATATTAATTGTGGAGACAAATATTATAATATATATTAAACTTTTTAATGTTACTTTAACTCCATTGATCGATGGTCCAAACATAGTTTTACTTGGCTTTGTTACTTTGATTATAGAAACTTGAATATGGAAATGACAAAGTTTATGCTATAAATTAATAAATTTACTATAAAATATTGATACAACTACAAAAACAATCATGATCCCAAAACATATGCATTGTAAAAAACTAATGCATTAATTATTTGTGCAAAAGCAAAGTTCTCAATTTGCGAGCAAAATATTTGTTCTCTTGTAAATTAAAAAAATGCTATATGACAAAATGTTACCATGAGCAATAAGTCGTCTTCAGAAACATGTTGAACGCGAAGAGTCTTTGGTATCTCGAGACAATCTGGAATTGATGTCCTCATTACAAAATTCCAACTGGAATAGATTCAAACTAAAATCATTTAAATTTGGCCCTTGGACACTTCCAACAATAATTAGAACAAGAATGTGAATTCTTAATTACCATAAAACAAAGTACTCAGACTAATCAAATATCAATTATTTAAGAATGTGTAATAATGGCAATCTTCTATTATGAAATGTATACATTAGTCAGTGTTGGAAAGTAACTCAAATTTCTAATTAATATATACTCACTTCTATGAAGAATATTATATAGAAGATCTCCTATGTTGCTATGTTATTACAATATTATAGTTTTTTTTTATAGGATAAGGAAAGTTATTTGGAACGTCTCTATAAATATTCTAGGTCATAAGGGGGAAAAAAGAAATAAGATGAAATGGGTTTGTCTACATGCTAGATAGAGATATGAGAAAGAGTAGAAGACACCTAATGAAATGAAGACTCAAAGTTCAAGATGTAGATATAAGGAATAAAGAAATATGAGATTTTTTAGGACTTAACATTGGTATATAAGGAACAAAGGTTCAAGATCTGTAATATTCTCTATAATATAGTAGAATGATTTCTCTTATTAGTAGATATAGGAATTATTTTTAAACTATGCTAAAACCTTTTATTCCTTTGTGTGTTGTTTATTTTATCTTTATATTCTAACACTAATATATCAGCACTAAAGCTTTCACTAGTATGACAAATTGGTGTCAAAGCTCAAATTGAGAATTGTAGAAGAAGCAAAGAGAACAAAATAGAAAAGAAGATTACAAAGGAATTTTAGTTGAAGGTAGAGTCAGTTGTTCTCTCATCAAAATGTGATACAAGAAATGTGTTTTCGTTATCCAAGATAAGCATAGCTTCTCTTGCACACTTATTCCATCTTAAAAGGTAGAAATGATGAAGTGTTTGAATGATTTAAATCCATAGCACATGACGGGATCATGGCACATGACAAGACTGTGATGCACAAGGGTAACAATGATATTTTAGGAGTGTGGCGCACAATGGAAGTTATGATATATAGTAAGGATTTGATTCACATATGTTTATTAAAGTGTGTATCAAAGTAGATAAAAGATAAACTTGATAGAATTTGATCAAGATGATAAAGAGTTCAGATTTCCTTTTAAGATGGTTCTAGTTAGTACTAGATTAGTGTTTGAGTTAATTAAAAGAAAGCCAATATGCTTTGTACATTGCATCAAATGAAAAAAAAAAGAAAAAAAGAAAATTAGCACACTCTTTACATGATTTTAATGCTCTTTGGTTGAGAAATTTCTAGACAAATCCACAATTTCATATTAAGGCAAAAGCATTTATAATGTATACAACTATAAATTTTAGTAACTTATAGTGAAGTGATCTATCTAAATAAGAGAGTAGTATTTAATAAATAAAATAAACTTAGCTCATTAAAAACCACAAAAGTATCCTACACCAGCTCCCACTAAAAAGAACTTTTCAATTCCAAAATCTTGTACTTGAAAGTGTTTTGGAGTTTGAGTGCAATAAAGAACACTATAGAGCACTTCAAGAATCAAAAAGAGCTTTTGGGCAGCCCAAAAGTTGCACCAAAATGGTGCTCCAATTATAAGGATGCTTAATATGGAATTATTTAGTCAGAAACAAACAATTATATATATAAATGAAGCGAATTGCCTAAGGTTTTGTTCAAGTAGAAATATTCATTATTTTATTGACTTTAAAAGGTTTATTTGTTCCTAAGTTGCAATTAATTAGGACTTGAAATTAAGTTACAAACTAAACTTCCATTTCTAGCTAAGAATTCAATAGACTAATAGATTAATTGCAGCTCGAGTGCAAAGAACTATAATTTTCCGAGCTTAGAACCAACTAAACTTTGGTTAATGTAGCAAATATCTAACCACATTAATGCGGAGATAGATAGATGTTATCGAAGATCAAGAAATTGGGTCGTCAAGGTTTAAATAGTAATCCCTTTAGGCCCGCATATGGAGCATGTCACCAACCACAATGGAAGGAATTAAGAAGGCATATCTTTTTACATAATAGTAACCAATGGAAGGCTTTTTTTTAGTCTTTTTTTTTTTCTTTTCTTTTCTAAGACCATGAGTGGTGGATTAAGAAGAATTGAATCATAATTAGGGGAATAGATTGGTTCTATCCCATAATATAAATTTGAATATGTACCAAGTGCTCAGCCAAGGGAGTAATGCTATTTGTTAATTGTTGATCACATTGAAGCTTGAAGCTCAAAGGCATAGGACTATGGTGAGGCAATTGGTAAGGCTTATATATATTATGCATTCTGTTAGTAACATTGAAACTTATTACCTGTCTATCAATATCTCTTCAGCATCCCTTAATTTAGGCAAGTAAAATAAAGGCCTAGAATCTGTATCAGAAATTTGATTTCCCTGTCAAGCAGTTAAATGATTTAAAGAAACATAAGAATCCCTCACTTATGTTAAGGATTATCAAACAACAAAATAAAATATACTCGCCTTTTCAAAAATTTATTAAATAATACGCCATATATATCTTCCATTTTTAACATTTCAATATTAAGTATATTTTATTTATTTTAATATAAAATTAAAATATTAATACATTTATATAAACTATGAGAAAATGAATATTATTGATTTTAATTTTTTACATGTATTTTAAATTTCTAAAAAAAATATTTTTAATTCAATGAAATATAAATTATATATTTATAATATCATCTATTCAATCACAATTCAACCGCTCAACTATAAATGAGTAAATTTTCAAATTCAATACTTTTAAAATATTATTTATAAATTGAAGTAATTCAAAACAAAATTCAACAAAAGAGGCAAAAATTCTTTTTGTTATGTATGTAAACACAATTCTTAGAAATTTTAGGAAAAATGAAATAAAAAATTTTTAAAAGATAGTTTTAAAAAAAAATATCGTATGTTAATAATCAAATATTTTTTATTGAGAGGATAATTTTTTTTAAAAAAATTATAGATAAATACTGAAAAAGTGTATTAAAATAGTTATTTTGACATTTCTAATTACTTCTTTTGTAAACCCATACACTTCTAAGTCATCTTCAAGAATAATAATGTTCATAATTAACTAAAAATATATGTCGTCATTGTGAATGCCAATGAAGCAAAATTCTATATTTTAATATAAATAATTGGATTTTAACATTCAATATAAATCATTGATTAATAAAATAAAATTTTTTTAAAAAAAATACTGGTTAAGGAAAGTGTCAATCTCCTTTGCTTATTCATCTCCTCTTACTCCATTTTCTACATGAAAAAAATTCAAAAATACTTGCCCTCAATCTTATAATTTTTTTCCTATTTAAATTTTATAGTCACCATAAAATCTGAACAAAAGTTTTTTTTTAAAAAAAAAAAAAAAAAAAAAAAACCCACCGGGCTTCAATAAATTCTCAAAAATCAAAAGAACAAACTAAAAAAACTAACTAAATAAAAACAGTTACAAAAATAAAATGAAATTAATTAAAATTATAAATGAATAGACTCTAATGAAATCACTTTTGAAAAATAAAATAATCTAAAATATGATATTTCTTTTTATAATTTTTCCTTTTTATATATTTTGTATTATTATTATTTTTAAAGGAAGAAAGAGATAATTGCATCATTTACACATAATTTAACTCATTCCTTTAATACGTTATTTGGTAATTGATTGCTTATTTATATATAAAATCTAGAGTATTAATCAATACTCTAGATTTTATATATAGAAGAACAAGGTTCACAGGTGGCACATAGTAATGCTACATGGGTTCAAATATGGGAAATTGGGCCTTGAATAGGACTTTAACCACCAAACCCATTCTTTATTCATTTATTTTTTTTCCTTTCTCTCACCGTTTCAACCACTCAATTTTTTTTCCCTACCTTCTTTCATATACGGGTAGCTCTCATTCCCATTTTAAATTCTTCATTTTTTTATTCCCATTTTAATTCTTCTTTTTATTTTTTTTTTATAAGTATCAAAGTTTAATTTTCCCAAATTACAATCTCCAATTTTATTAGTAAAAACTCCAAACTTTAACTTTTAAATATAATTTCCAAACTCCAATTCTCAATTAATTTCTAAAATTTTAATTTATTTCAAATTTAATTTCCAAAATTCTAATTTTTATATTTACTTATTTAATCATTATTATTTTCATCATTATTTATTTATCTATTCATTTGCTTATTATTATTATTATTATTATTATTATTATTTTTAAGTTTTAATTCTTCAAAATTCAATTCCCGAAATAATTTTTCTAATGTTCTAATTTTAAATTTAATTTTCCAAGATCCGAATTTTTTAAATTTAATTTTCTAAAAATCCCACAATTCCAAATTTAATTTTTAAAATGTCGCCTCCAAATAAATCTTCGAAACTCTATTTCCTTCCAAATCAAATCTTCAAAAATTCAATTCTCTAACAATTCTTCCAAATCAAATCAAATCTTCGAAACGAGTTCTTATTTAAATCTCAAACAATCTTAAATATATATATACCAACAATGTGATTAGTATATGAAAAATGTGAAAATATGAAAATAGCAACCTACTTAAAAATCATGTGACCATCATAAAAAATATTAAATTAGAAAGGTGGTACGTAAAAATCAAGCTGAAAGCATAGAAACTTACTCCCCTCCAAAGACTCGGTTCTCCATAATTGTGAGGAACGTTGTTGCAGCTAACGGGAGACCATGAGAATGGTATATCATTTCATCCTACATTTTCACCACAATGGGATGGTCCCAAGGAACCCCGTAAGTAATGAGGTCCCAAATAACCTGATTGGAAAAGGGCTGCATACGATATAAATTATTGGGCCCAACCATCCTCTTAGCCACACCATGGAGTCTGGTCGTAATGATGATGATGAGTCTACTGTGATTTGATTTGTTACACCACTGGAGTCTCTCCTTTAACCTGAAGTACCAGTCCAGGTTGATATCCCAAATTCCATCAAACACTAATAAATAACTCTTACTCCACAATGCTTTGCAGAGGGCCTCCAATAGCTCCTCCTCCTCCACCTCCACACTACCATCCACAAAATCTCTTTGCCCATCATCACACTGCTTCAGCATAGCCTTGAGAATCTTCTTAAAATCTACTTCTCCTTTCTGTATCGCTTGTAAGTTGATCCAAATTCTGGATTCGTAATCGTAAGAATCGACGTCATCGCTGTTGTCGAAAACTCTTCGGGCCACAAGGGTCTTACCGCAACCCCCAATCCCCACAATTCCAATTTCCTTACTAAATCCTTCTTCATCCAATCCACTTGTACCCAGAACCAATTTTTCTATATTTATGACTTGGTCTCTAAACCGACGGGAAGAATAACGGTCTGTCGTTGGTCCATCAAATGATAAAGAGCCAGAAGAAGAAGAAGTTGTGGCTACATCCGTGACGGCAGAAAGGGAAGTCTGCTCTGGTACTACTGGGTGGCTTGTAGCAACAAACAGCTTTTTCTTGATGTGAATCAGCTTCCTTTTTGTTTTGCACAGAAACCATAGCTCAGGCAGAGAGTAGTGGCCTTGCCTTTGCCCTTGCCCTTGCCCTTGCCCTTGCCCTTGCTCTTGCCCTTGCCCTTGCCCTTGCCCTTGTGAGGAATCCTTGTTGATTTTCATTTTGCGCTTCTCCAGGAAGAGGATGCAGTCGGTCAATGCAATGCTGAGGTCGTAAAGACAATCCTTCATTCCTGTCGACGGCGTGAGGCTTTTAGTTTCCAGAAGCTCTCGAATTTGTAGAAAATAAGAATGGAGGGGGATGTCATGAGGTGGAAGGTGTTCCTCCTCTGCTTCTTCCAATTCATCCATGAATTTGTTCTTCAAAAACTGAAGAATATCTGCTGACATTTTGGCTGTAAAAACCTAATCTCCCAACTCTCACAATTAATAGACTGGACAAGTACACACATGCTACGTAAGGCTTTTCTTGTTCAAATGAAGAGAATTTCTTGTGGTCTAAGGAAACGGACAAGAATCCGAAATAGAAAGAAAGAAAAAGAAAAGGAAGGAAATTAAAGCAAAAGAAAGATGTTTATGCGGATGCTTATTTGTTTGACACTTCAAACTACATGGAATTCCCATTGGTGATGATGCTGGGAATTTGGAGGATGATTTTTTTATGGGATTAGGGATTGTATTAGGGATGACAATGGGCAAGTCTGAGATGAAGATTACGATTTTTCAATAAAAAAATTGTTTGACAACTTTTTGTGATAATTTATTTAAATTAATAAAATTATATTTATTATTAATCTAATCAAAATAATTTTTTTAATATTATATTTTGGTTAATTGTCCAAAACCTAATCTGCTGACATTTTGGCTGTAAAAACCTAATCTCCATCGGCATAAGGGTTTTCTTGTTCAAATGAAGAGAATTTCTTGTGGTGTAAGGAAAAGACAAGCATCCAAAGTAGAAAGAAAGAAAAAGAAAAAGGAAGGAAATTAAAGCAAAAGAAAGAGGTTTATGCCGATGTTTACTTGTATGACACTCCAAACTACATGGAATTCCCATTGGTGATGATTCCGGGAATTTATTTCCATTTTAATTGTTTTTTTCCATAATTTATGTCAATTTACATATATATATATATATATATAGTTGTGTTTGAAGTTTACAAAATTAATCTTAAAATTATAGAAAATGTAAAATGTAAATTATTTTATTGGTATTTCAATTTAAAAACAAAAAAAAAACAAAAAAAATTTAACAAAATGTATGTGAAAATATTTTGTCCAATATTTCTATAAAATATAAATGAAAATAGTATTATCGATGCAATCCTATGTTTCTCACTTTATTGTATTCCTTACAAATGAATTTTTTTTTATTAAGCTTTCAAATTTATTGTGACCCACCAAAATATACCAAAAATGGTATTTATATACCAATTAAGATTTTTTTTTTTTTTTGGCTAAACGTGACAAAAAAATTAAAATAGTATTTAACTCACCTATCAACCATAGTTTGACAAATGAAAAACATACCAAAGTTGAGTGGAGGATATCAAAGAGGAAGATTTGAGAATGGAGTGATGAATGAGAAATTTGAAGAATTTTGTGGTGATCAATACATTCCAAAGTTGAAGATTTGATTGTTAAAATAAGAAAATTTATTTATTAAATCATATTATTTTTTCAATATTTAAGGAAATCATTGGACCAACTTTCGATCCCATATTGGGAAGGCCAGATAACACAAAATACCGATTATTAATTTATTTTATTATAACTTCATATGAAAAATTATAACAATAGTAAAAGAATGTAAAATGAGAAAGATACGAAGAATAATGTGAGAAATGAACAAAAAATGTGAGAATTCTTCATACCCTCTTCCAATTTTTTATTATTTTTATTTTTAATTTCCATCAATTCTAACTTAGTTCCTATTATTAAACTATTTTATTGTCATTTCAAGTAACAAAAAAAAAAGCTTAAAATTATTAAAATTGTGAAATTGTAATCAATCTTAAAAATGAAATTCATGAGGATCCATATATCAATGGTAGTTCTAACCATGATTCACGATTTATTTATGAAAAAGTTTAATGGTATTTCAAATGAAGAAGCGTGCAAATAGGAATTGAATTGTACAGATCATGAAACAAAAACATTTTACAACATATGCTAAAGCAATTGGATTTAGTGTTTAGAAAGATGATTTGAAACGTGATAAGAATGGAGGTATTATATCTCCAAAGTGGGTTTGTTCTAAAGAAGGACATCAATTGGCCAAATGTTTTCAAAATGAAAATCGACAATGTGAGCCAAGATCATTGGCTAGAGTTGGTGTGAAGCTTCATTTTGTATTGGTGTGGACCCTGTATTTCAGCTCAATGTATTCCCACTTGATGACGAAACTCGCTTTTTTTTTTTCATTTATTTGGCAAAAATTTGATTTTTAGAAAAAGACTTGGAGTTGCCACTTATTTTTGTTTTATTTTTTTAAAGCGAAAACAAAATAATAAAGAAAACCCCTAAATGTACTCCTTATTTGGAAAAGTAGGTCTATGACAAATCGAGTCGAAGTTCGGGAGTCAGGTTACTTATCAAGAAGGTATAGTAAATACCATAGCACCCCTCTAAGTCCCTAAAAACGGGTTTCTACTAATAAGGTGAAGCGAACATGACAATTGGTAAGAAAATCAATGGATACCAAAGTTATCACAAATTAAAAGCAAGTCATGACAATGAATAAATAAACAAAGTGAGAGCGAGAGCGTACCTTGGTAGCAGGTAATAAAGCGCTATCATGAAACATAGTTAGCGCGCAATAACAAATATAAAATATATCTCATGCATATCAAAGATCAGAACAAAAACCAAACAATATTCATTAGGCATAGCAATCAACAATTAGAAGAGAAATCTCATATGTAGGGCCCCCACTAAAGCCCAATTTATCTTACATGAATTGGTCTCACAAATTTCATTATTTTGGAATTATGAAAAAAAAAATTCATTCTTACTTATGAAAAATCGAAAGAAATGGAAGATTATTTGAAAACCGAAGTGGAATTAAAACTATTTCTAGAGAAAACTGGATTTTTGAAATTTATTTGGAAATTGGAGTCTTGGAAATTAAATTTAAGAATTGGAATTTTGGAGATTAAATTTGACAGAAAATGGAATTTTTAGAATTATATGAGAATTGGGGTTTTGAAAGTTAAATTTAAGAATTGGAGTTTTGGAAATTAAATTTGGGAGAAATTGGGAGTTAAAAAAATTGTTTGAGAATTGGAGTTGTGAAAATTAAATTTAAGAATTGGAGTTTTGGAAATTAAATTTGAAAGAAATTGGAAGTTAAAAAAAAAAAAAAATTGTTTGAGAATTAGAGTTTTGAAAATGGAACATGTTATAAAAAAAATTAAATTTAGAAATTGGAACTTTAGAGAATTATGTAAAGATAGAATTTAAAATAAATAAATAGATAAATAGAATAATAATAGTAGTGAAAATAATAATGATTAAATGAGTAAATATGAAAATTGGAATTTTAGAAATTGGGAATTAAATTTGGGAATTGGAATTTTGAAGAATTATTTAAAGATGAAATTTTAAAAAATAAAATTAAAAATAAATAAATAATAATAATAATAATAATAATAATAATGAAAATAATGATGATTAAATAAATAAATGTGAAAATTGAAATTTTGGAAATTAGAAATTAAATTTGGAAATCAAAATTTTGAAGAATTATTTAAAGATGAAAATTTTAAAAATAAATGAATAAAATAATAATAATAATAATAATGAAAATAATGATGATTAAATAAGTAAATGTGAAAATTGGAATTTTAGAAATTGGAAATTAAATTTAGAAATTAGAAAATTGGAATTTCGGAAATTGGAAATTAAATTTGGAAATCAGAATTTTGAAGAATTATTTAAAGATGGAATTTTTAAAAAATAAATAAATTGATAATAATAACAAAAATAATAATGATTAAATAAATAAATGCGAAAAAATGGAATTTCAGAAATTGAAATTAAATTCAGAAATTGGAAATTAAATTCGGAAATCAGAATTTTGAAGAATTATTTGAGAACGGTATTTTGGGAAAATTAAATTTTCAAGATTGGAATCTTGGGAAATTATTTTGAGAATGAAATTTCGAGAAATTAAAGAAATTGAAATCTTGAAAATTTATTATGAGAATGGGATTTCGGAAAATCAAATTTCGAAAGTTGGAATCTTAAAGAATTATTTTGAGAATGAAATTTCATAAAATTAAATTTCAAAAATTGGAATCTTGAAAAATTATTTTGAAAATGGAATTTCAGGAAATTAAAGAAATTGAAATCTTGAAAATTTATTATGAGAATATGATTTCAGAAACTTAAATTGCGAAAGTTGGAATCTTAAATAATTATTTTCGGAATGGAATTTCGAAAATTGGAATCTTAAAGAATTATTTTGGGTATGGAATTTCGGAAAATTAAATTTTGAAAATTGGAATCTTGAAAAATTATTTTGAGAATGGAATTTCGAAAAACTAAAGAAATTGAAATCTTGAAAATTAATCATGAGAATGGGATTTCGGAAAATTAAATTTTGAAAGTTGGAATCTTAAAAAATTATTTTGGGAATGGAATTTCGGAAAATTGAATTTCGAAAATTGGAATCCTAAAAAATCATTTTGAGAATGAAATTTTTATAAGAGGCGATTTAGGAGGATGATACGTGGCCTGACGAAAGGTGGCCATGCATAGCCAAACACTCCAACGTGTGCTTTATTTTACAATATCAAATTCAAATCAAGCTTGTGGACCCCATCCCAAAATTCATTTCTCCATGTATTAAAGCTTATTCCCATCTTGATTGTGCTAGCCCCAGTACGTAGCAAACCCATTTTCATGTTGAAAAAAATATCATACCCACACCAACATGCCATTTTCCAATGCATATATCTATCATATTCACATCATAAACCCATTTTTTATGCAATATTCAATGAGTGAATCTTATACTTGGGATGTGGTTTGTGAACGACAAAGAGACCCATCTTATGTTTCTAGAGAGAGAAGAGTGGTGACGGGAATGCAAAGATGGGTATGAGGGCTGAAAAAAAATGGAGATGGCCATGCACTTGGGACTTCATGCACGTGGAGAATGGGAGGGAAAGGAACCAAAAGTAAGCTAGGTGGTGGGCATGAAAGGTGGAAGGGTGGTGAGATGAGAAAGGTGGTCAATATGAAGGCGATTGCGTGCATGGGATTGGTGTTAAGTGTAGCCACGGGTAGTGAGAGAAAGTGAGAAAAATAGGTTTAATGGGTATGGGAAAAATGGAAATGCATAGGGGGCATGAAGGACGGGTATGGAGATAGGTGAATGGGGAATGAATGGGAAAGGTGGTAGATATGGTGTGAGGGAAAGTGGGCATGATAGGTACGGTAGGTGTGAAGCAATGGGTTTGATGGAGGATAAGATGGATGAGAGATGAAGGGTGAAGTGGGTTAGAGAGTATTAAAGATATGGTGATATGCATGGAAGGTTAGGAAAGATGAGGTGGTGAGCTTAGGGGTGGGTATGGTTACGGGCATGGTGATGGGCATAATGGAACATGTGGGATGGAGATGAATGGTGGAGACATTTGCAAAGGCTTGTGTGGCCATGCATGGTCATGCAAAAGTGGGGGGAATGGGCTTAATGGGTACGGATATGAGTGTGATAGGTCGTGACGAGTGATTAATGGAGCGTGATGATAAATGGAGAAAAAGGGTAAGAGAAGGGTGAAGGATGGAGTGGGTTGGAGGGTTTGGGATGATAAGAACGGTGGTGAATGCAATGGGTGAGTTGGAATGGTGCTGACAAAATGGATGAAGTCATGCCACCTGGCTTCAAGTTTCATCCCACGAACAACATATTGTAAAAGAGAGTTTCCTACTCCTATTCAGTTTGATGCCCCATAATGAAAAGCCTCAACTGACATGTTTGCATGGACATCGAATGGGAACTGTACACAATCAAAACACCCATTCAATGCAGCCACATGAAACCCCCATCATAACTACATTTCTTTTAAGAACTTCCTTGATCCCCACCATGCTCATGACATATTCAAGCTCTTTCTCGTCAGTACTGCCATCCCATGGTCTCGCATCCCAGGGTCTCATCAAATACTAAGTAATTCAAATAAGCCTCAACTTCATGCAAAGAGTAAAGTCGGTTTTAAAACTAGTCAAATTATGAATTATATAATTGAATGGTGTTTTTTGCATAAAGGAGTGTGAATTCCAAATTTACTTGAAGTAATTCTTTAAATTTTTAAAAAGTGGTTTTTAAAAATTGGTCAAATGCCTATTTGATGAAGAAAACGCTCTTTTAACTCTCTTTTCCCCTTATTTATGTAAAGAGAACACTTTTTGTAAGGTAGTGGTTTTTTTATTTTATATTTTTTTTTAATTCTAAATAAAATTGAATTTAACTTAATTCTAAATAAAATTTAATAGTATTAAGTTATTTTTTATTATTTTATTTCTATTAAGTATTAATAGGGTGAGAGTTATATTAAGATTATGTTTTAATTGTTTCAAAAAGTAGTTTTTATGATTCAATAAAAAACTAAATACTTTGTCTATTTCTATTTAGTAAAAAAAAATTAAAATAAATAATAAGTAAAAAAAAATAGATAATCTAAAGTTTGAAAACAAATTAGATTTAACATTAAATTAAAGAAACAAACACCACCTAACTAAAATCCCCTATAACATGTTGATGTTTATCAGTTCACATATTATTCCATGGAGTGAGAACTACCCATAAGAATTTCCAGTATGTTTTCACATTTTTAATGAACATCTAGTGATGGCATCTCTAAAATCCAATGGGTGATATGTAAATATAGCAAACTTCCCAAGGAAGAAAAGAGATTGAAATGACTCTGATAAACTATTTACCTTCTTCCTTCAATTACTTTCCACTTTCATTGTCAAACATCAATCTTGTTAGAAACCGTTTTGTATTTTTAATAAAATAAAATAAAATAAAAAGTTTTTTTTTTTTTAAATTGTGGCCCATTTAAATATTATTTTCCCTAAAATAAATGAAATGTGGGGTCACATCTCTTCTGGAGTAACCACCCATGTCTTCAAACGTGAGACATATTACTCGGTTGAAAACTACCCTAAGTCTTCTTTGATGGGAAGAAGAGAAAAGAAAATATAAATATACAGTATTAATTTCAAAAGTGGGAAAAAAGGTTCTCTAGTCTACAAGAATAAGTTTGTGAGTTCTATCAGTGTATGGACATAAGATCTTGTAAGGACTAGCCAACTAATCCCTATTTTGTGTGAATCTAATTGTCATGGTTGGAAGTACAATCTTGAATTTTCATTTTATTACTTGCCAAAAGGCGAGGTTTGACATGGCAATCTTCAGCACCATGGAGGATTATCAAATGTACAAGTAGAAGTTCGCTCAGAGGAAAGTGGTTCTAGGGAGAAATATCAATTTCTCCCAACTACAGCATTTCGGGTTTGAGGGTCTCTTCAGTCGGATGGGTTGGCTGCCAGTAGTGACGATTTTGGAGCTGATTTTCCCGACTCTGGTGCGTGCATTCTATTTGAGGGGCACATATGGACTAGGTGGACCACTTATTTCCACCATTAGAAGAGTTGAGATTCAGCTGGACCCGGAGAGTATCTACCGTATTTTTTACATTGCTCCAGTCGGACTCAAGGTGTACGAGTCCAATACTTGGCCTACTTTGCCTGGTTTCGAGCTTAGAGAGACCATTCAAAGGATGTACGGACTGACAGACACCCAGGGGATGGGCAAACCATTAGCTCACAGCCTGACCGTGTCTAGTAGAGTACTACACCACGTGATCTGCTTCATCTTGCTACGACGAGGTAGATACCAAGACGAGGTCTCTTACCTTGAGGCCTCATGGACTCGATTCTGACGAGGAGACGGATTCACTTGGGGTATTTAATGATGATGCACATGATTTCATGTTACGAGAGCTCAACCCATGTGCTCCCCTATGGCCGCTTCCTCACTAAAGTATTCAAGGATGTTAGGGTCGATTTGAGTAGAGAAAGATTTTGAGGCCTCCAGCATTTACGACACTTATGATGAGCAGTCCTTGGGATGGATGAAGTTTGAGAAGGTCCCCGATGGCTCCTGGATTAGGAAAGCAGAGCGACCACCAGCACAAGCCCGAGGACAGGGACAGGTGCATCTCGGAGTAAAGGAGGAGGCAAAGATTCAAGATATGGAGGGTGGGTTAGACCCTTAGAGAGGCTTTAAGTAGAGAGAACCCGAGCTTGACACCCCTCCACTCCAGTCAAAGGGTCTTCAGTTTGAGGCCACATTTTCAGAGCCAATGATGTTTGAGCCGACATACATAGTGGGACCATCTTCTCAGCCATTATTCACCTAGCCTCCTCACATAGAGACATCACCTCATCAGGCACCTCACGCTCCTAATCATGCGCCTTGGATGGATTTATTTGCTCAGATTAGCTCACTTGACACTCACATGGAAGGGCTTGAAGTAGTCAGTGATACTCGATTCTACTCCATGGAGGATCGCATGGATCACTATCAAATTGGCTTCACTTCTCAGTTTGAGTATCTACAGTAGAGATTTGAGCGTATGGAGGATCACATGAATCAGCAGCAGGCTGCATTTGATCATCTCCAGCAAAGGATTAAGCGCATTGAGAGTCGCCAAGAGAGTCAGCATGAGGAGATGATGGCTTACCTCCGCTCCATGTTTCCACCTCCACCTCCTCAGCCGTGATTTCACAGAGACCCCATTCGTTTTTTTTTTATGTTGCCAAATGGGGAGAGATATTTAGGATCTAGGAGACCTACATGCATATCATTGTCATATCATTTATTTGGATTAGGTTATATGTTTATGATTCGTGTACATTTGACTTTACCATATATCTGATATGTTATATGTTTTCATGACTTACACTGTTTCCTATTGAAAATTCACATGTCTTGATTATCTTGGTTTTAAGTTGATAAATTTTGATTGATTGATCCATGATTGGTTTGAGGGGGAGATTTTTTCTTCTCCTAGATAACCAAGGTTTATCATCATAAAAAATGGGGAGATTGTTAGCCTAATGATTCTCTTAATCAGGTTTTGATGATAACAAACCATGGTTAAGTGACTAATTGATTTAAATGGTAAAGAATCCCAGGTATAAATTTGAAAATTCATCAAAGGACCAAATGGATACAAGATCGAGACTTTTGGAAGACTTTTGATCATATGAAACAAATGTAAGATGATTGCATGGGTGCACTTAGGTTTTTCATATCTTTCCATGCATCTTTGAAAACTCGGTTTATTCTTTAAAATTAAGATTTCATTAAAACTCAAGTTTTATCAAATGTACCTTAGGCAAAACATTTCAAAATTGGCATATTAATTTACCTAAAGACCTTGCCTAAGTGTTAGAAAAGAAAAGAAGTGAAAAATATAGGTTTTTAGGGCCAAAAGGCTTAATTGGTTGAGGCTCTGGCCAACCGACTCAACCTGTTGCGGAACCAGTCAACCGATTGCCCTTGATTGGTCGAGGTCAGGTCGAGAAGTGTCAAAAACACTTTCTCTTTTCCAGTAGCCTTCTCTTCCCGATTGAAGTTTCCTCCTTCCTGGTCGACCGCTAGCTTGACCAGTTGAGGCTGTTTTTTGCTTTTCTTGGCTCTTGAGCTTAAAAACCTATAAATTGAGAGCTCCACTTCATTTATGATATAGAGAACACTTGCAATCAATTGTCTACCAACTTGTTCTTACCTTAAAAGCTCTCATTTCTTTCTTAGTGCATTAAATCCTCACTTGCATCTCTTTTAGTGCACCCTTGTGAGTCATCCTAGCTTTGATTTGTATTCGAGCTATCATTGAGATAGGTTGAGGGATTCATTCTTGTAAAAATTGAGTATTAAAGCCTTCAAAAAGTTTGAATCTTGAAGAGATTGTGTAAGAGCCCATTGGAGCCGGAATCCAAGTGTAAAGGATTGGAAGCTTGGTTGAAGCTTCAAGCTAGTGGAACCCGCACTCGGTTAGGAGATTGAGGAGAGTGGATATAGGTAAAAAAGTGTCGAACCACTATAAAATCCTAATTTGAATTCTCTAACTCTATCTCTTTATTTTTTATTATATTGTGCTTGAATTTGTTGTGCGGAAAAAGTTTTTGACAAACTCAATACACCCCTCTCTTGGGTGTTTTTCTCATTTAAGTATAGCATTTATTTTCTCAACTATCATTAAAGGAAAGTATAGATAGACCTTGATAGGCAACAATTAGGTCTTAATTTTTAAAAGATTGGCACATTTAAAAGATTGACCATGATCATGAGATGTACAATCAAAGTAAGTTGGATGAATGGTAAACTAAGTCTATAAACTTATTGATTTGAGTAAGTAATCCATCTGGAAAATATGTTCTTGATTGACTATATTTGAACACAACAAATTTAAGCTTAATACCACTATCTGGATTAGTCCCATCTCTCTTCCAAATATGTTTAAGAGATAGTGGTAATGTTTTACATTGACCTCATCCTCAATACTCTAAAGTTTAGGTTACGTTAGAAGCTAGTCCTCAAAGATATTTATGAGATGTAGGCTATTGCTAGTTAAGTACTAAAAAGTCATCTTGAAAGGTAGCTAGGCTACATAAAAGTGAAAGGCATGGAATTCAATCATTGAGCTCAAGACGTGATAATTAACAATCTTATATCAAGTCATGTTTTGTCAGAGAAGACTTTGAGTCTTGTTTCGTAAAACTCATTCTTCTTTTGCACTCTAATTTCTCTTTTTTCTTTTTTCCTCTCATCACTATGCATTATTTTAACTAAAGAATGAGTATCTTATATAGTATGTTCTAATGCACAGAACTTGGGAATTTTTTAGTTTTCTTGGATATAAGATTTCTTAAAATTTGAAAGATATTGTAGTCAAAGGATAAATGGTAAAGGAATAAATATGTAAATTTACTTTAATTTCAAGTAATTCTAAGATTATTAAGGTTATGTTTGATTGATCGAATATAACATATAGTAGTATATGATATGAGATAATAATATATGCTATTATTATATGTTTTGTTGACAATGAAATAAGATGAACTATCCCATCATTTATAATATCTTATATATTAGAAATCATAAATTTACTTTTTTCATCCATTCGCTTCATTTTTTTTATTTTTTTTTCAATTTTCTGTATTACACATTTTACAAAACAAAAAGTTATGATTAAAAAAAAATTAAATTTTTAGCTAAAAGAAGAATTAAAAAATATTTATAAAATATACCATAAATTAATACTAATATATGCATGATTTAATATAGCACTTGATATGTACAATTTGTTTTAATATATTTAACAACATAATATAATTTTTTTTCTTTATAAATTTTAAATATTTTAATCATGAACATTATTATTATTATTATAAATTGCACAATGATTTACAAATAATATCGAATAAGTGAGAAATTTCAAGCTTTTTTTTAATAGCAACAATTGTGATGTAATATAATTTTTATTTTAAACAAATATTAAATATTAAATTGGAATATATTCTCCATTCTATTTTTTTTTTATTTTTTTTGCAAATCAAATATAAACATCACATAGATCATTGTTTATAATACCTTCACATATTATTTTCACAGAAATGTGATATCTAACTATATATATATATATATCCTATCGGGTAAGGTTTGATAATTTTGAAGTATGCATATTTTAGCGCATCATATTCAATCAACCAAACATACCTTAAAAGTTATGAGAAATAAAGTTTGATGAGAATTTCAATCCCAATTTTAACCAAAATTTGAAGTAGAAATCCCATATTCATCATTTTTTTGGTGAATTTATTTTTAAGTTTAAATGCCAGAAAATCAAATAAAATTTAAATGGATTTAAAAAATTTTATTAAATAAACATAAATATGAATTGAGTAGGATCCAATTTACAAAACAAAATCATTGAAATATGAAAGATCACAAATTAAACAAACCAAAACTAATTCATGTTTTCAAAATTTTTAAAATTGATAAAATGTAAATTAAAAAAGAAGAAAAAAGAGATATTATTGGGCCAGGCTTGGGCCATCCGATGATAGCGGCGAGATAGAATTTTGGCTACTTGTCCAAGGCTTTATAGATTCCCTCTAGACGAACAGATTCTATTGTCCGAAAATGCCAGTTAGGGGTCCGTTTGGGCATCGACGCAAACCCTACCAATCCAAAGCATCTACTTCGATGCACCGCTTTTATTTTATCTGTATCCAAACGGGGACTTAGGACCTGCATTTGGGATGCATTTCATTTGCATTTGCCCTCGATTTAGCTTTCCTCCACCTTATATAAATGTATAAAAACCTTTTTTCCACCCATTGGACTCCATTCCCTGCTTCTACCCAACTCTAGGAAAAGCAGGCGCTTTGAGTTGATCACTATAGGTAATCGTTTTCTTATTTGTGTTTCTCTTTTCTTTGATTTTGATCGTTGAACAGGTTTGATTCTCGGGACTTTGTTTTGATCATTTTTGGATCTGCAAAAACATCGACCTATGCTTTTGTCTAATACTGTTTGATTTTATTTTTTTCATCTATTGGGTGGAACAGGTTTATTCGGTGGATATTTGCCTTTTCTGTTTGGTGTTTGTTTTCAATCTGTGTTTTTTTCTGTTTGATTGCCGAGAAATGGTGAACAATAAATGGAAGTTTGAATCCTATCAGTTTTGAACTGGTTATTGTGAGATTCCAACTTTTTCTTTTGTTTTCCAACGATTTCTCAGCAACCAAACGGGCATGAAGTATAGAGTTCATCTTTGATATTTATCTGGTTGTAGATGTAGATGATCCATAGGCTACTGGATCAAGATCTAGGGCTTTATTGTGGATATTTGCTCATTTTGCTTCATTCAATTTTTTATTTTACCATGTTTGGATAGAGAAGAGGTTGATATGCAAATCTGAAAAAAAAAAAAAGAAAAGAAAAGAAAAAAGAGCTGAAAGAAAAGCTGTTAGGAACCAATATTAATTATAATTCTCTTTTGCTCAGTGCTTTGGTCCCTGCTTAGCACAGCCTTTCGGGTGCTGGAAATCACTTCCACTTCCACTTCCACTTCCTTTGACTATTCAAACTTGCTATCAAGTCTCTATTAATGACTACATTAATTATGTTGTGGCAAGTTTAGCATTTGTGGGATGCATGTTTTAACTTTAGGGCAAGCTTTTTAAGGTTTTTTTAATTGTAGGTACTAAATGAATATTAGGACATTTTGTTGTCATATTATAACTTTCCCAAAATAATATTAGGATTAAGAGATATGTGATATTTTCTCCTCTCAATAATTGTTCACACACTATAAATCTTTGAAAGTTGCTTCATGATTTGCACTAATTGTAGAGTGTTACCCTCATTTTACTAAGAGTTAAAAGGTTTTAATTGTAGAAACCACTAATCTTGCATTTTATTAATTATCATATGTGGAATTCCAAAATTGGCAATTAATTATTTTTAGAGTTTATATAAATTTTTAGTAGTTTTGACTTTCAAACAGATAATAAAATATTGCATTTGTCCCCCTTTTTTACTATAGTAATTCAAACTTCGAAAAAAATTTAAAGATGTAGCAGGTGGAATATGTGTCAATATGAACTCCATTCTTCTTGCTAGCCCTTGAGAACCAGTTCAATCTGCATTAGAGACTAATAGCTTTCATTTTATTAAATTAGAAACACTAGTTTATGGGTAGACTATATACAATGGAAAGTAGGTCATAGACCCAAGCACTTAGTGTCTCATTGTAATATACACAAGTTAATAGAGTGCAATTAACTTTCTATAGTGGAATGTTGAGTCAATTTCAAAATTGAATTATAAGGGAATCGATACTATCCTTGTGGGTCTTAATGGTCCTTGCTCGAACTCATATATCTTGATGATATGGTTTAAGAGGGTTGAATCGGTTTTTAGTTCACTTATGTACATAAAGGTGTTTTGATGATTGCGAAAGGTTGCACAAAAACTAATGAACAATATCTCTTAACTATGCTAATTGATTAATTAGTCTCCTATTGGATTGTTAATTAATTAGGATTCTTTTAGACTTGATTAAATAACTCAAGCCCAAGGTAGGCTCAAGTCTCTTAAGTGTAGAGGGAAGTCTATAAATTCCCCCATAGGGATTAGGGCTTTAGACTAATGCCTCTTCCATTTTTTCCTATATGTTTATATAGAGAATCCTAGCCTCCAACCTTTAAAGATCTCCACCATCCAATGCTAAGGCTCAAGGACAAATGATTGGGTGGAAAATTAGTGGGTTTAGAAGACTTTCAACTACTACCGTGCACTCGACAATGTTCTTGATTGCAAAGATCAATTCTAGGAACATTCGAATTTTCGATAAGCACTTCTAACCCGTAATACTAGTTCCTATTAAGTTTTGAATGTTATTGTTTCCATTGTGCATAAGGATCTAGTGGCCCTAGGAATAGTTGCATACACCAAATGAGATTCAAGGCTTGAGAACAAAGTAATTTGGGATTCATAAAAACTAGTTCATAAAAGTTGTGTCTTTAATGTTTCTCTTCTACACACAACTATATTTTTTCAAATTTTCTTACTAAGCAAATAGATTCTAAATCATATGAGACCAAATCAAGTAAGACTTAATGCTTTGAATTCTTTAATGGATCTACTAATTTTTAGAGTTTGCAAAGTATATATAAACTTGGTTTATTTAGGTATTAAAAAAATTGAAAATTTTCTTGTTTTTAAATAAAACTTGGCTTATATGATATTAAGAAATTATGATTTTTTTTTTCAATACATTTCAAATAAAAAATTATTAACCAAAAAAAAAAAAAATCAATTATACCTTTATGAAAATGTTAATATTCATATTTCATAATATATACTACAATAATATATTTTTAAAATATATATAAATTTTTTATTTTATTGTAATATTAATATTCACATTTTAATAAAAACTATTTATTTGTTTATCGATTTGAAATTACAATTTTTTTTAATAAGACTTGAATTAAATTTAATTAATCTTATAAAAATTGAATTAATATCTTATAAAATCAAAATAGAAAATATTATTTTTAAAAAAACTCAAAAAATTATCCAAACAATTTTTTATTTTATTTTTTTCTCTTTAAAAATGTTTTTAAAAAACACCTTTATTTTTAGAAAATACCAAAAGACTATTTTTTGTTCTTTAACTTAATATATATATATATATATATATATATATATATATATATATATATATATATATATATAATAAGTTCTTAAAAAAATGCCAAATAGACCCTTAGATATTTTTTATATATACAATATTTATGTTGGAATTAAGCCCTAGAAAGGATAACATGATGTAATAGATATAGATGCATTTATAAACTTATTTATTTTTGTTTCTTGGTTTCCTTTTATTAACCCATTTGCATTAATTGGTTATTTGAGCATTCATGCCCCACATCACTCATATTGTACATAGTTTGGGTGTATTAGGAGTTGCACAGAAGATTCAAATCATAGGTTTCTTGTAGAGTGATGAGTTGTTCATTGTCAGTTTATGGATTTGGGTAATCCATCTGAAACTGTAATATACTACCTCCTAATTAGAGGGATGATTTGTCTTGACCGTTAGGATGGTTTTTACATGGTGAGTGCACTAGTGTATGTAATGCGCATTGGATAGGACCTATGGTGAATCATGACGTAAGGTTATTAATTATCATGATTCACCAAGCTACTATATTGTATGGACCCTTAACTTTGAGAGGATATTGAGTTTGTACCAAAGTCAACATAAGACTTTGACCTATGAGTGAGATCCTGAGGGAGTCTTATATCCCTATGTATTGGGTCACAATCGATGGAAAAGTTTTCTAAAAAAAGGCATCATGATATCTCATGGATTGAGATAGTGTGTTCCCTTGGGTGACATATTCCCTAAAATACTATAGTCATAGCATTTTTTTTAATAGAAATTTGACATATCTTCCTTGGAGTTAGAGTATGTCAATTGATCATATAATAAATGAAATCTATAACTCAACTATTAGAGAGGTAATCTTGATAGGTGATAGCACTATCTTATTAAATTATGGACACCAATTCATGGGGAGTCTGCATGTAGTGGATAGTAGGTCACAAACTCAAGGTACGTCTCATTGTTATTTATATAAGGTATTGAAGTATAATTGATTCTCTTTAGTGGAATGTTGAATCAACTTCAAAATTGGATTTTGAGGGAGCCAATACTCCTATGGACGACCCCCCCCTAGTTCCTATTCTAAGCTCATATACCATGGTGACATAGTTTATGAGGGTTAAATTGACTTTTGGTTTACTCTTGTGCATAAGGGAATTTTGGTAATTGTGTAAGGCTACACAAGGGATGGTAAACAAGTTATTTGAATTAAGCTAATTGATTAATTAGATGACTTTATATGGTTAATTAATCAATTAAAACCCATTTTAGATTAAATTAAGTGACCAATCTTTGGTAGGCTCAAGTCACTTAAGCTTAGTAGGGGAACCCTATAAACACCCCTTTAGAGGTTAGGGTTTCCTTCACTTTTGGAGAGAGAATCGTCTTCCACCTCTAAAAAGAGAAAGCTTAGGATTCCTCTATCCAAAGCCCACACTTTAGAGTGTCAAGATCGTGGTTCGAGTCATCGAGCAAAAGATCTTAGGTGTGCGAGACTTTCAAATTCTTTGTTCTTCATTTTCATCGAGCAAAATTGATTTAGGAATATCTAAATCAAAGGTAAGGTTTTTTAATACTTTTCCTTTTGATCCTAGATTCATAAAAATATGTTTTTTTTTTTTTTTTTTTTTTGCTTCCATTGCATAGGATCTAGAGGCCTAAGGTAGTTTGCATACACCTATATGATCAAGGTATGGTAATGGAGAGGTCTAAGGTTTCCAACAATTTACTAACTATTTCTTCATGTTCTTGGTCATAGAAGTCTTGTATTTCTACAAGTTGGAGTTCACTCTACTATGTTTATGAGCTAGATACGTGTGATTTGCCTTGTTTTTTTGCATTGGACTAAGGTTTGGTTAATATCATATTATGAGGATAACAAAACAAGGCTTGATTCTAAAGTTCTTCTTTAATTGTAATTGACAAGAAGATTCCCTTGGAGTAATCAAGAAAAAAACTATATGAAGTTGAAGAGGAAATAAAAAACAAGATTTATCATGATTATTTTTAGGTTCATTTATGCAAGATTATGGGTATTCTAAGTTAGGATTGCATATCATTTATTTAAACATTCAAAACTCATCTAATTGAACTCAAACTTACCTTAAATTTCAAAATTGGATAAAAACTTTTTTAAATGAAAATCACCTTTGTAATTGATGTATAAAACGTTTTCAAAGTCATAAGGAGTTTGTTTAGGCTTTCCCTATTGTTTTTAAGCTAAAAAAATTGAAGTTTTCATAGAATCTTGGAAAATTAGATCAATAGGTGGATCTATAGATGGTTGAGGAGCATATTGACCTATGGTCAATCTATTGAGGGGATTTGATCTCCAATCTTGGCGTTGGCTACCATTTGAGGTTGAACTTCAACTAAACAATCTTAACAATGGTTCCCTTTGATTTCAATAGGTTAGTTTGGTTCTCATAAAATACTAAGAAAAGAAGAAAAAAAAATGTTAAAGAAAATTATTTTCTCCTTTTTGGTTGTACCATGTAAAATATGAAAATATGTATATATCTATATATATATATATAATTAAAATAAGTTAAAAAATTATGTATTTTCAAATTATTTAATTTTTATATGGAGGAGTTAAAATAAGTGAAATAAATTTGAAATATCATATAAAAATAATTTATTAACTTTAATTTTTGTTTTTTTTTAAAAAAAATTCTTTATTGTTTCTTTCTTCTATTTTTCCTCTCTATTTTCTTTTCCTTCAAAATTTTCAAGAATCAAACATAGCCTTAAGTTCATTTAACTTTCTAAATAAACAATCTAGCTTTTCTAGGTATTGATCAATCATCTTCCTATGACAAGTTTTGACAACGAGACATACTTGAGACCAGTAATAACATTAGCCTTAGATAGAGTGTTGTCTTATACTTTTTAAGTTATTTAAACATGAGAATGAATGAGAAAAATAATAAGATATCCATTACTATTCCTTATTTCCTTGTATCAAACACGCCTTTAGGGTAAAACTCTCATAAAATAATATTCTTAGGGTTGAGAACCAAAAGAAAATAGTCTCATTAGTTTCTGAGTATCATTACCCAATAATATGGCTAATTAACAGTAAAAAAAAGGTCTTCAATAATCAACCCTAGAAGCTCATTGATTCCTATTTTGATAGACTAATATATTTCGTAAGAGGAAACAGTTTAAACAGACATGCCTAACTAACGATGATCGTACTCCTAGAAAAGGAGAAAAGGAGAACACAAAACAGATTGAGAACCCAAACTTTTCTAGTTGACCAAGCACTGTTTCACCTCTAGGTGTTTAACCAAATTTCAAAGCCTTCAATCACCAAGCTAGGTAACTTCAACTCCAGCAATGTCTAAAATTTGATTGTACATCATTGTTGATCTATGATTAAAAAAAGAAACAAAAACAACAAAAAGCACCAGTTTAGATTTTAGTAAAGTCCACACAAAGAAGGCAACAACGTTAAAAGACATTACATATGTGCCTAGGGCACTTGGGTTCTGCTAATTCAACTCAGCTACATGGGTGATTCTGCCAATCCTATTTCTAAATTCCTAAAACATGTTACATGATCCAACTTACTCTTTTAGGTTCTGCTACTAATCATATTACTGCCGGAGCTGCATCTCTGTCTCACTTTTCCAAGAAGCATGAGATGACTGCCCTTTCATCCTCTTGTTCTTCTCCTTTTCTTTGATGGTTGATCCCTTCTTCTTGTCAGTCTCTTTATTTGCATCTGCAAGTGGGCGATCCCCACATTGTGGGCAGACCATTCCTCGCTCACTGGAGTATGTCTTGGGTATTCCACATCGCATACACATCCTACAACCAAAACCAGAATTGAGATTGATAGGTTGATAAATAGCTAGATAGATGGGGTTGTGTTCATTAACTTGGGCTACCCATTGACAAAAAAGCAATGATGATGCACCTCAGAAGTTCAGCAGCATCTTCTGCATTAGGATTAGCAGCAGTTGCCACCCGCTTCCCTTCCCCTTGTGTTGTGCTCAAAGAACCCTTTGGAGGTTGAACTGATGATTTTGGAGCAAGGTTACCCTCAATATCACTTCTCACTCTCTCATGATCTAAGGGATAACATTAAATCAAGACAAAAACCATTTTCTTACAGAGGAACAAAACAATAAATTGAGACAGAAGCGCATAAGAGCTGAATCTATCTCTCAACACCGAAAACATATGGTCAATAGTTTGAAACACATAATTCTTAGGAATTTAAAACCCATAATTAGTCTGGGCAATGGATTTTATTTTTTCGCGTTTTTCTTTATCATTTTCCCCAGCCTGAATGCCTTCAACAAATTAGCAGGTGAAGCAACACTATCAGAAATATGCACCACACTGAAGAATCCCATCAATTCTGCCATTGCAAAGGAAATATTTGGTGAGAGAAGAGCTAGAAGATTGTGCAGCAACTGCATCTCATGTGGAAATTTATGACTTACAAGGAAAGTAATGGGAATGGTGCACTTTCTGAGATTCAGAATTCTAGAACAGATGTGTAGACCCCCATTTGGGGCTTCATCTCTCAGGCAGCCTGTTTTGACAAGTGTCGCATTCCCATAGGGCCACGTGTCGCCTCGTGGTTGGTGGTCATAGAATCAGATAGTGGAATTGAGGAACGAGTGAGAGTTTGACACGTGGCATGGAGATATTCTGGCCGTTAGTGTGGAGCGTATATTTTTCTGTTAGAGGAGATTCGTTGACAGGAAGGAGGTGGCCTTTTGGGTGCAGAGATTGGCTGGTTACTAAAGGGGATTCTAAAGAGAGAGTGGAGGCGGCGTTTCTGTGACAGAGTGGGGTGCTTTTTGAGAGGCTGGCTGGAGATATTTTGCAGGGATTCTGGCAGAGCTAGAGGAGAGGAGACTGAGTGGAGGCGGCGTTTCTGTGACAGAGGGGGGGGGTGCTTTTTGAGAGGCTGGCTGGAGATATTTTGCAGGGATTCTGGCAGAGCTAGAGGAGAGGAGACTGATTTTCTGAGGTTGCTGGAGAGAGGAGTACGTTTCTGTTGTGGAGGAGCGTATGAGGGAGAGAACCAGAGAGGGAGAACATAGAGGTTTGAGGCTGCACAGGAGGGAGTTTTTCAGGGCTGTTTGACAGAGATTTTGGGCGTGTTTTTGGCTAGCTGGAGCTGGAGAAGGAAGACGGCAGAGCACAGAGGAAAACCAAAGAGAAATTAAAAGAAAACAGAGGGAAGAAAACGAGCATCCTCAGGTACGTTAGCTTAACCACATTTTGCTTGCCATTGATATCTTTTGGGGTTGCTGTGACTATGTGATAATGTATCCATGCTTTGTTCTTCATAGAAAATTTGTTTTAGAATAATCTGATTCCTTTATAGCTCTCATTTGAATGTTTGAGTCACATGTTTGAGATCTTAGTTCCCCCTGTTTTTTTTCCCACCCATGTATAAGCCCATTGACTCCAGCATGAAATGGAGGTCGGGTCAGTGTTTTCTTTGGTTCAGTTGATACTCTATTTTTGTGCTTGCTCCCTTGCTGTTCATGCTCTGTTCTCGATGGCCATTCATACCCCTCCAAGGAGAAGAGTTTTTGGCCAGCATTGCCTTGATTTCTTTATGGGCACAGTTTCTGAGCTTGGGTAGCAGTTGTTTCATTTGTTCGTGAGATTGCTGGGTTATTTTGCTCAAAAAGATTGGTGACGGCCAAAAATCAGGGCATTAGTGTTATCTTTTGACTGTTGGTGGTTCAGGGTACATATTTGGGTCTTAGCAAGGGGCAATGTTATCTGCTAGTCATCAGATATGAGACGCTAGCACTTTGAGAGCATGGGTTGGATGTTTAGCCAAGAGTGTTAGCAGAGAAGACGGGTGTTGTAGAAAAATTGAATTCACCTGAGGAGAGAGGAAAGTATCCAAAAGCAGAATCAATTTATGTACAGATGTTTATGGGGATGGGCAACATGTCAGCAAATCAATGGATTAATAGACTACTATAATACATCCACTTCAAGAGATTGGACTGGACGAGTGAAGAGCTTTAAAGCTGCAGGTAGCACTGGGGATGGATTGATGCCTATACTCCACAAATTAGCACCTCCGGTGGCATTATTTTCTGCTCGGGGACCCAATATAAGAGGTTTCAACTTCCAAGATGCGGATCTTCTCAAACCAGATATTCTAGCTCCAGGTCCTCTCATTTGGGCTGCCTGGTCTCCAAATAGAACGGATGAGGCCAATTATGTTGGGGAAGGGTTTGCAATGGTCTCTAGAACTAGCATGGGCAGCCCACACCAAGCTCCAATAACTGCTTAGCTTCTGGTCCTGGCTTCCTGTGCTTCTCTTGAAGGGTGAAATGATAGCTTTGCTCCATATTCCTTCAGATCCATTGAAGAACCTCCACAGGATTATGGGTATTCTGGAGTATCACGCTGACTACTACTGGAAGGTGGGTATGCTGCCAATATTCCTCTATCGATTGAGGTTCAATGCCACTCTCAAGGTTATGGGAACTCACGTGGCTATTACTGTAAATGGATCAAACTGCCACTTTGAACTGAATGTATTCAAGTCAGTGATTGCTAGTGGTTTCCCAATATCGATCAGGTTGCTAGGTGATGTATCCGCTTTTTAGGAAGAGAGTTGTTGAAAGATGGGCAATGATGACAGGAGAAGAAGACGACTGTAGCAGCAGGTTTTTGAAGAAGCATCTCTTTGAGAATTTGTTAAAGCATCCAGAGTTCATGACAAATACTAAATTGGCTATAAGTGAAACATATCAACAAGCTGACATGATTTTTGTCTGGATACTGAAAGAGATACTTACCGAGATGATGGTTCTACTGCTCCCACAGCAGTGCTTGTTGGTAACCATCTCTATGTTGCCAATGTTGAAGATTTGAGGGGATCACCAGCGAATAAAGTGCAACATTTCCCTGTTGAGGATGTTCCTCCAGTTCTTCTATGTCAAGATACCCATCAGATCTCCTGGACAGGAATCAGTCATCTCGTTTGTCAAACTTTGGTGGATCACAAATTTCAGCACACTATAATCCTTATGCATCTACTCTTGAACAGGCACTTAGCTCCAAATTCAGTTCTAATGTTTTCAGACAAGAGAGGACCTGCGAGCAGGAGAAACCAGCCTTGAAGAGGAAGAACCAGAGAGTGAAGGAAATCCCACCTGGCTCGTAAAGCTGCATGAGATCCCAACCCATTGACAAAGAACCAAGTCATACTCGGACCATATGCCAAGGACCCTAGTTGGATCGCTCATAATGGTTGCTTTCAATGCGAGAAGGGATAGGTCATCAGAGTTGAAAGAAGAAGAAAGCATCTTAGTGAGGGCAGCAGAATAATCCCTGCGCTGATAGATGGCAGCGCGCTACTGGTTTCCGAAAAGAAGAGACGACGTTGGAGTGCATTCCTACATGGGTGGTGGCGGCTATCTGCACCGTCATTGTCACCATTCCTCCTACTGTCAAGCGCCTGCCGCACTTTCTTGACAAATACTTGAAGAAGTCCAGATGTGGAAGGGCGTGACACTTTTTGAGAGAGAATTGGAGGAGCCAGAGCCAACTATTGCGTGGATACTATCCAGCGACTTGATTCCCCCCAGCTCTTCGATTCCTGGCTTGACTGCATCAAAGAGGGTCAAACGGAAGTGGAGTTTGATTGATGGCACCAGGGGTCAGCAAGTTGGTTCTTCACTGGCTCTTGGGCTAGGGCGTTCATCAAGTCCCTCAGACAACAAAGGGAGTTCAGCCACTGCTTGCACTACAATGCCCTCAGCCAAAGAAAATGAAGAAGAGTCCTCTACAAACCCTGAATTGGACTTCACTCTGCGGCTTGGCAACGAACAAACACCCAGCCCAAAGAAATATGCTGACTCAAGTCTGAAAGCACTGGAACTGCAGACAGGTATTGACCTGGAGTTGAGTCTCTCTACTGGGCCTGCCGAATCCGATATCACTAGTGTCCATGCAAGCTCTACTCTACTCCGCAATGCCATAGATATGCCATTGAGAGTTGCCAGAGTTGTGCATCTAGATGAAGGCTCAACATCATATCCATGGAAACCAGGGACTTCTTCGTCATTTCCATTGATAAAACCATGGACACTAGATTACATTCTTACTTGATTTTCCTTCATAACCTTTCCACTTGTGCGTCAATGTATGGCCACCTATGCATGGCCACCTTTGACCCGAGTGCTATCTTCCTTTTTACCATCTTTAACTTATTAAAATCACTTTCCAAATCCTTTTTTTCTTCAAATAAGTTCCCGGGTTTTAGTTTTTAAATAATCCCAACTTCAAATTTTCCCATCCTTAGCATTTTTCTTAAGTTCCAAAAATCCGCTTTTTAATAAAATAGATTGCCATTTTCTCTTCGGCAAGTCTTCTTCACATTTTCTTCGTCTTTTTTTATGTTTTGAAATAAAAGTGAATTTAAATTCCGTAATTCTAAATAATGGAATTTATGGAATTAATTCATGCAAAAATAAACGAGCTTTGGTGGGGGCCCGACATAAGTGATTCTATAATTGATTGATTAATTGATCGATTTAATTGCCATGTATGATTGATTTATCCTATTCTCTAACGTGCATGCTATTATCCCTAAATTGTGCACTAACTCTCTCTTTTGGTAGCACTTGGTGGCTCGTTGCCCAGGTACATACCCACTTTCACTCTGGTCACCCTATATACATGTATTGATTCTCACGCGTGCATGATTGATTCGAGTTTTCATTGATTTCCTTATTAGATGTCATAGTTGCTTCATTTCATTAGTAGAGACCCGACTTTAGGGACTTAAAGGGGTGTTACAGTCTTTATCGTACCTTCCCAATAAGTAACCTGACCCCCGAACTCGATCTAGTTTTTCATAGACCATCTTTTCCAAAATAAAGAGTCACACTTAGGGTTTTTCTTTTTTATTTTGTTTACCCTTTAAAAATAAAATAAAAATAAGTGGCGACTCCAAGTCATTTTCTTAATCAATAAAAATCATTTTTTAAATAAAAATCGAGCTCGCCATCGAATGGGAAACGCATGAGCTGAAAATGCGGGGTCCACAAAATGATTTGATTTAAGGCATCTGATGACATTTTCCGAGATTCAGAATTCTAGAACAGATAACTGATTTAAGGCATCTGATGATAATTTGAATTTCCAACACCCCAAATCTCAATCAGACATAAAGCCCCATAGTGTATGATTTATTATATTAAAGGCTTTGATGTAGCACATCCCTCAACTGTTGAGCAAGGCTGCTTATAATCAAACAACATTCTGGTTGAACTACAGTTGTACATGTGAGATGTAGATGAAAACAAAGTGCACGAGTAGATAACGATATGAGTGGTTATGTCCTTTTAAGTGGTTTAAGGATTGAAAATAAATGCACAAGCTTGTTGAATTTCTGGACAAGCAAGGAAGAAGATTAAAGAGTTTGGTAATGGAGTAAAAATAGGGAAAAGGTTTCTGATTGAAGGTAGGGCTTCAGAATAAAGTGCACCAAGTGGTGCTGGTTATTTGTAGAGCAGGATATATGGACAGCTTACCATAAAAATAAATAAATAAATAAATCAAGAAGAAAAGCAAAAGAAGAAGATAGAAAACTTTCCATAAGCCCAGTTATCAAACCCATCTCCTACTAAAATTTAGAGACTTCCGAAAAAAAAGGAATAAATTATCTAATAACTACATAAGAGCATCGTATCCACTATGAAAGGTGGATCCTTCAATTTCACCAAAAATAGCCGTATTGACATGAAATGACATGAGTGTGGGTGTAGTATCCTTGTTGGATACTCCTATTTTACTTTAGAAGTGACTGATTTTTTTTCATTGATATCATTTTATTCTTTCAACTTTATTGTTAATAATCATATTAGAGAAAAAGAAGAGTTAATTGAAAAGTGAATTATTGAAAAAAAAAATGAAGGATAAGAGGAAAAAAAAGAAATTAGAAGGAAAATATCACAGCTTTTAAAAATAATATCTTCACTTCATATTTATTCTTAATTGATTTTTCTTTTATTATGTCATATCCTATAATAGTGCCCCTTTCTGGATCTTTTAGTCGAGTCCTCATATCCTAAAATTGGTGAAGGATCGGACACTTAGACACATACCGGTATCTGACAATCATACTTACAACCATGCAACATAGCTTATCCAAATAAATAAACAGGGTGAACGATGCAAAACATTTTTAATATTGAAAGTGTAAATTTTTCCAAATCCGAGGAGCCAGGTAGGGTGAACGATGCCCCAACTAGAGGTACTCTATCTTGCGCTACCTATTATGGGAACCGTTGGTTTGACAGACCAACCCCCCCAGGATTTCCTTTCCTTTTAGGCAATTTTATAGATTTTTTATTTTTGGTTCTTTTGATAGGCAAACTAAGGCACAAGGAAATTAAAAGGATCAATTTTTTACATATACCAAGTTCAGGTAACTAAATCAGCCAAACAACATTATTTAATACCATAATATCTTTGGCTTGACATTTCAATGACTGTTACCACTTTTCAAATCAAATCCAATTGCAAACAACATATTCAATTCCCCGTCCAAATGAATATCAATGTAAATTAGACAACTCATCCAAGACCTTTACAGAACTGCCCCAGAAACCAGGTAACATCATCCAACAATATTGAAGATGGTTCACTAAACCATCAGTCATCACTTCCTCTGAATCAAAAGAACGATTTAGAGAAGCAAGATGCAGCTAAATCTTATAACAGCAAAGTTTGGGGCATAGCTGGAGACAATAAATTGAGAGGTTATGGTTGGTTCCCAAAAGATTTAGGAGAAAATGTGAGGGAAAAAAAATATAGAAGAAAAATGAAAGAAAAAGTGAGAAAATAAAATTTAAAATCAATAAATTATTTTTTTCTATTATTCCAAACTCATTTCACTTATTTTAACTTTTTTATATAAAGAAAAAAGAATTTACATACGAGTTTTTAACTATTTTATATTTTATTTTCTTTCGCATTTTCCATTACAATAAAACCAAATACGAGAAAATCATTTTCTTTAATGGTTTTTTCATTCTTTAATACTTCCCTAGAATCAAACACAGTGGGGATATCCCGGGAAAGTGAGAAAAGTGACTTAATCAGCTTATTTTGGGCTCTCTGTGAAAGATAAAGAACACTAAGAGAAATTTAAAAGAATCATGTGTTAATAAAATATTAAATTTGTTGTACATTGAGATAGATCAAGCAAGAAATGCTCACACTACTAATTTGGCAAACCAAAAAAGATCAAGCAATTATAAATTTATCAATATTCTGCAAGAAATTAAGGACCGTTTAGTGCTTGAAGTGACAATAATTTGTTTTCAGGAATAGAGAAAATGAAAAATGACACAAAAACATAATTAGTACTTGTTTGTATACACACCTTGTTTATTTTTTTCAAAAATAGAAAATGGTAGTGTAGATCCCCAAATTGGGATATATTTAAAGCATTTTTTGCAATTAGTTTTTGGCCAGGTGTCGCGCGCTTAGGCAGCCACGTGTCACTCCCGGATTGGCTGTTGAAGATTCAGATGGACTTTTGAGGAACCAATAGAAGCTTGACAAAGAGAAAAGAAAAATGGATGAAAAGACCGTGAGAAGAGAAACAGCTGGGGGCTCTGAAGCTGCAGGGGAGGCAGAGCTTTCTGGGCTGGCGGCTAGAGAGAGATGATTCAGGAATAGCAGCGAGTGAGCTTTTTCTGCCATCGGGAAGAGTGAGCAAAGGGGAGGTGATTTGAGGTGGCTTCCTGGCCGTAAAGAAGGGAGACATTTTTCAGCTGCAGAGGAGGTCTCTTTCCTAGGGGGTTGGAGGACTTTTTGGGGAAGCCAGAGGTTTGAACTTTCGGGAGAGGCCAGCTGTTGCAGGCAGGGAGAAAAATTCATTGAGAGAGTCGAAGCTCGGTTCTTGTGGTTTAAGGAGTCCAGGCCACTAGTAGCTTGCGGAGGAAAAGGAAAACAGAGGAAGAAAAGAAGAAGGATCTTAGGCGAGAGGGTTGGCTGAGGAAGACACAAACTGAGAAAGAAGCGGGCTGGGAAGGTTTTTTTGAGAAGGGACTTTCCAGGTACGAACCCCATATTCACCATTGTCCCTGTTTGTTATTTTCTCTACTTTGTCTCCAGATATTATTGTTTGTTTCAGGTATGTATATCAGGCCATATTGTTAGCTTTCCTTGATCTCTAGAATAACCATGGATTTATGATCATTATTTTATCATCTTTCCCTCTTGGTTTTGTTGAAGAGTAAGCCGACTATGTTTTTAGCTTCACTATGAAATATCTCAGCATTCATTCCCATATATTTGTATGAACCTATGGTCGTTCAATCCGTTAGCAAGCTTGTTGAATGAAGCATGAAACGGGCTTTGCACGTTTTTTTATTTATTTATTTTATTATTCCCATTTTTGGTACTCTATTCTTGCCGTTTCCTCTGTTACTGGAGGTGCAAATGTCCCTGCAATGAATGATCTTTTGGCACCATTTGAGATTGTTTTTGGAAGATGAGACACCCAATGGTGATTTTTCTATTGACCCAACCAAGGAAGACGTGAAGGAGACCTTTTTTTTTAACGGGACATGATGTCTCTCCTCTCGATTGCTATGCTGGGAATAACAGAGTCCAAATGAAGATCCCAAGGGTATTATGTGCTGATGGCATTTGTGTTTTTTTATGCTCAGTTTGTTGTGGGCATTCCCTGCTTGCACGTGATGCATGCATGCATGGCCATATGGAACATTTCATCTTCCATCTTCTCAAGAACCCATCATTCATACCCATTTCATAATTCCTATTCACCATATTCCCATGAAAACATCTCACCATTTTCCCATCACCTTCATGTCTATATTCCTATTACTCATATTATATGTTCCACCGCTTCTCGTTTTATATCCCTCATGCCTCATGCACCACCTCTCACAACCATTTCATGCATACCCATTTCCCACTGACCATTTCCTTCTCACCACCTTTCTCTCACTAGCTCGTTCCATATCACTCATCCCATGCATGCACCCATAGCCATCAAACCCATTGTTTCCTACCCATTTTCCTTCCCATCACCCTTTCTCTCACTAGCTCGTTCCATATCACTCATCCCATGCATGCACCCATAGCCATCACCCTTCATACCCATGCAAACCATCCATTTTCATACCCGGCTGCCCACCATACCCATGCTATGCTCATCTCCATGGGAATCCCAAAGTCACCCACCTACATGCATGGGAATCGTGCATGCATGGCCACCCCCCATGGTTGCCATTCATCAACACATACCCATGCTAACCTCCATGATTTATTTACCACGCATGATCGTTTTGCTATATTCCATGATATGTATATAATCATTCTGTGTTTATTCACTAACCCCATTCCATGATAGCGCATTGTTGTTTGCTGCCCAGGTACGTATTCACTCATTCTGATCATTAGTTATTCATATTCTGATTCTCATATGTGCATGATAGTTCCGGGTATTCACTGTTTTTCCTAATCGATTGCCATGTCTGCTTCATTTTATTAGTAGAGACCTATTTTAGGGGCTTAGAGGGGTGCTACGGTCTTTACCGTACGTTCCCGACAAGTAACCTGACCCCCGAACCCGATCCGGTTTTTCACAGACCACCTTTTCCAAAATAAGGAGTCACACTTAGGGTTTTTCTTTCTTATTTTGTTTACCCTTTAAAAATAAAACAAAAATGAATGGCGACTCCAAGTCATTTTTCTTAATCAATAAAATCAATTTTTCAAATAAAATCGAGCTCGCCTTCGAGTGGGAAACGCATGAGCCGAAATACGGGGTCCACAGGTAGTAATTTTCATGTATAAGAACTCTTCGAGACTTGCCTTAAAAAGATGATAACTTAAAAAACTGTTTAAACCATTTGAGATATTAAAAAAAATTTACTACCTCAAATTTTAAAAATTTTGAAGAATATAAGGTAAGTTCATAATTTTTATATAAGAGTTAAGTTTTTATTTTTTATTTTTGAAATTAGAAAATATGAAATGTATCCAAACAAGCAATAGGTAACACACTTTTAACAACTTTTTCAAAAACATATCCTAAAATTGGTGCAATTTTAGTTGCCCTATGTTTGGTTATTGGAAATTTGAAGGAAATGAGAGAGAAAGAAAATAAAGAGGAAAAAAAAGTGAAAAAAATAGAATTAAAATTAATAAAAAAATCAAACACGAGAAAATCATTTTTTTTTATCAATTTACTTGGGTTACATTTGGATCCTAGAAAGTATGGAGGAACGAAAAAAAAATGCTAAGGAAAATAGTTTTCTCATGATTGATTTCACTATGGGAAATATGAAAGAAAATAAAATATAATTCAAATTAGTTAAAAATTTGTACATTTTAAAATTATTTAATCTTTATATAATAGAGAAAAATAAGTAAAATAAATTTAAAGAAACATATAAAAATAATTTATTGACTTTGAACCTATTTTTTATTTATTTTTAGTTCTTCTTTCCTTCCACTTTTCCTCTCGATTTTCTTCTCCTTAAATTTTCCCTCAAACTTTCCAGGAACCAAACATAACCTTGGTATTTTGCTAGAATCAAAGATAGCCTTAAAACCCTAAAACTTATATATAAAAGTTTCAAGAAACAAGAAATTTAACAATAGAAACCAATCTAGAAACAAACATGTCCACCATTCAAATTTTCAAAACCAAGCAAACCTGAATGTCCGACGATCAGGTAGGAAATGAACCAACCACATTGATTCCAAGGTCTAATAAAATCTCCAATCAAAGATGAAAGAACTTTGGACTAAAAGAAATACCTAGAACCTGTGATAAAATTCCCACTTATTTGCAGCATGGGAAAAAAAGGAAAAATTTTAATCAAAATTTCCACTTGTTTGCTGAAAATACATGGTACCAGAAAAGAAATCAAGAAATTGCAATGAAAATTCCCATTTGGTTGCTGACAAAACATGGGCAAATGAAAGGAACTGAGAAGCTGTAATCAGAATTCAATTTGTCGCTTAAAAAGGCATAGAAAAAGAAAAAAAAACACGAGACTGTAAGAAAAATTATCACTTCATTTTTCAGAAAATGTGGAGAAGAGAAAATAAAACATCAAATAGTAATAAATACATACATACATACATATATATATATATATATATATATATATATATATATATATATATATATATATATATATATATTTAAGCGTATTTCAAAAAAGTCCTTAAGATAATTAAGAGGACACACCTACCCTAATCAATAGTGACCCAATCCATAGGGAATATAAAGGTCTTAACACTATCTCAATATTCTATCATAGTTGAGAGATTATGTAGCATATTAGCTTGGTGAAATCATGATTACTCGATAGCCAACGTCACAATGCACCATACGTCTTGTCCAATGTGTAACCATACACACTAATGTACTCAGTATGGGAAACCTATCTAATGACAAAGACAAGTCATCTCTCTAATTAGAAGGTAATGCATTACAACCTCAAATGAATTGCTTAAGTCTATGAACTAGGGGCTAATTACTCATCAAAATACAAGGAACCATGACTTCAATTTTCTATGCAATACTTAATGCACCTAAATTATGTATATTACAAATGATGCAATCTTGAATGCTAAAATAAACCATAATGTAAAAGTGAGATAGGAAAGTGAATCTAAAAACTCATAAATACATCATGTCATTCTTTCAAGGGCTCTATCCTAACAATTGATGACCTACCAAATTAGATGCATGAAATTCAATAATAGAAACTTGAACTTTGTAACCATATCTACAATTTTATATCAAACCTTGTCAAAATGGCTTATGAAAAGTGATTGATATTTCAAAAGAACATAAAACTAATGATGGGAAAAATGAAATCAAATATCAAAAGCCAAAGTCAATGACAAATAGTTATGTGAAGAACTTTGTGGTTATGTAGAGTTCTCTCATATTCAAGATTTCTTGTAGTTTACTTTGTCAATCATATGGTTCTAAAGTTGGCGTTTCTTTAAATTGGTACAATAGTAACTTCATCTTAACTATTAGAGTTTCTCTCATGTTGGTAATTGCGTTGATTTTTATGAAATCATTAAAATATCCATCATAAGGTTGTATAATCGACATTTCTAAATCAATACCATAACAAAGAAGTTTATATAAAGAAACCTAAATGGGTTTATAGGTTATAAATGTAAGTGAAATATAATTTCATCAATATCCACCCATCAAATATTTTTGGCTTTATATATATATGCATATAAAGTTTTTATCATGTTATCCTCATATAAAGGTTTAGCATGAAAACCTCAATGAAGATTTCAACCTTGTTGAGAAGATTCAATTGGAGTAGGACTTAGCTTTGTGTTTGCTTTTTGAAGCATTGCAAGCATTTTGGTTTTACATGAATAAGAGATTTCAACCAAGTAGTTGTTATCATCAATAAGGATAAGTTGTTTCCATCTTGTCCCATCAAAATTCATGCAAATATGCTTAGTTATCCCTTTGTGAGTCTCAAAGCGAATTTGGTGTGCCTGAATTGAGAAGTAAACAAAGAAGAGGAAGAAGAAAAAATAGAAGCTAGTTTATACTTGATATTTGAAGATGCATCTTATTAACATGTTAGTTTCATCATCACTACCACTATTATATATCAAAACTAAAACTTCAAATACTTTTTAATATTTAGCATAACATATAATTGTAACAAAAATTATATGATCAATTTAGACATGTTTTAGGCTTAGTTTGATTAAGGAAAATATATATGCATTGAACCAATCTATGCAAGACAAGTCCCATGGATATTCAAAGGAAGAAAAATTACAACCCCAAGAAGTTCATCATCTATAAAAGATGATGTAAAGTTTCTCTGCAAATTACAACCCCATTAGAATTTTCAATAAAACAGTTAATTAAGAAAGATAAAGTTAGTTGCATGAAATTGAAAAAAAAAAAAAAAAAAAACGTTTCCATTGTTCATCTCTTTTGATGTAAAACAAGACTTTCAAAAGCTCACCTTGTTTTTTCTCCTAAAATTTGGCTTGCCCCAAGGGTCTAGTTCACTAGGGAAGCTAGGTATGTTCAGACAAATGATTTACCTTAAGCTACAAATAAGAAAGAAGTAATTAAAAATATTATTGATGTTCATTTATCCGAGAACTAAATGATAACAATAGATCAATTACAAAAAGTAGAAGTTAGAAAAAATAGCCTTGGAAGATATAATGTAATTAAACTTTGTATGGTCATGTCAAGGAGGATGGCATTTTCAATGACCATTGTTGTTAAATGAAAAAAATATAAAGCTGAAAATATATTTGTTATGAATGTTAAGGAGGCTATCTAGTATCGATGTATTAAAGAATTAGTAAATAACAAAAAGCATTTGAAAATCATTTCATCATTTGCTTTTATTATTAAGCATGAAAAATGATCCACAAATGGATCAACTTTGTTGTCTGGATATTCTAAGGATGGTCACAATCTATTTTAGTTTTTGATTCAAAATTTTATTAATGAATTAAACTATTATAGATCTTGCTTTTAAATTACTTTTATCTTCCTTATCCTCACTCAACTTTAGTATTTTAGCTAATCTCTAATACTTGTTCCCAAATCTTCATTAAGCTCCACTAGTTTATCTAATATTCACTAACAATTCCTTATTATTTGAACATTTTACATTCTTCAAGCCTAAATTTAAAAGAAAAGCAACTCTAGATGAAAGGTTTGACCAATGCCCATCCTTCAAGAAAATGCCAAACGCATTTCTTTTTCCTTGCAATTTTATTTTTTTTGTTCAATTTTCTTATGTTGAAAGATGTTTCTTCATTTTCATGGTAGAAATAGGTTAGACATTCATGAATACTCATCACTTCTACATTATTTATTCTAGATAATTTCTCAACGTCATCTTATATTTTAGAGGCACATATGCATGTGACACACCAATCCTAAGATGGGGTGACACATTGTTCTTGTTGGGATTTTTTTCTTCTTAGATCTTTATTTGTTTTGATTATTGGATTTTTGGAATCAAACCTAGACATAGAAATCATGATTGCTTCATTTTGAATTTCATGCATAGATTGTCTTCCATGCATTTAAAAGTCTCACTTTGAACAATTTACAATCCTATAATCTAATCTTCTTGTTTTTAGCCATGCTATTTAAATCTTTATCTTATAAAGTTTGATTAGTTTTAATATTATTTTATTTACTTGTTTATTTATTCATTGTTCATAGTATATAGTTATTAGAATACTTTATCCAATTTTTCATCTTACAAAGTTTAATAGATTTAGTATTTACTTGTTTTTGTCATACTTAGTTTCATGTCATTAGGATGGTCTCCATGCTAGTAAAAAATTTATCTTGCAAAGGTTGATGATGGTATTTAATTTGTTTTAGGTTTGTTGTATTAGTTTATTTCCCATGCCATTTAAAAAAATCTTATCTTGTAAAAGTTTGATAGTTTTAACATCTTCCTTTTTATCGATTTTTTTGGCCTATTTGCCTTAGGAATTTTAGTTATTATCTTGAGATCCCATGATATTTAATTTATGTTTGATAGTTTTAACACCTACCCCTTTATTGATCTTAGCCTCATTCCCTTAGAAATTTTTAGTTATTACAAAATGCCATGCTTAGTATTAATTATTTTAGGTCATCTTGTATTGTTTAATTTATCATGCTTAGGTTACTTCAATTGTGTTAATTGATGTGCTTATAAATAATAATTATTTTTTTTATTAGTATATATGTATATCTTTGAATTACTTAGGCAAGTGTCCTTTAGTTTATTTTATTAATTACATGTTTATAAAATCCCATGTTTAGTATTAATTATTTTAGGTTAACTTGTATTACTTAGTTTATCATGCCTAGGTTTATTTTGATTGAGTTATTTGATGTACTTATATGTTATAAATATTGCTTTAAGAATTTGTACGCATATTTTTGAGTCCTTTATGTGAGTCTCCTTTAGTTTATTTTATCAATCATAAAATCCCATGTTTAGTTTTAATTAGTTTAGGTTATCTTGCATTATTTAGTTTATCATGTCTAGGTTATTTTGATTGTTATTTGATGCACTTATAAATAATTGCTATTGGACTATTGATTAGCATATATGTTCTTGAGCTATGTAGGTTAGTTCCCTTTAATTTGTGTTGTTTTATGCTTTCGCAGCCCCATGTTGTAGTTTTATAAACTCAGGTTAGCTTGTATTCTTAGTTTTCTATATTTAGGTTCCTTTGTTAATATTGTTTTATATACTGTTTGTTAGTTTATTTATTAGAGATTAGTAAATGTTTTTAGGCTTAGTTTCCATTAGTTTGTCAAGATAATTTTATGCTTTCAAAATCCAATGTTTAGTTTTATGAATTTAGTAGTTTGTTATGTTAATTTTATACTTTAAAAAATCCCATGTTTTAGTTTTGTAGTTTTAGTATAAGCCTGTGTTCTAGCTTCTTATGTTTAAGTGCCTTTGAATTTGCTATTTTATGATATTTAGATTATAGAAAATAATGAAGTATTTCTTGATTATTGTAATTTAGTTCATGTGCCTTGAAAAATTTCTTAGATTTTAGAAAATAATTAAATATTTCTTGATTGTTGTAATTTAGTTCATGTGCCTTGAAAATTTTCATTTGTTAAATTTGATTATTTTTGTTTTATGATATTTAGGTTTTAGATAATAGTAGATATTTCATGATCGATAAGTAATGAGGTTAGTTTTTGATACCTTCATTTATAGTTTGTAATCTTTCAAATTTTTTTTTTTTTTTCAGTTAACCTATTACATGTTAGTTTATTCAATATTTCATGTTTGTTAATTTATTTGATGCAAGTTTGCCAAGTTTTCTTTATTAATTAATTCTTTAAAAATATATTGGTTGATAGTGTGTAGTTCCTCAAGTTAATTAGTTTTATTAGTTAATGTATTGCATATTAGTTTATTAAAATACTTCAAGTTAGTTAATTTATTAGATAATTTTCCTTTTTAATTATTTTTTAAAAAATGGTATTGAAAAACTACCAAAAGTTTAATAGGGAATACCCAGATAAGGTAAATGGGGTGATTAAAAAATTTAAATAAATATTTATATATTATACCAAATTCTTTTAACCTAATAGAAATTAGGGGTATCCCAAATAACTAAATGAGTTCTACCTAAAATCTTTAGATATATAAAAAAAACTGATTTTTACCTTTTAGAAATGTCATGTGATTAGTTAAAGATAAAATAATATAATTATTAATGTTCAAAATATATGCCAGGAGATGTTAGGGATGATAATAGTTACCAAAATGACCACTCTAATCTCAATAACAACCTAACAAATCAATCAAAGGAATTCAATATAATCAATCAGAATATAAGTAAGGAATATAAAGATATTCAATGAGACAAAAGATTTTTACATAGAAAACCCCAACAAACAATGGACATAAAAATCATGAGGTTTAAGACCTACTAATCTAAATCCACTATTTGAAATCAAGTCACACATATTTACTTGACCACTTTACCCTAAAGACTTACTTTATAGAACCTACAACCCAATTCACGTCTACGATGCAGTAACTTCCTATTGCTCCTTAGTAGATCCTTCAACCACTTCGAAGGGATGATAATCTTCAACCTAATAATCAAAGATCAAATCTTTGAATGAGATATCAAGAATGAAATGGCATGTTAGGGTTTCTCTCTAGGATCTCTAAATCAACTAAAGCAAAATCTCTAACCTTTAATGGGTTATCAGGGAGGTATTTATAAGCAAAAGCCTAAACAATTTCAATATCTTAAGTTTCCAAATTAGAGTTTGAGTGAAATTCATCCAAAATCCGTTTCTAAACTCGATAATATGCTCATGACCGCTTAAGCAGACTTCAAACCGGTTGAGCGAACTCAAAACCACTTGAGCAGGATTAATTGCTCGAGTAGTCCTTGTTTCTTTTGAAAAGTCATTTTAAAATATTTAGTAGGTAGAGAGCATCTCACATTAACCTCTTTGCCTTAAACTATTAGGATAGAGCCCTTAAAAGCATGACATGATGTAACAAAATTTGGAATTCATTATTTATTTATTAATATTCTAGTTTCACTTTTATCTATCCTTATTCCATGTATTGTACTTTATGAGCATTATTGCCTACATCTTTTGCATTGTATGTGATTTGGGTGTAGTAGGAGTTGCATGGAAGATCCAAGTTATAGGTTCCTTGCAAATGGATGACTTTTTCACAACTGGTTCATAAGTCTAGGAAATCCATTAGAGCCTATAGTGAACCACCTCCTAATTGGAGGGATAATTGGTCTTGGCTATTGGAATGGATTTCCCATGGTGAGTGCACTAGTGTGTATAGTTACACATTGGATTGGATCTATGGTAAGTCATGACTTAAGGCTATCAAGTAGTCTTGACCTCACTAAGTTGCCTCATTGTGTCATCTCTCAATCTTGAGAGAATATTAAACTTGTGTTAAAGTTAGCAGTGGTTTTGACCTACAAATGAGATCGTAAGCTAATCATATATTCCTTATGGATTGGGCCACTGTTGTTGGAAACCGGTAGCAATAGGTATTCTCAATGGAGGCGCCATGATATCTAATGGGATTGAGACAATGTGTCCCCTTGGGTGATCAAAATGAGGTGTTTTCACGGAAACTATGGTCATAGTAGTTCCTTAAGTGGAACTTGACATAAGCTCTTTGAGAGCTAAGATATGTCAATTGAACACACAATGTGAGGATCTATAACTCAAGAATAGTAAAGGTAGTCTTGAAAGGCTGATAGCTTTCACCTTGTTAAACTATGGACACTAGTTCATGGGGAGATTAAACACAATGGATAGGATACTAGAGTTTAGTTGATTCTTTATAGTGGGATGTTGAATCAACTTTAGAATTGAATTATAAGGGAGTCAATACTCCTATAGATCCCAATGGTACCCACTCTGAGCTCATATACCTTGTTGGCATGGGTTATGAGGGTTGGATTGACTCTAGGTTCACTTTTGTGAATAAAGGCGTTTTGGTAATTATGCATGGTTGCATAGGAGTAAATGAACAAGGTCTTTGGATTAGGCTTTAATTAATTAGTTAGTAGGCCTTATTGGGTTGGTTAATTAATTAGGACCCAATTTAGGCTAAATTAAGTGACCTAAGCCCATGTGTGCTCAAGTCACCTAAGCCTAGTTCCAAACTTTATAAATACCCCATAGAGGTTAGGTTTCCATAACCTTTTGTCTTCCACCATCCAGAGACAAAGAGAGTCATAACCTCCACCCTCCTTTCCTCTCCACTCAAAGTGTGCTAAAAACAAGGTTGAGTCATTAGGTAGAAGCTTGTGGGTTTGTGAGATTGCCAACAACTTCAAGGTCATCTTCAATACTTGGAATTTAAGGTTTAGGAACATCTAAACCTAAAGGTTAGTACTTTAACCCTAAAAAATCATTTTTGAAAATTTGAGATTGTTTTCATTGCTTAAATCTAAGATTTTAACATAGACATGAAAAATTCTTAAGACAAGATTAGCATACTTTTTAAGTTCAACTCTCGGACTATGCAAGTAGGACCACTTTAGGTGATTCAACTATTTTATATCTAAATTAACAAAGATCCTTAATATCAATATTATCATGTGAAGAGTTCCAATTTTAGGATTGACCGCTCTTACTATTAAAATATCTAGTCTTATGTTTAAGAAAATCCTCATTCCTTAATTCCTTTGCCCAAACCACTGTTGAAATTCGCAATGACCGAGAATTGAGATGGACTTTAAGATGATGATGAAAGTCCATACCCTTGATAGGCTTAATATTGGAGGCTATAGGCTTGCCTATGAACTACTCTTACTTGATCATTTGAATTGATTAAGAGCTTTAGGGCTTTTGTAATTACGATGATGAATAAATTATCTTCTATGTCTAAAAAATTTTGAAAATTTTTATTTCATAAATTAGAAACATTTTGTAATAAGGCAATGTGAACTTTTAAAATTTTCATCAAAATATTTTATTGAAAATTTAATTTGATAAGAAATATGCTCTCAAATTCTAAAATCTATTTTCATAAAATTGTCATTTACATAATTCCAATTTGAAAAATATCTTATCTTGGAAATTTTTTCAAAGAAATTTATTTTCATCAAATTACTAAGTTTCCTTAAATCATTTTAGTAATGTCCTTTAATGATAAATTACTTCCTCTGAAATTTTCCAAAATATTTATTCCCAAATTGGGAACTCTAATATAATAAGAAACTTCAATTTATGAAAATTTGAGAGCATCTCCGATAAGGAAATATGTAATTTTGGAAGATTCTAAAAAAATGTTTTAAGAAATTTGAAAATCATTAAGAATAATAAAAAAAATAAACTTTAGCTCTCACGATTAAAAATTCCTCATAAAACATACTTTCCTTATTTCTATACCTTTTCAATTTAATAAATATTGTTAGATTTGGAATCTAATTTGCATACCAATTTATTTCATTAAAATGATTATAACTATAAATTCTAATAATATTCTTAAAGATAAATTATGCATTTTAAACAAAGTTTCAATTTTTTTTTAATTGAGGAATAGTGCAATAAGAAAATTTCTAAAATTTGAAAATAAAAAATAAAAATCCAAACAACACTTTATCCAATAAGGAAAACTTTAATAAAAATATTTAAAATCCTTGAGAATAATTTTAAAAAAGAAAATTTTGCACTTTTGATTTAAATTTTATTTTAACAAAATTTATTTCCTTAATATATAGTATTCATAAATTTAATAAGTAATATCTTTTTGGACTCCAATTTTCTCAAAAATTTATTTCCATTAGATTATTAAGTTTGTTTTTTTTTGCAAAACATATATAATAGGAAAAATATACATATTAGGCATAAAAAATATAAAAAAGAAAATTCCAATAATTTCCCTCAGCCTTAAGGATCCTATCACATACTTGGTAAGATTTCTTGGGATTTAAAAATCCAAATTTACCAAGATACCCTTATAACAAAAATTACGGTTAGTAAAAACAAAAACCCTTAAAATCTAGAAAACAAGTTAGTATCGGTCGTTGTACAAAGGAGTGTTTGAGTGAGAGAATGAGTGAGAGCGAGAGAGAGATAGAGAGAGGAGGGTTAGGTTTTTTAAAAGACCACTAGTATGAAAGGTAGAGTTTATCCTCAAAACCCAAGGGGTTTATATATACTCTCTTGTGAGCTCAAGTGACTTTGACCCAACTTGGGCTTAGGTCTTGATCCATCCCTTAATGAACTCTAACTAATTAATTAATTCAATCTAGAAAAACTTAAAATAATTAATTATAATTCTTAAGAAATCTTTCACTTCTATCAAAATGTCCTTATGCACATAAATGATCAATTTTCCATAAAACTTTAAAACTTTATGCTTATAAAGACTATGAGCTTGAGTGGGGCCCACTAAGACTCATAGGAAAATATTTTCTTTTAGAATCTAATTCTAAAGTTGACTCAATATTCCACTAAAGAAAGTCAATTGCACTTTCATAACCTATGACATTACACTAAGATGAAAATTGATTAAATCCAATTTAATAAATTTCTCAAGTTTGTGACCTTTATCTATTCGAGTTTGAACTAGGGTCCATAATCTAACATAGTGAAAGCTATTACACTCTTAAGATTACGTCTACCATCCTTGAGTCTCAAATCCTCCTATTATATGATCAAATTGACATAATATATCTCACAAAAAGTATGAGTCAAGCTCTACTAAAGGAATTACTATGGTCCCGAATTTTGGGCTAACAAGTGTTTAAGATAACCTAAGATGACACACTATCTAAAATAAAATCTATGAGATATCATGGTACATGTCTTAAGAATGCCTACTAATTAATAGTGACCTAATCCATAGGGAATATAAATACCTTAACACTAGCATAGTATTCTGTCATGGTCTAGAGACTATATGACATAGTAGCATGATGAAATCATGATCACATGATAGTCAATGTCACAATTCACCATAAATCTTGTCTAATGTGTAATCATACACACTAGTGCACTCAACATGGAAAACCTATCTAATGATAAAGGTAAGTCATCTCTCTTATTAGGAAGTAGTGTGCTATAACCTTAAATGAATTACCTATGTCCATGAACTAGCTATAAGCCACTCGTCAAAATACAAAGAATTCATAACTTCAATCTTTTGTGCAAGTCCTAATACACCCAAGTTACATATATTACAATCATGCAATCCTGAATGATAAAATAAACCATAATGTAAAAGTAAGATGGTAAAGTGAATCTAAAAACTCATAAATATGTCATGTCATACTTTGAAGGACTCTATCTCCACAATTGATAATCTACCAAATTAAATGCATGAAATTCAATAATAAAAACTTGAACTTAGTAACCAAATCTACAATTTTATGTAAGACCTTGTTAAAATGGCTTATGAAAAGTGATTGATATTACAAAAGAATATAAAATCAATGATGTGAAATGGATTTTCAAACTTACTAATTGCTTTGGTTATGTGACAAATGAAATTGAATATAAGAAATCAAAGTCAATGACAAATGGTTATGTGAATAACATCTTGGTTATGTAGAGTTCTCCCATATTCAAGATTTCTTATAGTTTAATTTGTCAAACATATGGTTATGAAGTTGGCCTTTCTATAAATTTGTACAATAGTAGTTTCACCTTGACTATCAAAGTTTCTCTCATTTTGGTAATTGCTTCGATTTTTATGTAATCACTAAAATATCCATCATAAGGTTGTACAATCGAATATCTAAATCAATACCATAACAAAGAAGTTTATATAAGGAAACCTAAATAGGTTTATAGTTTATAAATTTGTGAAATATGATTTCATCAATATCCTCCATCAAATCTTTTTGCTTGTATATACATACATGTAAAGATTTTATCATGTTATCCACATATAAAGGTTTAGTAGGAAATCCTCAATGAAGATTTCAACCCTATTGAGAATATTCAATAGATGTAGGACTTTTAGCTTTGTGTTTGCATTTTGAAGTTGAAGTTGCAAGCATTCTAGTTTTAGATGAATAAGAGATTTCGATCATGTAGTTGTCATCATCAATAGGGGTATGTTGTTTCCATTTCGTCCCATCAAAACTCATGTAAATATGCTTAGCTATCCCTTTGCAAAGCTCAAAGCGAATTTGGTGCACCTGAATTGAGAAGTAAACAAGAAGAACAACAACAAAAAGTAGAAGTTAGTCTATACTTGGACATTTGAAGATGGATATTATTAACATGTTGGTTTCATCATCACTACCACTATTGTAAATCAAAACTAAAACTTCAAATATTTATCAATATTTAGCATAACATATAGTTGTAACAAAAATTATATGATCAATGTTTAAACATGTTTTAAGCTTGGTTTAATTGAGGAAAATATACATGCATAGAACTAACCTGTGCAAGACGAGTCCCATGGCAATTCAAAGGAAGAAACTTTTCCGCATGCCATGAATCTCTAAATCCTATAATCTCAAGAAGTCCATCATCCACAAAAGATGATGTAAAGTTTCTCTACAAATTACAATCCCATTAGAATTTTATAATAAAACTGTTAAACAAAGAAAGATAAAGTTAGCTTGAATATATATAAAAGTTTCTATTTTTCATCTCTTTTGATGTAAAACAAAACATTCAAAAGCTTACCTCTTTTTTTCTCCTAAAATTTGGTTTGCCCCAAGGGTCTAGTCCACCAGGGAAACTAGGCATGTTAAGACAAACAATTGATCTTATGCTACAAATGAAAAAAAAAAACAATTAGAAATATTATTAATGTTCATTCAAATGAGAACTAAATACTAACAATAGATCAATTACAAAAAGTAAAAGTCAAAAAAAAAAAAAAAAACAACAAATAGCCTTGCAAGATATAATATAATTAAATTTTGTATGGTCATGTCAAGGAGAATGACATTTTCAATGAATGTTGTTGTAAAATATATAAACCTGAAAATATATTTCTTATTCATGTTAAGGAGGCTATCTAGTATTGATGTATTGAAGAATTAGTATACAACAAAAAGCATTTGAAAATCATTTCATCATTTGCTTTTATTATTGACCATGAAAAATGATCCACAACGAGATCAACTTTGTTGTGTGGATTTTCTTAAGGATGGTCATAATCCATTTTCGTTTTTGAGTTAAAATTTTATTGATGAATTAAATAATTTTAGGTCTTGCTTTTCTATAAATAACTTTGGTCTTCCTTATCCTCACTCAACTTTAGTCTTTTAGCCGATTTTTAATAATTGTTGTCAAATCTTCATTAAGCTCCACTAATTTATTTAATATTCATTAAAATTTACTTATTCTTCAAGCATTTTACATTCTTTAAGCCTAAATTTAAAAGAAAACCAACTCTAGATGAAAAGTTTGACTAATACCCATCCTTAAAGAAAATGTTAAACTCATTTCTTTTTCCTTGCTATATCATTTTTTTTTCTATGTTGTAAGATGTTTCTTCATTTTCATGGTGGAAATAGGGCATTCATGAATACTCATCACATCTACATCATTTATTCTAAGATAATTTTTCAACCTTGTCTTATATCTTAGAGGCACATAAGCATGTGACACCAAACAATTAAAAAAAATAAAGATGATGTGACACAAAGATGGAAGTTACAATGTATGTCAACCTCAAGACAAAACTGATAGAAAATAATGTCATTATTTTACCTTCGAGGTAACTTTAACTTCTTCCATTGATGTTGTTGATCCTTGATTTTAACAATTATAGGCAAAGTAATGTTCCTGCATCAATGAAGTTATTCTTCTCATATTTTTTCAAATAATAAAAATAATAATATTAATATAGTAAAGAAAGTCTACACTTTTAAATATGATTATGGGAAAAATACATGATCTACACCATAACCAATTAGAAATGCTTGAACAACCTTAATCAATCTTAATAAATCACGTTATGGTTTAAACAAACTTCAAGAAATCAATTGAACCCATTCATCTCAAGCTTCAGTTGAAGTAACAAAATTCAAGGCTATTACATTATTATATTTTCTCTTAGTAATATATTATAGTGTAAGTCTATATTAATGATAAAATAATTGTTGGCAACAGATACAGTCACTTATTCGCATATTTTTAGTTCATTTTTCACTTATTTTAAAATTTCAAATAGCAGTATACTCCTTATAGAAAATAAAAGCATTCTTACCTTTTGCTAACATTCCATCCAAATTAATTAGCAAGTTAATAATATATCCCAAAGTATTCCAAAATAGTAAACACCTACCCCTTGATTATTACACTAAATTGGAAAAGTATTATAGAACATAGAAAATTAATTAAAAATAGTACTATAATAATATCATAATGATAGGAATTGTACATCAAAAAGTTACCTTGGCCATGATTTAAAGTGAGAATCACCAAAACATTCTTGAGCATCCAACCCTAATACAAATATAAGAAAGATATAATGTCATATAGTTAAAGCATAGGGTACAAACAATCATCCTATTCTTATTGCATGTAATCTAATGCACAAGGAGCTAAATATTATCTGTATCCTTGTTGTGCCTAAATCTGTAAACATTCCTAAATTTATTTGGCGTGGAAAATGTTAGAAATATGTGGAGAAAGAAAATAAAGGTAAGCATGATAAATGATTACTTAAATGTAAGCATTCAAGTCATGTAAAAGACTTAATGTGATTTGTTCATTACTAAAATCATATTTTGCACTTGTTTAAAATTGAAGACCAAGTTATATACTATAGATGATAAAAATGTGATGACTAAACAATGTGAAAATCCAAGTAGAATAATCACATAAATTTGACCACCTATATAGAATGAATTTGAAACATCCATATCTTACTTTTTAAGAGTACCATAAAAAAAATTAAAATTTCTTGCCTTTTTTACTAAGACACCAATAAGTTGATTCTAACGTGAAAAAATGAAAACCAAATCAAATCAAGTTTTAACTTATTCTAGATGAGGTCACATATTGACAACTCCACATTTCGTATATATGTATACACACATATGTGCATATCTAATTTCTTGTTAGTCTTTATAATTGGTTAAATTTCTCATTCACAATCAAGTATATATCATCCATAGATCTCCTTCCATGTGCATATATAAATTGGCTAACCCTCCTGAGTATAAGCAATGTGTGAGCCTACTATGCAAAATGCTAATAAACTTTCCTTAGAAGCCTCTAAAATGTTTGGTATCAATATGGAAATCATCACTATCTTTATATTAATGGAGGTATCAATATGGAAGCCTCTAAACTTTCCTTACATATTTCTTCATATTGGACTTTAATCATGATGACATATTTACTTGTCTTCTATTAGGATAAATCCCTTAAAAACATGACATGATGTAATAATAAATAGATTTCAATATTATTTAAAGATGATTTTGGTTTCACATTCACTATCATTGTACATGAGAATACAAAATGAGACAAACACATGAGATGGCTCAAAGAAAGAAAAAAAATCTCTCTAAGAAAAATAAAAAAAATAAAAAGTACTCAATAAAATTATCTCAAGTTGAGTGTTTTAACTATAGAGGTAAAGGACACTTTCATTTAGATTTCCCTATACCTAAAAAGAAAAAGAAAACATTGCAAATGACTTAGAGTGATTTCGAGTCTAATGATAATGAGTCTATAGAATCAACTAAAAGTGAAGATAATTGGTAAGGTCCATCCTTATTATGAAGACAGTAGGTAGCCATTTAATTTGCCATCTTAAGAAACCAAATTTTATTTTGGCTTTTATTTGCTCCATGCTGCCACTGCCAAATTCCCATTTTTATACTAATAAAATCTTGCATTTTTTCTTCCAATAAGAGCCTACCTATATTTCAACTAATGGAAGCAATCATTGGCCTTCATTTATTGCATATAAATAACAAGCTTCTAGTGATCATTTGGTGAGACAAAAAATTCCAACCATTAAGAGTTGTGTAGAAAAGTGAGACAAAGAGAACACTAAGTGATAAAATTGTGAGTATTACGAGCATATCCTGGGGTGTGTTAAACTCAAGTAAGGATAATACTTAAGTAATATTTTGTCCCAATTTTATCACATAGTGAATTCTTTTCTCATCTTTGCCCAGTGGAGGTTTCCCTCATTATGAGGGTTTTAGCACGTAAATTAGGTGTTCCTTTTTCTTTGTCACTTTTATTTTCTGTGGATTGGCACTGCCACCCATTTACTAATTTAAATTTCTGAAGGTTGACATAGCCACCTAACTACTTACTTAAATTTCTAAAGGTGGACATAGCCATCCAACTTATTCATTTAATTTCCTATGGATTAGCATTACCACCTAATTACTAATTGACAATTATGGTGGATTGGCAAAGTCACTCAAATATTACTTGTTGTAATGTTTAATAGGTCACACGCATTCCCAACAACTAGTATTAGAGCGTGATTAGGAAGTTCAAGTTCGGGTAGAATCATGGCCGAAAATTATTTGGGTACCATGATTAAATTTACAACTACAAATTACTCATTTTGGAAATCCATGATGGAGGATTTCCTCAATTGCAAGGATTTATATGATCATATTGAGGGAGATAATGCTAAGCCAAGTGAAATGCCAAATGCAGATAGAAAGAAATTAAAGAAGAAATCATTGGGTTCTATTTTCCAATGGGTGGATATTAGTCTTTACAACCATGTTGCCAAAGAGACGGATCCCCAAACTCTTTGGAAGAATTTGGAGAGCATGTATGAGAAAAAAAACGCACAAACAAAAATTTTATTAATGCAAAAGCTGATAAATTTAAAGCTAAAGAAGGGATGATCATTTGTTGAACATTTGAATTATTTTGAAGGTTTGATCACTCAATTACCTATTGCAGGCCTTTCTCTTGATAATGAGACCCAGGCATGCTTGCTACCCAGTTCATTACCCGACAGCTAGAATACTTTGGCGGTACTATGGGAAATTTAGCCCTAGAAGGAAAAGTCACATTGGGTATGGTTAGAAATAGCATATTCAATGAGAAAATTCAAAAGAAGGATTTGATGGGCAATGATACACATGCCCTTGTCACGGAGAACAGGGGTAGAAGTATAAGCAAAGGACGTTATGGGCAAACAAATTAAGAGGTAGATCAAAGTTTAAAGAGAAGATAAAATGTTATCATTGTGGTATAATAGGCTACATGAAAAGGAACTGTAAATTTCTAAAATAGGGAATAGATAAGAACCAGAAGCGGGTAGACGATAGGAATACCACTACTACCACCTCTACCAGTGACAACAAGGTGACCTTACTCTACAACCAAGAAGATTGTTTTCATGTAGCAGATCAAGATGACGAGTGGATAGTGGCTCAGCAGCATCATACCACTATATTAAAAATAGAATATTTTTCCATATACAAAGTGAGAGACTTTGATGTTGTGAAAATGAGAAACACAAGTGTTTCTCAGATTGTGGAGATTGGCGACATCTGCACACAAACAAGTACGAGGTACACATTAACATTAAAAAATGTGTGACACTTTCTATGTCTACATTTGAACCTAAATATGTATGCTAGACAAGGATGGATATAGCCACTTTATTGGTAACAACAATTGGAAACTCACCAAAGAATCTTTGGTGGTGGTATGAGGTAAATTATGTTGCTTATTGTACAAAACACACGTGAAAGTGTGTGAAAGTCAACTAAATGTAGTTGAAGATGATGCTTCTCCATATTTATGGCACAAACAGCTGGTGCATATGAGTGAGAAAGGGTTACAACTTTTGGCCAAACAGTCCCTCATTCCTATGGTCAAAGGCAATCAAACCCTTATGATTATTGTATATTTGGAAAGCATCACAGAGTTTCATTCCAGAATAATTCCAATCAAAAATTGGAGAAATTGGAATTAATGTATTCTAATGTTTGTGAATCCATGGAAATAGACTCGTTGGGCGGTAACATATACTTTGTTAGTTTTATTGATGACGCTTCATGGAAAATGTGGGTATACCTGAAGTGTACAAAAAAAAATCAGGTATTCCAGTATTTTCAACAATTTCATGCCATAGTAGAGAGAGGAGAGAAATCCACTAAAGCTTCTTCGAATAGATAATGGTGGATAGTACATCTTTAAAGATATTGCTCAAAGCATGGAATCAAGCATGAGGAGACGGTTCTTGGTATGCCACAGCACAGCAGCGTTGCTGAACGGATGAATCGAACTATTATGGAAAAAGTCTAGTGTATTTTGAAAATAGCTAAACTTCCTAAGTTATTTTTGGGTGAAGCTATCAACACCGCTATTTACCTAATTAATAGATCACCATCAGCTCCTTTGGACTTTGATATTCCTGAGAGAATTTGGACTGGAAATGATGTTTCATACTCTCACTTGAAGGTGTTTGGATGCAAAGCATTTTTACATGTACCCAGGGAGAAAAGATCAAAGCTTGATAATAAAACAATTCCTTGTATTTTCGTTGGATATAGGGATGAGAAATTCAAATGCAAGCTGTGGGATTTAGAAAAGTAAAAGATAGTCAGAAGTAAGGACATCGTGTTTCAAAAACACGAGACCATTGAAGATATGGAGAAAAACGTGGGTAGTGCAAAACTCACATATGAAGGTGTTGCAAATTTAACACCAAGGCAGACTTCATTAGAGAGTACTACAAATGAAACAAATATGTAAGGATCATAACAAGGAACAAAAATGGAAAAACCAACCATTGGGGATGAGAAAAATGTAGACGACAATAATACAAGAGGTGCTAACCAAGGGAGCAAACCCTTTCACCAGAAAAAGAACCTCAATTAAGATAAACTACTGGATAACTTCAATCATCTACAAGGTATCCCAATTCTAAGTATATTTTAATTACTGATGAGGGAGAACCTGAAAGCTTCTAGGAAGTGCAATCTCACAAAGACAAAGACTATTGGATAAAATTCATGCAAGAAAAGATGAATTCCTTGTGGAAGAACCATGCATACAAGTTTACAGAACTACCAAAGGGGAGGAAAGCACTCAAGAACAAATAGGTGTTCAAACCAAAGAAAGACAACAAGAAGTTGTTAAAGTACCAGGCTCGATTAGTGGTAAAAGGATTCGGTCAAAAACAAGGTATTAATTTTGATGAAATATTTTCATCTGTTGTGAAAATGTGTTCAATTTGAGTTATACTGGGATTAGCAGCAAGTATGAATCTCCAATTAGAGCAACTCGACGTAAATACTACATTTTTACATGGTGATCTTGATGAAGAGATCTTTATGGAGCAACCAGAAAGCTTCAAGGTTAAAAGGTAGGAGAACATGGTTTATAGGTTAAAGAAAAGCCTATGTGGATTAAAACAAGCACCATAAAAATGGTACAATAAATTTGATTCTTTCATGATGAGTCAAGAGTACAAGAGAATAGTTGCAGATCCATGTGTATATGTTCGGAGATTCCTTGACGATAAATTCATCATTCTCTTATCATAAGTTGATGATATGATGATTGTAGGACAAGTTGCAGATATGATTTGGAAACTAAAAAGGGAATTATTAAAGACAATTGACATGAAGGATTTGGGTATTGCAAAGCATATCTTGGGGAAGGAGATCCTACGAGATATAAATTGACAATTTTCTTCCATTTCTTATTAATTACGATGAACTTATCTTTATAGGTCTTAACAACTAAAAAAACTTTGAGGTACCATAGGATTGAGTTTAGGAAGGTAAAAAGTCATCAAATTTGAGGAAATGATGTATTTTTGGTATAGTAAAGTTTTTTTAAATGGTAAATATATGCAAAAGTGTTGAAAAGGCAATTGAAAATAGCTTGAAACTTGTGAAATTGGATAATGTACTTAGTGGAAGTTCAAATAGATAAGAGGGGCATTCAAATAGTTTGTTATTTTTTAAAGTTTCAAATTACATTTTGAATTACAAAAGCCTTGATTTTAAAGAGATATAAAAATTGGAAACTCTTCATATTTAGGGTTTAGGTTTCTTGAGTATAGAATTGTTTCTTTCAACTTATGTTTCCTAAGAACATTCATATTATAATGAATTGCATAATATTTATGAAAAAAAAAAGTACAAGCAATCTAAACCATACCTATTATAAGATAGTTCCAAAATCTCCCACAAAGATCTTTGTCACCTTCCTGGTAAGATATGATCATTAGAAGTACAAATTAATAAGTTAAAAAGTCTTATCCACTTCAAGCATTAATTCAAATAATGAATTATTAATTAATTAATTAATTCTTCTAAATTTAATATTGTCTTAGAAGAAATTAAATCTTATGGATGTTTTAGGAGAGTTGCTCACTTAGCAAAGCCAAATGATTATAGGTTGGAGTCCCACCAGGAAAAAATAGAAAAAGGAAAAAAAAAAGTTTACCAATAAAAGAAAATGCTACCATGTAGCTAGTAAAGAAAATGTGAACTATACATTTTTTACTTAACTAATATGATATAGATCACAATCTCTCTCCCATATACATAATTTGTAATGTCTAAACTTATTTAATTAAAAGAGGTGGAGCAAGTTTAAACCCTCATAAGTCAACTGAAAATGATGCCCAATCAACTATTTATACTAATGTGACTATTATAAAAATAGGAGTACACATGTATGATATGTAGATATATTTTGAAGCACAATGGTAGATAGCAAAAAGTAGGAGAAAGTGTCTTCACCCATTGAAATATATGTTCCACTTTTATGGGTGTTTGCTCAAAATAATGCTCGATAAACTATTTGTACTTATATGATTACTATGAAAATAAGAGTATGTACCTATGACACGCAAATATATTTTATAGTAAAAGTACCATAGGAAATAGCAGAGAATAGCATAAATGTCGTCACTCACTAAATCTATGTTTCATCTACTAAAATAAATTTTCTTTAACCTTAAAGTAGTATTTTAGAGAAGTTCATAAAACCTTATCAATTGTTGAGGTAAGCTAAACAAGTTGAATGGAAAATATAAGATAGTTATGTTGTGCACTAAAGTGTAGCGAAAAAGAACCTTTGTAGAAGCAACTTGGTTAGGTCATGCCTAATTATTGGCATGACAATTTGGTCTTTAAAGAATTTCTATATATAGCTCCAATATATTGATTAACTATGTCAGCATTTCATCACTACTAACTATGGTTTTATTTTGCGCACCTTATAGATTCTAGGATATGCCTCCACTCTTAAATGGCCCACTTCTCTAAAGGTGTGATATTTTAATGTAATTTTGTTATGCACTACTACCTTTTCCCAATCTACTTATGTAGGAATTTTCATGTCTATAACCCTAAAGACTAACCAATTAATATTTAGGCAAACTTAAATTATGTTAGAATTAATTCCCTCTAAAGTATGCATGAAAAACTACATGAAAGTCATAGTGAGTACTAGAGTTTGAAGTATATCAATCAATTCATTAACCAATCATTATTGTCTTCTTGCTTGAATTGGTATCTAATCCGTATATAATCTCATAATTGATCAACAAATGTACCAATAAGTTTGCAATCCACAAATAAAGTCCACATTTGATGTTAATTTCACTTATTCCATTATCAAGCTACTCATGATAAGCATGGATAATCTTATAGTGTCCCTAATATATTTGCTATAAAAAAAAGTCAATTTTTTTATCCAATTTACTAGTTTAATGGAGTTACTTTTAAAAAAAAATGTCAATATTAGTAATTATAATATATCTATCCATAGCATAGGCTATTGGAATTAAATGTGATTGTTTAGCCATAATAGATTTAATGTATTTTATTAATAATGGAGTCAAATTTAAAACTTGTGTTGTAATATTAGAAAGTTAAATGCTATCAAACACTTAGGAATATTTAGTTATGAAAGACCATAGACTTTGTATAATATGCACATCATAGAATTTAATAAATTTGATTCTTCACACACACACACACACACACACATATATATATATATATATATGAATAAAAGGCAAAGATGTTGCATAGGTATTTTTCCATTTGAAGTCTCAACTAAAGAAAAAAAAAATTCAAGAATTGAATAAACAAAATGAAGGCTTTACTTGGTTCTTAAAATCAAGGATCAAAATTCAGGAATTAATGAAATATTAATGGTTGGATTTTTTTTTTTAGAAGGAAGATAATATTGACAGTAATAAAAAAAAATCTCAATAGGAAGGAAATTAATTAAGACTCAAAAAAATATTTAAAAAATTCTAAGAAATCATCAAACAAGTAAAAATAACATATAAAATTATTTTATTGAAAATATAATATATGTATGATAAAATTGGTAATATATATTTGTGTTTATTTTGTATTTAAGTTTTTATATTTTCAATAATCACTCAAATGAGAAATATCATTGATATATCACAAATAGATATTATATATTAAGTCATAAATATTATAACAAGGGCAAAGTTGCCCCACCAGTAAGGTGCTTCCATACAAGAGGGATTTTTATATTTTAGGGGCACTATTGATGTTGTGACACGTAAAAAAAATTCCAATGGCTAAAATCTTTTTTTAGCCATTGATCGACAATTAATCCAAAAACTTGTGACAATAATTTTTTACAATAAATGATAAAATTTAATTCTTACTCAAGAAATATGTGAGGCCATGAAGGATGCATTGGAGATAATGGAAACCTCTTTAAAAAAGTTAAAAGGTTAAGAAAAGTTTTAGCTTTATACTTTTTGAGGAGAATTTTGAAGTTTTACATATGAAGAAATCTAAGTCAATTTCCAATTACTTTTTCAAGAGTATTAGTAATTTTGGATCAATTAAAAGAAATATTGAAAGTTTGAATGGTATTCAAGTGATTGAAAAGATCCTTTCATCTTTTAATCCAAGAAGTTATTATGTTGTTATCATTATTCAGAAGTCCAAAAATCATGATCCCATGACCATTGATTAACTCGTAGGATCTTTACAAGTCCATGAATAATATTAAAATGAAAGAAGAAAGAAAATTGGAGCAACTCCTTCAAATCAATTTACTTTATGGTAATGAAATAAGTCAAAGTAATCTTGATGGTAGACATGGAAAATGTGGAACACATAATTACAATTCATTCAACAATGAAAAAAGTCAATATTGTAATTCTATAGAAGGACAGAATATGGAGCAATGGAAAATGAAATGAGAGGGCAAGGTATGAAAAATATTAAATTTAATGTCACAATAGATAATATTTCTCTATTTTTCTTTAATTTTGTGGATTATTCAAATCCTATTTGTTGATAACAATAAAAGAATAGATAAAAAGAATTAGATTAATTATTTGGATTTTTTGTTACCTCGAAATGTTCTTGTAAGTTTTATAGCATTGTCTCATTTCATTTGAACTTTTCAAAGCAAATGATAGAGATATGTGATTAAAACTCAAACTCAACACTCTAATGGCTCTAAAAGGCTTATTTTAGTATGGTTGAGGAACTTATAATTGATCCACTACTTACTTTTGTTTTTAATACCTTAGTCTTTTATATTTGATGTTTTTGTGAGAATTATGTAGGTCTTCAAGGTATTTTAAAGTGTGTTAGAATTTTTTAGGAGGATTTGAATGAAGCTTAAAGAGTAAGAAAACTTAAGAATTGGAGAAGAGCTATCTAAAGTAGTTGACACATCTAAGAGACGCGTCAAACTGAGGCCACACACCTCTCAAATATGTTAGGTAAATTGTTCATCACTTAGATGACTCAAGTTTCACATCTCCAAGCTCATTTAAATTATGCACTACCTCCAACTCACTTAACTTATGCACCCCAACTCACTTAAATTATGCACCACTTTCCTCCAACTAAGTAGCTCACCTTCATTAAAACCAACCTTGCATCCTTCTTCACACTTGGAACTCCTCCAACTACCACCTTTGCACACCATCTTCTCCAACATCCTATGCATGCTTCTAGTCACCTTCACCAATTGGCACACCTTGAAGAACAATGATGGCGCACTTTAGGGATATTCACTAGACAAGATGGAAGAATTTTTACTACCATTGTATGCACCCTAAAGAATACACAAGAGCATAGCATGCAACTTTTAAAAGGGTGAGAACTAAGTGTCAAGCACAAGGTAGAGAAGAAAGCGAGCTGCAGATGAATGACCAAGCCAATCTATGAAAGCCAAGGTGGTTGAACCAGTCACCATGCTAGTCGTAATATCATAACAACCCAACATAGTGTTCAATTAGAGGAACATCTAAGTAGAAAAGACTTACAAAATTATTATATATATATATCTTAACCTCATTTCCAACTCTTATTGCATAAATCATGGTCCAATATTAACATATAATGAGAATCTCAAGGTACTTGGAGAAACAAAAAAAAAAAAGTATTCACATTGAGAATTTTTCCTTAAATCATTCTCACACACTACGCACTACATCCGTCAGTGTTAAAATACTAGAGTTCCCAAGGAAGGGAAGTTGGGGCAAATTGAGGAAAAGAATGATATATTGCATAAAGGAAACGAAGATTAATAAAAAGATCTAATGCCACTTGCATCCCGTATGAGGTTTTAGCGAAGCAAAAAACTTGAGAAATCCATTTCCATCACTTGAAGCTTAGTTGTAGGTTCTCAGGGGTGCTTTATCACTCAATTCCTTAGACAGACTAGTATGGGATTCATAGGCTAAGTAACAAGGATATGAGAATGTTTGTATTCCTTTATGTTGAAAAAAATGTTGGAACATTAAAGCAATGAATTAAATCTAGAAGAATGAAGTTTGCTCACAATCCAACCTAAGGAACTGAGTATAACTAAGAGTAAAGGATGCCTATACAGTTCTTGCTTTTCATTTAATTTTCATCATACTTAGCTAGTTTTACACTTCAAAGGGTAAGTAAAGCCAAGATTTTTCCATATCCCATTTCAAATCTCTAGTGATTTGATTTGTGTAAGACTCAAGTAAAGCTAGCCTTTTGTAGTGGTTATATTGACCAAAAGGAGTAACCATGCAAAACAAGTGTATGTTGTCATGGTTGTGAGGGTTGCAAGTTAACAAACCTTAGGAGAATGCCTAAGGGATCATAGTATTGATTTCCTTGAGTAGAGCACAAACCTACTAAGTTGAAATGAAACCCAACAAAAGCATCTAGTTGCAAGGCCCTAAACAAGAGCAACTAGAGTGAGTTAAGCCTTTTTAAGATGGTTCCCATTCCTCTTAAGTATATACTTTTTGGTATAAACCCTTGGCTTAGACTTAGAGTCACAAACACTAATCTAACGCCTTGTAAGAGAATTATAGATAGAAATGGTGATTTCAATGGATCTCCACTCTTAAAGTCTGTTTTCTTTTAGTTTTTTGTTTTTAAATTTCATGTTTTATCCCATGACTTCAAGAGAAGCAATTCTATTTGAGCTCCTAAACTACATTCATACCTCTTGCTCTTTATCTTTGCTACTCTCAAGTAGAAGTCCCTATGGAGACAAGCTAACTACTATACAAGCTATTAGTTCTTTTTATTTTTGGTTCAAGGACTAAGAGTTTCAACAACTAAGTTGGTTTCATTTATTCATGTAAAAACTTTGTTGTAAAATCTACTAAAAGCATAGGTCTTCCTAAGAAAATTGTGGTCGTGATAGAGATAGATTAAAGAGCTCTTGCAATGCTTTATTCATCTAATCTTTTCATTCAAATAATAGAAAAAATTCATAGCTATCTTCTTCGAAAGCCTAATTTTATGTTTCATTAAACTTGGTATCTTTTACTAAACTTATAACCTTTAAAGTATGAGTATCATTTCTTCACAATAAAATGAAATAGATAGATTTATTCCTGACATGAGTTGAAGCATGATAAAGAGTAAGAAAAAATAAATCTATTATTGACATAACTTGAAGTATGATAAAATATAAGAAAATATCTAATAAATTTTAAACCAAAGAGGTTGATTACATGTAGTCTACATAACATAGGATTGTCTTAGTGAAAGAATATTGTGTATCTCGCTTGAGAATTCTTTTTAAAGTATTGAATGTGCCCATGTGCCAAAAGAAACTAGTAAAAGTTAGATATCAAGAGTGAACTTTATTTTTATTTGCTATGACTCATACTCTAAATATTACAAGACTAGTAGAGATTGCAAGTTTGATGAAATGTGGGATTCATATGTCAAAGAAGATGACTATGAATTTTTTTCCTTTTTTTTAAGAAGAAGACAAGCGAATAAAGAGTTGTAAGAGATCATTACTCCTCTTCTATCACCACCATCTACTTATGAAGACTCATCTCCATCGTCTTTATTGAAAAGTACAAATAAAAGTGCATAATATTACAAGAGCCTATAAAAATGTTTTGAGGTAAAAAGAAATAAATAAAAAATCTATTGTTTTTTTTTTATCTATTTTCTTATTATGACCGATCAATAAGGTTTGAAGAAGGAATGAAAAACAAAGAGATGGAGAGATGCTATCAACAAATGATATATGGGAGTTAAAACCATTACAAAGCAATATTAGTGGCTAAAGGTTACAAATAATAACAAAATATTCATATGATAATTGATTAAAAAATTACAAATCATGCATCAGACAGCTTTAACAAATTAGTGGAGAAATGTCATCCAATGGACCTTTTGTTTTTTTTTTTTTTACTTTTTCACCATTTTTCATGATTTATTTTTTTTCCTATTTCTTGATATTTTGGAAATTCTTCAAATATCTCACTACCGCACATGAAATTAGCTCATTGTGTGTCGTGTTCTCACCGTTTGTGCTCCATGTTTGGCATGAATTCCTTAGTGCCATGTTTGGTAAGAATTCAAAGGGCAAGAATGGCAAGCATCTAGCTCAAAAGATAGACTACCCTTATTACATTTTTTGTAATTATGTATATAATTATACCTATACAATTTTCAAATTTCTTTGAACTCATTATCCATTATTAAAAATATAAAATACATGATATCAAAAATAATTCAATATAAATTTATGATATAACTACAAATATTTTTTTTTAATAAAACATTATTACACTTATACCATCATGTTTTATATAGTTTACTATTTTAGTATAAAATATATTGGCAAGTTCCATATATTATTGTCATATATATACATATACACACACATATATCCTTCTCTATTTTAGGAAAATTCCTTTTATACATAGTAATTCAAATCAATTTCAAATCTCCTACTAACTAATTTATAGTTGTACATGAAGTGTTTTAAAAGGAGAAAAGCCCTAATTAATTTATAATTATACAAGAGAAGTCCTAAAAGGAGAAAAAGTCCTAACTGATTTACAATTGTATAAAAAGGGTCCTAAAAAGAGAAAAATCCTAAATTATAAGACCCAAACTTGCAAAACTTCCCCTCAAGTTGGTGAATGGAGATTCTTTATTCCCAACTTGCCTATAATTCCTTAAAATGTGGTATTAGCCAATCTTTAGTTACAACATATACAAGTTAGCCACGTTGAAATGTCAATCTACTTCCACATGCTTTATTTGATCATACTATACCATATTATGAGTAATGTTGAATGCAGACTTGTTATCACAGTAAAGTCTCATAGGGTGCCTCTACTTGATTTTAAGATCATCTAAAATAATCTTAAGCCATAATAGTTCACAAATTCCATAAGCCATTACTTGAAACTCCACCTCAACACTAGATCTTGTGACCTCTAGTTGTTTTTTACTTTGCCAAGTATCAAGATATCCCCTAAGAAAAGTATAGTCCCCTAAGGTTGATCTTCTATTTAAAATTAATACAACATAATCTGGATCCATGTAGGCTTTCAGGCACAACTTCATAGCTTGTTTGAATAACAACCTTTATCGAATATTCATTTAAGGTAGTACATGATTCAATAAATAGCTTAAAGATGAGTGTATTTGGGATTGTGCATAAATTGACTAACAATGCTCACAACATATGCAATGTCTAGTCTAATATGTGTTAAGTAAATTAATTTGCCCACTTGTCATTAATACATGGCACAATCTACAATCCTATCCTCCAAGGCCTCTGCTAATTTATGGTTTGGGGTTGTCCACTAGCTTGCATCCAAGTTTCTTGGTTTCTTTAAGAAGATCAATAACATATTTTGATGGTGAAATAAAGATACCCTCCTTGGAATGAGCCACATTGACTCTTAGGAAATAATTTAATCTAACAAGTTCTTTAATCTCAAATTCTCTAGTTAAATACTATCAAAGAGCCTCATTTTCTCTGGATCATTACTAATCATAATAATATCATCCATATACACCAACAAAGTTATCACTCTCTTTAAAGTCAAATGCTTAATGAACAAAGCATGATCACCTTGACTTCGTTTGTATTTCATGGCAAACATCACTTTAGAAAATCTCCTAAACCATGTTCTTAGAGATTGTTCTAAGTCATATAAGGCTTTCTTTAATTTTCAAGCATTGGGTCCACCAAGACTTTTGCAAAATCCTAGAGAAATTTCCATATAGATATCTTCTTCTAAGTCCTCATGCAAAAATACATTTTTTTTACATCAAATTGTGGTAAGCTCCAACCAAAATTAGCTACTAATGATAATAACATCCTTATGATATTTATAATAGCTATGAGAGCAAAGGTTGCTCAGTAATCAACCTCATAGGTTTGTGTTAGCCTTTTATTACTAACCTAGTCTTATATCTTTCTAGTTATACTTTATTATGTATACCCATTTACACCCAAATGGTTTCTTCCTCTAAGACACCTCTGCTATTTCCCATGTTCTATTTTTCTCTAAGGTCTTCATCTTAAACCTCATGTCTTGTCTCTAATTCTCATTATTTAGTGCCTCGAAAAGGTTTTGTGGAGTGATGATGGTGTACAAATGAGTGAGAAAATTTTTATGGGAGTGGAAGAAGTTATCAAAAGACATAAATAATGACAACAGATGTTCTTAATGGTAATGGTTAAATCAAGATCATTGTCAACATTTGAAGTACTAGGAGAGATAGAGCTATTACCTAGCCTTAGTTCAGACTCTTGAGTATACATGGGTTCAATGGTAATTGTTCTTCTTGTTGAGTAAACTTACAATGGTTTTATAACAATAGTTTCTAGACTAATGTTAGTAAAAGGATCCAATTCATTTTTTTTAAAACTGGTTTAATTCAAGCATTGTGGCATTAGGAAAAGATTAGATCATGTAGTCTATGTCTCCTGAGTCAATGACCCAAGAGCCAATGAAGGATAAATATGAGGCCCTTAAAGTATGAGAAATAAAATATTGCCTTAAAGTATGAGAAATAGAAGACTTGCTTGTTTGTGCCAAAGAAGACATAATTATTTATTCAGAGTACCAAAAAAATATCTTAGCCTTTCTATCTCTTCTTTGTTTAGTTCTCCCAATTCTTCACTATTGAAACTATGTTTTTCTTGAGGGCCTCCTTCAAAATTTGCCATAATTTCTTGATTGTGATTTTTCCATGCTTTATTTTCCCTATTCTAATCCAAGTTTTAAGGTTTTCCATTAAGTTTCCTATACTTCTCTTTGGTGTTTTAGGGCTTCTAGTAGTAAGTACACTAAAGTCCTTCACGATTGAGAATTTTCAACTTATCAAGACGCCCAGTTTCTCTAGCAAGATTTAAGTTGAATTTGTTTGGCATTATAGCAACCATGGAAAAACCATGAATAAAATATGGTTCAAGCATCACACCTCTCTGATTTTCTTTAGCACAAATGATGGAGATGATTTCATTCATGGCTAGAGGCTCCTCTTTTCCTAGAACTTAGACCCATACTTGGTTAAACTATAAATTGGGCCTAGCAAGAAATTCAAAAATTCATTCTTTTTCTATAATTTTTTTTAGCACTATTGCATCTTCACGGCATTTAATTTGAATGTTATGGTAGTAGTCAATTTCCTATCACAAATTCTTCATAATATTGGCAAGTTTAATTACAAATCTAGTTCCTTATTTTATAGTTGAAATCTTCACCTTGATTTGAAAATTTGAGTAGAATCTCATATCTTTGAATAGGTTTGTGGAATGGCTTTGTAAACCTCCCTAGTTGTTGTAAAAAACATACATGTTCCACTAATTTTAGGGGACATTGAATTCCATAACCAAGACATGATCATAGAATCCTTTTCATTCCAACTCTAAAATTTTAGATTTCCAAGTTTTAGTCCTATGCCAATTAAATGGTTCAATTTTCCTTTACCCTTTAGGGAGGTTCACACTAACTAAGAATATTGAAGATGATTCTTCTCAATAAGGTGCTAAGTAGCTTGGAAGTTCTACAATTCCCTCGTGGTTTAGCTTAGCAGCGCTTTGAATATCGCCTTAATAGAACTCTGGTAGTAGAAGTGTGGTTCAATATTTCAAACATAATAGTAGTGATGAATGGAGACAAAATGAATAATAAATAAATCAACAATGAAACTCAAGAAATCAAAACACCACAAAAAACTTCAAGTAAGGATAGGTAGCACTCAAAGTTTTCACCAAGCATACAAAGAAACCAGAGAAAGCTTTGATACCATGTGAAATTCTAAATTAAAATCAAGAGAAACACACACACACACACACACACACACACACACACACACACACACACACACATATATATATATATATATATATATATATATATGTATGTATGTATGTATGTATGTATGTATGTATTAAACCAACTTCAATGTGTATTATTATTATCTATTTTACCTTTTTTTTTCATATTTATGTAATTTTCATAATTTTTTGTCTTAAAAAGATTTTTTTCCAAATTTTTGTTCAATTTTTTTTATATTTCCTAATATTTCTATAAAACTCAACTATTGATATTTTCACAATTTATGATATTTTAATCCTTGATCATGATGTCATAATTTTTTTTTAGTTACAGTCTATAGAAACCATAAGATTATAATTTCTTTCATAGCTTAAAATACATGGAAATTTTGCTAAAAGTGTGATCAAAATCAATTTTTTAAATGAATGTCATAAAGAAAAATTATATATGAAACAAATCATGGGTTATAAAGTAAAAGGAAACAAAAATAAAGTTTTGAATTGTACAAAAGCTTTGTATAACTTCAAGTAGTAACGGGTCAAGATCATGGAATAGTATTTTGATAGATATTTTCAATATAGTATTCTTACTAAATATCCTGTGACGATGTGCTTTACACAAAGAAAATAAAAATATGAAATACTTAATTTTTACCAAAAATTATCTAAGCACGGAAGTGCGAGATAGAGGAAAACATCCAAAGCAAGATTACATCAAAAGGGATCTAAACTAATCTAAACTAAAACATGAAGAAATCTAAACCCTAAAAATATATCAAAGAGGCCTTAAGACAAACCCCTCTCCAACTGCAAAATGGGATATTTATACCATTCCAAGGTTGCCTTAACGTGGAGACATGTTGAGGAATTTTAATCCCAAAGATTTAAAGGATATGAGAAAATTTCCAAAAAAAAAAAAAATGTGTCCAAGCATAAACAATTATTTTAATAGAGATGGTGCCACCCTTACAAAAGCATTGCACCCAAAGTGGCAATAAGCAAAGGGGAGGTTGCAAATTTGGGCACCATGGGTCATCATCCCAAGATGGAAAATGGCATTGTGCATTCTCTCCTCCTCCCTTTCCCCCCTCCCCCCCTCCCTCCTCTCTCCTTCCTTCCCCTTCCTATTTCATGTCCTTGTACTCTTCTCACTCCATTTCAATACTTTGACTAAGCTCCTTTACATGCACTCATTCACTCAAACTAGTTGCTAGACTATAAAAAATAGAGAAAAAAATGTAAGAAAGTTAGAACATATGAAAGGTAGCACAAATTTGACTGATTGGACAATACAATTGATGCAAATATCACACAGAATTTGATTTCTACTTTACTGTCCCAACAATATTTGACATCAATCAATGTGTTTGTTAGGTAATTTGACAAAATTTTAATAAAAAAGCTTAACATGCTATAAGAAAAACCAATTGAGATCTAAATGGACCATAAATTAGCATCTACATTGGCAAAAAACATGAGGTTCCATGATCAAAACAAAAACATTGACAAAAGATATCCTTTCTTAAAAAAATGCATAATGAAGAAGTAAGTGGAATTGAAGAACCTTGGTACTCACGATTAAATTTTTGACATATTCGTAAAAGTATGAATATTTAGTAAGTCCATTGTGCTAATTGATTTTTATATTAATTGTGGAGACAAATATTATAATATATATTAAACTTTTTAATGTTACTTTAACTCCATTGATTGATGGTCCGAGCATATTTTTACTTGGCTTTTTTACTTTGATTATAGAAACTTGAATATGGAAATGACAAAGTTTATGCTATAAATTAATAAATTTACTATAAAATATTGATACAACTACAAAAACAATCATGATCCCAAAACATATGCATTGTAAAAAACTAATGCATTAATTATTTGTGCAAAAGCAAAGTTCTCAATTTGCAAGCAAAATATTTGTTCTCTTGTAAATTAAAAAAATGTTATATGACAAAACGTTACCATGAGCAATAAGTCGTCTTCAGAAACATGTTGAACGCGAAGAGTCTTTGGTATCTCAAGACAATCTGGAATTGATGTCCTCATTACAAAATTCCAACTGGAATATATTCAAACTAAAATCATTTAAATTTGGCCCTTGGAAACTTCCAACAAGAATTAGAACAAGAATGTGAATTCTTAATTACCATAAAACAAAGGACTCTGACTAATCAAATATCAATTATTTAAGAATGTGTAATAATAGTAATCTTCTATTATGAAATGTATACATTAGTCAGTGTTGGAAAGTAACTCAAATTTCTAATTAATATATACTCACATCTATGAAGAATATTATATAGAAGATCTCCTATGTTGCTATGTTATTACAATATTATAGTTTTTTTTTTATATAGGATAAGGAAAGTTACTAGGAACATCTCTATAAATATTCTAGGTCATAAGGAGGAAAAAGAAATAAGATGAAATGGGTTTGTCTACATGCTAGATAGAGATATGAGAAAGAGTAGAAGACACCTAATGAAATGAAGGCTCAAGGTTCAAGATGTAGATATAAGGAATAAAGAAATATGAGATTTTTTAGGACTTAACATTGGTATATAAGGAACAAAGGTTCAAGATCTGTAATATTCTCTATAATATAGTAGAATGATTTCTCTTATTAGTAGATATAGGAATTGTTTTTAAACTATGCTAAAACCTTTTATTCCTTTGTGTGTTTTTTATTTTATCTTTATATTCTAACACTAATATATCAGCACTAAAGCTTTCACTAGTATGACAAATTGGTGTCAAAGCTCAAATTGAGAATTCTAGAAGAAGCAAAGAGACCAAAACACAAAAGAAGATTACAAAGGAATTTTAGTTGAAGGTAGAGTCAGTTGTTCTCTCATCAAAATGTGATACAAGAAATGTGTTTTCGTTATCCAAGATAAGCATAGTTTCTCCTGCACACTTATTCCATCTTAAAAGGTAGAAATGATGAAGTGTTTGAATGATTTAAATCTATAGCACATGACGGGATCATGGCACATGACAAGACTGTGATGCACAAGGGTAACAATGATATTTTAGGAGTGTGGCGCACAATGGAAGTTATGATATATAGTAAGGATTTGATTCACATATGTTTATTAAAGTGTGTATCAAAGATAGATAAAAGATAAACTTGATAGAATTTGATCAAGATGATAAAGAGTTCAGATTTCCTTTTAAGATGGTTCTAGTTAGTACTAGATTAGTGTTTGAGTTAATTAAAAGAAAGCCAATATGCTTTGTACATTGCATCAAATGAAAAAAAAAGAAAAAGAAAAAGAAAATTAGTACACTCTTTGCATGATTTTAATGCTCTTTGGTTGAGAAATTTCTAGACTCATATTAAGGCAAAAGCATTTATAATGTATACGAATATAAATTTTAGTAACTTCTAGTGAAGTGATCTTTCTAAATAAGAGAGTAGTATTTAATAAATAAAATAAACCTAGCTCATTAAAAACCACAAAAGTATCCTACACGAGCTCCCACTAGAAAGAACTTTTCAATTCCAAAATCTTGTACTTGAAAGTGTTTTGGAGTTTGAGTGCAATAGACAACACTTTAGAGCACTTCAAGAATCAAAAAGAACTTTTGGCTAGACCAAAAGTTGCACCAAAATGGTGCTCAAATTTGAAGGATGCTCAATGTGGAATTATTTAGAGTCAGATACAAATGGTTATATATAAATGAAGCGGATTGGCTAAGGTTTTGTTCAAGGTGAAATATTAATTATTTTATTGATTTTGAAAGGTTCATTTGATCCTAACTTGCAATTAGGACTTGAACCATAACTTGAGAAGAATTGAATCATAATATAAATTTGAATATGTACTTAATGCTCAACCAAGGAAGTAATGCTTTTTGTTAATTGTTGACAACATTGAAGCTCAAAGGTACAGGACTACAGTGAGGAAATTGGTAATGCTTATATATATATTATGCATTCTGTTAGTAACATTCAAACTTTATTACCTGTCTATCAATATCACTTCAGCATCCCTTAATTTAGGAAAGAAAAAAAAAGGCTTAGAATCTGCATCAGAAATTTGATTTCCCTGTCAAGCAGTTAAATTATGCGTTAAAAAAAAGAAAAAAAAAAAAAACCATGTCTTTTATCTCTTTATGTAATATAAATAGGATGAGGCTACCAACTTATATGAAAAAGATGATAATTTTTGTATTACCCATCCAAGAGAAATTGAAATGTCAACTTGTGTTCCCAAAGGCATCACACCAATTAGCGGTGTCGGATGGAGTTCCATATCACAGAATGCTTGTAAAACCCGATTTGTTGTAGCATCGCCACCAAAAACCTGGTGAAGCATACATATATAGTCATTATGACGAGTTAATTGAGAGAAACCCAACTGCATATATCTTATATATATGTTATAATAAAATAACATTTACCAGTATCTTTAGTACATCTAGAAGGTTTATGATTTTTTGTTCTTTTCTTTTTAAACAATCTAATAGATTATTGCATAGAATAAAAGAAAAAAAAATGATATAATAATTAATGAACTTGTTTAATATTTTATTAGAATAAATAATTATTCAATTAGAGAGAATTCTCCATTTTTAATTTCACTCGTATCATATTTACTTATGTCATTCAAATAATTTTAATAAAAGAGCTCAACATCTAAACAGAAAGTTGGGGGAAAGCTTTTAGGCCGTTAGAATTCTTAAGAGCCGAAGCCCAAATTGGGGCCAATTGAGTCACAATTCCCAGGTGCGTTTTGAGGGTACAAAGGAAGGCTTATAATTGAAATTTGAGACAAGATTAAATCTTAAAGATCACAACTACTCAACTTACCAATATCCTCACTCTGTCTACAACCTCAGAATCGCTTCTCAATCCGAAATACAGACGAATGAGATGTAATGGCAATTGAGGAACAACCTCTGAAATGTCAGGAACCTGAAAAGTAAAGTTATTCAAAGCAGCACTAAAACAAATCCTCTGAATCAATCTTGAGGGTGCTTTAAAATCTAACCATTTTCATTGGCCGGAAGATGCTACGAAGAGATAGGAGCAAATCGTTCCCCTGATTGGGTGGCCGGAAGATGCTACGAAGAGATAGGAGCAAATCGTTCCCCTGATTGGCATCGTCTTTGGGGTTGATCATTACATAAAATACTAGTGGTTTGCCATTTCCTATTAACTCAAGTAAGTGCCTGCGACTGCCACAGTTAATACACGTTTAGTATATGAAAATAGGAATTGGAAAGCCATGAGTATGGTTGAATGCCCCAGGATCATTAGAGTAGATGATTTAAAGAAACATAAGAATCCCTCACTTATCTTAAGGATTATCAAACAACAAAATAAAATATACTCGCCTTTTCAAAAATTTATTAAATAATACGCCATATATATCTTCCATTTTTAACATTTCAATATTAAGTATATTTTATTTATTTTAATATAAAATTAAAATATTAATACATTTATATAAACTATGAGAAAATGAATATTATTGATTTTAATTTTTTACATGTATTTTAAATTTCTAAAAACAATATTTTTAATTCAATAAAATATAAATTATATATTTATAATATCATCTATTCAATCACAATTCAACCGCTCAACTATAAATGAGTAAAATTTCAAATTCAATACTTTTAAAATATTATTTATAAATTGAAGTAATTCAAAACAAAATTCAACAAAAGAGGCAAAAATTCTTTTTGTTATGTATGTAAACACAATTCTTAGAAATTTTAGAAAATGAAATAAAAAATTTTAAAAGATAGTTTAAAAAAAAATATATCGTATGTGAATAATCAAATATTTTTTATTGAAAGGATAATTTTTTTAAAAAAATTATAGATAAATACTGAAAAAATGTATCAAAATAGTTATTTTGACATTTCTAATTACTTCTTTTGTAAACCCATACACTTCTAAGTCATCTTCAAGAATAATAATGTTCATAATTAACTAAAAATATATGTCGTCATTGTGAATGCTAATGAAGCAAAATTCTATATTTTAATATAAATAATTGGATTTTAACATTCAATATAAATCATTGATTAATAAAATAAAATTTAAAAAAAAAAAAAAAAAAAAAAACTGATTAAGGAAAGTGTCAATCTCCTTAGCTTACTCATTCATCTCCTCTTACTCCATTTTCTACATGAAAAAAATTCATAAATACTTGCCCTCAATCTTATAATTTTTTTCCTATTTAAATTTTATAGTCACCATAAAATCTGAACAAAAGTTTTTTTTCAAATAAAAAAAAAAAGACCCCGCCGGCTTCAATAAATTCTCAAAAATCAAAGAACAAACTCAAAAAAAACTAACTAAATAAAAACAGTTACAAAAATAAAATGAAATTAATTAAAATTATAAATGAATAGACTCTAATGAAATCACTTTTGAAAAATAAAATAATCTAAAATATGATATTTCTTTTTATATATTTTGTATTATTATTATTATTTTTAAAGGAAGAAAGAGATAATTGCATCATTTACACATAATTTAACCCATTCCTTTAATACGTTATTTGGTAATTGATTGCTTATTTATATATAAAATCTAGAGTATTAATCAATACATTATACTGTAAACAAGTTCTTATTTAAATCTCAAAAAATCTTAAATATATATATACCAACAATGTGATTAGTATATGAAAAATGTGAAAATATGAAAATAGCAACCTACTTAAAAATCATGTGACCATCATAAAAAATATTAAATTAGAAAGGTGGTATATAAAATCAAGCTGAAAGCATAGAAACTTACTCCCCTCCATAGACTCGGTTCTCCATAATTGTGAAGAACGTTGTTGCAGCTAACGGGAGACCATGAGAATGGTATATCATTTCATCCTTCATTTTCACCATAGTGGGATGCCCCATTGGAAGCAAATCTAGATTCCTATTAATAATGAGTTGCCAAATATCCTGATTGGAAAAGGGCTGCATACGATATAAATTATTGGGCCCAACCATCCTCTTAGCCACACCATGGAGTCTGGTTGTAATGATGATGACTCTACTCTGATTTGATTTGTTACACCACTGGAGTCTCTCCTTTAACCTGAAGTACCAGTCCAGCTTGATATCCCAAATTCCATCAAACACTAATAAATAACTCTTACTCCACAATGCTTTGCAGAGGGCCTCCAATAGCTCCTCCTCCTCCACCTCCACACTATCTCTTTGCCCACCATCACACTGCTTCAGCATAGCCTTGAGAATCTTCTTAAAATCTATTTCTCCTTTCTGTATCGCTTGTAAGTTGATCCAAATTTTGGAGCACTTAGAGACATGGACGATACGACTGTAGTCGAAAACTGTTCGGGCCAGAAGGGTCTTACCGCAACCCCCAATCCCCACAATTCCAATTTCCTTACTAAATCCTTCTCCATCCAATTCACTTGTACCCAGAACCAATTTTTCTATATTTTCTAATTGGTCTCCAAAGTAATAACTGTGTATCGTTGGTCCATCAATTGATAAAGAGCCAGAAGAAGAAGAAGTTGTGGCTACATCCGTGACGGCAGAAAGGGAAGTCTGCTCTGGTACTACCGGGTGGCTTGTAGCAACAAACAGCTTTTTCTTGATGTGAATCAGCTTCCTTTTTGTTTTGCACAGAAACCATAGCTCAGGCAGAGAGTAGTGGCCTTGCCCTTGCCCTTGCTCTTGCCCTTGCCCTTGCTCTTGCTCTTGCCCTTGTGAGGAATCCTTGTTGATTTTCATTTTGCGCTTCTCCAGGAAGAGGATGCAGTCGGACAATGCAATGCTGAGGTCGTAAAGACAATCCTTCATTCCTGTCGACGGCTTGATGCTTTTAGCTTTCAGAACCTCTCGAATTTGTAGAAAATAAGAATGGAGGGGGATGTCATGAGGTGGAGGGTGTTCCTCCTCTGCTTCTTCCAATTCATCCATGAATTTGTTCTTCAAAAACTGAAGAATATCTGCTGACATTTTGGCTGTAAAAACCTAATCTCCCAACTCTCACAATTAATATTTGCTTACATCGGCGTAAGGCTTTTCTTGTTCAAATGAAGAGAATTTCTTGTGGTTGAAGGAAACGGACAAGAATCCGAAGTAGAAAGAAAGAAAAAGAAAAGGAAGGAAATTAAAGCAAAAGAAAGAGATTTATGCCGATACTTACTTGTTTGACACTCCAAACTACATGGAATTCCCATTGGTGATGATGCTGGGAATTTGGAGGATGATTTTTATATGGGATTAGGGATTGTATTAGGGATGACAATGGGCAAGTCTAAGATGAAGATTACGATTTTTCAATAAAAAAATTGTTTGACAACTTTTTGTGATAATTTATTTAAATTAATAAAATTATATTTATTATTGATCTAATCAAAATAATTTTTGTAATATTATATTTTTTTAAAAAAATTATATTTTGGTTAATTGTCCAAAACCTAATCTCCATCGGCATAAGGGTTTTCTTGTTCAAATGAAGAGAATTTCTTGTGGTGTAAGGAAAAGCATCCAAAGTAAAAAGAAAGAAAAAGAAAAATGAAGGAAATTAAAGCAAAAGAAAGAGGTTTATGCTGATGCTTACTTGTATGACACTCCAAACTACATGGAATTCCCATTGGTGATGATTCCGGGAATTTATTTCCAATTTAATTGTTTTTTTTTCCATAATTTATGTCAATTTACATATATATATTTGTGTTTGAAGTTTACAAAATTAATCTTAAAATTATATAAAATGTAAAATGTAAATTATTTTATTGGTATTTCAATTTAAAAACAAAAAAAACAAAAAAATTTAACAAAATGTATGTGAAAATATTTTGTCCAATATTTCTATAAAATATAAATGAAAATAGTATTATCGATGCAATCCTATGTTTCTCACTTTATTGTATTCCTTATAAATGAATTTTTATTTATTAAGCTTTCAAATTTATTGTGACCCACCAAAATATACCAAAAATAGTATTTATATACCAATTAAGATTTTTTTTTTTTTGGCTAAACGTGACAAAAAATTTAAAATAGTATTTAACTCACCTATCAACCATAGTTTGACAAATGAAAAACATACCAAAGTTGAGTGGAGGATATCAAAGAGGAAGGTTTGAGAATGGAGTGATGAATGAGAAATTTGAAGAATTTTGTGGTGATCAATACATTCCAAAGTTGAAGATTTAATTGTTAAAATAAGAAAATTTATTTATTAAATCATATTATTTTTTCAATATTTAAGGAAATCATTGGACCAACTTTCGATCCCATATTGGGAAGGCCAGATAACACAAAATACCGATTATTAATTTATTTTATTATAACTTCATATGAAAAATTATAACAATAGTAAAAGAATGTAAAATGAGAAAGATACGAAGAATAATGTGAGAAATGAACAAAAAATGTGAGAATTCTTCATACCCTCTTCCAATTTTTTATTATTTTTATTTTTAATTTCCGTCAATTCTAACTTAGTTCCTATTATTAAACTATTTTATTGTCATTTCAAGTAACAAAAAAAAAAAAAAGCTTAAAGTTATTAAAATTGTGAAATTGTAATCAATCTTAAAGATGAAATTCATGAGGATCCATATATCAATGGTAGTTCTAACCATGATTCACAATTTATTTATGAAAAAGTTTAATGGTATTTCAAATGAAGAAGCGTGCAAATAGGAATTGAATTGTACAGATGAAGCAAAAACATTTTACAACATATATGCTAAAACGATCGGATTTAGTGTTTAGAAAGATGATTTGAAACGTGATAAGAATGGAGGTATTATATCTCCAAAGTGGGTTTGTTCTAAAGAAGGACATCGATTGGCCAAATGTTTTCCAAATGAAAATCGACAATGTGAGCCAAGATCATTGGCTAGAGTTGGTGTGAAGCTTCATTTTGTATTGGTGTGGACCTTGTATTTCAGCTCAATGTATTCCCACTCGATGACGAAACTCATTTTTTTTTTTCATTTATTTGGCAAAAATTTGATTTTTAGAAAAAGACTTGGAGTTGTCACTTATTTTTGTTTTATTTTTTTAAAGGGGAAACAAAATAATAAAGAAAAACCCTAAGTGTACTCCTTATTTGGAAAAACAAGTCTGTGAAAAATCGAGTCGGGGTTCGGGAGTCAGGTTACTTATCAGGAAGGTACAGTAAAGACCATAGCACCCCTCTAAGTCCTTAAAAACGGGTCTCTACTAATAAAGTGAAGCGAACATGACAATTGGTAAGAAAATCAATGGATACCAAAGTTATCACAAATTAGAAGCAAGTCATGACAATGAATAAATAAACAAAGTGAGAGCGAGAGCGTACCTTGGTAGCAGTTAATAAAGCGCTATCATGAAACATAGTTAGTGCGCAATAACAAATATAAAATATATCCCATGCATGTCAAAGATCAGAACAAAAACCAAACAATATTCATTAGGCATAGCAATTAACAATTAGAAGAGAAATCTCATATGTAGGGCCCCCACTAAAGCCCAATTTATCTTGCATGAATTGGTCTCACAAATTTCATTATTTTGGAATTATGAAAAAAAAAATTCATTCTTACTTATGAAAAATCGAAAGAAATGGAAGATTATTTGAAAACCGGAGTGGAATTAAAACTGTTTCTAGAGAAAACTGGATTTTTGAAATTTATTTGGAAATTGGAGTCTCGAAAATTATTTGAAAATTGGAGTCTTGGGAATTAAATTTAAGAATTGGAATTTTGGAGATTAAATTTGACAGAAATTGGAATTTTTAGAATTATATGAGAATTGAGGTTTTGAAAGTTAAATTTAAGAATTGGAGTTTTGGAAATTAAATTTGGGAGAAATTGGGAGTTAAAAAAAATTGTTTGAGAATTGGAGTTGTGAAAATTAAATTTAAGAATTGGAGTTTTGGAAATTAAATTTGAAAGAAATTGGAAGTTAAAAAAAAAAAATTGTTTGAGAATTGGAGTTTTGAAAATGGAACATTTTATAAAAAAAAATTAAATTTAGAAATTGGAACTTTAGAGAATTATGTAAAGATAGAATTTAAAATAAATAAATAGATAAATAGAATAATAATAGTAGTGAAAATAATAATGATTAAACGAGTAAATATGAAAATTGGAATTTTAGAAATTGGGAATTAAATTTGGGAATCGGAATTTTGAAGAATTATTTAAAGATGAAATTTTAAAAAATAAAAATAAAAATAAATAAATAAATAAAATAATAATAATAATAATAATGAAAATAATGATAATTAAATAAATAAATGTGAAAATTGGAATTTTGGAAATTAGAAATTAAATTTGGAAATCAGAATTTTGAAGAATTATTTAAAGATGAAATTTTTAAAAATAAATGAATAAAATAATAATAATAATAATGAAAATAATGATGATTAAATAAGTAAATGTGAAAATTGGAATTTTAGAAATTGGAAATTAAATTCAGAAATTAGAAAATTGGAATTTCGGAAATTGGAAATTAAATTTGGAAATCAAAATTTTGAAGAATTATTTAAAGATGGAATTTTTAAAAAATAAATAAAATGATAATAATAACAAAAATAATAATGATTAAATAAATAAATGCGAAAAATTGGAATTTCAGAAATTGAAATTAAATTCGGAAATTGGAAATTAAATTCGGAAATCGGAATTTTGAAGAATTATTTGAGAACGGTATTTTGGGAAAATTAAATTTTGAAGATTGGAATCTTGGGAAATTATTTTGAGAATGGAATTTCGGGAAATTAAAGAAATTGAAATCTTGAAAATTTATTATGAGAATGGGATTTCGGAAAATCAAATTTCGAAAGTTGGAATCTTAAAAAATTATTTTGAGAATGAAATTTCAGAAAATTAAATTTCAAAAATTGGAATCTTGAAAAATTATTTTGAAAATGGAATTTCAGGAAATTAAAGAAATTGAAATCTTGAAAGTTTATTATGAGAATATGATTTCGGAAACTTAAATTTCGAAAGTTGGAATCTTAAATAATTATTTTCGGAATGGATTTCGAAAATTGGAATCTTAAAGAATTATTTTGGGTATGGAATTTCGGAAAATTAAATTTCGAAAATTGGAATCTTGAAAAATTATTTTGAGAATGGAATTTCGAAAAACTAAAGAAATTGAAATCTTGAAAATTTATCATGAGAATGGGATTTCGGAAAATTAAATTTTGAAAGTTGGAATCTTAAAAAATTATTTTGGGAATGGAATTTCGGAAAATTGAATTTCGAAAATTGGAATCCTAAAAAATCATTTTGAGAATGAAATTTTTATAAGAGGCGATTTAGGAGGATGATACGTGGCTTGACGAAAGGTGGCCATGCATAGCCAAACACTCCAACGTGTGCTTTATTTTACAATATCAAATTCAAATCAAGCTTGTGGACCCCATCCCAAAATTCATTTCTCCATGTATTAAAGCTTATTCCCATCTTTATTGTGCTAGCCCCAGTACGTAGCAAACCCATTTTCATGTTGAAAAAAATATCATACCCACACCAACATGCCATTTTCCAATGCATATATCTATCATACTCACATCATAAACCCATTTTTTATGCATATTCAATGAGTGAATCTTATACTTGGGATGTGGTTTGTGAACGACAAAGAGACCCATCTTATGTTTCTAGAGAGAGAAGAGTGGTGACGGGAATGCAGAGATGGGTATGAGGGATGAAAAAAAATGGAGATGGCCATGCACTTGGGACTTCATGCACGTGGAGAATGGGAGGGAAAGGAACCAAAAGTAAGCTAGGTGGTGGGCATGAAAGGTGGAAGGGTGGTGAGATGAGAAAGGTGGTGAATATGAAGGCGACCACGTGCATGGGATTGGTGTTAAGTGTAGCCACGGGTAGTGAGAGAAAGTGAGAAAATAGGTTTAATGGGTATGGGAAAAAATGGAAATGCATAGGGGGCATGAAGGACGGGTATGGAGATAGGTGAATGGGGAATGAATGGGAAAGGTGGTAGATATGGTGTGAGGGAAAGTGGGCATGATAGGTACGGCGGGTGTGAAGCAATGGGTTTGATGGAGGATAGGATGGATGAGAGATGAAAGGTGAAGTGGGTTAGAGAGTATTAAAGATATGGTGATATGCATGGAAGGTTAGGAAAGATGAGGTGGTGAGCTTAGGGGTGGGTATGGTTACGGGCATGGTGATGGGCATAATGGAACATGTGGGATGGAGATGAATGGTGGAGACATTTGCAAAGGCTTGTGTGGCCATGCATGGTCATGCAAAGGTGGGGGGAATGAGCTTAATGGGTACGGATATGAGTGTGCTGGGGCGTGACGAGTGATTAATGGAGCGTGATGATAAATGGAGAAAAAGGGTAAGAGAAGGGTGAAGGATGGAGTGGGTTGGAGGGTTTGGGATGATAAGAACGGTGGTGAATGCAATGGGTGAGTTGGAATGGTGCTGACAAAATGGATGAAGTCATGCCACCTGGCTTCAAGTTTCATCCCACGAACAGCATATTGTAAAAGAGAGTTTCCTGCTCCTATTGAGTTTGATGCCCCATAATGAAAAGCCTCAACTGACATGTTTGCATGGACATTGAATGGGAACTATACACAATCAAAACACCCATTCAATGCAGCCACATGAAACCCCCATCATAACTACATTTCTTTTAAGAAATTCCTTGATCCCCACCATGCTCATGACATATTCAAGCTCTTTCTTGTCAGTACTGCCATCCCATGGTCTCACATCCCAGGGTGTGGTCCCAAATCCAAAAATGCGCAAACACCAGGAGCAAAGAGAAAATTGCAAAAACAGGGCATAAATGAAGGAAATGAGATGAACCATTAAAAATCACACTTCATGCTTTAATCAGTGGACTCAAATGCATGTGGCTTAACCCAAAAAATGTCTAAAAAAAACCAAGATACGAAAAGATTTTCAAATATGAAACAGCCACTCAAAGTACAGTTAGATCATCTTTGAATAAGAAAATGGAGAAACAGGAAATGGAACTACAATAACCAGATCAAAGCAAACTCACAAACAATGTAAAATGATCACATGAATAAGATATGAAAGAAGGATGATGACATAATGAACGAGGAACCTCAAACAATCTTACTAGGTAATGCTTCTTTCAAGCCAGAGTTTTTTTAGCTCCAAACCAACTTCCCTTTTCCTTTTCCAAGTTCCCACCCCTGCTGGCTAAAAAAATCCACCCAGCAAGCTTCACTCCCCTTTTCCAAAAAATGTCTCCCTCTAAGCTCAGGCTCTTTTCCCTTGAGTCCTAAAAACGCTCCTCACTCTCTCAGTAACAGACATGCTCCCTCTGTCCTAGCCACCCGTTCCTCTCCAGTAGCTTTTCTTTTTTTGTTTAGTTGTGTCCCCTTCTTTTCAAATAGTTGTGTTCTTTTTTCCTTTTGCTTCCTGTCCCATCTGGCTGCTCAAAAACAGCTCACTTGTCAGCCATTTTCCTTCACCTTCAATCCTCTTTAGCTGCCCAAGAATGGCTCAACCTCGGGGTGGTAAGCGGGAGAAAAGATGGGGAAATAAGAAAAAAAAAAAAAAAAAAAACCAAAGAAGTCTTCCCTATCTGAGGGGGTCTACAGTTGGGTTTAATATAAAATTGGAAAAGTGGATTGTTGACCATGATTACGTTTGTTCCAATTGATACACAATTTCTTTAGTCTCATCAAATACTAAGTAATTCAAATAAGCCTCAACTTCATGCAAAGAGTAAAGTTGGTTTTAAAACCAGTCAAATTATGAATTATATAATTGAATGGTGTTTTTTGCATAAAGGAGTGTGAATTCCAAATTTACTTGAAGTAATTCTTTAAATTTTTTAAAAGTAGTTTTTAAAAATTGGTCAAATGCCTATTTGATGAAGAAAACTCTCTTTTCCTCTTATTTATGTAAAGAGAACACTTTTTGTAAGGTAGTGGCTTTTTTATTTTATATTTTTTTAATTCTAAATAAAATTGAATTTAACTTAATTCTAAATAAAATTTAATAGTATTAAGTTATTTTTTATTATTTTATTTCTATTAAGTATTAATAGGGTGAGAGTTATATTAAGATTATGTTTTAATTGTTTCAAAAAGTAGTTTTTACGATTCAATAAAAAACTAAATACTTTGTCTATTTCTATTTAGTAAAAAAAAATTAAAATAAATAATAAGTAAAAAAAAACAGATAATCTAAAGTTTGAAAACAAATTAGATTTAACATTAAATTAAAGAAACAAACACCACCTAACTAAAATCCCCTATAACATGTTGATGTTTATCAGTTCACATATTATTCCATGGAGTGAGAACTACCCATAAGAATTTCCAGTATGTTTTCACATTTTTAATGAACATATAGTGATGGCACCTCTAAAATCCAATGGGTGATATGTAAATATAGCAAACTTCCCAAGGAAGAAAAGAGATTGAAATGACTCTGATAAACTATTCACCTTTTTCCTTCAATTACTTTCCACTTTCATTGTCAAACATCAATCTTGTTAGAAACCGTTTTGTATTTTTAATAAAATAAATTTTTTTTTTTAAATTGTGGCCCATTTAAATATTATTTTCCCTAAAATAAATGAAATGTGAGGTCACATCTCTTATGGAGTAACCACCCATGTCTTCAAACGTGAGACATATTACTCGGTTGAAAACTACCCTAAGTTTTCTTTGATGGGAAGAAGATAAAAGAAAATATAAATATACAGTATTGATTTCAAAAGTGGGAAAAAAGGTTCTCTGGTCTACAAGAATAAGTTTGTGAGTTCCATCAGTGTATGGACATAAGATCTTGCAAGGACTAGCCAACTAATCCCTATTTTGTGTGAATCTGATTGTCATGGTTGGAAGTACAATCTTGAATTTTCATTTTATTACTTGCCAAAATGCGAGGTTTGACACGACAATCTTCAGCACCATGGAGGATTATCAGAGGTACAAGTAGAAGTTCGCTCAGAGGAAAGTGGTTCTAGGGAGAAATATCAATTTCTCCCAACTACAGCATTTCGGGTTTGAGGGTCTCTTTAGTCGGATGGGTGGCTGCCAGTAGTGACGATTTTGGAGCCAATTTTCCCGACTCTGGTGCGTGTATTCTATTTAAGGGCCACATATGGACTAGGTGGCCCACTTATTTCCACCATTAGAAGAGTTGACATTCAGCTGGACCCGGAGAGTATCTACCGTATTTTTTACATTGCTCCAGTCGGACTCAAGGTGTACGAGTCCAATACTTGGCCTACTTTGCCTAGTTTCGAGCCTAGAGAGACCATTCAGAGGATGTACGGACTGGCAGACACCCAGGGGATGGGCAAACCATTAGCTCACAGCCTGACCGTGTCTAGCAGAGTACTACACCACATGATCTACTTCATCTTGCTACGACGAGGCGGATACCAAGACGAGGTCTCTTACCTTGAGGCCTCATGGACTCGATTCTGACGGGGAGACAGATTCACTTGGGGTATTTGATGATGATGCACATGATTTCATGTTGCGAGAGCTCAACCCACGTGTTCCCCTATGACCGCTTCCTCACTAGAGTATTCAAGGATGTTAAGGTCGATTTGAGAAGAGAAAGATTTTGAGGCCTCCAGCATTTACGACACTTATGATGAGCAATCCTTGGGACGGATGAAGTTTGAGAAGGCCCCCGATGGCTCCTGGATTAGGAAAGCAAAGCGACCACCAGCACAGGCCCGAGGACAGGGACAGGTGCATCTTGGAGTAAAAGAGGAGACAGAGATTCAAGAGATGGAGGGTGGGTTAGACCCTTAGAGAGGCTTTAAGTAGAGAGAGCCCGAGCTTGACATCCCTCTACTCCAGTCAGAGGGTGTTCAGTTTGAGGCCACATTTTCAGAGCCAATGATGTTTGAGCCGACATACACAATGAGACCATCTTCTCCACCATCATTCACCTAGCCTCCTCACATAGAGACATCACCTCATCAGGCACCTCATGCTCCTGATTTTGCGCCTTGGATGGATTTATTTGCTCAGATTAGCTCACTTGACACTCGCATGGAGGGGCTTGAAGTAGTCAGTGATACTCGATTCTACTCCATTGAGGATCGCATGGATCACTATCAAATTGGCTTTACTTCTCAGTTTGAGTATCTACAGTAGAGATTTGAGCGTATGGAGAATCGCATGAATCAGCAGCAGGCTGCATTTGATCATCTCCAGCAAAGGATTAAGCGCATTGAGAGTCGCCATGAGAGTCGGCATGAGGAGATGATGGCTTACCTCCGCTCCATGTTTCCACCTCCACCTTCTCAGCCGTGATTTCACAGAGACCCCATTCGTTTCTTTTTTATGTTGCCAAATGGGGAGATATATTTAGGATCTAGGAGACCTACATGCATATCATTGTCATATCATTTATTTGGATTAGGTTATATGTTTATGATTCGTGTACATTTGACTTTACCATATATCTGATATGCTATATGTTTTCATGACTTACACTGTTTCCTATTGAAAATTCGCATGTCTTGATTATCTTGGTTTTAAATTGATAAATTTTGATTGATTGATCCATGATTGGTTTGAGGGAGAGATTTTTTCTTCTCCTAGATAACCAAGGTTTATCATCATAAAAAATGGGGAGATTGTTAGCCCAATGATTCTCCTAATCAGGTTTTGATGATAACAAACCATGGTTAAGTGACTAATTGATTTAAATGGTAAAGAATCCCAGGTATAAATTTGAAAATTCATCAAAGGACCAAATGGATACAAGATCAAGACTTTTGGAAGACTTTTGATCATATGAAACAAATGTAAGATGATTGCATGGGTGCACTTAGGTTTTTCATATCTTTCCATGCATCTTTGAAAACTCGGTTTATTCTTTAAAATTACGATTTCATTAAAACTCAAGTTTTATCAAATGTACCTTAGGCAAAACGTTTCAAAATTGGCATATTAATTTACCTAAAGACCTTGCCTAAGTGTTAGAAAAGAAAAGAAGTGAAAAAGATAGGTTTTTAGGGCCAAAAGGCTTAATTGGTTGAGGCTCTGGCCAACCGACTTAACCGGTTGGGGAACCAGTCAACCGATTGCCCTTGATTGGTCGAGGTCAGGTCGAGGAATGTCAAAAACACTATCTCTCTTCCAGTAGCCTTCTCTTCCCGATTGAGGTTCCCTCCTTCCCGGTCGACCCCTAGCTTGACCAGTTGAGGCTGTTTTTTGCTTTTCTTGGCTCCTGAGCTTAGAAACCTATAAATTGAGAGCTCCACTTCATTTATGATATAGAGAACACTTGCAATCAATTGTCTACCAACTTGTTCTTATCTTAAAAGCTCTCATTTCTTTCTTAGTGCATTAAATCCTCACTTGCATCTCTTTTAGTGCACCCTTGTGAGTCATCCTAGCTTTGATTTGTATTTGAGTTATCATTGAGATAGGTTGAGGGATTCATTCTTGTAAAAATTGAGTATTAAAGCCTTCAAAAGGTTTGAATCTTGAAGAGATTGTGTAAGAGCCCATTGGAGCCGGAATCCAAGTGTAAATGATTGAAAGCTTGGTTGAAACTTCAAGCTAGTGGAACCCGCACTCGGTTAGGAGATTGAGGAGAGTGGATATAGGTAAGAAAGTGTCGAACCACTATAAAATCCTAGTTTGAATTCTCTAACTCTATCTCTTTATTTTTTATTATATTGTGCTTGAATTTGTTGTGCGGAAAAAGTTTTTGACAAACTCAATTCACCCCTCTCTTGGGTGTTTTTCTCATTTAAGCATAACATTTATTTTCTCAACTATCATTAAAGGAAAGTATAAATAGACCTTGATAGGCAACAATTAGGTCTTAATTTTTAAAAGATTGGCACATTTAAAAGATTGACCATGATCATGAGATGTACAATCAAAGTAAGTTGGATGAATGGTAAACTAAGTCTATAAACTTATTGATTTGAGTAAGTAATCATCTGGCAAATATGTTCTTGATTGACTATATTTGAACACAACAAATTTAAGCTTAATACCACTATCTAGATTAGTCCCATATCTCTTCCAAACATGTTTAAGAGATAGTGGTAATGTTTTACATTGACCTCATCCTCAATACTCTAAAGTTTAGGTTACATTAGAAGCTAGTCCTCAAAGATATTTATGAGATGTAGGCTATTGCTAGTTAAGTACAAAAAAGTCATCTTGAAAGCTAGCTAGGCTACATAAAAGTGAAAGGCATGGAATTCAATCATTGAGCTCAAGACGTGATAATTAACAATCTTATATCAAGTCATGTCTTGTCAGAGAAGACTTTGAGTCTTGTTTGGTAAAACTCATTCTTCTTTTGCACTCTAATTTTTCTTTTTTCTTTTTTCCTCCCATCACTATGCATTATTTTAACTAAAGAATGAGTATCTTATATAGTATGTTCTAATGCACATAACTTGGGAAATTTTTAGTTTTCTTGGATATAAGATTTCTTAAAATTTTAAAGATATTGTAGTCAAAGGATAAATGGTAAAGGAATAAATATGTAAATTTACTTTAATTTCAAGTAATTCTAAGATTATTAAGGTTATGTTTGATTGATCGAATATAACATACAGTAGTATATGATATGAGATAATAATATATGCTATTATTATATGTTTTGTTGACAATGAAATAAGATGAACTATCCCATCATTTATAATATCTCATATATTAGAAATCATAAATTTACTTTTTTCATCCATTCGCTTCATTTTAAAAAAATTTTTTTTTTTCAATTTTCTGTATTACACATTTTACAAAACAAAAAGTTATGATTAAAAAAAAATTAAATTTTTAGCTAAAAGAAGAATTAAAAAATATTATAAAATATACCATAAATTAATACTAATATATGCATGATTTAATATAGCACTTGATATGTACAATTTGTTTTAATATATTTAACAACATAGTATAATTTTTTTTCTTTATAAATTTTAAATATTTTAATCATGAACATTATTATTATTATTATAAATTGCACAATGATTTACAAATAATATGGAATAAGTGAGAAATTTCAAGCTTTTTTTTAATAGCAACAATTGTGATGTAATATAATTTTTATTTTAAACAAATATTAAATATTAAATTGGAATATATTCTCCATTCTATTTTTTTTTTATTTTTTTTGCAAATCAAATATAAACATCACATAGATCATTGTTTATAATACCTTCACATATTATTTTCACAGGGATGTGATATCTAACTATATATATATATATATATATATATCCTATCGAGTAAGGTTTGATAATTTTGAAGTATACATATTTTAGCGCATCATATTCAATCAACCAAACATACCTTAAAAGTTATGAGAAATAAAGTTTGATGAGAATTTCAATCCCAATTTTAACCAAAAGTTGAAGTAGAAATCTCATATTCATCATTTTTTTGGTGAATTTATTTTTAAGTTTAAATGCCAGAAAATCAAATAAAAATTAAATGGATTTAAAAAATTTATTAAATAAACATAAATATGAATTGAGTAGGATCCAATTTACAAAACAAAATCATTGAAATATGAAAGATCACAAATTAAACAAACCAAAACTAATTCATGTTTTCAAAATTTTTAAAATTGATAAAATGTAAATTAAAAAAAAGAAAAAAAAGATATTATTGGGCCAGGCTTGGGCCATCCGATGATAGCGGCGAGATAGAATTTTGGCTACTTGTCCAAGGCTTTATAGATTCCCTCTAGACGAACAGATTCTATTGTCCGAAAATGCCAGTTAGGGGTCCGTTTGGTCATCGACGCAAACCCTACCACTTCAAAGCATCTACTTCGATGCACCGCTTTTATTTTATCTCTATCCAAACGGGGACTTAGGACCTGCATTTGGGATGCATTTCATTTGCAGTTGCCCTCGATTTAGCTTTCCTCCACCTTATATAAATCTATAAAAACCTTTTTTCCACCCATTGGACTCCATTCCCTGCTTCTACCCAACTCTAGGAAAAGCAGGCGCTTTGAGTTGATCACTATAGGTAATCGTTTTCTTATTTGTGTTTCTCTTTTCTTTGATTTTGATCGTTGAACAGGTTTGATTCTCGGGACTTTGTTTTGATCATTTTTGGATCTGCAAAAACATCGATCTATGCTTTTGTCTAATACTGTTTGATTTTATTTTTTTCATCTATTGGGTGGAACAGGTTTATTCGGTGCATATTTGCCTTTTCTGTTTGGTGTTTGTTTTCAATCTGTGTTTTTTTCTGTTTGATTGCCGAGAAATGGTGAACAATAAATGGAAGTTTGAATCCTATCAGTTTTGAACTGGTTATTGTGAGATTCCAACTTTTTCTTTTGTTTTCCAACGATTTCTCAGCAACCAAACGGGCATGAAGTATAGAGTTCATCTTTGATATTTATCTGGTTGTAGATGTAGATGATCCATAGGCTACTGGATCAAGATCTAGGGTTTTATTGTGGATATTTGCTCATTTTGCTTCACTCAATTTGTGATCTTACCATGTTTGGATAGAGAAGAGGTTGATATGCAAATCTGAAAAAAAAAGAAAAAAGAAAAAAAAAAAGAGCTGAAAGAATAGCTGTTAGGAACCAATATTAATTATAATTCTCTTTTGCTCAGTGCTTTGGCCCCTGCTTAGCACAGCCTTTCGGGTGCTGGAAATCACTTCCACTTCCACTTCCTTGACTGTTGAAGTGGTTTACAGCACTTTTGCTTACAGGCTCAAGTATTCAAAGTGGAAACATTTGAGTATTAGCTAGAGTGGTTCCAATCTGGCTCTTGGCTTGTGGCCAAACACATCAAATCTAACGGCCTTTACAACATCAAAAAATTGTGCCAAATGTGGCCAGAATGATTTCTTAAGTAAACTGTCTGGTTGTCTCTTACTAATTGTGTTTTCATTTTGGAATGTCTAGAAGTTTCCTTTTTTGATTATTGCATCCATGGATTGGATATAATTGCTTGATCTTGTTCCTTTTGTCATATTGTCAATGCACAGTGATGCTATTTGGTCTTTTCTATGTTTTTATTTTGTATAATAATTTGTTCCCTTCTTATTTTATGCATACATTTTAAGAATGTTTAGTATCTCTTTGATCTGACTTCGACGAGGTCTAAGTACATGGCACTGGTCAGCAGATTTTCCCCTTAATCCCAAACATATCACCTTCACTGTCTTTCTAATTTCAAAAGTGCCCCCACCATATCATTTAGATCAGGCTTTTGTTCAAATTAGATGGGGAGTACCCATTTTCAGTTATTTTTCTTGACTTCTCTCCATCAGCTGTTGATCCTTCTTGATTTTATATGAATTAGATCTGTTATGATTAGAAGCAGCTTTTATTAATTGTACTGTTGGAGATCAACTGAGAATGGTTATTTGGTGTAATTTATACTTGGTGTGATTGGTTTAGTATCAAAAGCGGTTTCATCTATTCAAGATTTTTGTTAATGTTTAGTCTGTATGAGTTTAGACTGCTAGTTCATCACTTGAACCCCTGTTCTATGGGAAAATTAGTTGCAACAACAATGCCATCTAATCAAACAAGATCCCATAGTTTTTAATCTCAAAATTTTAATTTCTGTGTTTTTCTTTTGAATTGCTGTTAGTTTATTCCTTACGACAGTTCCCTTGTAGGTTTTAGAAGATGGCCGATGCCGAGGATATCCAGCCTCTTGTGTGTGACAATGGAACTGGAATGGTCAAGGTTTGTCAGTTATTCTTATTTATTTCAATGAGTTCATATGTTTGTGTCTGCACTTGTTTAGATAAAGGGCTTTAGGGATTTTACAAAATGAATTTGACTCACCTTTTTACTATTTTTGTTCAATGGCTCCATCTTTTGTGTTGGCTTGGAGAATCACTTTTTGTCTTAAATGCTCTGGGAAGCAAATTAAACTGATTCTGTTTGCTGTGGCGAGGTGAATTTGCATTCAGTGATTATCTTTGTTAGTTTTGTTTTCACACATTAACGCTGCTCAAAAATGTGCAGGCTGGATTTGCTGGTGATGATGCTCCGAGGGCTGTGTTCCCCAGTATTGTTGGCCGACCTCGACACACAGGTGTCATGGTTGGGATGGGCCAAAAGGATGCTTATGTAGGTGATGAAGCCCAGTCAAAAAGAGGTATCCTCACCTTGAAATACCCAATTGAGCATGGCATTGTCAGCAATTGGGATGACATGGAGAAGATCTGGCATCACACTTTCTATAATGAGCTTCGTGTTGCTCCTGAGGAGCACCCAGTACTTCTTACAGAAGCTCCTCTCAACCCCAAGGCTAATAGGGAGAAAATGACCCAGATTATGTTTGAGACCTTCAACGTACCTGCCATGTATGTTGCTATCCAAGCTGTGCTGTCTCTGTATGCCAGTGGTCGTACAACAGGTTTGTGTCAAAGCACTGCAAGTTGTAGAAGCAAAATACAAGACCTTTTTGTGTGTGTGTGTGTGTCATTGTTCATATTATTCTTGAACCGTTAGCCATTTTTAGATTACATGGTTATAGTTTGTCAGTTATTGAGCTGCATTGTTTGATTTGTGGTTACTTTGCTCACTGAGATGGTTCCTGTGGAATTTGTAACTATCTCAAAATTTCAAGAATTTTTTCCTCAGTATTGGTAACTGCCGACTATGATTTTCTTATCCTGTTCTTTGTTATATTTACTGAAGTTTTTTGGTGTGTGAAAAGGTATTGTCTTGGATTCTGGTGATGGTGTCAGCCATACAGTGCCAATCTATGAAGGATATGCTCTTCCACATGCAATCCTTCGATTAGACCTTGCTGGTCGTGACCTTACAGATGCCTTGATGAAGATCCTTACCGAGAGAGGATACTCTTTCACCACAACGGCGGAACGGGAAATCGTCCGTGACATGAAAGAGAAGCTTGCTTATGTTGCACTTGACTATGAGCAGGAGTTGGAGACCGCCAAGAGCAGTTCTGCAGTTGAGAAAAGCTATGAGCTTCCTGATGGGCAAGTGATAACTATTGGTGCTGAGAGGTTCCGCTGCCCTGAAGTCCTTTTCCAGCCATCTCTAATTGGAATGGAAGCAGCCGGAATCCACGAAACTACCTACAATTCCATCATGAAGTGTGATGTTGATATCAGGAAGGACCTGTACGGAAACATTGTGCTCAGTGGAGGCTCAACCATGTTCCCAGGAATTGCTGACAGGATGAGCAAGGAAATTACTGCCCTCGCTCCCAGCAGCATGAAGATCAAGGTGGTGGCACCTCCCGAGAGAAAGTACAGTGTCTGGATTGGAGGATCAATATTAGCATCTCTCAGCACATTCCAACAGGTAAAAAATTGTTTTATTTGTGCCCATGATGTGGGTGGAATGATAGTCAAGGAGTTTGTGATTGTTAGTCTCAGAGTCTCATTCCATTTAAAAATTGCAGATGTGGATATCCAAGGGTGAATACGATGAATCCGGTCCTGCCATTGTTCACAGGAAGTGCTTCTAATTTAGGTGAAGAGGACATATTGGTGAAACATTCCTCACCATCATCAGCAGCACTCAATTCATTGTGTCATATGTGGGTCTTAAGTTTGGTTGGAGTTTTTAAACTGTGGAGTATTTTGACAGTAAAAGGGCAATTTGGGGTCGGTCATAAAAATGCATTCTCAGTTTTAGTAGGAGGGGGTCTAAGAAGCCAAATCATTTTTTTGCAAGGGAACTTCATTTGGTAGCAATCTCATCTGCTTTTGGTCTTTTTATTGCCCCCCTCTTTCCACCATGAATGTGGGAGGAGAGAGAGCTAAGTCGATCATATTTGTCTTCTCCTTTTGGGATTTTGGGTCATCTCTGTTCATATTTATATTGTAAGAGTAATTGGATTTCAATGAGTTTGGAGCTATAAGATTTGGAAGAAAATTTGTCAGGTTCCATACCCTATTACTTTCTCTCCTGAAAATTCTTCTCTCTTGCTATGTTTTTCTCGATTCCGATTATTCTTTATTTTTCAGCTTCTTCAATTTCTCTTTCTCCAGTCAAAAGATATATACATGAATAATTTTATTTATTTTATTTTATTTTATTTTATAAAATGTCATAATGTTGAATAATTCTTTTACACAAATTCCACCCCGGACATATCCTTGTAAAAGGCTGGGAAATTGTACTTCTCATTCCTGATTGGGTCAAAAGGCTATTCCTTAGCCTTCAGTACAAGGGGGTTTGGCATTAGATGAATCACAAGGGTGATGACACCAGACAAAGAAGGCCACCGCAATGCAAAGTTTCAAAGCAACCACAGACATCTTTAACTTTACTCCAATTTTTTTTTCTTTCCCTTTCTTTTCAAATCCTCTCCCTTTATCTTCGTTCTCTTTTTTGCTTTTTCCCTTTTTTCAAATGAATTAAAACTGACAACATTAAAAAACATATATATATATATATATATATATAATAAAAGATGAATTTGTAAATTAGTATCCTTTGGATGCACTTTTCTTTTTTATTATTTTTATTTTCATGGAACAAATAATAATAAGGATGGGAATGGTTCGATTAAATTTAGGTTAGATTTTTAATCCATCCGATGAATAAATCGGCTTTGATAAGTTTTAATTAAATTAAACCTAATTAAAAATTCATTTTGTTAACCTAAACCAAGTCGATTTAACATTGGTTTGATTTGTTTCAATTTATTTAGTGTGGACCAAAATTAGGTTGTTGCATATTCTTCTACGGAAAGAAAATTCAAATAATGCTCAAGAATAAAAATAAAAATAATAATAATGTGTGAAATTGAGTATTTGAGTTATAAATTAGAATTAATTAGTTAAAAATGGTTAAATAATCTCCATATTTGTGAATTTATCTATTTCCGTGTTTTTATTTGAAGAGTTATCCATTTTTAGTATAAATGTCCTTAACTATTTCAAATATTTGTATTTAAAAAAAAATATTATTTTTACAAAAAAACAATGAGTGTATTTTTATCAAAATATAGTAAAAAAAAGAATGAACAATTAGATTTCTGAAATTGAATTTCCAATAACTCTTTTAATCAAATAACACTATAAATTATTGGTAACAAGCCCATTGTTATCTGCTAATGGTGTAACCACGTTGAGTTATTTTGATAAAATATTTTTATTTTTTTCTTGTAAAAGTAACTTTTTCTTTTATAACCTACATGTAAATATTGAAACGGTAAAAAATATTTATATAAAAAATAAATTATTCTTCAAATAAAAATATGAGAAGGATTAGATTCACAAATTTGAATATTATTTCATTCATTTTAACTAATTAATTCATTTAGAATTGGGATGAATGGGAGATGAAGCCAACCCAAGAGTTCTTCCCCAGCTCTATGCTGTTGGGAGCTCTGCAAGAGTCTTACCACCTTCCTGAGGAGGGAGGAGGGAGAAATATGCCAAAATCAGGCTCCATTGAGTGGATAGATGCTGACTAGCCTCAAGTACTAACCAAATCAGACTTTTTTTTTCCTTCACATTTTCCTTCAAGCCTTCTTAGAACCAAACATAGAGATTGTAAATGCAGCAGCACCTTTTGTCACTGGTCTTCCTAATCCATGGAATTCAAACATTTCCCTCAGCTTCTCAACTACCCAAAAAGATTCACATGGAAGCCCAACAGAACAAACATCCCCTCTTCCCCAAACATTATTATTGCAGGAGGTTGCTGGATTTTTGTACTGGTTTAATCTACAGTTCCTGGGTGCATGGTGCTTTAAAAAAAGTAAGCTGGAAAATTCAAGCCATGGGTAGAAGAAACATTCATCTTTACAAACTGAAACCAATTCACCACTGTAGTCAACCAAAGTCCAAAGATAAATTTTCCACAGAAAATGAAGCCACTCATTCTGTTCTTGGAAACATTTGCTGGTGCACCATGTTTTTGAGAAATGCAGCAGAGCTCATCCCCAATCATTCTACTTCATGTATTACAACAGCAGAAGAGATATGATGTGAATTACTTACATTATATGAATTTCAAAGGCTAGGGCGAGAAGACGACGACTCTTTTCCACCAAGAGTCTGAATTATAGCTTCCAGGACTTTTATATCACTATCTCGCTTCGCGATCTCTTGCTGCTTTGCACGCAACTCTTCCATGTGCAGTTCAAATACCTCTGCACTCAATTAGCTAAACATGTAAGCCAAAAACATATTTTGTTCCTAAAAAACCCACTTCATACAGTCAAAGATAGTCCTATTTATTAGCATCTAATATAAGAGGGGAGAAGGCAGACCCAAAAAGAACAAAAAGAACTTTCTTCAAAATTCAGGTATGTATGACCTGATCCTATTCCAAAAAACAAAAATAAATACAAACTCCTAAACTCGAAAATATGCTAGTGAATTCAGACACCAAAGTTCTTCTGTTTGTGCAAAAGATTGCTGGAGCAAAGGTTTAACTTCCCCTCCTTCAGAAGCAGGAGCATATTCAAAATCGGGAAAACATCCATTACTGTATCAGAGCTCCCACCTTTGAGAGAATTATTAGCCCTTGGTCTGGAAGATTATATTAAGAAAACAGACAGATTGAAGACATATTGGAATTATATTAATAATTTTTCATACACAATACGACACAAGATAATGATACATCCACTTTTAATTATTTTTCATAATATTTAAGAAAAATCAAAAGTCAAAAGTTTTTTTTTCTAAAAAGCATTATTATATTAATTGTTTAAAATGTACAGTAAAGTAAGAAATTGATCATAAAAAGGACAGAGAGGTAAAATAGTCTTATATGAAATGTTATATTCTTGTTGTCAAATGTCCTATTGAAAGTTATGTAAATTTATTTTTACAAAGAATATTGACATTGAAAATTTTGATAAATAAAAACTTTTACTTTATAAATTAGTTTCGTGAATATAAAAAGGTTGAAACTTTGGAGATGAGGTAAAAAGACACACACACACACACACACACACACACACACACATACACACACATATATATATCAATACATATGCCTAGTAAAATTTAGAACTAAAAATTTTAAAAGTTCGTTTTTGTAAATTTTGTGATGAACCTCTACATTAAACTCATATTTTGTTAAGTTGAATTTTTCAAAATTTAGTATTCAACGTTTTGATATGATATGATATAGTTTAAAGTCTTTAAACCCTACTATCTTTCATAAAATTGGTTATATTAATTCTTCAAATATGCATATGTATGCACACTTTTTCTATCTAATTTTTCACTATATAACGGCCTTACGATGCACGATACAATGTGATACACAATTGCAGGAAAATGGGATTGATGATGAATAATACTAAGTGTTTTCGCAAACTTTACAATTTTCAATGGTAAGACTACCGTTTTTCTTTTAAATGAAATTCCTAATAGACCTAAGTGAGACTCTAAGATTTCCTATTAGCCTTTTTTTCCTTTTCTTTTCCTATCTTTTATTTTACTATTTTCCATTGTTATAATTTTAATGTCATTTCTCTCCTTCAATACTAAAATATTGAAGCCCTAGCCCCCCTTATTTGATTGTAGACAACTATCCAAGGTTGTCTTACATAAGAGAGAGAGAAAGGAGCAACACATTTCTTGCTTGAGTGAGTGAGGGAGCATGTGCTAGATCTTGCTTGAGTCAGCATAGTTATTAACTCATAAAACATATTGAGCAACATTTTTTTTAATTTTTATTTATGAAAGTAGAAACCTAAATAATATAGTAACTTATTAACATCCTTATTCCTTTCTTAATACTATTAAATCTTTTTAAAAAATAAAAATAAAATAGATATTTTCTTTTTGGAAGAAGACTTTTAGATTCTTAGAGCTCAAATAGAAACTTTAGTGGAAAAAACTCTTTTTTAGGAAATAGAAACTTTAAAAATATAGGAATTTTTTCATGGAAAAAATTCCAATGAAAAAAACTCCTAAATTCTACATGCAACTCAACTACCAACTACTAAGTAAATATGACTCTAAAGAACTTAAAACTGTAAAATTACCTAAATGCCCCTAATAGAGTAATTTAGAATTTCTTTATTTTCTTCCATTCATATCATGAGTAGATTTTGGAGATCCATTTCCCCCCAACTTGGGAAAAAACTTGATTTCCAGTTTTAGTGACTTTCCATGATCAAGTGAAATCCAAACCAATGCTTTCCATCCTTTCTCTCTTCGTCATCTCCTATGAACTTGCTTTCCATGATTTATCAACTCTTCATGTATAATATGCAATCAAGATTGAATTCACTCTCTACACTTTTCTTGTAAACTATCTATTATAATTCTTGCTTTAAGAAATTAAGGATTAGCTTCCCTTGAGCTCTTACAACTTCAAAAAGATCAATAATTGGGATATGAACTATTGAGTGCATATTCTTCAACATTAGCAATTAAAATTTGTATTATCATTGGCATAAATATGCTTGGTGCATTGGTTAATCCAAAGATCATAACTAATAACTCATATAGCACATACTTAGAGTTAGTATGCAAGAAACTTCATATAGACTCAAACTTTATTGAATAAAGGCTATAGTAGATGATTCATCAACTTGTCTTTGAGGACTCACTTGCTCTATAAAATTTGTCTAGTAGTTGGATAAATTAAGGAGAGAAGAATTTGGAGCTCAATCAAAATCATGCATTAGATTTCACATAAATAGTGATTCATTTTTTAGCACCTTAAGAATCAAGGTACTAGAATCAACCAGCATTTGTTGTGCTTCTTTGAGCTCTCATACAGACTATTCTAGGATCAATTCCATTGCATCTTACATTTCTAGATTCATCATTAACAATTCCTTCCTCCTTACTCGTAACTTTAAATTCCTTCTCAATGGAAGCATTTAATGATTTTTCGAGTTTCAAACATGCTGATTTCTCCTCTAGATGCTTAAAAGGTGGAATTTGTAAGGATAAAGCCCTTAAAAGTATGACATGATGTAACAAATTTGGAATTCATTATTCATTTGATGATATTCCAATTTCACTTTTATCTATCCTTATTCCATGCATTATACTTTATGAGTATCCTGGTCTAGCATCTCTTGCATTGTATATGACTTAGCTGCATTAGGAGTTTGCACAGAAAATTCAAATCATGGGTTCCTTCAAGTAGATGATTTGTTTACAACCGATTTGTGGACTTAGATTACTATTTAAGGCTATAGCGCACCACCTCCTAATTGGAGGGATGACTAGTCTTAGCCATCGAGATCGAGTTCCCATGGTAAGTACACTAGTGCATATGGTTAAATATTGGACAGAACCTATAGTGAGTCATGATATAAGGCTATCGAGTAGTTATGACTTCACCAAGATGCTACACTGTATTGTCTTTCAACCTTAAAAGAATTGACCTTTTGCAAAAGGTAGCAATGTTTTTGACTTATGGGTGAGATTCTAAAGTGATCATATATTCCTTATGGATTTCCTAACTATTAATGAAAGTTGATAACAATAAGTATTCTCATTAGAGACACTATGATATCTCATGAAAAAATAGTGTGTCCCCTTAGGTGATCCTAAGGATATATGATCATAAAATATGTGAGTCCAGAGTAATTTCTTCAGTGGAATTTGATATATACTCTTAGTGAGCTAGAATATGTCATTTGATCGCATAATAAGAGAATTTATAACTCAAGGATGACAGAGGTAATTTAGAAAGGTTAATAGTTTTCACCTTATTAGAATACAAACAACCAGTTCATAGGGAGACTATATAGAGTAGATAGCAATTCACGAACCATAACACTTGGTGTCTCGTTGTAATATATATAGAGTACTGGAGTGTAGTTGATTATCTGTAGTAGGATATTGAGTCAACTTTATAATTGGATTATGAGGGAGACGGGACTGTCCTATAAGTCTTAATAGTCCTCGTTCAAGCTCATATTCCTCAATGACACAGTTTATGAGGGTTGGATGGTTTTTAGTTTACTTATGTGTATAAAGGCGTTTTGGTAATTACACAAGATTGCACAAGAATAAGTAAATGACATCTTTGGACTGAGCTAATTGATGAATTAGAGCTCTATTGGTTAATTAATCAATCAACAATCTTTTTGAATTATAGATTAAATGACCCAATGATTTAGTCCACTAGGAGGCCTATAAATACACCTCTTAGGGGTTAGGGCTTTAGTCTTGTTATTCTCTCCCTTTAGTCCAGAGAGAAAACCCTAGTCTCAAACCCTGAGATCTCCACCATCTCAATGACTAGATTCAAGGAGTCGTCATCGAGTGGAAGATAATTGAGTTTACAAGATCTTTTACGATTTTGGAGCTTTTTACACCGATAGGAATCAATTAGGGAACATCCGAATCATAGGTATGTGAGCAATCACTAAATCTATGGTATTATTTTTGTTTTTTAATACCAAGTTTTCCATTGTACTTAGATTTACAGAGCCTAGGATAAAATCCAGTACAATTCTTAACGATCTAGTACTTAAGAATGGAGAAATCCAGGATTTCCCAACATAATTTCCTTCATTGGACAAAGAATCCTCTTATGCCCATTGCATACAAGTGTATTAAGTGTTCTTGTAACTATCATGTTGGATTCTTTCATAAGTCATGCTTTTCGAAGCACAATATGTGCAACTTGCAATGATAACAAATACTTGATAGCTCAAAATTATTGCCAAAATTAAGCATTAATATACAATGAGAACTCATTGAAATAAAGTTCTCATCTACTCATGTTATCTAATATGGATTTGGATGTTTCTTTGTGTTTGAATTAAGGTTCTCAACAAGTTATTGCAAAGCTATGTTGGAACTACTATCTCCATTAATAATCATATTGCATAGTCTCCCTTAGCAAGCAACATGAGTTTGGAAGATGCTAGTACATCTTTGATCCTCCTCTTGCCTTTGGTATGGCCACTAATAGTCACATTAAAAAATCATAGCCTTCAATCATGGTTGCATAACTTGTTCCACTTCTCAAGTGGTATACACCTTCAATTTAAGAACTTTCACTTTGACACCAAAACTGATGTAAGACAATCCTAAGATGGTTGTGTACAATCAAATAAGGTGGACTAAGACTTTAATATCTTAGAATTTAAGGAAAGGAATGAGAATAAAATTAAAATAGCAGCAGGGAAAAGTAAAATAAAAAAAAGATAAAGAAGAAAGATCTCAATAACATCTTTTAGTTTTTTTTTTTTTTTTTTGATAAGTAAATGAATTTCATTAAAAAGGCGCTAAAATAGCGACTCAAAGTATACAAACCTATACACCCGCCATCAAAGGCCAAAGGACAAAAAAGAAAACCAATTACCACAGCCTACTTAGACCCCAACCAATCAATAAAATTAGCTATAGAAAGAGGGCAATCGTCTATGAACAACTTAGCCTCAGCCCATAAGGTAAGAATAAGAGATTGTTTCAATCTCTGAATTGACAACGATTCATCCTTGAAAGCGAATCTATTCCTCTCCTTCCAAACCGTCCAAAAAATGTGAAGAGGGGCAGCTCCCATACCTTCCTGCGATTTTTGCCCAAAAAATAACCATTCCAACTTAGGAGGGTATCTCTAACTGAAAAAGGCATAACCCACGACACCCCAAATAAAGTAAAAAGAAGATCCCATAACGCCCTCGTCCTGGAACAATGAAAAAGAAGGTGGTTTATGTTCTCCTCTTTCTCAAGACACATAAAACATCTGTTCGCCAAGGCCCATCCTCTTTTCTGGACTAAATCCAATGTTAAGGCTTTTCCCCACGTAGCCTCCCATGCGAAGAAGCTTATCTTGGGCTGCACATTCACGTTCCAAATAAAGCTTGAAGGAAACAAAGATGAACCACCCGCCTCAAGAGCTATGAATAGTGACTTGACCGAGAATTTACCGCTTTTGGTTTCAGTCCAGGATACTGTATCCTCCACATCCTCACAAACTCTTTTACTCTGAATCCTCTCCATAAATCTTTCCGCCTCCTCAATCTCCCAGTCATTGAAAGCCCTTAAAAAACAGGGGTTCCAACCCCCCCTTCCCCCCTCAACCAAGGGATCCCAAATATTTGCCACCCATGCTTCCTTCTCAACCGTCAAAGCAAAAATAGAGGGAAAGGTCATATACAGAGGAGACTCCCCACACCATCTATCCCTCCAAAAGCTCACCCTTCTCCCATTACCAACTATGAAAGCCAGCCTATCACTCACCATCTTCCAGCCCATCCTAATTCCTTTCCACAAACCCAACCCATGAGCCTCTCTCAATAACATCTTTTAGGAGTCTCACCTAATAAATAATAGAGTCCCATCATTGAAAATTACGAAGTATGCAAAAAAAAACCTAATATTATTCATCATCAATCCTATTTCACATCAATTAGTCTTATTTATAAGCTTTAGAAAATCATAAAAACTAAATAAAATCATGGAAATAAAACCTAACCTATATAATAACTTATTAGGACTCTTATTCCTTAAAACCATCACATCCTTTTAAAAAATTTCCAAATTCTAAATTCAACTCAAATACCAATTAATAACTAATTATGACTATAAAGAACTTTTAAAAAATATAAAATTACCTAAATGCCCTGGATAGTAATTTAGAATTTCTTTATTTCCTTTCATTCCTTTCTTGAGTAGATTTGAAAGATCCATCCCCATTACTCCCTCCCTCTCCCCCCCTCTCTCTCTCTCTCTTTCTCTCTCTCATGACAATGTAGAAATGCGTTGGAACAGGTGCTCAGGTTGCCCTAGCTGTGCCAATCAGACTAGGGGCTAGATATGACAAAAGCTTTAATTAACTCTACTAAATGTTCAGGTGTGAGTGGAATAAAGTGATAATCATAGTTTAAAAGTGTTCATGCTAGAATTTTCTTTTCATTACTATGAACAAAAAATGAAGATTTGGGTTGCACATACTTGTGGTGTTTTCCAGCTCTCTTGTGATCTCTTGACTACGTAATTCAGCAGCTTTTTGAGCAGCTTCAGCCTGTCGTTTTTCTGAACGAGCACGAGCAGCAGCTGTTATGGCAGCATCAAGCTCTCGTTCCAAAGTTTCTACTCTTTGTTCAAGAACCTGTGGTCAAGAAAGTAGCCTATAACACACACATACACAGGATTCCAGTATTGCACTAAGCAGAATGATTTAGGATATTAAATTTATTGATATTGTTCAATAAGTTATTGAGAATTCAAATAACAATTTTTGAGTAAAATTATCTTTGTATTCAAAATGATAATTGTATTGAAACAATAGTTTTTGTTTTTGTTTTTGTTTTTTTGTTTTTTTTTTCTAGGCAATGGAAAAGGTTAAAGAAACACTAGGTATTCAATGCCAATTTTGCTATTTCCAATCCTCTTTTGTATAGTAGATCCAAATTCTTATAGGTTCCATTTGGATCTTAGAAAGTTAGAGGAAAAGTAGAATGGCGGGAAAGAAAAAATTGAGGAAATAAAAAAAAAAAAAAAAGGTTTAAGCCCAATAATTTTTTTGAAATAGTTCTCCAAATGTATTTCTATGCTTTCCTCCTCTTCCATGTAAAGAATGAAAAACTTGAAAAATATATAAATTTTTAAATCAATTACATTATATTTGATCATCCATTATACTTTCCATGCTAAATCAAGGAAGAACATTTTGATTTTCTTTTTTTTTTTTTTTTTTGATAGGTAAGTAAGATTGTATTGAAGGAAAGAAAAAACAAGAAGATATACACAACATGTACAAAGCAACCAAAAAGCTAAAAAATGGCACAAAGGCACAAAAACCAGCAATCCACATAGCCTATCAATAATAGGAACAATCCCCAATATACACTCTAACCTAACCACAATTATCAAAAGTTCTCCAATTTCTCTCCCTCCAAATGGTCCAAAACAAGCACAATGGAGCAAACCTTCCAAGGCTTTTTTCTCTTTTTTCCTACAAAAGACCCATGTCAGGTAAAAAAAATACCCCTCACTTAATAGTGCATCACCCAATGCACACCAAAAAAAGCAAAACCTGCTTTCAAAGAATAAAGGTGAATATAGTCAATCATTTCTTCTTCTTCTTTGCACATGTAACATCTATTAGGAATCTTCCAACCCCTCCTTTTGAGTTGATCTAGAGTCATAATCCTACCCCAAGTAGCTTCCCATATTGTGCCATAAGGAAACACCTCTGCCCTCCTATTTGCCATAGAGGAAGGGAATGACCTAATTGATAAGATACCAATTCTTTGTAACAAACCACACCATCTTTAGTGCCCCATATTAATGGAATGCTCATGCAACCTCTCAAAAAAGACTTCTACCTCTTCTAATTCCTAATCATGCACCTACCTTATAACCTAGGGCTCCAAGTACTCTCGTCCCAAACATCAACCACCTAATCAATTTTTGAAAAGGCTATAGAATAGAATTCCAAGAAAGACCCCCTCAAAGGCGTGTCCCCATACCGCTAGTTCTTCCAAAACTTCACCCAGTTTTCGAAACCCACCTTAAAAACTATTTCCCCTGATTGCCTTCCACATCCCAACTCCACAACCCTCCCTCGCCTCTTTAGTACACCAACCCCTCTCTTCTTGCTTATATGTACTTACAATTACCTGTTTCCAAAGAGGATTCCTTTCACTTACAAATTTCCAACACTATTTTCCTAAAAGAGTCTCATTAAAGATGGATAGATTTCTAATGCTCAAGCCTCCTTTTTGCTTTATAGACTAATTCATTAGTTGTAGCTTATGTTCCAAAGCCTCCTTCCCTAAAGAAAATCTCTTTGAAGCTTTTCCAAACAAGCAACTACCCTCTTTGGGATGACAAAAAGGGAAATGAAATAAATTGACAAGCTAGACAAAGCACTTTTTATTAGAGTATTTCTTCCACCATTTGATAGATATTATCTCTTCCATAAAGCAAGCCTTCTTTAATCCTAACATTCAAATGGAAAATTTAAGAATCCTAGCAAAGGTTTAACCATCCTACTAGCCAAAATCTTAATTGTTGTAGCCTGATATGATTTTAGGTACATAACATTGTGGGATGAGAGCAAGGGGTGAAGCTGGTGGGTCAAGGGGAGGAAGAAGTTGTTTCGTGGTGGAGGCCAAATCCTTCGAAATCTTGATTGATGAGTGGGGAGGCAAGATGAGAGGTTGCATTTGGGAGAGAAGCAAAGGGGTCTCCTCATGGATTAGATTCGGGGAGGCTAGCTTAAGATGTTTACTTGATGGAGTGGAAGTTTGCTGTAGAGAGGTAAACAATAGTGTTTGGGCTACTGGCTGGGAGGAGGGGAATAGAAAGTATAGGTTGGAGCGCCGTTCGAATGGGGCAGGAAGGTTCATTTCCTGCTCAGTTCGCGACATTGATTCAAAAAAGTATAGCATTATTGTCCCAGAGGGAAAGGGTCAGTCTTTTGGTTGGAACTCCTTGGCTGAGAGGCTGAGAGCTCTTGGTGTGAACCCCTCAGGCGGCTTGCAGGGTCCTAAAGGGTCAGAGGACTTGTTGAGATCGAAAGAGGGTTCGAAGGTCCAATGGAGGGAGAAAGGGGTGGAGCTGAAAACATATGCTGATGCTGTAAGGAAAAGCCCGGGAAGGGTAGGCCATTCAGTTTGGATAGAGGTGGGGGAAGGAGAAGTGCGTGGAAGAATAGAACAAATGAGTCAGTGTCTGGTAGGCTGGTGGGGTCCTAGTTCAGCTCTTTGCCCTGAGATGGAGTACATTAGAAGCTGGGCACCGAAGCATTGGGCTTTGAAGGGGAATCTGAGGGTGGCCACGCTAGGCAGAGGATTATTGCTATTTGACTTCGAGATACCAGACGAGGCTGAGCGTGTTTTAGCCAGAGGTATGAGAATCTTCAAGGAGAATGTTTTAGTTTTGGAGAGATGGAACCCTGAGGTGGGGTGTCTTCGCAAGGAGCCCACGACAAAAGATGTTTGGGTAAGGGTGATTGGTCTCCCTCTGCACTTAAGAAGCTCGGAGGTGTTTAAAAGAATTGGAGATGAATGCGGAGGATTCATAGCTGCGGATAAATCATCTTTGAATGAGATGCAATGGGCTCGGTTACTGGTGAGGTGCGTGGACAGGGAGATGCCCAGCACTGCCCATATTGTTGTGGGGTCGGGTTGTTATTCCCTTCAACTTTGGTGGGAGTCTTCTCCCTGGTTCACGCAGGTGGTGCCGGCGGGAAGCTTCAGCGGGGAAGGTAGCTCAAGGGTAGGAGAAGAGGCTGGTGGAACTGTTCGTGAACTCAGTCGTGGAAGTCAAAGGGAGAAGGTGGAGCAGTTGAGGCTGCAGCAGGGAGAGAGTGCCGTGTCAGCTTGTGGAGGCGATTCTACTCTCTGTCCCGATGTGCTCTATGTGGCAGGGGATGCAGTGGAGGGCAGAGTAGGGTCAGCTGATGGACAGGTCAGAGAGGGAGACGGGTTCTTTTTCAATAAGCTGGAAAGCCCAGCCCTTGGGCCAAGTATCGGGCCAAAAGGGCCAGCCCATGGGGTGTCACTGGGCCTTCCTCAATTAAGTGGGTTAAGGCAGGGGTCTTTTAAAGGAACCCAGGAGGATTTGGGCTGTGACTTAAGGCCCAATGTCTCTTACGGGGAGAAAGGTGAGGGCTTTGGGTCTGTAGGGCCTGATGCAGCGGAAGGAGGACAATTAAAGGGGGAAGGATTCTCGAGTCCCCGAGCTAGGGCACAATCGCCAGGCGTGGAGAAAGGATCAGGAGATGCTGACTCTCTTGTCCATGGGGAAGCACCGTCGGCCTCTCGCCCTTTGGCTCAGTTATTTAGCTCGGAGAGGCGAGCTTTTATAGTGGAGGACCCCATCGTCGACAATTTGAGAGCTGCGTCGCAGTCGGTTGCCTTTGCGGTGCCGAAAATGACTGATCAAGCGCTGCGTGATGAAGCCTCCAGGTATGTCGGATTACCTTCTGTGGGGGGTCGGGAAATTTCTCCTTCTTCTCTTTCTTCTGGGATCGATCGGGCGGGGACTAATGAGGGGGTCTCGTCGGGCTTGATTTCGGAGATTGAGGGAGAGGAGTAGCTCCCTCTTAGCATTATTCTGGCAGATGGCTGCAACGGGGAGATGGGCCCTGGGGGGGAGAGACCCTCGGGTGATGAAGGAAGGGGGGATGAGTTCGAGATAATATTACAAGAGTTGGAAGGAAGAGGATGTCGATGGGATGATAGTTGCCTGGCGAGATTTAGCAAGTTCCTGGGCTTTTCGACGGAAGGGTTTGAAGGTGAAATTCTGAACTTGCTTCTAAGGAACAAAAGAAGAAGGGAGCAGAACATTAAGAAAGACATTTCGGGGTCCACTAAGTTTGATCGTGAGTTGAAGAAATTAGAGTGGTCCATCAATTACAAAGGGGCGACGAAGGAGAAATCTCTGGTTAGAGATGGTGGGGACAGAATCTCGAACCTTAGATGAAGATAAAGATCATATCTTGGAATATAAGAGGGGCCAATGATAGGGATAAAAGGAAAGTTATTAAGGCTTTGATCAGGTCGCAAAGAGCGGATTTGGTGTGTCTACAGGAGACCAAAATTCAAGATATATCCAGAGGGATTGTCCACAGTCTTGGAGTGGGAAGATTTTTAGGTTGGGGTGCTATGAGTGCAAGGGGAGCAGCCGGTGGGGTAGTAGTGTTTTGGGATAACAGGGTCCTGGAGTTAATGGGCATGGAGGTGGGCCTTTTCTCAGTTTCCTGTCGCTTTAAAAATTGTGAAGATGGCTTCTTGTGGACTTTCACGGGAGTATATGGACCCACTATAAAACGGCATAGAGAGTTGTTTTGGGAAGAGCTAGGAGCCATTCGAGGGTTGTGGTCTGACCCTTGGTGCATTGGTGGGGATTTTAACGTGGTCAGATTTCCTAGCGAGCGCAGTAGAGAAGGAAGACTGACTGGTTCTATGAGAAGATTTTCGGAGGTGATTGAGGAGTTGGCTTTAAAAGATTTGCCTCTCCATGGGGGGTTATTCACGTGGAGTGGAGGGCTGAATGGTCTTTCAAGGTCCAGACTGGACCGTTTTCTGATTTCGGAGGATTGGGAGAATCACTTCAGTGGGGCGTCTCAGTGTTCTCTCCCAAGACCGGTATCCGATCACTTCCCAATCCTGTTAGATGGGGGTGGGACGAGGAGAGGTCCAATTCCATTTCGGTTCGAGAATATGTGGTTGAAGGAGGAGGGGTTCAAGGAGTTGTTGAAGGGCTGGTGGCAAGGATTTAGTTATAGTGGGTCCTATAGTTTCATCTTGACAGAAAAACTGAAGGCTCTGAAAATTAAGCTGAAGGAATGGAACTCGGAAGTCTTTGGCAAAGTGGGGGTGAACAAAGGGCTGGCTCTGGATAAAGTATCCTACTGGGATAATCAGGAGCAATTTAGAGCTTTAAATGAGCAGGAGCTAGAGGAGAGAAAGGAGGCTAGGGAGGAATTTAAGAAATGGGCTCTAATGGAGGAGACTTCATGGAGACAAAAATCGAGAGAAATTTGGCTGAAGGAAGGCGATAAGAACACGGGATTCTTCCACAAGATGGCAAATTCGAACAGAAGGAGGAACTGTTTGAAAAAAATCAAAATCAATGGGACCTGGCTTTCAGAAGAGCATGACATCCAAAGGGGTGTGGTGAGGGCTTTTAAAGACCTTTTATCAGATTCTGGAGGATGGCGCCCTTGCTGCAATAATATTGAGTTTGACAGCATTGGGGATGAAGAGGCAGCCAGGCTGGAGGAGAGTTTTTCTGGGGATGAGGTGTTCTTGGCCCTTTCAGATTTGAATGGGGACAAGGCCCCTGGTCCGGATGGGTTTTCCCTTGCATTTTGGCAATTCTGTTGGGATTTTGTCAAAGATGAGGTCTTGGGCTTCTTCAAGGAGTTTTATGAGAGGGGTAAATTCGTAAGAAGCCTGAACACCACTTTCTTAGTTTTAATCCCAAAGAAGTGTGGGGCCGAAGATTTAAGTGATTTCAGACCAATCAGTTTGGTGGGGGGTCTCTACAAGCTGCTCGCTAAGGTCTTAGCCAATAGATTGAAAAAGGTGGTCGGAAAAGTGGTGTCCTCTTCCCAAAATGCCTTTGTTGAAGGTAGGCAAATTCTTGATGCTGCATTAGTTGCTAATGAGGTCATAGACTCCGTGCTGAAAAGAAAGGAAAGGGGGGTCTTGTGTAAATTGGACTTAGAGAAGGCCTATGATCGGATTAATTGGGATTTTCTGCTATCAGTGATGCAAAGAATGGGTTTTGGGGAGAAATGGATTGGATGGATTAGATGGTGCATATCCACTGCCACGTTTTCGGTTTTGGTCAATGGTTCTCCTACCGGTTTTTTCCGGAGTTCCAGGGGGTTAAGGCAAGGAGATCCACTCTCTCCTTACCTTTTCGTCTTAGGAATGGAGGCCTTAAGTAGTCTCATCAACAGAGCAGTGAGAGGGGGCTTTCTTTCAGGCTGTAGGATAGGGGGAAGGGAAGGTGTCGGGATCCAAGTCACGCATTTGCTGTTTGCCGATGATACTTTGGTCTTCTGTGATGACTCCCAAGAGCAAGTGGCTTTTCTAAGTTGGTTATTAATGTGGTTTGAAGCCACTTCCGGACTGAGCATTAATTTGAACAAAAGTGAGATTTTGCCGGTGGGTTGTGTGGAGAATGCTGAGTTACTGGCAGCTGAGCTGGGCTGCAAGGTGGGATCTCTCCCTTCCACCTATTTGGGGCTCCCTTTGGGAGCTTCGCATAAGTCTGTGAAGGTTTGGGACGGAGTGGAAGAGCGGATGAGGAAGAAACTTGCCTTGTGGAAGAGGCAATTCATTTCTAAGGGAGGAAGACTCACTCTTATTCGGAGTACTTTGGCGAGCATGCCAACTTACCTTATGTCATTATTGCGCATGCCAAGAGTGGTTAAATTAAGACTTGAGAAAATACAAAGGGACTTTTTTTGGGGAGGGGGAGCGTTGGAGAAGAGGCCCCATCTTGTTAAGTAAGCTGTTGTTTGTACTCACAAAAAGATGGGTGGATTGGGGATTAGAAATCTCTCCATTCTTAATAGAGCCCTCTTGTGCAAATGGAGTTGGCGTTATGCGGTTGAAAGAGACTCATATTGGAAGCTTATTATTAGTACGAAGTATGGGGTTGAAAGAGGAGGGTGGAGCACGTGTGGGGCTAGGGAGGGCCATGGGGTCGGGCTTTGGAAGGAAATCAGCAAGGAAGGTTTGCTACTGCTCAATAATGTATCTTTCTCGGTGGGGGATGGTAAAAGGGTGAGGTTTTGGAAAGACATTTGGTGCGGGAGCACCCCCCTTTGTGAGGCTTTTCCCTCTTTGTTTGATTTAGCGGGTTCTAAAGATGCGTGGGTTGCGGACTATTGGGATCCAATGGGGGAAGTGGGAGGGTGGACTCCTCTTTTCCTTAGACCTTTCAACGATTGGGAAGTGGAGGAGGCGGAGAGACTCCTATCGTCCATTCAAGGGAAGAGGTTGGATGCTGATGGGGAGGATAGGATGCTGTGGAGAGGGACGAAAAATGAGATTTTTACTGTAAAATCTCTTTACAAGTCTCTTGATCATAGCTATGCAGTATCGTTTCCGGGTAATATTATTTGGAGTCCGTATGTTCCTTCAAAGGTGAGCTTTTTTGCTTGGGAAGCTTCTTGGGAGAAGGTCCTTACTCAAGATCAGCTTAAGAGGAGGGGTTGGATTCTAGCCAATAGATGTTGCTTGTGTTGCGTTGAAGAGGAAACGATAAATCATATTCTTGTTCATTGTTCTAAGACGAAGATTTTGTGGGATCTTTTGCTTTCTCTTTTTGGGGTCAATTGGGTGATGCCGTTTTCGGTGAGAGACACTCTATTAAGTTGGTATGTCTCTTTTAAGGACAAGAATCATAGAAAGGTTTGGCGGGCAGCTCCTCTCTGTTTATTTTGGACAATTTGGAAGGAAAGAAATAGGATAGTCTTCGATAACGGGGCTTTGTCGACTCAAAGATTGAAAAACTCTTTTGTTTGTAATCTCTTATCTTGGGCTAATTCTTCTATAGTTGTAGGCCCTTTATCTTTGTTTAACTTTGTGGATTGGTTGGGCTCTTGTTGAGGGTCGGTGAGTGCTTGTGTTTTTGTTGCTTGTTTTAGGTGTCTCTTGTATACTCCCTGTATGCTCTGGGTTGCCTTTCAAGCTCCCTTTCTCTAATATATCTTTGTGCTTTTGCCTATAAAAAAAAAATAAAGCAAGCCTTCTTTGGAATCATTCTTCCACTTCATCCCAAACCCTAGAAGACTTGAAAGGGGCTCCCAAAAGAAGGCCTAAATAGGTGGTGAGGAGAACACCCACCTTACAACCTAAAACTCCAACAGGATCCTCCATGTTTGAGACCAGCACAATAAGAATCTACTCGTTTTTCTCCAGGCTAATCTTTTGCCCTAATATTGCTTAAAACCATATAAAAATTAACTCAAGTACTCTAGGTTCTCTTTGGCAGCATCACAAAGATCCTCCTTTGCCTTAATAAGGATTCAGGAAAGAGCCTTCATTGCTATGATGAACAAACAAGGGGATAAATGATCTTCTTTCTCAAACCTCTAAAGCTTTGGAAGAAATATGGTAGGAACTCACTGACCAAGACATTTGGATTCTTTCCTACCTTTTTTCCCCTTCCTAGTGTCTATGATCTACACAGAGCCATAAAAAAAAAAATAATAATAATATAAAATAAAAAAATAAAAAAAAGTGTTCCCTCTATGTTCAAAGTTTATAGATAATTTTTTCACTTTTTTTACAAACATATAAATGACTTAGTACACTAATTACAACAAAACTTTCTATATTCTCTAAAGAGCTATTAGATTTCACTGGCACATCCAATTCAATGATATTAGTTTCATCAGGAAATATCTTAACAATTCAAACAAATGGTATCTATCGGATTTTATGGTAACATATCTTAGACATAAGTTTCACAATTTTTAAGTACACAAATATGAGAAGAGATTAGGACTAATTTACAAAAGATTTGGTTCACCATCTATTTAGGATGATTTTGGCATATCACTAGGTCTCAAACACAAAGATCATCAATCTCATTATTTTTGCCTTGGTTTTGGGTTGTTTCATTCATATGGTAGGTGCGGTAGTAACATCCAAGGTTTCAAATTGGCAAAAGGACAATGGAGATTACTCATTTGTTGTGTTTTGATGATACCCATTATTCTAAGGTAAAAAGTGAATGAATTATGTACTTAAGGTGGATATTGTTATGTTTTGAAATAGTCATTGGTTCCTATCAAAAAAAAAAAAAAAAAAAAAATAGTCATTGGCTTGATAAATTAATTTGGAGCTAAGTGAAGGCAACTTTGTGGGTAATGTGGAGCAAGTTGTAGTTCTGGATTAAGGTTTTCATTATAAAGCATGTTGTTAGGTTTACCTTTCAAATCTCCCTTGGTTTGGGAGTCAATGAAGCAATGCTTTTACAAAAGACTTTCTTCTTGAAAAAGGCAATATCTAGCTTGAGGTCAACTTATGCTAAAAAAACTACTCTCTCTAGTGAGCCCATCTATTTCATGTCTTCTTTTATGATACCAATATCAATTTCATTCCAATAAGAGAATGTTGAAAGGGACTTCTTTTCTTTTCCATTTAATGGGCGGAAAGAACCTTGAGAAAAAATTGCACCTAGTAAATTAGGTGACCATGTGTTCTGTGGAGAAAGGCAGTTTAGGGATTCAAAGCTTAATGACCCTAAATAGGCTTTGTTAGGTAAATGGTACCAACTTTTGTAGTGGATAGCAAAAGGCTTTGGAGAAATGCCATTAAAGAGTTGGTAAGAAAAAAGGTGGTTGGTGCTCTAGGGTGGGAAAATGGCAATATTGGGTCTTTGGAAACCTATTTGAGAAGAGTGGGAGGCTTTTTTATCATCAGACCAAATTTTGGTCTAGTGGTTGAGCAGAGAATCATCTCTTTATCCAAATGTATTTTCCATTACAGTAAATAGAGAAGCAGTAGTGACAAATTATTGAAATATGGAAAGTGGCTAGGTTGGGAGTTGTTGGAGGTAGTGGAATCATACTGCTCTTTTATTCAGAATGCAGTCATCCAAAGATCTAGGCAAGGGGGATGAGGTAGTATGGTAGTTATCTAAATATGCAAGATTCTCCATAAAATCCTACTTTAAGGTGCTATGTTTATTTTTTGGTGTATTTGCCAGGAAAGAAATAGAAGGATCTTTGACGGTTCTAGAGTTGCTGATGAAAACTGTTTTTAACCTCCTTTTTTACCTGGTAAATCAGTAGGAGAAATGAGGCTTTCCTTTGTAGATTTAATTGATGCTTCAGAACTAAACTTGTCTGTACATCAAAGCAAAGCAGTTGTGTCCTAATGCGTCCACAACATGTCAAACCAGTTGGGCCATGTTTAGTGTGTACATGAGTGTGTTTGTGCAATGAATAGACAGATATACATACATACATACATACATTAAAATTCTGCGCACATCTCAGAATTATAGAACCTGTACCAGGTGTGATGGAGGAGCATAGTGTTCAAGATATGGACACAGCTCCTCTTTAGAGGTATCCGTGCTTCCAGTCCTACAGTGTGCATCAGTTCAGGCAATAAATTCCAAAAATAAAAAAAGGATGGCTATAACTTCTAGGATATCAGTTGCAATCAAATGGAAGTTAAATGTTGGTCAAAACCAAAATAGAGTAGGCAATAACAATAAATATTAATTTTCATTTCAGATATAAAAATTTTCAAGAATTCCACACTTGCCACCTATCCATCATTTATTCTGCATTCAATCCCAAGCATTCTCAAGAATCTTGGAATTGTTTAATAACACCCAAAACCGTTGTCAAATGGAATAATGCCACTCCCCAAGAGTGTTGTACTTCTCTATTTTTTGTTTGTTTGGGGGGGTGGAATCAATCTGCTTGAACCCCATGCTACTGGAAAACCTTCCTTTCCTTCAACAACACAATGATAATTGAAACTTTTCAGGAAATTATTCTCCATTTTGACCAATACACACTGAGTCAATGGACCTTTTGGATATACATTTCCTTTCAAGAAATATATATCATCCCTACATTTTGTCTTATGTCTATGTCATTTTGAACAGATCGAATATTTTTGTAGCAATATATTATTAAAGGATTTGATTTGGGGTGCTAATGCTGTGGAATTGAGAAAACCTGCCGATGGTTGTGGTATTCGTCCCCTTAAAAAATTTCTTGTTCCTTTCCTTCCATAAGCCCGAACTAAACATAATGAGGCTGCCCTCCATATTACAAGCTTTCACTTCGCCACAAACCTTCCAGTAAGACCAAAATATCCCCTAGTCTGACTTAAGGATCAACCAACACACCTGCACCAACCTAAAAGAAGACGTGCATGACTTGGACGGCTCCAAAGTACCACAGAATGCAACAACTAAAGATCTGCATCTCCTCCACACTCTTACACATAAAACACCAATTTGATGGAATCTTTCCCGTACTCACAAGATTTGCAATTGGGAAGATACTTGCCCCATGAAGCAGTCCATGCAGGGAAACAACACCTGTTTCAGCACCTTGGAATACCACACCACCATTGAAGGAATCCTTTACTCCTAACAATGTATTAGTAGAGGATTTCACCAAGACAAATCTGTCCATAGATCCCACTCATTTTATATAACCTCCCCCTTCTACTCACCCTAATCTCATATGTAGCACCAAGATCAATCTGACAATGTTAAGATCCCACAAAACAATCTCCCATGCAGGGAAACAGCACTACTCCTTTACAAGGTAATACAGCCCCTGTTGGTAATGCAGGAATCACTTCCTCCAGGAAACTCCAAATGATGTTCAGTAAAATGCACTGGAATCTTGATTCGTGAGGCTCTCCATTGCTACCAAATTTTCATGGTAAACATCTAACCACATTAATACCAGATTTGTTACAAAATAATACCTCAAAATCTGGTTCTGCCTCTTCTGAAACATATGAAATTAATATGAGAGTTTGAAGACCCTTTTGCTCTGAAACTTGTGAAATCAAAAAAAAATTTCACAACCATAAATCCTTTCAATCCACATGTACAGCTCCAATCAATCAAAACCTCGCATTCATGTCTGTTCTAATTTCTAACGTAAAATAGTACACTCTCGCACCAATTGCAAAAGAATAACAAGAACAATAGTAAAACAAAATAAAACCCACGTCTAGATGCAATCAATCAACTAACAAAGAGAAACAGCATATGAAACAGTAAAACCCAGATAAAAAAAAAAAAAAAAAAAAAAAACCAATAATAAACCAATTTTTTTATCTAATTATCAATTTTCAACATCTGCAACCGAAAACCATTCAATCCAAGCTTTATCCACCAAACCTAAACCAACTTTCATCGACATACCGAGCCCAAATCAACCAAAACCAACGAGTCATATCAATCCCAGGACAATCATATGCAAAAATAAAAGAAACCCATGTAGCAAAGCCAATCGAACAATACAAGAAGATTTGACAAAAAAAAAAAAAAAAATCATCAAAGCAATCAAATGAGATGTAGCGCCCATATAGAGCAAACCTTGATGATTCGGGCTTGTTCGGAGCTGAGAGAGGCCTTGGCAAAGGTTTCTTCGTCGACAAAGACAGCTTTCTTGAGAAGAAGCTTCTGCAGAGATTCGAGATTGGAAGTCATCTCGGAGAGATTGCCGATGGCTGCACTCCATCTCTCGCTTCCTTTCCCCTTCTCCTCCATCACTCTCGCTCCATTCCACCTCTTCAGACTGCTGACTTTACTCTTAATTGGGCTTTTTCCTTACTTGGCTGGGCTTTTGTCTCTTTTCGGCCCAAATCACTTGTCGGGCGAGTTTGAAACGTTGTTCAAAACATTTCAAAAAATAATAAATAAAAATAGTTATGACCTTGAAGTATGTTTTTAATTATCTTGATAAGAAATTAATCTATAATATTTTATTTTTATTTCTTCTTTCGTATTTATAATTTTTTTTTAAAAAATCTTTAAAAATATAATTGAAATACACTTTTAAAAAACATAGAAAAATCATTTTTATTAAAAATTATCAAACCTGCTTTCATATTTTAAAATCACTATCGAAGCAAAAAATGTGGGGCAAAGGGGGTAGAATAGAAAAAATTGGTTTCAAGGGTGACAATATCACATAAAAAAAAGTAAATTTTGCTTAATTGTTAGGTCTTGTTTTCCTTTTAACTTGGTAGGAATTTAGCTAAGGAGAATTGTGTTTTGTGGTGAGATTGACTTGAAAATTGGTCTAAGGTCCTTATATAACCTATAATTAATGGTAACAATATAAAAGAGTGATGGACTAAAATACCCATTTGATCTATCCCATGTTGGAACCCATCATTTATTAAACTCTTTTATCTTTATTGCTACTTTTCACATACTCAGCACAATTTTATTTCAATTTGGATTTTTCATTATTTTTTAAAACTTTTTCATAAATAACTAAAAATCGGTATTATTTTCTATTTAAAACATAAATAAAGAAAAATTCTATTAATGATTTAAAACCTATTTTGAAAAATAATTTCTAAAAATATGGTAATATGATTTTTACTTTTTATATTTTCCCTTTTTGAGAATACGTTTAATTAAAAAATGAATATTCAAAATCTTGTTTGGTACTATTTTTTATATGAAAATAATAAAAAAAATTAAATTTCATTTATTGATTATCCATTTTTATTTTTTACATTAGTTATTTTAATAATAAAATAAAATAAAAATATAGTATGTTTACGATTAAACAAAAGAATTGGTCAATGGTGTATTTTTTTGTGTTATTATCTTTTACATAAAAAAAATAATTAAATAACTAAATTCTATACATTTATTAGTCTTTTTAATTTTATTTACTCTATTAGTTTTTTGTGTAATTGAAAATTTTAATATATCTATAATTAACAAAGTAATAGATTAATTGTGCATATTTTGATTTATTAAAATAAATTACTTTCTAATTTAAATAAATAAAATGAAATAAGTAAATAAATTTGAGGCTATGTCTATTTTCTAACATATCTTATATTAATATTTTTTATGATTAAATAAACTTTTTAGTCTTTTTTTCTTTAATTCCAAAAATAAAATGAAATAAATAAATAAATTTGGGTTTATTTCTATTTTCTAACATATCTTATATTTATATTTTTTTATGGTTAAATAGATTTTTTATTCTTTTTTTCTTTATTTTAAAAAATAAAAGGAAATAAATAAATAAATTTAGGTTAAATAATTTCTTTGTCTTATTTTTAATTACATTTTGCATTGAAGATAAAATAAAATAAAATTTTATTTGTTTTAATTATTTTAAATGTTAAACAATTGGAAACATAGTTCACATATTCACGTGGACATAATTTATACATGTGTATGAAATTTATACCATTGTACAAGGGTGTTACATTAATTATACAAGGTAAATACAGTAAATGTACAAGGGGTGTACACGACTACCATTTGTGGAGGATTTTAATCGATTTTGAACATTTTTTTTCTTGTCATCCAAGAACTGCGTACTCTCCTAGCACAAAATCCTTCGTTTCATACACTTTATTTAACTCGCATATGATAATTCAAATATTTACCTCAATAATGATGTTTGGGGAAAAATTTTGTTTTTACATCTTACACCATTTTCTTAACCAAACTATTGGAAATATGGTTCACATATCCTATGTAGACACATAATGTATGCATGTTGATAAAATTTACATCATTATATGAGGGCGTTATACTAACTATACAACGAAAGTATACTAACTATACAAGGGGTGTACAAGACTACTCTTTTGTGAATGATTTCAATTTGTTTTGAACAACTTTTTTTTTTTTTTTTTGTCATCTAAAGATTGCACACTCTCATGACAGACATTCATCTATCACACGCCCATTTCATGTACTTTATTTAACTCACACATGACAATTCGAATACTTACCCCACTAAAGATGTTTGAGGAAAAAATTTGTTTTTACATCTTCCACTATTTTGTGAACTAAACTAATGGAAGCATGGTTAACCTACCTATAGACACACATAGAGTAAGGGGTATATGGAATTTGGGTCACTATACAAGGTATTTACATTAAGTGCACAAGGCAAATATACTAACTGTATAAGGTTATCATTTGTCAAGGATTTTAAGTAATTCTGAAAAACTCGTTTACTTATTTCTCCCAGCCGAGGATGGATGACATTCTTCATACACATTGATTAATCATACATTCATCTCATACACTTTATCTAACTTATATATGGTTATTTGAATATATAGCCCACTAATGATCATTGTGGAACAAAACTATACAACAATTTTTCTTGTTCCTTTAAACCAAATCAATACAAACATGATTAACTAACCTATTGACAAATATTCACAAGGCAATGTATGAAATCAAAATTTGTAATTATATATATATATATATTGCAATTTTAGCAATGTTCTTTCTTTCCAACATTTTTTTGGGTGAAATTTTATTCAAATGAATCTATATTTAAAAAACTAATTTAAAATTGTAATCACATTTATCAAATTTTTTTACTAAGATTATCTTAAATTCTTTTAATATATTTATACTCATTTATTTTTAAAAAAATGAAAAACTAATTTTTTTTAAACATGTTCTATCACCTTTCAAGTAAAAAATTAAATAAGTTTGAAAGTCAATAAAAAAAATTAAATATCACTTTCAATAATTTTTAAATAAAATTTTATATAACATATTTTATTTTTTAAATTTAATTTCTAAAGTTTCACAAAAAGTCAAAATACTTTGCATTAGTTTATCTAGATAAGAAAATTTACTAATATAATATTAAAACTTCATATATTAGTTATTTTCTCAATAAATTTATCTTTTTAAAAATTTTAAAATAAAAACATTAAAACTTAAAAAGCTAAAAGGATATATATATAATTAAGAGTGAAGTGATAGTCAATTTTTAATTTTTTTTAAAATATGGTTAATCTGGAAAATATAGAAAATAATTAAAAATAAGAGAAAAATATAAAAAAAAAGGGTAATGTAAATCTAAAATAAAAAAAAATGAAAATTAAACTAAAAGATAAATACAAATAAAAAATATTTGAATGAATTGTAAAGGTAAATATAAAAATAATAGCAATTAATACAATTGTTAATGATATAATAATGGAATGAAAATGGGAATATAATTATGAGAGATTAGCATTTGGCATAAAATAGAAATATATATTGGAAGAAAGAAAAAAAAGGTAGAAATTGATAATATGTAATAGGGAATAGAAAAGGAAAAAAAAAAATACAAAGAAATTGAAATTCACACTCACTATGTGTTTATGCAAGGGTTAAGGGCATGTTAGAAATTAATGAAGGATAATATTCTTCAACTTAATTTTTACACTTTATTTCGGTCTTGGGCTTAAATATGGATGATAAGAGGATGTTATATCAATTTTCAAGCCCATCTCACCTCAAAACAAAATTCTCCCATTTAGTTTTTCAAATGACATTTAATATACTAGATTCACCCGTGCTAAAAATTATTTTTTATTTTTTAGGAATAAAAAATTATTCAGGATTGGTTTCATGTACACAATCTTATAATTTCCATTTTTTATTTTTAGTATTTAAAAGAGTTTTTATTTTTTTTAAAAAAATAAATTCTTTCTATAATGTGTTTGGCCACAAAAAGCCTCTTTCAATTCTCAATTATTTGTAACATTCATATTTTTTAATGTTATGGTTCTCACAAAGAGTGTTGAGTGATTTTATTCCCATGCGTGTTTTTGTTATTCTAAAAAATGTTTTTCACTTATATTTAGAAAAATAATGAAAATACCACTTTAATAGTTTCACTTTTGTGCTTTTAAATTCAAATTTTCAAAAATTAAGACAAATTTAATGTATCTAAATATATTTTCAAATTTAGTAAAACGATATCATGAACCAAACCTTTTGTTTTGGTTTTACAAGGATGGTTTTCAATATTATATCTCTAAATAAAAAATAAAAATATTATTTGGTGTCAATTCAAAATATATCGGACAAAGAAAAGTGTGAATTGAAACCATTGAGTATTGGAAGGGCAAAAGAACTTACTCTCATCTTCATGGGATTTCCAAAAGATAGTGCAATAGGAGAAGGAATGAGTATCAATAAAAAGTTATAATATAACGAATTGTTGCAACTCAAAAAGATTTTTGAGTTTATAAAGAAACAATTTTATGTAATAAGGGAATAAATGGGTATTACTGAAAACTCATAACAAAATGAATTACGGGAACTCGAACCCAAAACAAAGAAATAATTTTTTTTGTTAGAGGAGCTTTTATGGGAAGGTGCTAATTGAAAAGTCATCTCCAATATAACAAAGAGTGTGAACCAAATTATTAGATAGTTTTTTTGGACTTAGAGGATCATAAGATTTTTAAGGAGTGTTTTTGGCATAAAAAGTTTTACAAGTTGATTGCTTTAAAGAGACGAGAGGGAGAAGGTTGAGGGAGAAAGGGACATGATAGTTGTGAGATAGAGAGTAGTGGCGGTTCTACTAAGTCTAATGAGATTAATAATTAGATTAATATTAATATTTTAAATAGATTAATAATTGATGGTACACTTTAATATTTTAATTAAATTAGTAATTAATATATATATGACTTCAATATTACACAAAATTAACATGTTTGAGAAGACATCTATAAGATCAAGGAAATAATTGATTTAATTTATTAATCAACTTTTTTATTTTACTAAATTCTCATTTTTAATAAAAATAATAATTTATTTATGAAAGAGGTAATAACTACTTTTTCATTTATAAAAGTAGTAATATATAATATATAGTTTTAAATATTTATTTCTTATTTAATACTTTAATTAGATTAATATTTTAATTAATATAGACCCTCGTACCCACATGAGATAGATATATCTGCTACATACCTAGAAAGATAGATATAAATAAGTAGTCACACATGAATTGATAGACATAAATACGTTTGTCCCATTCTTGCATGTGGAGAGAAATATAGATAGGTTTGTTGAATGTAGAGAGATGGATATAGACAACCCCATAGCTCGACGACTACAAATTGGGAAACAAGCCCGACGACAAATAAGGAAACAAACTTGCTCCATACCCACACATGGATACACAATTTAATATATTGTCTTATTTTAATTTAGTTGAAATAATAATCCACAAGTCTAAAATGAAATATACTTTAAATGATAATCCAGGGTAACCAAACCATAAGATGCTTGGGATTTTGTTATCATTCTTAGTAAATGATATATCAAATCTCCCTGTAGACATTATAATCATAATCATGTTTCCATTAGATGCCTTGGCAACTTTTGTTATCAAAAGTAGTTGTTGTCTTGGAAGTTGAATGTTGACCCTATCAAGACCTTTAGCCTTAATAGATTGATCATTAATAACTATGAGAATTGTGACATCTAATGGGGAGAAGAAAACAAGAAAACCGTGTGACTTTCGCTCATGGTTCCCATATTCTTGACTCTCATATGGATATCAAAGGCTAAATTCTAGTAACTTTATTCCACATCATCCACAGACTTGCATTTTGATAAGTGACCATTGTGACCCTTCTCTACAAGGATGGAAACTGATTTAGGTGCTCAACCAAGGTGGTGGTTAAGCTGGGTGTAGCTTAGTCCATCTCAAAATGTGTAGATGGTTTTCTCTGTGTAAAATTGATAAGTTCGACTATGGTAGCCATTGGCAAGGTCTAGTCTCATGTTCATATTTATTATCGGAACTGTGCCTACATAGGACTAAGGATACCATGTCATGGGAAGCCTTCTGCTTGAAAGGTGAAAGTTACCAATTCATAATTATAAGACATACATACCAAAATGAGAAATGTATGATAGGTTGAAAACTAATCCAAGAAGAGATGGACTTAGTTGGATTATTATTATTATTATATTATCTTATTATATTCTATTGTGTTAGTAGTTTTATAAATTAATAAGACAATATAATAATAATAATAATAATCATAATCATAATCATAATAACAATAATATCATCATCATCGTCATCATCATTATCATCATTATTATTATTATTAGAATTAATGAATAATTGGTTTTAGAGTTTTAAAGAAGTTTCACAGTGATAAATTAGGTTCATATTCTATTGTGTTAGTAGTTTTATAAATTAAATCATAAATAAATATATTTAATAATACATACGATATTTTAAAATTATATATAAAATCAAAGTGAAACTATCTGAATTTGTTTAATTTTTATTTATACTAGTAGTATAATAATGCGATGTACATGCACATGGGTGATGTTTGAATCAATTTAATATTTTATTCAAATACTACTTGTATTTATTTTCATAATCCTGTAAACTTTTAGTTTTTTTAATCACCATAACTTTAAAGATCAAATTCGTAAAATATCGATAATTTAATAAATATCAATTCATAGAATTTATTCGTTAAACTACCAATTTTCCTAAAAGCCTTATACATTCACGTGGAAAGATAAACATAAATAGACTCTATCCCAAAAGCCTCATATCTGGAGGTGGAGAGATAGCCCGCCCCATACCCACACGAGATTGACATACCTGCCTCATACCTAGAAAGATAGACATAGACAGGTGACCGTACATGGAATGATAGAGATAAATATGCTCTACCCATACCTGCACTTGGAGAGATCGATATAGATAGGTCTATCACATTTCGAGAGATAGACAAACAACCCCATAGGCAAACAACTACAAATTGGGAAACAAGCTCGCTCCATACCCGAACATGGATACACAATTTAATAAATTGTGTATTATTTTAATTTAGTTGAAATGATAATCTAAAGGTCTAAAATGGAACATACTTTAAATGATAATCCAAGGTAACGAACCCATAGGATGCTTGTAATTTTGTCATCATTTTTAGCAAATGATATATTAAATCTCCCTCTAGACATTATAACAAGAATCACATTTCCTTTAGATGTATTGGAAACTTTTGTTATCAAATGTGGTTGTTGTCCTAGAAGTTGAATGTTGACCCTATCACTACCATCAACCTTAATAGATTGATTAATACCAACTATGAGAATCGTGGAATCTAATGAGGGAGAAGAAAACAAGAAAACTATGTGACTTCCGTTTATGGTTCCCGCATTCTTGATTCTCATATGGATATCGAAGACTAAATTAAAATGAGACCTGCATTCTTGATTCTAGCAACTTTCTTCCATAGTGTCCACAAACCTGTATTTTGGTGAGTGACAACTATGACCCTCCTCTAAAAGGATGGAGACTATTTAGGTGCTCGAACAAGGTGGTGGTTGAACTGGGTGTAGCTTAGTCCATCTCTAGATATGTAAATGTTAAGTAGTAGTAATATGTAAATGTTAAGTAGTAGTAGTAGTAGTAGTAGTAGTAGTAGTAGTAGTAGTAGTAGTAGTAGTAGTAGTAGTAGTAGTAGTAGTAGTAGTAGTAAAACCGTAGTAGTAGTAGTAGTAGTAGTAAAACCGTAGTAGTAGTAGTAGTAGTAGTAGTAGTAGTAGTAGTAAAACCGTAGTAGTAGTAAAACCGTAGTAGTAGTAAAACCGTAGTAGTAGTAGTAGTAGTAGTAGTAAAACCCTTTTATTTGAAACCTTAATACCTCTAGAAGATCAGCAAACATTAGTTCAACCAGTAGAGTTAATCCAATACAATCAACAAAAACTAATACTAACCAAGTATATTTCAAACGTACCAATCATAATTAATAACATAACCTTAGTATTACCCCAAACTTATCTTGTACCTACTATAAGTTTATATCCTTTTATTTTAGGTTTAAATTTTGTACATTCTTTACAAGGAGGGATAACAATACAAAATAACCAAGTTAGTTTTCATCCTAAAACCACAACAATTGTTTATACAAACATGGAAAATGTATTAAATAAAAATCATAATGTAACATCTCATCAAATTAGCAAAGTGGAGGCACAAAAGGATAGCATAATTAATGACTACTCAGAACAATTAAGAAATGCAAATAGATTAAAAAACCTTATATTAGAAGCAGAAAAAATAGGAATTATAGGAGAAGACCCACAAAAACATTGGAATAAAAATAAGACAACCTGTAAAATACCAATTAAAAACCCAGACTTAACAATAAAAACTGCAGATATAGCATGCAATCTTATAGATACAAAGGAATTCAAAATTCAAATAGAAGAACTGTTACAGAATAACCTCATAAAACCAAGTTTCAGTCCCCATAGATCCTCAGCCTTTTTAGTTAGGAACCATAATGAAGAAAAACGAGGAAAAGCTAGGATGGTTATTAATTATAAAAGATTAAATGATAATACATATGATGATGCCTATAAAATTCCGAACAAAGATTCTTTAATTAATTCTATTCAAGGATGTAAATATTTTTCTCAGTTAGACTGTAAAAGTGGATTTTGGCAAATCAGATTAGAAGAGGATAGTAAACCATGGACAGCGTTTTCATGTCCTTGTGGATTATATGAATGGAATGTAATGCCATTTGGACTAAAAAATGCTCCTCAGATATTCCAACGAATGATGGATAATATTTTTGGAAAATATTCTTTTGTTCTTGTATATATTGATGATATTCTTGTCTTTTCATATACTCTTCAAGAACACATAAAGCATTTAGAATTGATTTTTGAAAAATTAATTAGTCATGGATTAATAGTAAGTAAAAAGAAATTGAAATTATTTAAGACTCAAATAGAATTTTTAGGATTAGAACTAGAGGATGGACAAATAAAATTACAAGAACATATAGTACAAAAAATAAATAATTTTCCAGACAAACTCGAAGACTTAAAAACCCTTCAAAGTTTTTTAGGATTATTAAACTATGCTAGGCCATATATTAAAAACCTTAGTAGATTAGCTGGACCCCTTTATAGTAAAACAAAACATACAGGGCAGAGATATTTTAACCAAGAAGATATTAAACTTATACAGAAAATAAAAGAACTTGTGAAACATCTCCCAACCTTACATTTACCCTTAGAAAATGAATATAAAATAGTCCAAACTGATGCTAGTCAAACAGGATGGGGAGGTATACTTTTAGCTGTAACTAATATAGGAGAAGAAAAACTTTGTAGATATTGTAGTGGAACTTTTAATGATTATCAAAAGAACCTTAGCTCTACAGACTTAGAAATTGAAGCAATAATATTAGTCTTAGAAAAATTTCAATTATTTTTGAACCAAGAACAATTTACTTTAAGAACCGATTGTGAGAATATTAAAAAATTCTCTAAAAACAAAAATTCTTCAAAACTGTCCACCAAAAGATGGATAAAATTTCAAAACTCTTTAATTGGTTTCAAACCTAAATTTGAACATATTAAAGGAAAAGATAATATATTAGCAGACTGGTTAAGTAGACAAATAATTAATAATGTCGATAATACTAATGATTAATTTCATGATTACAGGAACATGGCTCAAAGAAAACCTACGAAAGCTAGAACCTTTCAATATGGAACCATATGTCTAAACGAAGTATTGAATCCAAACCTAAGGTTTAATTCTTTATTTTCTCAAAACCTTTTTGAAGAACATAAGGTTATTGTAGATAATTTTTGGTCTTTAAAACCACAAAGTTTTCCGAACCAAAATTTAGAATACGCTTATGGAAAAACAGTGTCAGCTTTAGCCCAACATTTACAAAACCTTCAAAACCAACTGATTGCTTTAGAAACTCAAAAATTCCAAAACCTCAAAATCCAAGAAAATCAAGAAAAACTGATAGAAGATTTGAAAACCAGTACAGTGTCAACCAATCAAACCAGCTGTTCAAACAGTCAACCTGAAGTAATTAGTTTAATTAAGAAATCAGCTCTTCTGACTGAACAATATGAAAGGCTTGTTGTTAAAAACATAATTGGAGTTGATAACTACTTTTTCGTCAAAACCTTTTTTCTACAAAACCAATATAACAAAGTGTTTAAAAATCAAGAACTTTTGTATAAACATTTTAGAACTAAAAATGTCGGGATAAAAACAGGGTATATGGCATATCACGACCCTGAATTTTTCTTTGTTATATATTTAGCTTATGTAAATATGTCTGTTGTAAATAAAGAAAATTTTGATTTAGTACCGCAACTTATGGATCAGGGAATTTTAAAAAATGTTTTTATGAACCATATATCTCAAATCCCTGAAAATTTCCCAGAAAAATTGAAAGATATTTTAACTTATCTTTTTAAAAACCGAAAAATATATAGATATTTCTTTTGAAACCATTCCACCTTTATTTCAACCCGATGGATCAGTAGTACCAGCCTATCATCATGCATATATAAAACATAATAAAGAACCACTCATCCCTCAACAAGAACCAGAATGGGAAATGACCCGTTCAAATGAATTTCCAGAATTTTTTACTCGCTATAGAGCTTTTCAAATCTATGATCTTAGACCAACCCGGAATAAATTATTTCATCTCATTGGCGAAACAAAAACCATGTCTATATGGAGAGTAAAACCTTTAGAACACATCATTGTTCCAAACCCTTTTATTACTTCTGAAGAACAGGATTTTATAACCGAACTCAGTGTAGATATACCAGAACCATCTTCCTACCTCAGTGATGACGCATTATTTTGGGACAACCTGGACGATGAAAGTTATCATAATCTACAAAATGCAATGGAAGGATGATGTCAGCAATGACTGACGACAATGAAGCAATAAATGCGTCTTCAACTACAAAAATTAAATATGGCAATACAAGTTCAGAAGCAGTAAAGACATCCACAAGCCACGTGTTATGCATGAAATAAAAAGAGAAGAAAAGGACAAGAGAAAGAGACAAGAAGGAAGAGAAGAACGGATGAATAAAAGTCACATGTCTCAAAAGTCAAAAGTCTTTGTATTTATTTTATACCAAACCTCTGAACACCGTAAATATCTTTCCTACCATCCAACCACTTGAAATTAATTCTCACCTGTATTCTCACCTGTCACTTGTAAATGCTTTGCCTATAAATTAGTGGTAGTAAAAGAAAAGAAGTGTGCCCGAGAAAGTGTGTGCAATAGTGTGCAAAGTTGTCTGTAAAAAAGCTCCATCATCTTCAGCCTTGTAAATTCATCAGCAATCAATAAGAAAGTAAGAATTTTCTGTTAAATTTTTTGCCTTCATTTAAATTTCTTTATAATGTATTTTTCTTACCCTTAGGGGGTAAAAAGGGGTAAAAAGGTAAAATAGGGAAATGAAAATTATTTGAATTATTTTTAAGTTTTCTTTACTAGTTAATATCTGTAATATACATGGATCCTTTTTATATAATGTTCTCATCAACATAAAAAAAAAAAAAAAAAAAAAAAATCGGTTTATTTAGAAAATTTTGGGTGTAAAATCATGTTTTAAAACTAGAGTCTTTAGTCTTAACCCTTGACCTCAAACCCGTTTTTGCCGGAAAATTGGCGTTTTAGGGAGACTATGTCTGGTCAGAAGGGGGGTATTACCTTGACACGAAGTGATGTTTTAAAATTTTTGAATTTTACTACCTGAATTTTTGAGATATCCGATTTCAAAAACTTAAATTTTATATTATTTTAATAAACCCTTTTGATATTTTATTAAGTCTTTGTAAAATTTTATATTATTTTAATACTAGTAATAAATGTGTTCACACTTTAATTCAATAAAAAACTTTAATTGCTAACGGAGATTTTAAGAACCTTTACTAACAAACTGTTGTTGAAACTGACTATTGGGAAAAGTGACTGGTGATGAGAAAAGTTGGTATCAGAGCTTCTCTCTGTGTATTGCAGTATATTAATTAGGAAAGGAGACTGTAGATTCAAATTGATTTTCAGAGTACCGAACTTTACCTTACCCCATATAAAGTCTGATTAATTTTGCTTAATTTATTCTGAATCTTTATTTGCTCTGCTTACTTAACATGAATTAGGAATTAATGTCTTTTATTCCTTATCCTCCTGGTATATATAATATAGATTATGATCGTGTAAAAGAACTTAATAATAGGTTGTATCGGAGGTTGTAAATTCATTCCATAATCTAAGTCCTACGGGTCCTTGTATTTTTAATATATATTTATTTAAATATTCAGGGGTTCTGTCTACTCTAGCAAGGATTGCATATTTCCTAAATTTTTGTTCATATTCTCTTATATATGAAAGGTTACATAATTTCAATTGTTCTAACTTATGAAGGTATATTGCAGGTTCCTTTACATCTTCTTGCGTTGTTCCTAAAAAATAAAGTTTTATTAGATTTATAAATACAGATATGCTAAAATTATTTCTGACTTCTTGAAAATAACTGCTGTTTTCTTGTTCCATGTTTCTAAAAAATTGTAGTACAGTTCCTCTAAGGGTGCTTTTACAAAATTCATAAATTTCTTGTTGATTTTCAAAGGATACTACCACACCTGCTGAATTTAAAGATTGCTCCCAATTTTCTATGGTTTTTCTAAGATCTTGTGCACTATCTATATCTAATATTGTTCCATATTCGTATATTGGTTGCAAAGAACTAGAAGGTTCTGTTTTAGTTTTCCATTGAGGTCCTTTTGGCTTGCTATACGGCTTATATGTCGATAATACTAATGATTAATTTCATGATTACAGGAACATGGCTCAAAGAAAACCTACGAAAGCTAGAACCTTTCAATATGGAACCATATGTCTAAACGAAGTATTGAATCCAAACCTAAGGTTTAATTCTTTATTTTCTCAAAACCTTTTTGAAGAACATAAGGTTATTGTAGATAATTTTTGGTCTTTAAAACCACAAAGTTTTCCGAACCAAAATTTAGAATACGCTTATGGAAAAACAGTGTCAGCTTTAGCCCAACATTTACAAAACCTTCAAAACCAACTGATTGCTTTAGAAACCCAAAAATTCCAAAACCTCAAAATCCAAGAAAATCAAGAAAAACTGATAGAAGATTTGAAAACCAGTACAGTGTCAACCAATCAAACCAGCTGTTCAAACAGTCAACCTGAAGTAATTAGTTTAATTAAGAAATCAGCTTTTCTGACTGAACAATATGAAAGGCTTGTTGTTAAAAACATAATTGGAGTTGATAACTACTCTTTCGTCAAAACCTTTTTTCTACAAAACCAATATAACAAAGTGTTTAAAAATCAAGAACTTTTGTATAAACATTTTAGTTCATATAATCCACAAGGACATGAAAACGCTGTCCATGGTTTACTATTCTCTTCTAATCTGATTTGCCAAAATCCACTTTTACAGTCTAACTGAGAAAAATATTTACATCCTTGAATAGAATTAATTAAAGAATCTTTGTTCGGAATTTTATAGGCATCATCATATGTATTATCATTTAATCTTTTATAATTAATAACCATCCTAGCTTTTCCTCGTTTTTCTTCATTATGGTTCCTAACTAAAAAGGCTGAGGATCTATGGGGACTGAAACTTGGTTTTATGAGGTTATTCTGTAACAGTTCTTCTATTTGAATTTTGAATTCCTTTGTATCTATAAGATTGCATGGTATATCTGCAGTTTTTATTGTTAAATCTGGGTTTTTAATTGGTATTTTACAGGTTGTCTTATTTTTATTCCAATGTTTTTGTGGGTCTTCTCCTATAATTCCTATTTTTTCTGCTTCTAATATAAGGGTTTTTAATCTATTTGCATTTCTTAATTGTTCTGAGTAGTCATTAATTATGCTATCCTTTTGTGCCTCCACTTTGCTAATTTGATGAGATGTTCGGTTATAAAATCCTGTTCTTCAGAAGTAATAAAAGGGTTTGGAACAATGATGTGTTCTAAAGGTTTTACTCTCCATATAGACATGGTTTTTGTTTCGCCAATGAGATGAAATAATTTATTCCGGGTTGGTCTAAGATCATAGATTTGAAAAGCTCTAAAGCGAGTAAAAAATTCTGGAAATTCATTTGAACGGGTCATTTCCCATTCTGGTTCTTGTTGAGGGATGAGTGGTTCTTTATTATGTTTTATATATGCATGATGATAGGCTGGTACTACTGATCCATCGGGTTGAAATAAAGGTGGAATGGTTTCAAAAGAAATATCTATATATTTTTCGGTTTTAAAAAGATAAGTTAAAATATCTTTCAATTTTTCTGGGAAATTTTCAGGGATTTGAGATATATGGTTCATAAAAACATTTTTTAAAATTCCCTGATCCATAAGTTGCGGTACTAAATCAAAATTTTCTTTATTTACAACAGACATATTTACATAAGCTAAATATATAACAAAGAAAAATTCAGGGTCGTGATATGCCATATACCCTGTTTTTATCCCGACATTTTTAGTTCTAAAATGTTTATACAAAAGTTCTTGATTTTTAAACACTTTGTTATATTGGTTTTGTAGAAAAAAGGTTTTGACGAAAGAGTAGTTATCAACTCCAATTATATTTTTAACAACAAGCCTTTCATATTGTTCAGTCAGAAGAGCTGATTTCTTAATTAAACTAATTACTTCAGGTTGACTGTTTGAACAGCTGGTTTGATTGGTTGACACTGTACTGGTTTTCAAATCTTCTATCAGTTTTTCTTGATTTTCTTGGATTTTGAGGTTTTGGAATTTTTGGGTTTCTAAAGCAATCAGTTGGTTTTGAAGGTTTTGTAAATGTTGGGCTAAAGCTGACACTGTTTTTCCATAAGCGTATTCTAAATTTTGGTTCGGAAAACTTTGTGGTTTTAAAGACCAAAAATTATCTACAATAACCTTATGTTCTTCAAAAAGGTTTTGAGAAAATAAAGAATTAAACCTTAGGTTTGGATTCAATACTTCGTTTAGACATATGGTTCCATATTGAAAGGTTCTAGCTTTCGTAGGTTTTCTTTGAGCCATGTTCCTGTAATCATGAAATCAGTCATTAGTATTATCGACATTATTAATTATTTGTCTACTTAACCAGTCTGCTAATATATTATCTTTTCCTTTAATATGTTCAAATTTAGGTTTGAAACCAATTAAAGAGTTTTGAAACTTTATCCATCTTTTGGTGGACAGTTTTGAAGAATTTTTGTTTTCAAAGAATTTTTTAATATTCTCACAATCGGTTCTTAAAGTAAATTGTTCTTGGTTCAAAAATAATTGAAATTTTTCTAAGACTAATATTATTGCTTCAATTTCTAAGTCTGTAGAGCTAAGGTTCTTTTGATAATCATTAAAAGTTCCACTACAATATCTACAAAGTTTTTCTTCTCCTATATTAGTTACAGCTAAAAGTATACCTCCCCATCCTGTTTGACTAGCATCAGTTTGGACTATTTTATATTCATTTTCTAAGGGTAAATGTAAGGTTGGGAGATGTTTCACAAGTTCTTTTATTTTCTGTATAAGTTTAATATCTTCTTGGTTAAAATATCTCTGCCCTGTATGTTTTGTTTTACTATAAAGGGGTCCAGCTAATCTACTAAGGTTTTTAATATATGGCCTAGCATAGTTTAATAATCCTAAAAAACTTTGAAGGGTTTTTAAGTCTTCGAGTTTGTCTGGAAAATTATTTATTTTTTGTACTATATGTTCTTGTAATTTTATTTGTCCATCCTCTAGTTCTAATCCTAAAAATTCTATTTGAGTCTTAAATAATTTCAATTTCTTTTTACTTACTATTAATCCATGACTAATTAATTTTTCAAAAATCAATTCTAAATGCTTTATGTGTTCTTGAAGAGTATATGAAAAGACAAGAATATCATCAATATATACAAGAACAAAAGAATATTTTCCAAAAATATTATCCATCATTCGTTGGAATATCTGAGGAGCATTTTTTAGTCCAAATGGCATTACATTCCATTCATATAATCCACAAGGACATGAAAACGCTGTCCATGGTTTACTATCCTCTTCTAATCTGATTTGCCAAAATCCACTTTTACAGTCTAACTGAGAAAAATATTTACATCCTTGAATAGAATTAATTAAAGAATCTTTGTTCGGAATTTTATAGGCATCATCATATGTATTATCATTTAATCTTTTATAATTAATAACCATCCTAGCTTTTCCTCGTTTTTCTTCATTATGGTTCCTAACTAAAAAGGTTGAGGATCTATGGGGACTGAAACTTGGTTTTATGAGGTTATTCTGTAACAGTTCTTCTATTTGAATTTTGAATTCCTTTGTATCTATAAGATTGCATGGTATATCTGCAGTTTTTATTGTTAAATCTGGGTTTTTAATTGGTATTTTACAGGTTGTCTTATTTTTATTCCAATGTTTTTGTGGGTCTTCTCCTATAATTCCTATTTTTTCTGCTTCTAATATAAGGGTTTTTAATCTATTTGCATTTCTTAATTGTTCTGAGTAGTCATTAATTATGCTATCCTTTTGTGCCTCCACTTTGCTAATTTGATGAGATGTTACATTATGATTTTTATTTAATACATTTTCCATGTTTGTATAAACAATTGTTGTGGTTTTAGGATGAAAACTAACTTGGTTATTTTGTATTGTTATCCCTCCTTGTAAAGAATGTACAAAATTTAGACCTAAAATAAAAGGATATAAACTTATAGTAGGTACAAGATAAGTTTGGGGTAATACTAAGGTTATGTTATTAATTATGATTGGTACATTTGAAATATACTTAGTTAGTATTAGTTTTTGTTGATTGTATTGGATTAACTCTACTGGTTGAACTAATGTTTGCTGATCTTCTTGAGGTACTAAGGTTTCAAATAAAAGGTTTTTACTGGCTCCAGTATCTAACATTGCGTCTACCTTTAATTCTATGGTTTTTAATTTAATTGTTGTTGGAAAAATAATAGATTTAACTTTATTTGCCATATTTACTTGTTCTATTGTTTGTATGGTTATTTTTTCAGGATTCCTTGGTTCTTTTACAGGACTTTTTGGTTCTTCTGTGTCCTTAGGTTTTGAACTACTATCTTCTTCTTCTTTTGGAATTTTTCCTTTGATTATTATTTGTAAATCTTTCCATATATTATAAGGTTTTATTTTACTTTCTAAAGGTTGTACAAGGTTTTCTAAATTTAAAGGAGTTTTCTTAGCTTGATTTTCCTCTTTTTCAATAATCATACAAATTTCTTCTTTTTCATTTTCACTATCTTCTATACTATATACACTTGAATTTTCACTTTCAAAGTCTAATTCACTGACAAGTTCTTCTTCTTCACTATCTAGCTGATACTCATTTATTAGGTTTATTTTTACTTGGGTTTTTCTATTTCGTTCATTTAATGGTTTTTTAAGTTCAGGACATTCAGGTCTTATATGGCCTTCCTGACCACACAAATAACATTTACACTGTCTTTTTCTTTCTGTGGTTCTTTTTCTTTTTATCCAAAACTTTCCAGGTTTTTTATACCTTGTATGATATGGTCGTTTTTTATAAAAGGTTCTTGACTTTCTTCTTAAAAATTTATTATATCTCTTAGGTTTTCTAAACTTATATTCTCTGCATCCTATATCTAGATTTTCTCCTATATGTAATTTTCTACAAAGTTGTTGATTTATGTCTTGTTTCTTTATCTGACTTCTTTCTCCTATGCTTACACATTCTCTTTCTAACCAATTTTTTACAAATTCTATTCTAGCACCTATATAAGGAGAGTTTTTATACTCGGAGGTTGTAAATTCATTCCATAATCTAAGTCCTACGGGTCCTTGTATTTTTAATATATATTTATTTAAATATTCAGGGGTTCTGTCTACTCTAGCAAGGATTGCATATTTCCTAAATTTTTGTTCATATTCTCTTATATATGAAAGGTTACATAATTTCAATTGTTCTAACTTATGAAGGTATATTGCAGGTTCCTTTACATCTTCTTGCGTTGTTCCTAAAAAATAAAGTTTTATTAGATTTATAAATACAGATATGCTAAAATTATTTCTGACTTCTTGAAAATAACTGCTGTTTTCTTGTTCCATGTTTCTAAAAAATTGTAGTACAGTTCCTCTAAGGGTGCTTTTACAAAATTCATAAATTTCTTGTTGATTTTCAAAGGATACTACCACACCTGCTGAATTTAAAGATTGCTCCCAATTTTCTATGGTTTTTCTAAGATCTTGTGCACTATCTATATCTAATATTGTTCCATATTCGTATATTGGTTGCAAAGAACTAGAAGGTTCTGTTTTAGTTTTCCATTGAGGTCCTTTTGGCTTGCTATACGGCTTATTATATTTTACTATTTCACTTTTTACATTTACAATTTCTTTTTCTTCATTTATTGTATTTATTGATTCGTTTGAGATTATTTCTATGTTTTCATTAACTTTTGGTTGAATAGTAAATTGATTTATCATTTCTATATCTATAAGTTTTTTGATTAAATTGGTTTTATAGAGTTGTTCTATTATTTGGTCATCTGTATAGTTGTTACACATTATATTAGCAAAGTTTTCTTGATCCATTTGTTCGTCTAGTAATATTGGATTACTAAATTCTTCTAACATTATATTTACTAACTCTGAGTTTTTGTATAGGTTTTCTACTGTCTCAATGTTTAGTAAAATATCTTCTTGTATAACATTTACATTTTCTATCTCACTATCTGACTCTACCTCTACATTTACAGTTTTATAATTTCCAAAGGTTATACTTGCACTTCCATCTTGGTTTTCATATAAGCTATTGGATGTTGGATATCTTATTATTGGTTTATTTATTTGAGGTAATTCCCACTCTCGTCCTAGTAAATAGTCTATATTTACAGGTTTTGCTTCTATCATATTTACTGTCTTACTTCCAAAGGTTTTTACTATATCATCGAATTCCATCATACATTTTAAACTTAAAGCATTAGTAGTTTTTCCTATAAATCCTATAGCTATGCTAAGGTTTTTACTTCCTACTTCCATATCATAACCTTTAGTATTTACAGTTATTTTTATTTTTTCTGTGAATTCCTTAAGATCTATACAAAATTGAGGTATACAACCAATAACTGCGTAATTTTGGTTCATATTAACTTCTGCACTAGCTAAAAGAGCTCGTCCTACTGTGTTGTTTCTAGTATCTAAAAGGTTAATATTTATAAGTGCTCCAATTTCTTTACGATGAAGTCCTATTATTCCTATCAAAATTATTCCTAAGTGCATATATTTATCGGTTTTATTTTTTAATAATTTATGTTTTGTTTCTGGAGATACTAAATCTAAATATACAATATTTCCTATTGAACTTATAGTATGTTGATTTAAAAATCTAGTTATTTTATAATTTTGAACTAATTGTTTTTTGTAAAGTGTTACTTCCTTTACTGCCTTTTTTAATTTTTCTTCAATAAATTCTTTTACATTGTCTCGAGGGTTTATTGCTTCTACTATTTCCATGGTTTTATTGCTAGATTTTTTGGTTCAAAAGGATTTATTTTTCTTTCTAATTTAATTATTGGTTTTTCTCCTAAATTAAAGTTTTCAAATTGTTTTAAAAGGTTATTTAATTTTTGTTCCTCTGATATTACTATATTTCTTTGTTCTAAAAGTTTATCTACTTTTTGGTTAATTTTTTCTAAAGTTTCTTTTAAATTTTGTTGTTCTAATTTTATTTGTTCTATTTCTTTTCTAACAAATTTTTCTTCTCTAGCTAATTGTTCTTTAATATAATCTAGGTTATTTCTTAGCAAATTATGGTTCTTAAAGTCTTCCAGCTTCTTTTCTAATTCCTAAGACCGTGTTTAGTTTTTCTACAGATTTTATTTGTCTTTTCTGGATTTCTTTTAAAATATCTATATTATTTTGGTTTTCTTTCTGAATTTGTTCTTGTAATACTTCGTTTGTTATTTTTAATTGTGTCTCTACTAAAAATTTTAACTGTTTTACCTCTTGGGTTTGTAGATGAGGGTTCATTATCTCTAATATGTTTTAATTAGATGAGCTAGCATATAAATTATCAATATAATATTTTATAATTTCTCTTCTAATTATGGTTTCGGTAGCAAAAAGTTCATCAAAAGCTTCTTGTATAGCTACTTCGTATTCATTCAAATATTTAAGAGAGGTTAAGTTTTTAATATCTGTGGTTAAATCTTTTACAGTAGTTCTTAAATTATGTAATTTATCACAAGTTTCTCTAAATTCTTTACGTTGAGAATACAACCTATTATTAAGTTCTTTTACACGATCATAATCTATATTATATATACCAGGAGGATAAGGAATAAAAGACATTAATTCCTAATTCATGTTAAGTAAGCAGAGCAAATAAAGATTCAGAATAAATTAAGCAAAATTAATCAGACTTTATATGGGGTAAGGTAAAGTTCGGTACTCTGAAAATCAATTTGAATCTACAGTCTCCTTTCCTAATTAATATACTGCAATACACAGAGAGAAGCTCTGATACCAACTTTTCTCATCACATCACCAGTTTCAACAACAGTTTGTTTTCAATAACAGTTTGTTTGAAATCTCCGTTAGCAATGGAAGTTTAATAGAATTTAAAGTGTGAACACATTTATTACTAGTATTAAAATAATATAAAATTTTACAAAGACTTAATAAAATATCATAAAATTTTCAAACACCTAATAAAATAATATTAAAATAATATAAAATTTTACAAAGACTTAATAAAATATCAAAAGGGTTTAATAATATAAAATTTAAGTTTTTGAAATCGGATATCTCAAAAATTCAGGTAGTAAAATTCAAAAATTTTAAAACATCACTTCGTGTCAAGGTAATACCCCCCTTCTGACCAGACATAGTCTCCCTAAAACGCCAATTTTCCGGCAAAAACGGGTTTGAGGTCAAGGGTTAAGACTAAAGACTCTAGTTTTTAAAACATGATTTTACACCCAAAATTTTCTAAATAACCCGATTTTTTTTTTTTTTTTTTTTTTTTTTTTTATGTTGATGAGAACATTATATAAAAAGGATCCATGTATATTATAGATATTAACTAGTAAAGAAAACTTAAAAATAATTCAAATAATTTTCATTTCCCTATTTTACCTTTTTACCCCTTTTTACCCCCTAAGGGTAAGAAAAATACATAATACAGAATTTTAAATGAAGGCAAAAAATTTAACAGAAAATTCTTACTTTCTTATTGATTGCTGATGAATTTACAAGGCTGAAGATGATGGAGCTTTTTAAAGAACAATTAGCTAGAGAAGAAAAATTTGTTAGAAAAGAAATAGAACAAATAAAATTAGAACAACAAAATTTAAAAGAAACTTTAGAAAAAATTAACCAAAAAGTAGATAAACTTTTAGAACAAAGAAATATAGTAATATCAGAGGAACAAAAATTAAATAACCTTTTAAAACAATTTGAAAACTTTAATTTAGGAGAAAAACCAATAATTAAATTAGAAAGAAAAATAAATCCTTTTGAACCAAAAAATCTAGCAATAAAACCATGGAAATAGTAGAAGCAATAAACCCTCGAGACAATGTAAAAGAATTTATTGAAGAAAAATTAAAAAAGGCAGTAAAGGAAGTAACACTTTACAAAAAACAATTAGTTCAAAATTATAAAATAACTAGATTTTTAAATCAACATACTATAAGTTCAATAGGAAATATTGTATATTTAGATTTAGTATCTCCAGAAACAAAACATAAATTATTAAAAAATAAAACCGATAAATATATGCACTTAGGAATAATTTTGATAGGAATAATAGGACTTCATCGTAAAGAAATTGGAGCACTTATAAATATTAACCTTTTAGATACTAGAAACAACACAGTAGGACGAGCTCTTTTAGCTAGTGCAGAAGTTAATATGAACCAAAATTACGCAGTTATTGGTTGTATACCTCAATTTTGTATAGATCTTAAGGAATTCACAGAAAAAATAAAAATAAGTTTAAATACTAAAGGATATGATATGGAATTAGGAAGTAAAAACCTTAGCATAGCTATAGGATTTATAGGAAAAACTACTAATGCTTTAAGTTTAAAATGTATGATGGAATTCGATGATATAGTAAAAACCTTTGGAAGTAAGACAGTAAATATGATAGAAGCAAAACCTGTAAATATAGACTATTTACTAGGACGAGAGTGGGAATTACCTCAAATAAATAAACCAATAATAAGATATCCAACATCCAGTAGCTTATATGAAAACCAAGATGGAAGTGCAAGTATAACCTTTGGAAATTATAAAACTGTAAATGTAGAGGTAGAGTCAGATAGTGAGATAGAAAATGTAAATGTTATACAAGAAGATATTTTACTAAACATTGAGACAGTAGAAAACCTATACAAAAACTCAGAGTTAGTAAATATAATGTTAGAAGAATTTAGTAATCCAATATTACTAGACGAACAAATGGATCAAGAAAACTTTGCTAATATAATGTGTAACAACTATACAGATGACCAAATAATAGAACAACTCTATAAAACCAATTTAATCAAAAAACTTATAGATATAGAAATGATAAATCAATTTACTATTCAACCAAAAGTTAATGAAAACATAGAAATAATCTCAAACGAATCAATAAATACAATAAATGAAGAAAAAGAAATTGTAAATGTAAAAAGTGAAATAGTAAAATATAATAAGCCGTATAGCAAGCCAAAAGGACCTCAATGGAAAACTAAAACAGAACCTTCTAGTTCTTTGCAACCAATATACGAATATGGAACAATATTAGATATAGATAGTGCACAAGATCTTAGAAAAACCATAGAAAATTGGGAGCAATCTTTAAATTCAGCAGGTGTGGTAGTATCCTTTGAAAATCAACAAGAAATTTATGAATTTTGTAAAAGCACCCTTAGAGGAACTGTACTACAATTTTTTAGAAACATGGAACAAGAAAACAGCAGTTATTTTCAAGAAGTCAGAAATAATTTTAGCATATCTGTATTTATAAATCTAATAAAACTTTATTTTTTAGGAACAACGCAAGAAGATGTAAAGGAACCTGCAATATACCTTCATAAGTTAGAACAATTGAAATTATGTAACCTTTCATATATAAGAGAATATGAACAAAAATTTAGGAAATATGCAATCCTTGCTAGAGTAGACAGAACCCCTGAATATTTAAATAAATATATATTAAAAATACAAGGACCCGTAGGACTTAGATTATGGAATGAATTTACAACCTCCGAGTATAAAAACTCTCCTTATATAGGTGCTAGAATAGAATTTGTAAAAAATTGGTTAGAAAGAGAATGTGTAAGCATAGGAGAAAGAAGTCAGATAAAGAAACAAGACATAAATCAACAACTTTGTAGAAAATTACATATAGGAGAAAATCTAGATATAGGATGCAGAGAATATAAGTTTAGAAAACCTAAGAGATATAATAAATTTTTAAGAAGAAAGTCAAGAACCTTTTATAAAAAACGACCATATCATACAAGGTATAAAAAACCTGGAAAGTTTTGGATAAAAAGAAAAAGAACCTCAGAAAGAAAAAGACAGTGTAAATGTTATTTGTGTGGTCAGGAAGGCCATATAAGACCTGAATGTCCTGAACTTAAAAAACCATTAAATGAACGAAATAGAAAAACCCAAGTAAAAATAAACCTAATAAATGAGTATCAGCTAGATAGTGAAGAAGAAGAACTTGTCAGTGAATTAGACTTTGAAAGTGAAAATTCAAGTGTATATAGTATAGAAGATAGTGAAAATGAAAAAGAAGAAATTTGTATGATTATTGAAAAAGAGGAAAATCAAGCTAAGAAAACTCCTTTAAATTTAGAAAACCTTGTACAACCTTTAGAAAGTAAAGTAAAACCTTATAATATATGGAAAGATTTACAAATAATAATCAAAGGAAAAATTCCAAAAGAAGAAGAAGATAGTAGTTCAAAACCTAAGGACACAGAAGAACCAAAAAGTCCTGTAAAAGAACCAAGGAATCCTGAAAAAATAACCATACAAACAATAGACCAAGTAAATATGGCAAATAAAGTTAAATCTATTATTTTTCCAACAACAATTAAATTAAAAACCATAGAATTAAAGGTAGACGCAATGTTAGATACTGGAGCCAGTAAAAACCTTTTATTTGAAACCTTAGTACCTCAAGAAGATCAGCAAACATTAGTTCAACCAGTAGAGTTAATCCAATACAATCAACAAAAACTAATACTAACTAAGTATATTTCAAATGTACCAATCATAATTAATAACATAACCTTAGTATTACCCCAAACTTATCTTGTACCTACTATAAGTTTATATCCTTTTATTTTAGGTTTAAATTTTGTACATTCTTTACAAGGAGGGATAACAATACAAAATAACCAAGTTAGTTTTCATCCTAAAACCACAACAATTGTTTATACAAACATGGAAAATGTATTAAATAAAAATCATAATGTAACATCTCATCAAATTAGCAAAGTGGAGGCACAAAAGGATAGCATAATTAATGACTACTCAGAACAATTAAGAAATGCAAATAGATTAAAAACCCTTATATTAGAAGCAGAAAAAATAGGAATTATAGGAGAAGACCCACAAAAACATTGGAATAAAAATAAGACAACCTGTAAAATACCAATTAAAAACCCAGATTTAACAATAAAAACTGCAGATATACCATGCAATCTTATAGATACAAAGGAATTCAAAATTCAAATAGAAGAACTGTTACAGAATAACCTCATAAAACCAAGTTTCAGTCCCCATAGATCCTCAGCCTTTTTAGTTAGGAACCATAATGAAGAAAAACGAGGAAAAGCTAGGATGGTTATTAATTATAAAAGATTAAATGATAATACATATGATGATGCCTATAAAATTCCGAACAAAGATTCTTTAATTAATTCTATTCAAGGATGTAAATATTTTTCTCAGTTAGACTGTAAAAGTGGATTTTGGCAAATCAGATTAGAAGAGGATAGTAAACCATGGACAGCGTTTTCATGTCCTTGTGGATTATATGAATGGAATGTAATGCCATTTGGACTAAAAAATGCTCCTCAGATATTCCAACGAATGATGGATAATATTTTTGGAAAATATTCTTTTGTTCTTGTATATATTGATGATATTCTTGTCTTTTCATATACTCTTCAAGAACACATAAAGCATTTAGAATTGATTTTTGAAAAATTAATTAGTCATGGATTAATAGTAAGTAAAAAGAAATTGAAATTATTTAAGACTCAAATAGAATTTTTAGGATTAGAACTAGAGGATGGACAAATAAAATTACAAGAACATATAGTACAAAAAATAAATAATTTTCCAGACAAACTCGAAGACTTAAAAACCCTTCAAAGTTTTTTAGGATTATTAAACTATGCTAGGCCATATATTAAAAACCTTAGTAGATTAGCTGGACCCCTTTATAGTAAAACAAAACATACAGGGCAGAGATATTTTAACCAAGAAGATATTAAACTTATACAGAAAATAAAAGAACTTGTTAAACATCTCCCAACCTTACATTTACCCTTAGAAAATGAATATAAAATAGTCCAAACTGATGCTAGTCAAACAGGATGGGGAGGTATACTTTTAGCTGTAACTAATATAGGAGAAGAAAAACTTTGTAGATATTGTAGTGGAACTTTTAATGATTATCAAAAGAACCTTAGCTCTACAGACTTAGAAATTGAAGCAATAATATTAGTCTTAGAAAAATTTCAATTATTTTTGAACCAAGAACAATTTACTTTAAGAACCGATTGTGAGAATATTAAAAAATTCTTTGAAAACAAAAATTCTTCAAAACTGTCCACCAAAAGATGGATAAAGTTTCAAAACTCTTTAATTGGTTTCAAACCTAAATTTGAACATATTAAAGGAAAAGATAATATATTAGCAGACTGGTTAAGTAGACAAATAATTAATAATGTCGATAATACTAATGACTGATTTCATGATTACAGGAACATGGCTCAAAGAAAACCTACGAAAGCTAGAACCTTTCAATATGGAACCATATGTCTAAACGAAGTATTGAATCCAAACCTAAGGTTTAATTCTTTATTTTCTCAAAACCTTTTTGAAGAACATAAGGTTATTGTAGATAATTTTTGGTCTTTAAAACCACAAAGTTTTCCGAACCAAAATTTAGAATACGCTTATGGAAAAACAGTGTCAGCTTTAGCCCAACATTTACAAAACCTTCAAAACCAACTGATTGCTTTAGAAACCCAAAAATTCCAAAACCTCAAAATCCAAGAAAATCAAGAAAAACTGATAGAAGATTTGAAAACCAGTACAGTGTCAACCAATCAAACCAGCTGTTCAAACAGTCAACCTGAAGTAATTAGTTTAATTAAGAAATCAACTCTTCTGACTGAACAATATGAAAGGCTTGTTGTTAAAAACATAATTGGAGTTGATAACTACTCTTTCGTCAAAACCTTTTTTCTACAAAACCAATATAACAAAGTGTTTAAAAATCAAGAACTTTTGTATAAACATTTTAGAACTAAAAATGTCGGGATAAAAACAGGGTATATGGCATATCACGACCCTGAATTTTTCTTTGTTATATATTTAGCTTATGTAAATATGTCTGTTGTAAATAAAGAAAATTTTGATTTAGTACCGCAACTTATGGATCAGGGAATTTTAAAAAATATTTTTATGAACCATATATCTCAAATCCCTGAAAATTTCCCAGAAAAATTGAAAGATATTTTAACTTATCTTTTTAAAACCGAAAAATATATAGATATTTCTTTTGAAACCATTCCACCTTTATTTCAACCCGATGGATCAGTAGTACCAGCCTATCATCATGTATATATAAAACATAATAAAGAACCACTCATCCCTCAACAAGAACCAGAATGGGAAATGACCCGTTCAGATGAATTTCCAGAATTTTTTACTCGCTTTAGAGCTTTTCAAATCTATGATCTTAGACCAACCCGGAATAAATTATTTCATCTCATTGGCGAAACAAAAACCATGTCTATATGGAGAGTAAAACCTTTAGAACACATCATTGTTCCAAACCCTTTTATTACTTCTGAAGAACATGATTTTATAACCGAACTCAGTGTAGATATACCAGAACCATCTTCCTACCTCAGTGATGACGCATTATTTTGGGACAACCTGGACGATGAAAGTTATCATAATCTACAAAATGCAATGGAAGGATGATGTCAGCAATGACGACAATGAAGCAGTAAATGCGTCTTCAACTACAAAAATTAAATATGGCAGTACAAGTTCAGAAGCAGTAAAGACATCCACAAGCCACGTGTTATGCATGAAATAAAAAGAGAAGAAAAGGACAAGAGAAAGAGACAAGAAGGAAGAGAAGAACGGATGAATAAAAGTCACATGTCTCAAAAGTCAAAAGTCTTTGTATTTATTTTATACCAAACCTCTGAACACCGTAAATATCTTTCCTACCATCCAACCACTTGAAATTAATTCTCACCTGTATTCTCACCTGTCACTTGTAAATGCTTTGCCTATAAATTAGTGGTAGTAAAAGAAAAGAAGTGTGCCCGAGAAAGTGTGTGCAATAGTGTGCAAAGTTGTCTGTAAAAAAGCTCCATCATCTTCAGCCTTGTAAATTCATCAGCAATCAATAAGAAAGTAAGAATTTTCTGTTAAATTTTTTTGCCTTCATTTAAATTTCTTTATAATGTATTTTTCTTACCCTTAGGGGGTAAAAAGGGGTAAAAAGGTAAAATAGGGAAATGAAAATTATTTGAATTTATTTTTAAGTTTTCTTTACTAGTTAATATCTGTAATATACATGGATCCTTTTTATATAATGTTCTCATCAACATAAAAAAAAAAAAATAAAAAAAAAAATATCGGTTTATTTAGAAAATTTTGGGTGTAAAATCATGTTTTAAAACTAGAGTCTTTAGTCTTAACCCTTGACCTCAAACCCGTTTTTGCCGGAAAATTGGCGTTTTAGGGAGACTATGTCTGGTCAGAAGGGGGGTATTACCTTGACACGAAGTGATGTTTTAAAATTTTTGAATTTTACTACCTGAATTTTTGAGATATCCGATTTCAAAAACTTAAATTTTATATTATTTTAATAAACCCTTTTGATATTTTATTAAGTCTTTGTAAAATTTTATATTATTTTAATACTAGTAATAAATGTGTTCACACTTTAATTCAATAAAAAACTTTAATTGCTAACGGAGATTTTAAGAACCTTTACTAACAAACTGTTGTTGAAACTGACTATTGGGAAAAGTGACTGGTGATGAGAAAAGTTGGTATCATGTAACAACTATACAGATGACCAAATAATAGAACAACTCTATAAAACCAATTTAATCAAAAAACTTATAGATATAGAAATGATAAATCAATTCTATATTTACAGGTTTTGCTTCTATCATATTTATTGTCTTACTTCCAAAGGTTTTTACTATATCATCGAATTCCATCATACATTTTAAACTTAAAGCATTAGTAGTTTTTCCTATAAATCCTATAGCTATGCTAAGGTTTTTACTTCCTAATTCCATATCATATCCTTTAGTATTTACAGTTATTTTTATTTTTTCTGTGAATTCCTTAAGATCTATACAAAATTGAGGTATACAACCAATAACTGCGTAATTTTGGTTCATATTAACTTCTGCACTAGCTAAAAGAGCTCGTCCTACTGTGTTGTTTCTAGTATCTAAAAGGTTAATATTTATAAGTGCTCCAATTTCTTTACGATGAAGTCCTATTATTCCTATCAAAATTATTCCTAAGTGCATATATTTATCGGTTTTATTTTTTAATAATTTATGTTTTGTTTCTGGAGATACTAAATCTAAATATACAATATTTCCTATTGAACTTATAGTATGTTGATTTAAAAATCTAGTTATTTTATAATTTTGAACTAATTGTTTTTTGTAAGGTGTTACTTCCTTTACTGCCTTTTTTAATTTTTCTTCAACAAATTCTTTTACATTGTCTCGAGGGTTTATTGCTTCTACTATTTCCATGGTTTTATTGCTAGATTTTTGGGTTCAAAAGGATTTATTTTTCTTTCTATTTTAATTATTGGTTTTTCTCCTAAATTAAAGTTTTCAAATTGTTTTAAAAGGTTATTTAATTTTTGTTCCTCTGATATTACTATATTTCTTTGTTCTAAAAGTTTATCTACTTTTTGGTTAATTTTTTTTTTTTGTTGTTCTAATTTTATTTGTTCTATTTCTTTTCTAACAAATTTTTCTTCTCTAGCTAATTGTTCTTTAATATAATCTAGGTTATTTCTTAGCAAATTATGGTTCTTAAAGTCTTCCAGCTAAATATCAAAAGGGTTTATTAAAATAATATAAAATTTATGTTTTTGAAATCGGATATCTCAAAAATTCAGGTAGTAAAATTCAAAAATTTTAAAACATCACTTCGTGTCAAGGTAATACCCCCCTTCTGACCAGACATAGTCTCCCTAAAACGCCAATTTTCCGGCAAAAACGGGTTTGAGGTCAAGGGTTAAGACTAAAGACTCTAGTTTTTAAAACATGATTTTACACCCAAAATTTTCTAAATAACCCGATTTTTTTTTTTTTTTTTTTTTTTTTTTTTTTTTTTTTATGTTGATGAGAACATTATATAAAAAGGATCCATGTATATTACAGATATTAACTAGTAAAGAAAACTTAAAAATAATTCAAATAATTTTCATTTCCCTATTTTACCTTTTTACCCCTTTTTACCCCCTAAGGGTAAGAAAAATACATTATAAAGAAATTTAAATGAAGGCAAAAAATTTAACAGAAAATTCTTACTTTCTTATTGATTGCTGATGAATTTACAAGGCTGAAGATGATGGAGCTTTTTTACAGACAACTTTGCACACTATTGCACACACTTTCTCGGGCACACTTCTTTTCTTTTACTACCACTAATTTATAGGCAAAGCATTTACAAGTGACAGGTGAGAATACAGGTGAGAATTAATTTCAAGTGGTTGGATGGTAGGAAAGATATTTACGGTGTTCAGAGGTTTGGTATAAAATAAATACAAAGACTTTTGACTTTTGAGACATGTGACTTTTATTCATCCGTTCTTCTCTTCCTTCTTGTCTCTTTCTCTTGTCCTTTTCTTCTCTTTTTATTTCATGCATAACACGTGGCTTGTGGATGTCTTTACTGCTTCTGAACTTGTACTGCCATATTTAATTTTTGTAGTTGAAGACGCATTTACTGCTTCATTGTCGTCATTGCTGACATCATCCTTCCATTGCATTTTGTAGATTATGATAACTTTCATCGTCCAGGTTGTCCCAAAATAATGCGTCATCACTGAGGTAGGAAGATGGTTCTGGTATATCTACACTGAGTTCGGTTATAAAATCCTGTTCTTCAGAAGTAATAAAAGGGTTTGGAACAATGATGTGTTCTAAAGGTTTTACTCTCCATATAGACATGGTTTTTGTTTCGCCAATGAGATGAAATAATTTATTCCGGGTTGGTCTAAGATCATAGATTTGAAAAGCTCTATAGCGAGTAAAAAATTCTGGAAATTCATTTGAACGGGTCATTTCCCATTCTGGTTCTTGTTGAGGGATGAGTGGTTCTTTATTATGTTTTATATATGCATGATGATAGGCTGGTACTACTGATCCATCGGGTTGAAATAAAGGTGGAATGGTTTCAAAAGAAATATCTATATATTTTTCGGTTTTAAAAAGATAAGTTAAAATATCTTTCAATTTTTCTGGGAAATTTTTAGGGATTTGAGATATATGGTTCATAAAAACATTTTTTAAAATTCCCTGATCCATAAGTTGCGGTACTAAATCAAAATTTTCTTTATTTACAACAGACATATTTACATAAGCTAGATATATAACAAAGAAAAATTCAGGGTCGTGATATGCCATATACCCTGTTTTTATCCCGACATTTTTAGTTCTAAAATGTTTATACAAAAGTTCTTGATTTTTAAACACTTTGTTATATTGGTTTTGTAGAAAAAAGGTTTTGACGAAAGAGTAGTTATCAACTCCAATTATGTTTTTAACAACAAGCCTTTCATATTGTTCAGTCAGAAGAGCTGATTTCTTAATTAAACTAATTACTTCAGGTTGACTGTTTGAACAGCTGGTTTGATTGGTTGACACTGTACTGGTTTTCAAATCTTCTATCAGTTTTTCTTGATTTTCTTGGATTTTGAGGTTTTGGAATTTTTGGGTTTCTAAAGCAATCAGTTGGTTTTGAAGGTTTTGTAAATGTTGGGCTAAAGCTGACACTGTTTTTCCATAAGCGTATTCTAAATTTTGGTTCGGAAAACTTTGTGGTTTTAAAGACCAAAAATTATCTACAATAACCTTATGTTCTTCAAAAAGGTTTTGAGAAAATAAAGAGTTAAACCTTAGGTTTGGATTCAACACTTCGTTTAGACATATGGTTCCATATTGAAAGGTTCTAGCTTTCGTAGGTTTTCTTTGAGCCATGTTCCTGTAATCATGAAATTAATCATTAGTATTATCGACATTATTAATTATTTGTCTACTTAACCAGTCTGCTAATATATTATCTTTTCCTTTAATATGTTCAAATTTAGGTTTGAAACCAATTAAAGAGTTTTGAAATTTTATCCATCTTTTGGTGGACAGTTTTGAAGAATTTTTGTTTTCAAAGAATTTTTTAATATTCTCACAATCGGTTCTTAAAGTAAATTGTTCTTGGTTCAAAAATAATTGAAATTTTTCTAAGACTAATATTATTGCTTCAATTTCTAAGTCTGTAGAGCTAAGGTTCTTTTGATAATCATTAAAAGTTCCACTACAATATCTACAAAGTTTTTCTTCTCCTATATTAGTTACAGCTAAAAGTATACCTCCCCATCCTGTTTGACTAGCATCAGTTTGGACTATTTTATATTCATTTTCTAAGGGTAAATGTAAGGTTGGGAGATGTTTCACAAGTTCTTTTATTTTCTGTATAAGTTTAATATCTTCTTGGTTAAAATATCTCTGCCCTGTATGTTTTGTTTTACTATAAAGGGGTCCAGCTAATCTACTAAGGTTTTTAATATATGGCCTAGCATAGTTTAATAATCCTAAAAAACTTTGAAGGGTTTTTAAGTCTTCGAGTTTGTCTGGAAAATTATTTATTTTTTGTACTATATGTTCTTGTAATTTTATTTGTCCATCCTCTAGTTCTAATCCTAAAAATTCTATTTGAGTCTTAAATAATTTCAATTTCTTTTTACTTACTATTAATCCATGACTAATTAATTTTTCAAAAATCAATTCTAAATGCTTTATGTGTTCTTGAAGAGTATATGAAAAGACAAGAATATCATCAATATATACAAGAACAAAAGAATATTTTCCAAAAATATTATCCATCATTCGTTGGAATATCTGAGGAGCATTTTTTAGTCCAAATGGCATTACATTCCATTCATATAATCCACAAGGACATGAAAACGCTGTCCATGGTTTACTATTCTCTTCTAATCTGATTTGCCAAAATCCACTTTTACAGTCTAACTGAGAAAAATATTTACATCCTTGAATAGAATTAATTAAAGAATCTTTGTTCGGAATTTTATAGGCATCATCATATGTATTATCATTTAATCTTTTATAATTAATAACCATCCTAGCTTTTCCTCGTTTTTCTTCATTATGGTTCCTAACTAAAAAGGCTGAGGATCTATGGGGACTGAAACTTGGTTTTATGAGGTTATTCTGTAACAGTTCTTCTATTTGAATTTTGAATTCCTTTGTATCTATAAGATTGCATGGTATATCTGCAGTTTTTATTGTTAAATCTGGGTTTTTAATTGGTATTTTACAGGTTGTCTTATTTTTATTCCAATGTTTTTGTGGGTCTTCTCCTATAATTCCTATTTTTTCTGCTTCTAATATAAGGGTTTTTAATCTATTTGCATTTCTTAATTGTTCTGAGTAGTCATTAATTATGCTATCCTTTTGTGCCTCCACTTTGCTAATTTGATGAGATGTTACATTATGATTTTTATTTAATACATTTTCCATGTTTGTATAAACAATTGTTGTGGTTTTAGGATGAAAACTAACTTGGTTATTTTGTATTGTTATCCCTCCTTGTAAAGAATGTACAAAATTTAAACCTAAAATAAAAGGATATAAACTTATAGTAGGTACAAGATAAGTTTGGGGTAATACTAAGGTTATGTTATTAATTATGATTGGTACATTTGAAATATACTTAGTTAGTATTAGTTTTTGTTGATTGTATTGGATTAACTCTACTGGTTGAACTAATGTTTGCTGATCTTCTTGAGGTACTAAGGTTTCAAATAAAAGGTTTTTACTGGCTCTAGTATCTAACATTGCGTCTACCTTTAATTCTATGGTTTTTAATTTAATTGTTGTTGGAAAAATAATAGATTTAACTTTATTTGCCATATTTACTTGTTCTATTGTTTGTATGGTTATTTTTTCAGGATTCCTTGGTTCTTTTACAGGACTTTTTGGTTCTTCTGTGTCCTTAGGTTTTGAACTACTATCTTCTTCTTCTTTTGGAATTTTTCCTTTGATTATTATTTGTAAATCTTTCCATATATTATAAGGTTTTACTTTACTTTCTAAAGGTTGTACAAGGTTTTCTAAATTTAAAGGGGTTTTCTTAGCTTGATTTTCCTCTTTTTCAATAATCATACAAATTTCTTCTTTTTCATTTTCACTATCTTCTACACTATATACACTTGAATTTTCACTTTCAAAGTCTAATTCACTGATAAGTTCTTCTTCTTCACTATCTAGCTGATACTCATTTATTAGGTTTATTTTTACTTGGGTTTTTCTATTTCGTTCATTTAATGGTTTTTTAAGTTCAGGACATTCAGGTCTTATATGGCCTTCTTGACCACACAAATAACATTTACACTGTCTTTTTCTTTCTGAGGTTCTTTTTCTTTTTATCCAAAACTTTCCAGGTTTTTTATACCTTGTATGATATGGTCGTTTTTTATAAAAGGTTCTTGACTTTCTTCTTAAAAATTTATTATATCTCTTAGGTTTTCTAAACTTATATTCTCTGCATCCTATATCTAGATTTTCTCCTATATGTAATTTTCTACAAAGTTGTTGATTTATGTCTTGTTTCTTTATCTGACTTCTTTCTCCTATGCTTACACATTCTCTTTCTAACCAATTTTTTACAAATTCTATTCTAGCACCTATATAAGGAGAGTTTTTATACTCGGAGGTTGTAAATTCATTCCATAATCTAAGTCCTACGGGTCCTTGTATTTTTAATATATATTTATTTAAATATTCAGGGGTTCTGTCTACTCTAGCAAGGATTGCATATTTCCTAAATTTTTGTTCATATTCTCTTATATATGAAAGGTTACATAATTTCAATTGTTCTAACTTATGAAGGTATATTGCAGGTTCTTTTACATCTTCTTGCGTTGTTCCTAAAAAATAAAGTTTTATTAGATTTATAAATACAGATATGCTAAAATTATTTCTGACTTCTTGAAAATAACTGCTGTTTTCTTGTTCCATGTTTCTAAAAAATTGTAGTACAGTTCCTCTAAGGGTGCTTTTACAAAATTCATAAATTTCTTGTTGATTTTCAAAGGATACTACCACACCTGCTGAATTTAAAGATTGCTCCCAATTTTCTATGGTTTTTCTAAGATCTTGTGCACTATCTATATCTAATATTGTTCCATATTCGTATATTGGTTGCAAAGAACTAGAAGGTTCTGTTTTAGTTTTCCATTGAGGTCCTTTTGGCTTGCTATACGGCTTATTATATTTTACTATTTCACTTTTTACATTTACAGTTTCTTTTTCTTCATTTATTGTATTTATTGATTCGTTTGAGATTATTTCTATGTTTTCATTAACTTTTGGTTGAATAGTAAATTGATTTATCATTTCTATATCTATAAGTTTTTTGATTAAATTGGTTTTATAGAGTTGTTCTATTATTTGGTCATCTGTATAGTTGTTACACATTATATTAGCAAAGTTTTCTTGATCCATTTGTTCGTCTAGTAATATTGGATTACTAAATTCTTCTAACATTATATTTACTAACTCTGAGTTTTTGTATAGGTTTTCTACTGTCTCAATGTTTAGTAAAATATCTTCTTGTATAACATTTACATTTTCTATCTCACTATCTGACTCTACCTCTACATTTACAGTTTTATAATTTCCAAAGGTTATACTTGCACTTCCATCTTGGTTTTCATATAAGCTACTGGATGTTGGATATCTTATTATTGGTTTATTTATTTGAGGTAATTCCCACTCTCGTCCTAGTAAATAGTCTATATTTACAGGTTTTGCTTCTATCATATTTACTGTCTTACTTCCAAAGGTTTTTACTATATCATCGAATTCCATCATACATTTTAAACTTAAAGCATTAGTAGTTTTTCCTATAAATCCTATAGCTATGCTAAGGTTTTTACTTCCTAATTCCATATCATATCCTTTAGTATTTACAGTTATTTTTATTTTTTCTGTGAATTCCTTAAGATCTATACAAAATTGAGGTATACAACCAATAACTGCGTAATTTTGGTTCATATTAACTTCTGCACTAGCTAAAAGAGCTCGTCCTACTGTGTTGTTTCTAGTATCTAAAAGGTTAATATTTATAAGTGCTCCAATTTCTTTACGATGAAGTCCTATTATTCCTATCAAAATTATTCCTAAGTGCATATATTTATCGGTTTTATTTTTTAATAATTTATGTTTTGTTTCTGGAGATACTAAATCTAAATATACAATATTTCCTATTGAACTTATAGTATGTTGATTTAAAAATCTAGTTATTTTATAATTTTGAACTAATTGTTTTTTGTAAGGTGTTACTTCCTTTACTGCCTTTTTTAATTTTTCTTCAATAAATTCTTTTACATTGTCTCGAGGGTTTATTGCTTCTACTATTTCCATGGTTTTATTGCTAGATTTTTTGGTTCAAAAGGATTTATTTTTCTTTCTAATTTAATTATTGGTTTTTCTCCTAAATTAAAGTTTTCAAATTGTTTTAAAAGGTTATTTAATTTTTGTTCCTCTGATATTACTATATTTCTTTGTTCTAAAAGTTTATCTACTTTTTGGTTAATTTTTTCTAAAGTTTCTTTTAAATTTTGTTGTTCTAATTTTATTTGTTCTATTTCTTTTCTAACAAATTTTTCTTCTCTAGCTAATTGTTCTTTAATATAATCTAGGTTATTTCTTAGCAAATTATGGTTCTTAAAGTCTTCCAGCTTCTTTTCTAATTCCTAAGACCGTGTTTAGTTTTTCTACAGATTTTATTTGTCTTTTCTGGATTTCTTTTAAAATATCTATATTATTTTGGTTTTCTTTCTGAATTTGTTCTTGTAATACTTCGTTTGTTATTTTTAATTGTGTCTCTACTAAAAATTTTAACTGTTTTACCTCTTGGGTTTGTAGATGAGGGTTCATTATCTCTAATATGTTTTAATTAGATGAGCTAGCATATAAATTATCAATATAATATTTTATAATTTCTCTTCTAATTATGGTTTCGGTAGCAAAAAGTTCATCAAAAGCTTCTTGTATAGCTACTTCGTATTCATTCAAATATTTAAGAGAGGTTAAGTTTTTAATATCTGTGGTTAAATCTTTTACAGTAGTTCTTAAATTATGTAATTTATCACAAGTTTCTCTAAATTCTTTACGTTGAGAATACAACCTATTATTAAGTTCTTTTACACGATCATAATCTATATTATATATACCAGGAGGATAAGGAATAAAAGACATTAATTCCTAATTCATGTTAAGTAAGCAGAGCAAATAAAGATTCAGAATAAATTAAGCAAAATTAATCAGACTTTATATGGGGTAAGGTAAAGTTCGGTACTCTGAAAATCAATTTGAATCTACAGTCTCCTTTCCTAATTAATATACTGCAATACACAGAGAGAAGCTCTGATACCAACTTTTCTCATCACCAGTCACTTTTCCCAATAGTCAGTTTCAACAACAGTTTGTTAGTAAAGGTTCTTAAAATCTCCGTTAGCAATTAAAGTTTTTTATTGAATTAAAGTGTGAACACATTTATTACTAGTATTAAAATAATATAAAATTTTACAAAGACTTAATAAAATATCAAAAGGGTTTATTAAAATAATATAAAATTTAAGTTTTTGAAATCGGATATCTCAAAAATTCAGGTAGTAAAATTCAAAAATTTTAAAACATCACTTCGTGTCAAGGTAATACCCCCCTTCTGACCAGACATAGTCTCCCTAAAACGCCAATTTTCCGGCAAAAACGGGTTTGAGGTCAAGGGTTAAGACTAAAGACTCTAGTTTTAAAACATGATTTTACACCCAAAATTTTCTAAATAAACCGATTTTTTTTTTTTTTTTTTTTTTTTTATGTTGATGAGAACATTATATAAAAAGGATCCATGTATATTACAGATATTAACTAGTAAAGAAAACTTAAAAATAATTCAAATAATTTTCATTTCCCTATTTTACCTTTTTACCCCTTTTTACCCCCTAAGGGTAAGAAAAATACATTATAAAGAAATTTAAATGAAGGCAAAAAATTTAACAGAAAATTCTTACTTTCTTATTGATTGCTGATGAATTTACAAGGCTGAAGATGATGGAGCTTTTTTACAGACAACTTTGCACACTATTGCACACACTTTCTCGGGCACACTTCTTTTCTTTTACTACCACTAATTTATAGGCAAAGCATTTACAAGTGACAGGTGAGAATACAGGTGAGAATTAATTTCAAGTGGTTGGATGGTAGGAAAGATATTTACGGTGTTCAGAGGTTTGGTATAAAATAAATACAAAGACTTTTGACTTTTGAGACATGTGACTTTTATTCATCCGTTCTTCTCTTCCTTCTTGTCTCTTTCTCTTGTCCTTTTCTTCTCTTTTTATTTCATGCATAACACGTGGCTTGTGGATGTCTTTACTGCTTCTGAACTTGTACTGCCATATTTAATTTTTGTAGTTGAAGACGCATTTACTGCTTCATTGTCGTCATTGCTGACATCATCCTTCCATTGCATTTTGTAGATTATGATAACTTTCATCGTCCAGGTTGTCCCAAAATAATGCGTCATCACTGAGGTAGGAAGATGGTTCTGGTATATCTACACTGAGTTCGGTTATAAAATCCTGTTCTTCAGAAGTAATAAAAGGGTTTGGAACAATGATGTGTTCTAAAGGTTTTACTCTCCATATAGACATGGTTTTTGTTTCGCCAATGAGATGAAATAATTTATTCCGGGTTGGTCTAAGATCATAGATTTGAAAAGCTCTATAGCGAGTAAAAAATTCTGGAAATTCATCTGAACGGGTCATTTCCCATTCTGGTTCTTGTTGAGGGATGAGTGGTTCTTTATTATGTTTTATATATGCATGATGATAGGCTGGTACTACTGATCCATCGGGTTGAAATAAAGGTGGAATGGTTTCAAAAGAAATATCTATATATTTTTCGGTTTTAAAAAGATAAGTTAAAATATCTTTCAATTTTTCTAGGAAATTTTCAGGGATTTGAGATATATGGTTCATAAAAACATTTTTTAAAATTCCCTGATCCATAAGTTGCGGTACTAAATCAAAATTTTCTTTATTTACAACAGACATATTTACATAAGCTAAATATATAACAAAGAAAAATTCAGGGTCGTGATATGCCATATACCCTGTTTTTATCCCGACATTTTTAGTTCTAAAATGTTTATACAAAAGTTCTTGATTTTTAAACACTTTGTTATATTGGTTTTGTAGAAAAAAGGTTTTGACGAAAGAGTAGTTATCAACTCCAATTATGTTTTTAACAACAAGCCTTTCATATTGTTCAGTCAGAAGAGCTGATTTCTTAATTAAACTAATTACTTCAGGTTGACTGTTTGAACAGCTGGTTTGATTGGTTGACACTGTACTGGTTTTCAAATCTTCTATCAGTTTTTCTTGATTTTCTTGGATTTTGAGGTTTTGGAATTTTTGAGTTTCTAAAGCAATCAGTTGGTTTTGAAGGTTTTGTAAATGTTGGGCTAAAGCTGACACTGTTTTTCCATAAGCGTATTCTAAATTTTGGTTCGGAAAACTTTGTGGTTTTAAAGACCAAAAATTATCTACAATAACCTTATGTTCTTCAAAAAGGTTTTGAGAAAATAAAGAGTTAAACCTTAGGTTTGGATTCAACACTTCGTTTAGACATATGGTTCCATATTGAAAGGTTCTAGCTTTCGTAGGTTTTCTTTGAGCCATGTTCCTGTAATCATGAAATTAATCATTAGTATTATCGACATTATTAATTATTTGTCTACTTAACCAGTCTGCTAATATATTATCTTTTCCTTTAATATGTTCAAATTTAGGTTTGAAACCAATTAAAGAGTTTTGAAATTTTATCCATCTTTTGGTGGACAGTTTTGAAGAATTTTTGTTTTCAAAGAATTTTTTAATATTCTCACAATCGGTTCTTAAAGTAAATTGTTCTTGGTTCAAAAATAATTGAAATTTTTCTAAGACTAATATTATTGCTTCAATTTCTAAGTCTGTAGAGCTAAGGTTCTTTTGATAATCATTAAAAGTTCCACTACAATATCTACAAAGTTTTTCTTCTCCTATATTAGTTACAGCTAAAAGTATACCTCCCCATCCTGTTTGACTAGCATCAGTTTGGACTATTTTATATTCATTTTCTAAGGGTAAATGTAAGGTTGGGAGATGTTTCACAAGTTCTTTTATTTTCTGTATAAGTTTAATATCTTCTTGGTTAAAATATCTCTGCCCTGTATGTTTTGTTTTACTATAAAGGGGTCCAGCTAATCTACTAAGGTTTTTAATATATGGCCTAGCATAGTTTAATAATCCTAAAAAACTTTGAAGGGTTTTTAAGTCTTCGAGTTTGTCTGGAAAATTATTTATTTTTTGTACTATATGTTCTTGTAATTTTATTTGTCCATCCTCTAGTTCTAATCCTAAAAATTCTATTTGAGTCTTAAATAATTTCAATTTCTTTTTACTTACTATTAATCCATGACTAATTAATTTTTCAAAAATCAATTCTAAATGCTTTATGTGTTCTTGAAGAGTATATGAAAAGACAAGAATATCATCAATATATACAAGAACAAAAGAATATTTTCCAAAAATATTATCCATCATTCGTTGGAATATCTGAGGAGCATTTTTTAGTCCAAATGGCATTACATTCCATTCATATAATCCACAAGGACATGAAAACGCTGTCCATGGTTTACTATTCTCTTCTAATCTGATTTGCCAAAATCCACTTTTACAGTCTAACTGAGAAAAATATTTACATCCTTGAATAGAATTAATTAAAGAATCTTTGTTCGGAATTTTATAGGCATCATCATATGTATTATCATTTAATCTTTTATAATTACTAGGCCATATATTAAAAACCTTAGTAGATTAGCTGGACCCCTTTATAGTAAAACAAAACATACAGGGCAGAGATATTTTAACCAAGAAGATATTAAACTTATACAGAAAATAAAAGAACTTGTGAAACATCTCCCAACCTTACATTTACCCTTAGAAAATGAATATAAAATAGTCCAAACTGATGCTAGTCAAACAGGATGGGGAGGTATACTTTTAGCTGTAACTAATATAGGAGAAGAAAAACTTTGTAGATATTGTAGTGGAACTTTTAATGATTATCAAAAGAACCTTAGCTCTACAGACTTAGAAATTGAAGCAATAATATTAGTCTTAGAAAAATTTCAATTATTTTTGAACCAAGAACAATTTACTTTAAGAACCGATTGTGAGAATATTAAAAAATTCTTTGAAAACAAAAATTCTTCAAAACTGTCCACCAAAAGATGGATAAAATTTCAAAACTCTTTAATTGGTTTCAAACCTAAATTTGAACATATTAAAGGAAAAGATAATATATTAGCAGACTGGTTAAGTAGACAAATAATTAATAATGTCGATAATACTAATGATTAATTTCATGATTACAGGAACATGGCTCAAAGAAAACCTACGAAAGCTAGAACCTTTCAATACGGAACCATATGTCTAAACGAAGTATTGAATCCAAACCTAAGGTTTAACTCTTTATTTTCTCAAAACCTTTTTGAAGAACATAAGGTTATTGTAGATAATTTTTGGTCTTTAAAACCACAAAGTTTTCCGAACCAAAATTTAGAATACGCTTATGGAAAAACAGTGTCAGCTTTAGCCCAACATTTACAAAACCTTCAAAACCAACTGATTGCTTTAGAAACCCAAAAATTCCAAAACCTCAAAATCCAAGAAAATCAAGAAAAACTGACTATTGGGAAAAGTGACTGGTGATGAGAAAAGTTGGTATCAGAGCTTCTCTCTGTGTATTGCAGTATATTAATTAGGAAAGGAGACTGTAGATTCAAATTGATTTTCAGAGTACCGAACTTTACCTTACCCCATATAAAGTCTGATTAATTTTGCTTAATTTATTCTTAATCTTTATTTGCTCTGCTTACTTAACATGAATTAGGAATTAATGTCTTTTATTCCTTATCCTCCTGGTATATATAATATAGATTATGATCGTGTAAAAGAACTTAATAATAGGTTGTATTCTCAACGTAAAGAATTTAGAGAAACTTGTGATAAATTACATAATTTAAGAACTACTGTAAAAGATTTAACCACAGATATTAAAAACTTAACCTCTCTTAAATATTTGAATGAATACGAAGTAGCTATACAAGAAGCTTTTGATGAACTTTTTGCTACCGAAACCATAATTAGAAGAGAAATTATAAAATATTATATTGATAATTTATATGCTAGCTCATCTAATTAAAACATATTAGAGATAATGAACCCTCATCTACAAACCCAAGAGGTAAAACAGTTAAAATTTTTAGTAGAGACACAATTAAAAATAACAAACGAAGTATTACAAGAACAAATTCAGAAAGAAAACCAAAATAATATAGATATTTTAAAAGAAATCCAGAAAAGACAAATAAAATCTGTAGAAAAACTAAACACGGTCTTAGGAATTAGAAAAGAAGCTGGAAGACTTTAAGAACCATAATTTGCTAAGAAATAACCTAGATTATATTAAAGAACAATTAGCTAGAGAAGAAAAATTTGTTAGAAAAGAAATAGAACAAATAAAATTAGAACAACAAAATTTAAAAGAAACTTTAGAAAAAATTAACCAAAAAGTAGATAAACTTTTAGAACAAAGAAATATAGTAATATCAGAGGAACAAAAATTAAATAACCTTTTAAAACAATTTGAAAACTTTAATTTAGGAGAAAAACCAATAATTAAATTAGAAAGAAAAATAAATCCTTTTGAACCAAAAAATCTAGCAATAAAACCATGGAAATAGTAGAAGCAATAAACCCTCGAGACAATGTAAAAGAATTTATTGAAGAAAAATTAAAAAAGGCAGTAAAGGAAGTAACACTTTACAAAAAACAATTAGTTCAAAATTATAAAATAACTAGATTTTTAAATCAACATACTATAAGTTCAATAGGAAATATTGTATATTTAGATTTAGTATCTCCAGAAACAAAACATAAATTATTAAAAAATAAAACCGATAAATATATGCACTTAGGAATAATTTTGATAGGAATAATAGGACTTCATCGTAAAGAAATTGGAGCACTTATAAATATTAACCTTTTAGATACTAGAAACAACACAGTAGGACGAGCTCTTTTAGCTAGTGCAGAAGTTAATATGAACCAAAATTACGCAGTTATTGGTTGTATACCTCAATTTTGTATAGATCTTAAGGAATTCACAGAAAAAATAAAAATAACTGTAAATACTAAAGGTTATGATATGGAAGTAGGAAGTAAAAACCTTAGCATAGCTATAGGATTTATAGGAAAAACTACTAATGCTTTAAGTTTAAAATGTATGATGGAATTCGATGATATAGTAAAAACCTTTGGAAGTAAGACAGTAAATATGATAGAAGCAAAACCTGTAAATATAGACTATTTACTAGGACGAGAGTGGGAATTACCTCAAATAAATAAACCAATAATAAGATATCCAACATCCAGTAGCTTATATGAAAACCAAGATGGAAGTGCAAGTATAACCTTTGGAAATTATAAAACTGTAAATGTAGAGGTAGAGTCAGATAGTGAGATAGAAAATGTAAATGTTATACAAGAAGATATTTTACTAAACATTGAGACAGTAGAAAACCTATACAAAAACTCAGAGTTAGTAAATATAATGTTAGAAGAATTTAGTAATCCAATATTACTAGACAAACAAATGGATCAAGAAAACTTTGCTAATATAATGTGTAACAACTATACAGATGACCAAATAATAGAACAACTCTATAAAACCAATTTAATCAAAAAACTTATAGATATAGAAATGATAAATCAATTTACTATTCAACCAAAAGTTAATGAAAACATAGAAATAATCTCAAACGAATCAATAAATACAATAACTGAAGAAAAAGAAACTGTAAATGTAAAAAGGTAAAATAGGGAAATGAAAATTATTTGAATTATTTTTAAGTTTTCTTTACTAGTTAATATCTGTAATATACATGGATCCTTTTTATATAATGTTCTCATCAACATAAAAAAAAAAAAAAAAAAAAAAAAAAAAAAATCGGTTTATTTAGAAAATTTTGGGTGTAAAATCATGTTTTAAAACTAGAGTCTTTAGTCTTAACCCTTGACCTCAAACCCGTTTTTGCCGGAAAATTGGCGTTTTAGGGAGACTATGTCTGGTCAGAAGGGGGGTATTACCTTGACACGAAGTGATGTTTTAAAATTTTTGAATTTTACTACCTGAATTTTTGAGATATCCGATTACAAAAACTTAAATTTTATATTATTTTAATAAACCCTTTTGATATTTTATTAAGTCTTTGTAAAATTTTATATTATTTTAATATTATTTTATTAGGTGTTTGAAAATTTTATGATATTTTATTAAGTCTTTGTAAAATTTTATATTATTTTAATACTAGTAATAAATGTGTTCACACTTTAAATTCTATTAAACTTCCATTGCTAACGGAGATTTCAAACAAACTGTTATTGAAAACAAACTGTTGTTGAAACTGGTGATGTGATGAGAAAAGTTGGTATCATAATGTATTAAAAACCCTTATATTAGAAGCAGAGAATATAAGTTTAGAAAACCTAAGAGATATAATAAATTTTTAAGAAGAAAGTCAAGAACCTTTTATAAAAAACGACCATATCATACAAGGTATAAAAAACCTGGAAAGTTTTGGATAAAAAGAAAAAGAACCTCAGAAAGAAAAAGACAGTGTAAATGTTATTTGTGTGGTCAGGAAGGCCATATAAGACCTGAATGTCCTGAACTTAAAAAACCATTAAATGAACGAAATAGAAAAACCCAAGTAAAAATAAACCTAATAAATGAGTATCAGCTAGATAGTGAAGAAGAAGAACTTATCAGTGAATTAGACTTTGAAAGTGAAAATTCAAGTGTATATAGTGTAGAAGATAGTGAAAATGAAAAAGAAGAAATTTGTATGATTATTGAAAAAGAGGAAAATCAAGCTAAGAAAACCCCTTTAAATTTAGAAAACCTTGTACAACCTTTAGAAAGTAAAATAAAACCTTATAATATATGGAAAGATTTACAAATAATAATCAAAGGAAAATTTTCAAAAGAAGAAGAAGATAGTAGTTCAAAAACTAAGGACACAGAAGAACACACAGAAGAACCAAAAATTCCTGTAAAAGAACCAATGAATCCTGAAAAAATAACCATACAAACAATAGAACAAGTAAATATGGCAAATAAAGTTAAATCTATTATTTTTCCAACAACAATTAAATTAAAAACCATAGAATTAAAGGTAGACGCAATGTTAGATACTGGAGCCAGTAAAAACCTTTTATTTGAAACCTTAGTACCTCAAGAAGATCAGCAAACATTAGTTCAACCAGTAGAGTTAATCCAATACAATCAACAAAAACTAATACTAACTAAGTATATTTCAAATGTACCAATCATAATTAATAACATAACCTTAGTATTACCCCAAACTTATCTTGTACCTACTATAAGTTTATATCCTTTTATTTTAGGTTTAAATTTTGTACATTCTTTACAAGGAGGGATAACAATACAAAATAACCAAGTTAGTTTTCATCCTAAAACCACAACAATTGTTTATACAAACATGGAAAATGTATTAAATAAAAATCATAATGTAACATCTCATCAAATTAGCAAAGTGGAGGCACAAAAGGATAGCATAATTAATGACTACTCAGAACAATTAAGAAATGCAAATAGATTAAAAACCCTTATATTAGAAGCAGAAAAAATAGGAATTATAGGAGAAGACCCACAAAAACATTGGAATAAAAATAAGACAACCTGTAAAATACCAATTAAAAACCCAGATTTAACAATAAAAACTGCAGATATACCATGCAATCTTATAGATACAAAGGAATTCAAAATTCAAATAGAAGAACTGTTACAGAATAACCTCATAAAACCAAGTTTCAGTCCCCATAGATCCTCAGCCTTTTTAGTTAGGAACCATAATGAAGAAAAACGAGGAAAAGCTAGGATGGTTATTAATTATAAAAGATTAAATGATAATACATATGATGATGCCTATAAAATTCCGAACAAAGATTCTTTAATTAATTCTATTCAAGGATGTAAATATTTTTCTCAGTTAGACTGTAAAAGTGGATTTTGGCAAATCAGATTAGAAGAGGATAGTAAACCATGGACAGCGTTTTCATGTCCTTGTGGATTATATGAATGGAATGTAATGCCATTTGGACTAAAAAATGCTCCTCAGATATTCCAACGAATGATGGATAATATTTTTGGAAAATATTCTTTTGTTCTTGTATATATTGATGATATTCTTGTCTTTTCATATACTCTTCAAGAACACATAAAGCATTTAGAATTGATTTTTGAAAAATTAATTAGTCATGGATTAATAGTAAGTAAAAAGAAATTGAAATTATTTAAGACTCAAATAGAATTTTTAGGATTAGAACTAGAGGATGGACAAATAAAATTACAAGAACATATAGTACAAAAAATAAATAATTTTCCAGACAAACTCGAAGATTTAAAAACCCTTCAAAGTTTTTTAGGATTATTAAACTATGCTAGGCCATATATTAAAAACCTTAGTAGATTAGCTGGACCCCTTTATAGTAAAACAAAAAACACAGGGCAGAGATATTTTAACCAAGAAGATATTAAACTTATACAGAAAATAAAAGAACTTGTTAAACATCTCCCAACCTTACATTTACCCTTAGAAAATGAATATAAAATAGTCCAAACTGATGCTAGTCAAACAGGATGGGGAGGTATACTTTTAGCTGTAACTAATATAGGAGAAGAAAAACTTTGTAGATATTGTAGTGGAACTTTTAATGATTATCAAAAGAACCTTAGCTCTACAGACTTAGAAATTGAAGCAATAATATTAGTCTTAGAAAAATTTCAATTATTTTTGAACCAAGAACAATTTACTTTAAGAACCGATTGTGAGAATATTAAAAAATTCTTTGAAAACAAAAATTCTTCAAAACTGTCCACCAAAAGATGGATAAAGTCTCAAAACTCTTTAATTGGTTTTAAACCTAAATTTGAACATATTAAAGGAAAAGATAATATATTAGCAGACTGGTTAAGTAGACAAATAATTAATAATGTCGATAATACTAATGACTGATTTCATGATTACAGGAACATGGCTCAAAGAAAACCTACGAAAGCTAGAACCTTTCAATATGGAACCATATGTCTAAACGAAGTATTGAATCCAAACCTAAGGTTTAACTCTTTATTTTCTCAAAACCTTTTTGAAGAACATAAGGTTATTGTAGATAATTTTTGGTCTTTAAAACCACAAAGTTTTCCGAACCAAAATTTAGAATACGCTTATGGAAAAACAGTGTCAGCTTTAGCCCAACATTTACAAAACCTTCAAAACCAACTGATTGCTTTAGAAACCCAAAAATTCCAAAACCTCAAAATCCAAGAAAATCAAGAAAAACTGATAGAAGATTTGAAAACCAGTACAGTGTCAACCAATCAAACCAGCTGTTCAAACAGTCAACCTGAAGTAATTAGTTTAATTAAGAAATCAGCTCTTCTGACTGAACAATATGAAAGGCTTGTTGTTAAAAACATAATTGGAGTTGATAACTACTCTTTCGTCAAAACCTTTTTTCTACAAAACCAATATAACAAAGTGTTTAAAAATCAAGAACTTTTGTATAAACATTTTAGAACTAAAAATGTCGGGATAAAAACAGGGTATATGGCATATCACGACCCTGAATTTTTCTTTGTTATATATTTAGCTTATGTAAATATGTCTGTTGTAAATAAAGAAAATTTTGATTTAGTACCGCAACTTATGGATCGGGGAATTTTAAAAAATGTTTTTATGAACCATATATCTCAAATCCCTGAAAATTTCCCAAAAAAATTGAAAGATATTTTAACTTATCTTTTTAAAACCGAAAAATATATAGATATTTCTTTTGAAACCATTCCACCTTTATTTCAACCCGATGGATCAGTAGTACCAGCCTATCATCATGCATATATAAAACATAATAAAGAACCACTCATCCCTCAACAAGAACCAGAATGGGAAATGACCCGTTCAAATGAATTTCCAGAATTTTTTACTCGCTATAGAGCTTTTCAAATCTATGATCTTAGACCAACCCGGAATAAATTATTTCATCTCATTGGCGAAACAAAAACCATGTCTATATGGAGAGTAAAACCTTTAGAACACATCATTGTTCCAAACCCTTTTATTACTTCTGAAAAACAGGATTTTATAACCGAACTCAGTGTAGATATACCAGAACCATCTTCCTACCTCAGTGATGACGCATTATTTTGGGACAACCTGGACGATGAAAGTTATCATAATCTACAAAATGCAATGGAAGGATGATGTCAGCAATGACTGACGACAATGAAGCAATAAATGCGTCTTCAACTACAAAAATTAAATATGGCAGTACAAGTTCAGAAGCAGTAAAGACATCCACAAGCCACGTGTTATGCATGAAATAAAAAGAGAAGAAAAGGACAAGAGAAAGAGACAAGAAGGAAGAGAAGAACGGATGAATAAAAGTCACATGTCTCAAAAGTCAAAAGTCTTTGTATTTATTTTATACCAAACCTCTGAACACCGTAAATATCTTTCCTACCATCCAACCACTTGAAATTAATTCTCACCTGTATTCTCACCTGTCACTTGTAAATGCTTTGCCTATAAATTAGTGGTAGTAAAAGAAAAGAAGTGTGCCCGAGAGAAAGTGTGTGCAATAGTGTGCAAAGTTGTCTGTAAAAAAGCTCCATCATCTTCAGCCTTGTAAATTCATCAGCAATCAATAAGAAAGTAAGAATTTTCTGTTAAATTTTTTGCCTTCATTTAAATTTCTTTATAATGTATTTTTCTTACCCTTAGGGGGTAAAAAGGGGTAAAAAGGTAAAATAGGGAAATGAAAATTATTTGAATTATTTTTAAGTTTTCTTTACTAGTTAATATCTGTAATATACATGGATCCTTTTTATATAATGTTCTCATCAACATAAAAAAAAAAAAAAAAAAAAAAAAAAAAAATCGGTTTATTTAGAAAATTTTGGGTGTAAAATCATGTTTTAAAACTAGAGTCTTTAGTCTTAACCCTTGACCTCAAACCCGTTTTTGCCGGAAAATTGGCGTTTTAGGGAGACTATGTCTGGTCAGAAGGGGGGTATTACCTTGACACGAAGTGATGTTTTAAAATTTTTGAATTTTACTACCTGAATTTTTGAGATATCCGATTTCAAAAACTTAAATTTTATATTATTTTAATAAACCCTTTTGATATTTTATTAAGTCTTTGTAAAATTTTATATTATTTTAATACTAGTAATAAATGTGTTCACACTTTAATTCAATAAAAAACTTTAATTGCTAACGGAGATTTTAAGAACCTTTACTAACAAACTGTTGTTGAAACTGACTATTGGGAAAAGTGACTGGTGATGAGAAAAGTAACTGACTATTGGGAAAAGTGACTGGTGATAAAAGGGTTTTTACAAGGAGGGATAACAATACAAAATAACCAAGTTAGTTTTCATCCTAAAACCACAACAATTGTTTATACAAACATGGAAAATGTATTAAATAAAAATCATAATGTAACATCTCATCAAATTAGCAAAGTGGAGGCACAAAAGGATAGCATAATTAATGACTACTCAGAACAATTAAGAAATGCAAATAGATTAAAAACCCTTATATTAGAAGCAGAAAAAATAGACCCGTTTTTGCCGGAAAATTGGCGTTATCAATATAATATTTTATAATTTCTCTTCTAATTATGGTTTCGGTAGCAAAAAGTTCATCAAAAGCTTCTTGTATAGCTACTTCGTATTCATTCAAATATTTAAGAGAGGTTAAGTTTTTAATATCTGTGGTTAAATCTTTTACAGTAGTTCTTAAATTATGTAATTTATCACAAGTTTCTCTAAATTCTTTACGTTGAGAATACAACCTATTATTAAGTTCTTTTACACGATCATAATCTATATTATATATACCAGGAGGATAAGGAATAAAAGACATTAATTCCTAATTCATGTTAAGTAAGCAGAGCAAATAAAGATTCAGAATAAATTAAGCAAAATTAATCAGACTTTATATGGGGTAAGGTAAAGTTCGGTACTCTGAAAATCAATTTGAATCTACAGTCTCCTTTCCTAATTAATATACTGCAATACACAGAGAGAAGCTCTGATACCAACTTTTCTCATCACCAGTCACTTTTCCCAATAGTCAGTTTCAACAACAGTTTGTTAGTAAAGGTTCTTAAAATCTCCGTTAGCAATTAAAGTTTTTTATTGAATTAAAGTGTGAACACATTTATTACTAGTATTAAAATAATATAAAATTTTACAAAGACTTAATAAAATATCATAAAATTTTCAAACACCTAATAAAATAATATTTAAAATAATATAAAATTTTACAAAGACTTAATAAAATATCAAAAGGGTTTTTAAAATAATATAAAATTTAAGTTTTTGAAATCGGATATCTCAAAAATTCAGGTAGTAAAATTCAAAATTTTTTAAAACATCACTTCGTGTCAAGGTAATACCCCCCTTCTGACCAGACATAGTCTCCCTAAAACGCCAATTTTCCGGCAAAAACGGGTTTGAGGTCAAGGGTTAAGACTAAAGACTCTAGTTTTAAAACATGATTTTACACCCAAAATTTTCTAAATAAACCGATTTTTTTTTTTTTTTTTTTTTTATGTTGATGAGAACATTATATAAAAAGGATCCATGTATATTACAGATATTAACTAGTAAAGAAAACTTAAAAATAATTCAAATAATTTTCATTTCCCTATTTTACCTTTTTACCCCTTTTTACCCCCTAAGGGTAAGAAAAATACATAATACAGAAATTTAAATGAAGGCAAAAAATTTAACAGAAAATTCTTACTTTCTTATTGATTGCTGATGAATTTACAAGGCTGAAGATGATGGAGCTTTTTTACAGACAACTTTGCACACTATTGCACACACTTTCTCGGGCACACTTCTTTTCTTTTACTACCACTAATTTATAGGCAAAGCATTTACAAGTGACAGGTGAGAATACAGGTGAGAATTAATTTCAAGTGGTTGGATGGTAGGAAAGATATTTACGGTGTTCAGAGGTTTGGTATAAAATAAATACAAAGACTTTTGACTTTTGAGACATGTGACTTTTATTCATCCGTTCTTCTCTTCCTTCTTGTCTCTTTCTCTTGTCCTTTTCTTCTCTTTTTATTTCATGCATAACACGTGGCTTGTGGATGTCTTTACTGCTTCTGAACTTGTACTGCCATATTTAATTTTTGTAGTTGAAGACGCATTTATTGCTTCATTGTCGTCAGTCATTGCTGACATCATCCTTCCATTGCATTTTGTAGATTATGATAACTTTCATCGTCCAGGTTGTCCCAAAATAATGCGTCATCACTGAGGTAGGAAGATGGTTCTGGTATATCTACACTGAGTTCGGTTATAAAATCCTGTTCTTCAGAAGTAATAAAAGGGTTTGGAACAATGATGTGTTCTAAAGGTTTTACTCTCCATATAGACATGGTTTTTGTTTCGCCAATGAGATGAAATAATTTATTCCGGGTTGGTCTAAGATCATAGATTTGAAAAGCTCTATAGCGAGTAAAAAATTCTGGAAATTCATTTGAACGGGTCATTTCCCATTCTGGTTCTTGTTGAGGGATGAGTGGTTCTTTATTATGTTTTATATATGCATGATGATAGGCTGGTACTACTGATCCATCGGGTTGAAATAAAGGTGGAATGGTTTCAAAAGAAATATCTATATATTTTTCGGTTTTAAAAAGATAAGTTAAAATATCTTTCAATTTTTCTGGGAAATTTTCAGGGATTTGAGATATATGGTTCATAAAAACATTTTTTAAAATTCCCCGATCCATAAGTTGCGGTACTAAATCAAAATTTTCTTTATTTACAACAGACATATTTACATAAGCTAAATATATAACAAAGAAAAATTCAGGGTCGTGATATGCCATATACCCTGTTTTTATCCCGACATTTTTAGTTCTAAAATGTTTATACAAAAGTTCTTGATTTTTAAACACTTTGTTATATTGGTTTTGTAGAAAAAAGGTTTTGACGAAAGAGTAGTTATCAACTCCAATTATGTTTTTAACAACAAGCCTTTCATATTGTTCAGTCAGAAGAGCTGATTTCTTAATTAAACTAATTACTTCAGGTTGACTGTTTGAACAGCTGGTTTGATTGGTTGACACTGTACTGGTTTTCAAATCTTCTATCAGTTTTTCTTGATTTTCTTGGATTTTGAGGTTTTGGAATTTTTGGGTTTCTAAAGCAATCAGTTGGTTTTGAAGGTTTTGTAAATGTTGGGCTAAAGCTGACACTGTTTTTCCATAAGCGTATTCTAAATTTTGGTTCGGAAAACTTTGTGGTTTTAAAGACCAAAAATTATCTACAATAACCTTATGTTCTTCAAAAAGGTTTTGAGAAAATAAAGACTTAAACCTTAGGTTTGGATTCAATACTTCGTTTAGACATATGGTTCCATATTGAAAGGTTCTAGCTTTCGTAGGTTTTCTTTGAGCCATGTTCCTGTAATCATGAAATCAGTCATTAGTATTATCGACATTATTAATTATTTGTCTACTTAACCAGTCTGCTAATATATTATCTTTTCCTTTAATATGTTCAAATTTAGGTTTGAAACCAATTAAAGAGTTTTGAAACTTTATCCATCTTTTGGTGGACAGTTTTGAAGAATTTTTGTTTTCAAAGAATTTTTTAATATTCTCACAATCGGTTCTTAAAGTAAATTGTTCTTGGTTCAAAAATAATTGAAATTTTTCTAAGACTAATATTATTGCTTCAATTTCTAAGTCTGTAGAGCTAAGGTTCTTTTGATAATCATTAAAAGTTCCACTACAATATCTACAAAGTTTTTCTTCTCCTATATTAGTTACAGCTAAAAGTATACCTCCCCATCCTGTTTGACTAGCATCAGTTTGGACTATTTTATATTCATTTTCTAAGGGTAAATGTAAGGTTGGGAGATGTTTCACAAGTTCTTTTATTTTCTGTATAAGTTTAATATCTTCTTGGTTAAAATATCTCTGCCCTGTATGTTTTGTTTTACTATAAAGGGGTCCAGCTAATCTACTAAGGTTTTTAATATATGGCCTAGCATAGTTTAATAATCCTAAAAAACTTTGAAGGGTTTTTAAGTCTTCGAGTTTGTCTGGAAAATTATTTATTTTTTGTACTATATGTTCTTGTAATTTTATTTGTCCATCCTCTAGTTCTAATCCTAAAAATTCTATTTGAGTCTTAAATAATTTCAATTTCTTTTTACTTACTATTAATCCATGACTAATTAATTTTTCAAAAATCAATTCTAAATGCTTTATGTGTTCTTGAAGAGTATATGAAAAGACAAGAATATCATCAATATATACAAGAACAAAAGAATATTTTCCAAAAATATTATCCATCATTCGTTGGAATATCTGAGGAGCATTTTTTAGTCCAAATGGCATTACATTCCATTCATATAATCCACAAGGACATGAAAACGCTGTCCATGGTTTACTATCCTCTTCTAATCTGATTTGCCAAAATCCACTTTTACAGTCTAACTGAGAAAAATATTTACATCCTTGAATAGAATTAATTAAAGAATCTTTGTTCGGAATTTTATAGGCATCATCATATGTATTATCATTTAATCTTTTATAATTAATAACCATCCTAGCTTTTCCTCGTTTTTCTTCATTATGGTTCCTAACTAAAAAGGCTGAGGATCTATGGGGACTGAAACTTGGTTTTATGAGGTTATTCTGTAACAGTTCTTCTATTTGAATTTTGAATTCCTTTGTATCTATAAGATTGCATGCTATATCTGCAGTTTTTATTGTTAAATCTGGGTTTTTAATTGGTATTTTACAGGTTGTCTTATTTTTATTCCAATGTTTTTGTGGGTCTTCTCCTATAATTCCTATTTTTTCTGCTTCTAATATAAGGGTTTTTAATCTATTTGCATTTCTTAATTGTTCTGAGTAGTCATTAATTATGCTATCCTTTTGTGCCTCCACTTTGCTAATTTGATGAGATGTTACATTATGATTTTTATTTAATACATTTTCCATGTTTGTATAAACAATTGTTGTGGTTTTAGGATGAAAACTAACTTGGTTATTTTGTATTGTTATCCCTCCTTGTAAAGAATGTACAAAATTTAGACCTAAAATAAAAGGATATAAACTTATAGTAGGTACAAGATAAGTTTGGGGTAATACTAAGGTTATGTTATTAATTATGATTGGTACGTTTGAAATATACTTGGTTAGTATTAGTTTTTGTTGATTGTATTGGATTAACTCTACTGGTTGAACTAATGTTTGCTGATCTTCTAGAGGTATTAAGGTTTCAAATAAAAGGTTTTTACTGGCTCCAGTATCTAACATTGCGTCTACCTTTAATTCTATGGTTTTTAATTTAATTGTTGTTGGAAAAATAATAGATTTAACTTTATTTGCCATATTTACTTGTTCTATTGTTTGTATGGTTATTTTTTCAGGATTCCTTGGTTCTTTTACAGGACTTTTTGGTTCTTCTGTGTCCTTAGGTTTTGAACTACTATCTTCTTCTTCTTTTGGAATTTTTCCTTTGATTATTATTTGTAAATCTTTCCATATATTATAAGGTTTTACTTTACTTTCTAAAGGTTGTACAAGGTTTTCTAAATTTAAAGGCGTTTTCTTAGCTTGATTTTCCTCTTTTTCAATAATCATACAAATTTCTTCTTTTTCATTTTCACTATCTTCTATACTATATACACTTGAATTTTCACTTTCAAAGTCTAATTCACTGACAAGTTCTTCTTCTTCACTATCTAGCTGATACTCATTTATTAGGTTTATTTTTACTTGGGTTTTTCTATTTCGTTCATTTAATGGTTTTTTAAGTTCAGGACATTCAGGTCTTATATGGCCTTCCTGACCACACAAATAACATTTACACTGTCTTTTTCTTTCTGAGGTTCTTTTTCTTTTTATCCAAAACTTTCCAGGTTTTTTATACCTTGTATGATATGGTCGTTTTTTATAAAAGGTTCTTGACTTTCTTCTTAAAAATTTATTATATCTCTTAGGTTTTCTAAACTTATATTCTCTGCATCCTATATCTAGATTTTCTCCTATATGTAATTTTCTACAAAGTTGTTGATTTATGTCTTGTTTCTTTATCTGACTTCTTTCTCCTATGCTTACACATTCTCTTTCTAACCAATTTTTTACAAATTCTATTCTAGCACCTATATAAGGAGAGTTTTTATACTCGGAGGTTGTAAATTCATTCCATAATCTAAGTCCTACGGGTCCTTGTATTTTTAATATATATTTATTTAAATATTCAGGGGTTCTGTCTACTCTAGCAAGGATTGCATATTTCCTAAATTTTTGTTCATATTCTCTTATATATGAAAGGTTACATAATTTCAATTGTTCTAACTTATGAAGGTATATTGCAGGTTCCTTTACATCTTCTTGCGTTGTTCCTAAAAAATAAAGTTTTATTAGATTTATAAATACAGATATGCTAAAATTATTTCTGACTTCTTGAAAATAACTGCTGTTTTCTTGTTCCATGTTTCTAAAAAATTGTAGTACAGTTCCTCTAAGGGTGCTTTTACAAAATTCATAAATTTCTTGTTGATTTTCAAAGGATACTACCACACCTGCTGAATTTAAAGATTGCTCCCAATTTTCTATGGTTTTTCTAAGATCTTGTGCACTATCTATATCTAATATTGTTCCATATTCGTATATTGGTTGCAAAGAACTAGAAGGTTCTGTTTTAGTTTTCCATTGAGGTCCTTTTGGCTTGCTATACGGCTTATTATATTTTACTATTTCACTTTTTACATTTACAGTTTCTTTTTCTTCATTTATTGTATTTATTGATTCGTTTGAGATTATTTCTATGTTTTCATTAACTTTTGGTTGAATAGTAAATTGATTTATCATTTCTATATCTATAAGTTTTTTGATTAAATTGGTTTTATAGAGTTGTTCTATTATTTGGTCATCTGTATAGTTGTTACACATTATATTAGCAAAGTTTTCTTGATCCATTTGTTCGTCTAGTAATATTGGATTACTAAATTCTTCTAACATTATATTTACTAACTCTGAGTTTTTGTATAGGTTTTCTACTGTCTCAATGTTTAGTAAAATATCTTCTTGTATAACATTTACATTTTCTATCTCACTATCTGACTCTACCTCTACATTTACAGTTTTATAATTTCCAAAGGTTATACTTGCACTTCCATCTTGGTTTTCATATAAGCTACTGGATGTTGGATATCTTATTATTGGTTTATTTATTTGAGGTAATTCCCACTCTCGTCCTAGTAAATAGTCTATATTTACAGGTTTTGCTTCTATCATATTTACTGTCTTACTTCCAAAAGTTTTTACTATATCATCGAATTCCATCATACATTTTAAGCTTAAAGCATTAGTAGTTTTTCCTATAAATCCTATAGCTATGCTAAGGTTTTTACTTCCTAATTCCATATCATATCCTTTAGTATTTACAGTTATTTTTATTTTTTCTGTGAATTCCTTAAGATCTATACAAAATTGAGGTATACAACCAATAACTGCGTAATTTTGGTTCATATTAACTTCTGCACTAGCTAAAAGAGCTCGTCCTACTGTGTTGTTTCTAGTATCTAAAAGGTTAATATTTATAAGTGCTCCAATTTCTTTACGATGAAGTCCTATTATTCCTATCAAAATTATTCCTAAGTGCATATATTTATCGGTTTTATTTTTTAATAATTTATGTTTTGTTTCTGGAGATACTAAATCTAAATATACAATATTTCCTATTGAACTTATAGTATGTTGATTTAAAAATCTAGTTATTTTATAATTTTTAACTAAATGTTTTTTGTAAGGTGTTACTTCCTTTACTGCCTTTTTTAATTTTTCTTCAACAAATTCTTTTACATTGTCTCGAGGGTTTATTGCTTCTACTATTTCCATGGTTTTATTGCTAGATTTTTGGGTTCAAAAGGATTTATTTTTCTTTCTATTTTAATTATTGGTTTTTCTCCTAAATTAAAGTTTTCAAATTGTTTTAAAAGGTTATTTAATTTTTGTTCCTCTGATATTACTATATTTCTTTGTTCTAAAAGTTTATCTACTTTTTGGTTAATTTTTTCTAAAGTTTCTTTTAAATTTTGTTGTTCTAATTTTATTTGTTCTATTTCTTTTTTAACAAATTTTTCTTCTCTAGCTAATTGTTCTTTAATATAATCTAGGTTATTTCTTAGCAAATTATGGTTCTTAAAGTCTTCCAGCTTCTTTTCTAATTCCTAAGACCGTGTTTAGTTTTTCTACAGATTTTATTTGTCTTTTCTGGATTTCTTTTAAAATATCTATATTATTTTGGTTTTCTTTCTGAATTTGTTCTTGTAATACTTCGTTTGTTATTTTTAATTGTGTCTCTACTAAAAATTTTAACTGTTTTACCTCTTGGGTTTGTAGATGAGGGTTCATTATCTCTAATATGTTTTAATTAGATGAGCTAGCATATAAATTATCAATATAATATTTTATAATTTCTCTTCTAATTATGGTTTCTGTAGCAAAAAGTTCATCAAAAGCTTCTTGTATAGCTACTTCGTATTCATTCAAATATTTAAGAGAGGTTAAGTTTTTAATATCTGTGGTTAAATCTTTTACAGTAGTTTTTAAATTATGTAATTTATCACAAGTTTCTCTAAATTCTTTACGTTGAGAATACAACCTATTATTAAGTTCTTTTACACGATCATAATCTATATTATATATACCAGGAGGATAAGGAATAAAAGACATTAATTCCTAATTCATGTTAAGTAAGCAGAGCAAATAAAGATTCAGAATAAATTAAGCAAAATTAATCAGAGTTTATATGGGGTAAGGTAAAGTTCGGTACTCTGAAAATCAATTTGAATCTACAGTCTCCTTTCCTAATTAATATACTGCAATACACAGAGAGAAGCTCTGATACCAACTTTTCTCATCACCAGTCACTTTTCCCAATAGTCAGTTTCAACAACAGTTTGTTAGTAAAGGTTCTTAAAATCTCCGTTAGCAATTAAAGTTTTTTATTGAATTAAAGTGCGAACACATTTATTACTAGTATTAAAATAATATAAAATTTTACAAAGACTTAATAAAATATCATAAAATTTTCAAACACCTAATAAAATAATATTAAAATAATATAAAATTTTACAAAGACTTAATAAAATATCAAAAGGGTTTATTAAAATAATATAAAATTTAAGTTTTTGAAATCGGATATCTCAAAAATTCAGGTAGTAAAATTCAAAAATTTTAAAACATCACTTCGTGTCAAGGTAATACCCCCCTTCTGACCAGACATAGTCTCCCTAAAACGCCAATTTTCCGGCAAAAACGGGTTTGAGGTCAAGGGTTAAGACTAAAGACTCTAGTTTTAAAACATGATTTTACACCCAAAATTTTCTAAATAAACCGATTTTTTTTTTTTTTTTTTAAATACAACCTATTATTAAGTTCTTTTACACGATCATAATCTATATTATATATACCAGGAGGATAAGGAATAAAAGACATTAATTCCTAATTCATGTGAACAATTGAAATTATGTAACCTTTCATATATAAGAGAATATGAACAAAAATTTAGGAAATATGCAATCCTTGCTAGAGTAGACAGAACCCCTGAATATTTAAATAAATATATATTAAAAATACAAGGACCCGTAGGACTTAGATTATGGAATGAATTTACAACCTCCGAGTATAAAAACTCTCCTTATATAGGTGCTAGAATAGAATTTGTAAAAAATTGGTTAGAAAGAGAATGTGTAAGCATAGGAGAAAGAAGTCAGATAAAGAAACAAGACATAAATCAACAACTTTGTAGAAAATTACATATAGGAGAAAATCTAGATATAGGATGCAGAGAATATAAGTTTAGAAAACCTTGTACAACCTTTAGAAAGTAAAATAAAACCTTATAATATATGGAAAGATTTACAAATAATAATCAAAGGAAAAATTCCAAAAAAAAAAAAAAAAAAAAAAAAAAAAAAAAAAATCGGTTTATTTAGAAAATTTTGGGTGTAAAATCATGTTTTAAAACTAGAGTCTTTAGTCTTAACCCTTGACCTCAAACCCGTTTTTGCCGGAAAATTGGCGTTTTAGGGAGACTATGTCTGGTCAGAAGGGGGGTATTACCTTGACACGAAGTGATGTTTTAAAAAATTTTGAATTTTACTACCTGAATTTTTGAGATATCCGATTTCAAAAACTTAAATTTTATATTATTTTAATAAACCCTTTTGATATTTTATTAAGTCTTTGTAAAATTTTATATTATTTTAAATATTATTTTATTAGGTGTTTGAAAATTTTATGATATTTTATTAAGTCTTTGTAAAATTTTATATTATTTTAATACTAGTAATAAATGTGTTCACACTTTAATTCAATAAAAAACTTTAATTGCTAACGGAGATTTTAAGAACCTTTACTAACAAACTGTTGTTGAAACTGACTATTGGGAAAAGTGACTGGTGATGAGAAAAGTTGGTATCAGAGCTTCTCTCTGTGTATTGCAGTATATTAATTAGGAAAGGAGACTGTAGATTCAAATTGATTTTCAGAGTACCGAACTTTACCTTACCCCATATAAACTCTGATTAATTTTGCTTAATTTATTCTGAATCTTTATTTGCTCTGCTTACTTAACATGAATTAGGAATTAATGTCTTTTATTCCTTATCCTCCTGGTATATATAATATAGATTATGATCGTGTAAAAGAACTTAATAATAGGTTGTATTCTCAACGTAAAGAATTTAGAGAAACTTGTGATAAATTACATAATTTAAAAACTACTGTAAAAGATTTAACCACAGATATTAAAAACTTAACCTCTCTTAAATATTTGAATGAATACGAAGTAGCTATACAAGAAGCTTTTGATGAACTTTTTGCTACAGAAACCATAATTAGAAGAGAAATTATAAAATATTATATTGATAATTTATATGCTAGCTCATCTAATTAAAACATATTAGAGATAATGAACCCTCATCTACAAACCCAAGAGGTAAAACAGTTAAAATTTTTAGTAGAGACACAATTAAAAATAACAAACGAAGTATTACAAGAACAAATTCAGAAAGAAAACCAAAATAATATAGATATTTTAAAAGAAATCCAGAAAAGACAAATAAAATCTATAGAAAAACTAAACACGGTCTTAGGAATTAGAAAAGAAGCTGGAAGACTTTAAGAACCATAATTTGCTAAGAAATAACCTAGATTATATTAAAGAACAATTAGCTAGAGAAGAAAAATTTGTTAAAAAAGAAATAGAACAAATAAAATTAGAACAACAAAATTTAAAAGAAACTTTAGAAAAAATTAACCAAAAAGTAGATAAACTTTTAGAACAAAGAAATATAGTAATATCAGAGGAACAAAAATTAAATAACCTTTTAAAACAATTTGAAAACTTTAATTTAGGAGAAAAACCAATAATTAAAATAGAAAGAAAAATAAATCCTTTTGAACCCAAAAATCTAGCAATAAAACCATGGAAATAGTAGAAGCAATAAACCCTCGAGACAATGTAAAAGAATTTGTTGAAGAAAAATTAAAAAAGGCAGTAAAGGAAGTAACACCTTACAAAAAACATTTAGTTAAAAATTATAAAATAACTAGATTTTTAAATCAACATACTATAAGTTCAATAGGAAATATTGTATATTTAGATTTAGTATCTCCAGAAACAAAACATAAATTATTAAAAAATAAAACCGATAAATATATGCACTTAGGAATAATTTTGATAGGAATAATAGGACTTCATCGTAAAGAAATTGGAGCACTTATAAATATTAACCTTTTAGATACTAGAAACAACACAGTAGGACGAGCTCTTTTAGCTAGTGCAGAAGTTAATATGAACCAAAATTACGCAGTTATTGGTTGTATACCTCAATTTTGTATAGATCTTAAGGAATTCACAGAAAAAATAAAAATAACTGTAAATACTAAAGGTTATGATATGGAAGTAGGAAGTAAAAACCTTAGCATAGCTATAGGATTTATAGGAAAAACTACTAATGCTTTAAGTTTAAAATGTATGATGGAATTCGATGATATAGTAAAAACCTTTGGAAGTAAGACAGTAAATATGATAGAAGCAAAACCTGTAAATATAGACTATTTACTAGGACGAGAGTGGGAATTACCTCAAATAAATAAACCAATAATAAGATATCCAACATCCAGTAGCTTATATGAAAACCAAGATGGAAGTGCAAGTATAACCTTTGGAAATTATAAAATTGTAAATGTAGAGGTAGAGTCAGATAGTGAGATAGAAAATGTAAATGTTATACAAGAAGATATTTTACTAAACATTGAGACAGTAGAAAACCTATACAAAAACTCAGAGTTAGTAAATATAATGTTAGAAGAATTTAGTAATCCAATATTACTAGACGAACAAATGGATCAAGAAAACTTTGCTAATATAATGTGTAACAACTATACAGATGACCAAATAATAGAACAACTCTATAAAACCAATTTAATCAAAAAACTTATATTTTTTCTGTGAATTCCTTAAGATCTATACAAAATTGAGGTATACAACCAATAACTGCGTAATTTTGGTTCATATTAACTTCTGCACTAGCTAAAAGAGCTCGTCCTACTGTGTTGTTTCTAGTATCTAAAAGGTTAATATTTATAAGTGCTCCAATTTCTTTACGATGAAGTCCTATTATTCCTATCAAAATTATTCCTAAGTGCATATATTTATCGGTTTTATTTTTTAATAATTTATGTTTTGTTTCTGGAGATACTAAATCTAAATATACAATATTTCCTATTGAACTTATAGTATGTTGATTTAAAAATCTAGTTATTTTATAATTTTGAACTAATTGTTTTTTGTAAGGTGTTACTTCCTTTACTGCCTTTTTTAATTTTTCTTCAATAAATTCTTTTACATTGTCTCGAGGGTTTATTGCTTCTACTATTTCCATGGTTTTATTGCTAGATTTTTTGGTTCAAAAGGATTTATTTTTCTTTCTAATTTAATTATTGGTTTTTCTCCTAAATTAAAGTTTTCAAATTGTTTTAAAAGGTTATTTAATTTTTGTTCCTCTGATATTACTATATTTCTTTGTTCTAAAAGTTTATCTACTTTTTGGTTAATTTTTTCTAAAGTTTCTTTTAAATTTTGTTGTTCTAATTTTATTTGTTCTATTTCTTTTCTAACAAATTTTTCTTCTCTAGCTAATTGTTCTTTAATATAATCTAGGTTATTTCTTAGCAAATTATGGTTTCTGTAGCAAAAAGTTCATCAAAAGCTTCTTGTATAGCTACTTCGTATTCATTCAAATATTTAAGAGAGGTTAAGTTTTTAATATCTGTGGTTAAATCTTTTACAGTAGTTTTTAAATTATGTAATTTATCACAAGTTTCTCTAAATTCTTTACGTTGAGAATACAACCTATTATTAAGTTCTTTTACACGATCATAATCTATATTATATATACCAGGAGGATAAGGAATAAAAGACATTAATTCCTAATTCATGTTAAGTAAGCAGAGCAAATAAAGATTCAGAATAAATTAAGCAAAATTAATCAGAGTTTATATGGGGTAAGGTAAAGTTCGGTACTCTGAAAATCAATTTGAATCTACAGTCTCCTTTCCTAATTAATATACTGCAATACACAGAGAGAAGCTCTGATACCAACTTTTCTCATCACCAGTCACTTTTCCCAATAGTCAGTTTCAACAACAGTTTGTTAGTAAAGGTTCTTAAAATCTCCGTTAGCAATTAAAGTTTTTTATTGAATTAAAGTGTGAACACATTTATTACTAGTATTAAAATAATATAAAATTTTACAAAGACTTAATAAAATATCATAAAATTTTCAAACACCTAATAAAATAATATTTAAAATAATATAAAATTTTACAAAGACTTAATAAAATATCAAAAGGGTTTATTAAAATAATATAAAATTTAAGTTTTTGAAATCGGATATCTCAAAAATTCAGGTAGTAAAATTCAAAATTTTTTAAAACATCACTTCGTGTCAAGGTAATACCCCCCTTCTGACCAGACATAGTCTCCCTAAAACGCCAATTTTCCGGCAAAAACGGGTTTGAGGTCAAGGGTTAAGACTAAAGACTCTAGTTTTAAAACATGATTTTACACCCAAAATTTTCTAAATAAACCGATTATTATTATTATTTTTTTTTTTTTTTTTTATGTTGATGAGAACATTATATAAAAAGGATCCATGTATATTACAGATATTAACTAGTAAAGAAAACTTAAAAATAAATTCAAATAATTTTCATTTCCCTATTTTACCTTTTTACCCCTTTTTACCCCCTAAGGGTAAGAAAAATACATAATACAGAAATTTAAATGAAGGCAAAAAATTTAACAGAAAATTCTTACTTTCTTATTGATTGCTGATGAATTTACAAGGTTGAAGATGATGGAGCTTTTTTACAGACAACTTTGCACACTATTGCACACACTTTCTCGGGCACACTTCTTTTCTTTTACTACCACTAATTTATAGGCAAAGCATTTACAAGTGACAGGTGAGAATACAGGTGAGAATTAATTTCAAGTGGTTGGATGGTAGGAAAGATATTTACGGTGTTCAGAGGTTTGGTATAAAATAAATACAAAGACTTTTGACTTTTGAGACATGTGACTTTTATTCATCCGTTCTTCTCTTCCTTCTTGTCTCTTTCTCTTGTCCTTTTCTTCTCTTTTTATTTCATGCATAACACGTGGCTTGTGGATGTCTTTACTGCTTCTGAACTTGTACTGCCATATTTAATTTTTGTAGTTGAAGACGCATTTACTGCTTCATTGTCGTCATTGCTGACATCATCCTTCCATTGCATTTTGTAGATAACTTTCATCGTCCAGGTTGTCCCAAAATAATGCGTCATCACTGAGGTAGGAAGATGGTTCTGGTATATATACACTGAGTTCGGTTATAAAATCCTGTTCTTCAGAAGTAATAAAAGGGTTTGGAACAATGATGTGTTCTAAAGGTTTTACTCTCCATATAGACATGGTTTTTGTTTCGCCAATGAGATGAAATAATTTATTCCGGGTTGGTCTAAGATCATAGATTTGAAAAGCTTTATAGCGAGTAAAAAATTCTGGAAATTCATTTGAACGGGTCATTTCCCATTCTGGTTCTTGTTGAGGGATGAGTGGTTCTTTATTATGTTTTATATATGCATGATGATAGGCTGGTACTACTGATCCATCGGGTTGAAATAAAGGTGGAATGGTTTCAAAAGAAATATCTATATATTTTTCGGTTTTAAAAAGATAAGTTAAAATATCTTTCAATTTTTCTGGGAAATTTTCAGGGATTTGAGATATATGGTTCATAAAAACATTTTTTAAAATTCCCTGATCCATAAGTTGCGGTACTAAATCAAAATTTTCTTTATTTACAACAGACATATTTACATAAGCTAAATATATAACAAAGAAAAATTCAGGGTCGTGATATGCCATATACCTTGTTTTTATCCCGGCATTTTTAGTTCTAAAATGTTTATACAAAAGTTCTTGATTTTTAAACACTTTGTTATATTGGTTTTGTAGAAAAAAGGTTTTGACGAAAGAGTAGTTATCAACTCCAATTATGTTTTTAACAACAAGCCTTTCATATTGTTCAGTCAGAAGAGCTGATTTCTTAATTAAACTAATTACTTCAGGTTGACTGTTTGAACAGCTGGTTTGATTGGTTGACACTGTACTGGTTTTCAAATCTTCTATCAGTTTTTCTTGATTTTCTTGGATTTTGAGGTTTTGGAATTTTTGGGTTTCTAAAGCAATCAGTTGGTTTTGAAGGTTTTGTAGATGTTGGGCTAAAGCTGACACTGTTTTTCCATAAGCGTATTCTAAATTTTGGTTCGGAAAACTTTGTGGTTTTAAAGACCAAAAATTATCTACAATAACCTTATGTTCTTCAAAAAGGTTTTGAGAAAATAAAGAGTTAAACCTTAGGTTTGGATTCAATACTTCGTTTAGACATATGGTTCCGTATTGAAAGGTTCTAGCTTTCGTAGGTTTTCTTTGAGCCATGTTCCTGTAATCATGAAATTAATCATTAGTATTATCGACATTATTAATTATTTGTCTACTTAACCAGTCTGCTAATATATTATCTTTTCCTTTAATATGTTCAAATTTAGGTTTGAAACCAATTAAAGAGTTTTGAAATTTTATCCATCTTTTGGTGGACAGTTTTGAAGAATTTTTGTTTTCAAAGAATTTTTTAATATTCTCACAATCGGTTCTTAAAGTAAATTGTTCTTGGTTCAAAAATAATTGAAATTTTTCTAAGACTAATATTATTGCTTCAATTTCTAAGTCTGTAGAGCTAAGGTTCTTTTGATAATCATTAAAAGTTCCACTACAATATCTACAAAGTTTTTCTTCTCCTATATTAGTTACAGCTAAAAGTATACCTCCCCATCCTGTTTGACTAGCATCAGTTTGGACTATTTTATATTCATTTTCTAAGGGTAAATGTAAGGTTGGGAGATGTTTCACAAGTTCTTTTATTTTCTGTATAAGTTTAATATCTTCTTGGTTAAAATATCTCTGCCCTGTATGTTTTGTTTTACTATAAAGGGGTCCAGCTAATCTACTAAGGTTTTTAATATATGGCCTAGCATAGTTTAATAATCCTAAAAAACTTTGAAGGGTTTTTAAGTCTTCGAGTTTGTCTGGAAAATTATTTATTTTTTGTACTATATGTTCTTGTAATTTTATTTGTCCATCCTCTAGTTCTAATCCTAAAAATTCTATTTGAGTCTTAAATAATTTCAATTTCTTTTTACTTACTATTAATCCATGACTAATTAATTTTTCAAAAATCAATTCTAAATGCTTTATGTGTTCTTGAAGAGTATATGAAAAGACAAGAATATCATCAATATATACAAGAACAAAAGAATATTTTCCAAAAATATTATCCATCATTCGTTGGAATATCTGAGGAGCATTTTTTAGTCCAAATGGCATTACATTCCATTCATATAATCCACAAGGACATGAAAACGCTGTCCATGGTTTACTATCCTCTTCTAATCTGATTTGCCAAAATCCACTTTTACAGTCTAACTGAGAAAAATATTTACATCCTTGAATAGAATTAATTAAAGAATCTTTGTTCGGAATTTTATAGGCATCATCATATGTATTATCATTTAATCTTTTATAATTAATAACCATCCTAGCTTTTCCTCGTTTTTCTTCATTATGGTTCCTAACTAAAAAGGCTGAGGATCTATGGGGACTGAAACTTGGTTTTATGAGGTTATTCTGTAACAGTTCTTCTATTTGAATTTTGAATTCCTTTGTATCTATAAGATTGCATGCTATATCTGCAGTTTTTATTGTTAAATCTGGGTTTTTAATTGGTATTTTACAGGTTGTCTTATTTTTATTCCAATGTTTTTGTGGGTCTTCTCCTATAATTCCTATTTTTTCTGCTTCTAATATAAGGGTTTTTAATCTATTTGCATTTCTTAATTGTTCTGAGTAGTCATTAATTATGCTATCCTTTTGTGCCTCCACTTTGCTAATTTGATGAGATGTTACATTATGATTTTTATTTAATACATTTTCCATGTTTGTATAAACAATTGTTGTGGTTTTAGGATGAAAACTAACTTGGTTATTTTGTATTGTTATCCCTCCTTGTAAAGAATGTACAAAATTTAGACCTAAAATAAAAGGATATAAACTTATAGTAGGTACAAGATAAGTTTGGGGTAATACTAAGGTTATGTTATTAATTATGATTGGTACGTTTGAAATATACTTGGTTAGTATTAGTTTTTGTTGATTGTATTGGATTAACTCTACTGGTTGAACTAATGTTTGCTGATCTTCTAGAGGTATTAAGGTTTCAAATAAAAGGTTTTTACTGGCTCCAGTATCTAACATTGCGTCTACCTTTAATTCTATGGTTTTTAATTTAATTGTTGTTGGAAAAATAATAGATTTAACTTTATTTGCCATATTTACTTGTTCTATTGTTTGTATGGTTATTTTTTCAGGATTCCTTGGTTCTTTTACAGGACTTTTTGGTTCTTCTGTGTCCTTAGGTTTTGAACTACTATCTTCTTCTTCTTTTGGAATTTTTCCTTTGATTATTATTTGTAAATCTTTCCATATATTATAAGGTTTTACTTTACTTTCTAAAGGTTGTACAAGGTTTTCTAAATTTAAAGGCGTTTTCTTAGCTTGATTTTCCTCTTTTTCAATAATCATACAAATTTCTTCTTTTTCATTTTCACTATCTTCTATACTATATACACTTGAATTTTCACTTTCAAAGTCTAATTCACTGACAAGTTCTTCTTCTTCACTATCTAGCTGATACTCATTTATTAGGTTTATTTTTACTTGGGTTTTTCTATTTCGTTCATTTAATGGTTTTTTAAGTTCAGGACATTCAGGTCTTATATGGCCTTCCTGACCACACAAATAACATTTACACTGTCTTTTTCTTTCTGAGGTTCTTTTTCTTTTTATCCAAAACTTTCCAGGTTTTTTATACCTTGTATGATATGGTCGTTTTTTATAAAAGGTTCTTGACTTTCTTCTTAAAAATTTATTATATCTCTTAGGTTTTCTAAACTTATATTCTCTGCATCCTATATCTAGATTTTCTCCTATATGTAATTTTCTACAAAGTTGTTGATTTATGTCTTGTTTCTTTATCTGACTTCTTTCTCCTATGCTTACACATTCTCTTTCTAACCAATTTTTTACAAATTCTATTCTAGCACCTATATAAGGAGAGTTTTTATACTCGGAGGTTGTAAATTCATTCCATAATCTAAGTCCTACGGGTCCTTGTATTTTTAATATATATTTATTTAAATATTCAGGGGTTCTGTCTACTCTAGCAAGGATTGCATATTTCCTAAATTTTTGTTCATATTCTCTTATATATGAAAGGTTACATAATTTCAATTGTTCTAACTTATGAAGGTATATTGCAGGTTCCTTTACATCTTCTTGCGTTGTTCCTAAAAAATAAAGTTTTATTAGATTTATAAATACAGATATGCTAAAATTATTTCTGACTTCTTGAAAATAACTGCTGTTTTCTTGTTCCATGTTTCTAAAAAATTGTAGTACAGTTCCTCTAAGGGTGCTTTTACAAAATTCATAAATTTCTTGTTGATTTTCAAAGGATACTACCACACCTGCTGAATTTAAAGATTGCTCCCAATTTTCTATGGTTTTTCTAAGATCTTGTGCACTATCTATATCTAATATTGTTCCATATTCGTATATTGGTTGCAAAGAACTAGAAGGTTCTGTTTTAGTTTTCCATTGAGGTCCTTTTGGCTTGCTATACGGCTTATTATATTTTACTATTTCACTTTTTACATTTACAGTTTCTTTTTCTTCATTTATTGTATTTATTGATTCGTTTGAGATTATTTCTATGTTTTCATTAACTTTTGGTTGAATAGTAAATTGATTTATCATTTCTATATCTATAAGTTTTTTGATTAAATTGGTTTTATAGAGTTGTTCTATTATTTGGTCATCTGTATAGTTGTTACACATTATATTAGCAAAGTTTTCTTGATCCATTTGTTCGTCTAGTAATATTGGATTACTAAATTCTTCTAACATTATATTTACTAACTCTGAGTTTTTGTATAGGTTTTCTACTGTCTCAATGTTTAGTAAAATATCTTCTTGTATAACATTTACATTTTCTATCTCACTATCTGACTCTACCTCTACATTTACAGTTTTATAATGCGTCATCACTGAGGTAGGAAGATGGTTCTGGTATATCTACACTGAGTTCGGTTATAAAATCCTGTTCTTCAGAAGTAATAAAAGGGTTTGGAACAATGATGTGTTCTAAAGGTTTTACTCTCCATATAGACATGGTTTTTGTTTCGCCAATGAGATGAAATAATTTATTCCGGGTTGGTCTAAGATCATAGATTTGAAAAGCTCTATAGCGAGTAAAAAATTCTGGAAATTCATCTGAACGGGTCATTTCCCATTCTGGTTCTTGTTGAGGGATGAGTGGTTCTTTATTATGTTTTATATATGCATGATGATAGGCTGGTACTACTGATCCAACCAGTAGAGTTAATCCAATACAATCAACAAAAACTAATACTAACCAAGTATATTTCAAACGTACCAATCATAATTAATAACATAACCTTAGTATTACCCCAAACTTATCTTGTACCTACTATAAGTTTATATCCTTTTATTTTAGGTCTAAATTTTGTACATTCTTTACAAGGAGGGATAACAATACAAAATAACCAAGTTAGTTTTCATCCTAAAACCACAACAATTGTTTATACAAACATGGAAAATGTATTAAATAAAAATCATAATGTAACATCTCATCAAATTAGCAAAGTGGAGGCACAAAAGGATAGCATAATTAATGACTACTCAGAACAATTAAGAAATGCAAATAGATTAAAAACCCTTATATTAGAAGCAGAAAAAATAGGAATTATAGGAGAAGACCCACAAAAACATTGGAATAAAAATAAGACAACCTGTAAAATACCAATTAAAAACCCAGATTTAACAATAAAAACTGCAGATATAGCATGCAATCTTATAGATACAAAGGAATTCAAAATTCAAATAGAAGAACTGTTACAGAATAACCTCATAAAACCAAGTTTCAGTCCCCATAGATCCTCAGCCTTTTTAGTTAGGAACCATAATGAAGAAAAACGAGGAAAAGCTAGGATGGTTATTAATTATAAAAGATTAAATGATAATACATATGATGATGCCTATAAAATTCCGAACAAAGATTCTTTAATTAATTCTATTCAAGGATGTAAATATTTTTCTCAGTTAGACTGTAAAAGTGGATTTTGGCAAATCAGATTAGAAGAGGATAGTAAACCATGGACAGCGTTTTCATGTCCTTGTGGATTATATGAACGGAATGTAATGCCATTTGGACTAAAAAATGCTCCTCAGATATTCCAACGAATGATGGATAATATTTTTGGAAAATATTCTTTTGTTCTTGTATATATTGATGATATTCTTGTCTTTTCATATACTCTTCAAGAACACATAAAGCATTTAGAATTGATTTTTGAAAAATTAATTAGTCATGGATTAATAGTAAGCAAAAAGAAATTGAAATTATTTAAGACTCAAATAGAATTTTTAGGATTAGAACTAGAGGATGGACAAATAAAATTACAAGAACATATAGTACAAAAAATAAATAATTTTCCAGACAAACTCGAAGATTTAAAAACCCTTCAAAGTTTTTTAGGATTATTAAACTATGCTAGGCCATATATTAAAAACCTTAGTAGATTAGCTGGACCCCTTTATAGTAAAACAAAAAACACAGGGCAGAGATATTTTAACCAAGAAGATATTAAACTTATACAGAAAATAAAAGAACTTGTGAAACATCTCCCAACCTTACATTTACCCTTAGAAAATGAATATAAAATAGTCCAAACTGATGCTAGTCAAACAGGATGGGGAGGTATACTTTTAGCTGTAACTAATATAGGAGAAGAAAAACTTTGTAGATATTGTAGTGGAACTTTTAATGATTATCAAAAGAACCTTAGCTCTACAGACTTAGAAATTGAAGCAATAATATTAGTCTTAGAAAAATTTCAATTATTTTTGAACCAAGAACAATTTACTTTAAGAACCGATTGTGAGAATATTAAAAAATTCTTTGAAAACAAAAATTCTTCAAAACTGTCCACCAAAAGATGGATAAAGTTTCAAAACTCTTTAATTGGTTTCAAACCTAAATTTGAACATATTAAAGGAAAAGATAATATATTAGCAGACTGGTTAAGTAGACAAATAATTAATAATGTCGATAATACTAATGACTGATTTCATGATTACAGGAACATGGCTCAAAGAAAACCTACGAAAGCTAGAACCTTTCAATATGGAACCATATGTCTAAACGAAGTATTGAATCCAAACCTAAGGTTTAAGTCTTTATTTTCTCAAAACCTTTTTGAAGAACATAAGGTTATTGTAGATAATTTTTGGTCTTTAAAACCACAAAGTTTTCCGAACCAAAATTTAGAATACGCTTATGGAAAAACAGTGTCAGCTTTAGCCCAACATTTACAAAACCTTCAAAACCAACTGATTGCTTTAGAAACCCAAAAATTCCAAAACCTCAAAATCCAAGAAAATCAAGAAAAACTGATAGAAGATTTGAAAACCAGTACAGTGTCAACCAATCAAACCAGCTGTTCAAACAGTCAACCTGAAGTAATTAGTTTAATTAAGAAATCAGCTCTTCTGACTGAACAATATGAAAGGCTTGTTGTTAAAAACATAATTGGAGTTGATAACTACTCTTTCGTCAAAACCTTTTTTCTACAAAACCAATATAACAAAGTGTTTAAAAATCAAGAACTTTTGTATAAACATTTTAGAACTAAAAATGCCGGGATAAAAACAGGGTATATGGCATATCACGACCCTGAATTTTTCTTTGTTATATATTTAGCTTATGTAAATATGTCTGTTGTAAATAAAGAAAATTTTGATTTAGTACCGCAACTTATGGATCAGGGAATTTTAAAAAATGTTTTTATGAACCATATATCTCAAATCCCTGAAAATTTCCCAGAAAAATTGAAAGATATTTTAACTTATCTTTTTAAAACCGAAAAATATATAGATATTTCTTTTGAAACCATTCCACCTTTATTTCAACCCGATGGATCAGTAGTACCAGCCTATCATCATGCATATATAAAACATAATAAAGAACCACTCATCCCTCAACAAGAACCAGAATGGGAAATGACCCGTTCAAATGAATTTCCAGAATTTTTTACTCGCTATAGAGCTTTTCAAATCTATGATCTTAGACCAACCCGGAATAAATTATTTCATCTCATTGGCGAAACAAAAACCATGTCTATATGGAGAGTAAAACCTTTAGAACACATCATTGTTCCAAACCCTTTTATTACTTCTGAAGAACAGGATTTTATAACCGAACTCAGTGTAGATATACCAGAACCATCTTCCTACCTCAGTGATGACGCATTATTTTGGGACAACCTGGACGATGAAAGTTATCTACAAAATGCAATGGAAGGATGATGTCAGCAATGACGACAATGAAGCAGTAAATGCGTCTTCAACTACAAAAATTAAATATGGCAGTACAAGTTCAGAAGCAGTAAAGACATCCACAAGCCACGTGTTATGCATGAAATAAAAAGAGAAGAAAAGGACAAGAGAAAGAGACAAGAAGGAAGAGAAGAACAGATGAATAAAAGTCACATGTCTCAAAAGTCAAAAGTCTTTGTATTTATTTTATACCAAACCTCTGAACACCGTAAATATCTTTCCTACCATCCAACCACTTGAAATTAATTCTCACCTGTATTCTCACCTGTCACTTGTAAATGCTTTGCCTATAAATTAGTGGTAGTAAAAGAAAAGAAGTGTGCCCGAGAAAGTGTGTGCAATAGTGTGCAAAGTTGTCTGTAAAAAAGCTCCATCATCTTCAGCCTTGTAAATTCATCAACAATCAATAAGAAAGTAAGAATTTTCTGTTAAATTTAAATTTTTTGCCTTCATTTAAATTTCTGTATTATGTATTTTTCTTATCCTTAGGGGGTAAAAAGGGGTAAAAAGGTAAAATAGGGAAATGAAAATTATTTTACTAGTATTAAAATAATATAAAATTTTAGAAAGACTTAATAAAATATCATAAAATTTTCAAACACCTAATAAAATAATATTAAAATAATATAAAATTTTACAAAGACTTAATAAAATATCAAAAGGGTTTATTAAAATAATATAAAATTTAAGTTTTTGAAATCGGATATCTCAAAAATTCAGGTAGTAAAATTCAAAAATTTTAAAACATCACTTCGTGTCAAGGTAATACCCCCCTTCTGACCAGACATAGTCTCCCTAAAACGCCAATTTTCCGGCAAAAACGGGTTTGAGGTCAAGGGTTAAGACTAAAGACTCTAGTTTTTAAAACATGATTTTACACCCAAAATTTTCTAAATAACCCGATTTTTTTTTTTTTTTTTTTATGAGAGCAACTTTTCTCATCACCAGTCACTTTTCCCAATAGTCAGTTTCAACAACAGTTTGTTAGTAAAGGTTCTTAAAATCTCCGTTAGCAATTAAAGTTTTTTATTGAATTAAAGTGTGAACACATTTATTACTAGTATTAAAATAATATAAAATTTTACAAAGACTTAATAAAATATCATAAAATTTTCAAACACCTAATAAAATAATATTAAAATAATATAAAATTTTACAAAGACTTAATAAAATATCAAAAGGGTTTATTAAAATAATATAAAATTTAAGTTTTTGAAATCGGATATCTCAAAAATTTAGGTAGTAAAATTCAAAATTTTTTAAAACATCACTTCGTGTCAAGGTAATACCCCCCTTCTGACCAGACATAGTCTCCCTAAAACGCCAATTTTCCGGCAAAAACGGGTTTGAGGTCAAGGGTTAAGACTAAAGACTCTAGTTTTAAAACATGATTTTACACCCAAAATTTTCTAAATAAACCGATTTTTTTTTTTTTTTTTTTTTTTTTTTTTTTATGTTGATGAGAACATTATATAAAAAGGATCCATGTATATTACAGATATTAACTAGTAAAGAAAACTTAAAAATAATTCAAATAATTTTCATTTCCCTATTTTACCTTTTTACCCCTTTTTACCCCCTAAGGGTAAGAAAAATACATAATACAGAAATTTAAATGAAAGCAAAAAATTTAACAGAAAATTCTTACTTTCTTATTGATTGCTGATGAATTTACAAGGCTGAAGATGATGGAGCTTTTTTACAGACAACTTTGCACACTATTGCACACACTTTCTCTCGGGCACACTTCTTTTCTTTTACTACCACTAATTTATAGGCAAAGCATTTACAAGTGACAGGTGAGAATACAGGTGAGAATTAATTTCAAGTGGTTGGATGGTAGGAAAGATATTTACGGTGTTCAGAGGTTTGGTATAAAATAAATACAAAGACTTTTGACTTTTGAGACATGTGACTTTTATTCATCCGTTCTTCTCTTCCTTCTTGTCTCTTTCTCTTGTCCTTTTCTTCTCTTTTTATTTCATGCATAACACGTGGCTTGTGGATGTTTTTACTGCTTCTGAACTTGTACTGCCATATTTAATTTTTGTAGTTGAAGACGCATTTACTGCTTCATTGTCGTCATTGCTGACATCATCCTTCCATTGCATTTTGTAGATTATGATAACTTTCATCGTCCAGGTTGTCCCAAAATAATGCGTCATCACTGAGGTAGGAAGATGGTTCTGGTATATCTACACTGAGTTCGGTTATAAAATCCTGTTCTTCAGAAGTAATAAAAGGGTTTGGAACAATGATGTGTTCTAAAGGTTTTACTCTCCATATAGACATGGTTTTTGTTTCGCTAATGAGATGAAATAATTTATTCCGGGTTGGTCTAAGATCATAGATTTGAAAAGCTCTATAGCGAGTAAAAAATTCTGGAAATTCATCTGAACGGGTCATTTCCCATTCTGGTTCTTGTTGAGGGATGAGTGGTTCTTTATTATGTTTTATATATACATGATGATAGGCTGGTACTACTGATCCATCGGGTTGAAATAAAGGTGGAATGGTTTCAAAAGAAATATCTATATATTTTTCGGTTTTAAAAAGATAAGTTAAAATATCTTTCAATTTTTCTGGGAAATTTTCAGGGATTTGAGATATATGGTTCATAAAAACATTTTTTAAAATTCCCTGATCCATAAGTTGCAGTACTAAATCAAAATTTTCTTTATTTACAACAGACATATTTACATAAGCTAAATATATAACAAAGAAAAATTCAGGGTCGTGATATGCCATATACCCTGTTTTTATCCCGACATTTTTAGTTCTAAAATGTTTATACAAAAGTTCTTGATTTTTAAACACTTTGTTATATTGGTTTTGTAGAAAAAAGGTTTTGACGAAAGAGTAGTTATCAACTCCAATTATATTTTTAACAACAAGCCTTTCATATTGTTCAGTCAGAAGAGCTGATTTCTTAATTAAACTAATTACTTCAGGTTGACTGTTTGAACAGCTGGTTTGATTGGTTGACACTGTACTGGTTTTCAAATCTTCTATCAGTTTTTCTTGATTTTCTTGGATTTTGAGGTTTTGGAATTTTTGGGTTTCTAAAGCAATCAGTTGGTTTTGAAGGTTTTGTAAATGTTGGGCTAAAGCTGACACTGTTTTTCCATAAGCGTATTCTAAATTTTGGTTCGGAAAACTTTGTGGTTTTAAAGACCAAAAATTATCTACAATAACCTTATGTTCTTCAAAAAGGTTTTGAGAAAATAAAGAGTTAAACCTTAGGTTTGGATTCAATACTTCGTTTAGACATATGGTTCCGTATTGAAAGGTTCTAGCTTTCGTGGGTTTTCTTTGAGCCATGTTCCTGTAATCATGAAATTAATCATTAGTATTATCGACATTATTAATTATTTGTCTACTTAACCAGTCTGCTAATATATTATCTTTTCCTTTAATATGTTCAAATTTAGGTTTGAAACCAATTAAAGAGTTTTGAAACTTTATCCATCTTTTGGTGGACAGTTTTGAAGAATTTTTGTTTTCAAAGAATTTTTTAATATTCTCACAATCGGTTCTTAAAGTAAATTGTTCTTGGTTCAAAAATAATTGAAATTTTTCTAAGACTAATATTATTGCTTCAATTTCTAAGTCTGTAGAGCTAAGGTTCTTTTGATAATCATTAAAAGTTCCACTACAATATCTACAAAGTTTTTCTTCTCCTATATTAGTTACAGCTAAAAGTATACCTCCCCATCCTGTTTGACTAGCATCAGTTTGGACTATTTTATATTCATTTTCTAAGGGTAAATGTAAGGTTGGGAGATGTTTCACAAGTTCTTTTATTTTCTGTATAAGTTTAATATCTTCTTGGTTAAAATATCTCTGCCCTGTATGTTTTGTTTTACTATAAAGGGGTCCAGCTAATCTACTAAGGTTTTTAATATATGGCCTAGCATAGTTTAATAATCCTAAAAAACTTTGAAGGGTTTTTAAGTCTTCGAGTTTGTCTGGAAAATTATTTATTTTTTGCACTATATGTTCTTGTAATTTTATTTGTCCATCCTCTAGTTCTAATCCTAAAAATTCTATTTGAGTCTTAAATAATTTCAATTTCTTTTTACTTACTATTAATCCATGACTAATTAATTTTTCAAAAATCAATTCTAAATGCTTTATGTGTTCTTGAAGAGTATATGAAAAGACAAGAATATCATCAATATATACAAGAACAAAAGAATATTTTCCAAAAATATTATCCATCATTCGTTGGAATATCTGAGGAGCATTTTTTAGTCCAAATGGCATTACATTCCATTCATATAATCCACAAGGACATGAAAACGCTGTCCATGGTTTACTATTCTCTTCTAATCTGATTTGCCAAAATCCACTTTTACAGTCTAACTGAGAAAAATATTTACATCCTTGAATAGAATTAATTAAAGAATCTTTGTTCGGAATTTTATAGGCATCATCATATGTATTATCATTTAATCTTTTATAATTAATAACCATCCTAGCTTTTCCTCGTTTTTCTTCATTATGGTTCCTAACTAAAAAGGCTGAGGATCTATGGGGACTGAAACTTGGTTTTATGAGGTTATTCTGTAACAGTTCTTCTATTTGAATTTTGAATTCCTTTGTATCTATAAGATTGCATGCTATATCTGCAGTTTTTATTGTTAAGTCTGGGTTTTTAATTGGTATTTTACAGGTTGTCTTATTTTTATTCCAATGTTTTTGTGGGTCTTCTCCTATAATTCCTATTTTTTCTGCTTCTAATATAAGGTTTTTTAATCTATTTGCATTTCTTAATTGTTCTGAGTAGTCATTAATTATGCTATCCTTTTGTGCCTCCACTTTGCTAATTTGATGAGATGTTACATTATGATTTTTATTTAATACATTTTCCATGTTTGTATAAACAATTGTTGTGGTTTTAGGATGAAAACTAACTTGGTTATTTTGTATTGTTATCCCTCCTTGTAAAGAATGTACAAAATTTAAACCTAAAATAAAAGGATATAAACTTATAGTAGGTACAAGATAAGTTTGGGGTAATACTAAGGTTATGTTATTAATTATGATTGGTACGTTTGAAATATACTTGGTTAGTATTAGTTTTTGTTGATTGTATTGGATTAACTCTACTGGTTGAACTAATGTTTGCTGATCTTCTTGAGGTACTAAGGTTTCAAATAAAAGGTTTTTACTGGCTCCAGTATCTAACATTGCGTCTACCTTTAATTCTATGGTTTTTAATTTAATTGTTGTTGGAAAAATAATAGATTTAACTTTATTTGCCATATTTACTTGTTCTATTGTTTGTATGGTTATTTTTTCAGGATTCCTTGGTTCTTTTACAGGACTTTTTGGTTCTTCTGTGTCCTTAGGTTTTGAACTACTATCTTCTTCTTCTTTTGGAATTTTTCCTTTGATTATTATTTGTAAATCTTTCCATATATTATAAGGTTTTACTTTACTTTCTAAAGGTTGTACAAGGTTTTCTAAATTTAAAGGAGTTTTCTTAGCTTGATTTTCCTCTTTTTCAATAATCATACAAATTTCTTCTTTTTCATTTTCACTATCTTCTATACTATATACACTTGAATTTTCACTTTCAAAGTCTAATTCACTGACAAGTTCTTCTTCTTCACTATCTAGCTGATACTCATTTATTAGGTTTATTTTTACTTGGGTTTTTCTATTTCGTTCATTTAATGGTTTTTTAAGTTCAGGACATTCAGGTCTTATATGGCCTTCCTGACCACACAAATAACATTTACACTGTCTTTTTCTTTCTGAGGTTCTTTTTCTTTTTATCCAAAACTTTCCAGGTTTTTTATACCTTGTATGATATGGTCGTTTTTTATAAAAGGTTCTTGACTTTCTTCTTAAAAATTTATTATATCTCTTAGGTTTTCTAAACTTATATTCTCTGCATCCTATATCTAGATTTTCTCCTATATGTAATTTTCTACAAAGTTGTTGATTTATGTCTTGTTTCTTTATCTGACTTCTTTCTCCTATGCTTACACATTCTCTTTCTAACCAATTTTTTACAAATTCTATTCTAGCACCTATATAAGGAGAGTTTTTATACTCGGAGGTTGTAAATTCATTCCATAATCTAAGTCCTACGGGTCCTTGTATTTTTAATATATATTTATTTAAATATTCAGGGGTTCTGTCTACTCTAGCAAGGATTGCATATTTCCTAAATTTTTGTTCATATTCTCTTATATATGAAAGGTTACATAATTTCAATTGTTCTAACTTATGAAGGTATATTGCAGGTTCCTTTACATCTTCTTGCGTTGTTCCTAAAAAATAAAGTTTTATTAGATTTATAAATACAGATATGCTAAAATTATTTCTGACTTCTTGAAAATAACTGTTGTTTTCTTGTTCCATGTTTCTAAAAAATTGTAGTACAGTTCCTCTAAGGGTGCTTTTACAAAATTCATAAATTTCTTGTTGATTTTCAAAGGATACTACCACACCTGCTGAATTTAAAGATTGCTCCCAATTTTCTATGGTTTTTCTAAGATCTTGTGCACTATCTATATCTAATATTGTTCCATATTCGTATATTGGTTGCAAAGAACTAGAAGGTTCTGTTTTAGTTTTCCATTGAGGTCCTTTTGGCTTGCTATACGGCTTATTATATTTTACTATTTCACTTTTTACATTTACAGTTTCTTTTTCTTCATTTATTGTATTTATTGATTCGTTTGAGATTATTTCTATGTTTTCATTAACTTTTGGTTGAATAGTAAATTGATTTATCATTTCTATATCTATAAGTTTTTTGATTAAATTGGTTTTATAGAGTTGTTCTATTATTTGGTCATCTGTATAGTTGTTACACATTATATTAGCAAAGTTTTCTTGATCCATTTGTTCGTCTAGTAATATTGGATTACTAAATTCTTCTAACATTATATTTACTAACTCTGAGTTTTTGTATAGGTTTTCTACTGTCTCAATGTTTAGTAAAATATCTTCTTGTATAACATTTACATTTTCTATCTCACTATCTGACTCTACCTCTACATTTACAGTTTTATAATTTCCAAAGGTTATACTTGCACTTCCATCTTGGTTTTCATATAAGCTACTGGATGTTGGATATTTTATTATTGGTTTATTTATTTGAGGTAATTCCCACTCTCGTCCTAGTAAATAGTCTATATTTACAGGTTTTGCTTCTATCATATTTACTGTCTTACTTCCAAAGGTTTTTACTATATCATCGAATTCCATCATACATTTTAAACTTAAAGCATTAGTAGTTTTTCCTATAAATCCTATAGCTATGCTAAGGTTTTTACTTCCTAATTCCATATCATATCCTTTAGTATTTACAGTTATTTTTATTTTTTCTGTGAATTCCTTAAGATCTATACAAAATTGAGGTATACAACCAATAACTGCGTAATTTTGGTTCATATTAACTTCTGCACTAGCTAAAAGAGCTCGTCCTACTGTGTTGTTTCTAGTATCTAAAAGGTTAATATTTATAAGTGCTCCAATTTCTTTACGATGAAGTCCTATTATTCCTATCAAAATTATTCCTAAGTGCATATATTTATCGGTTTTATTTTTTAATAATTTATGTTTTGTTTCTGGAGATACTAAATCTAAATATACAATATTTCCTATTGAACTTATAGTATGTTGATTTAAAAATCTAGTTATTTTATAATTTTGAACTAATTGTTTTTTGTAAGGTGTTACTTCCTTTACTGCCTTTTTTAATTTTTCTTCAATAAATTCTTTTACATTGTCTCGAGGGTTTATTGCTTCTACTATTTCCATGGTTTTATTGCTAGATTTTTTGGTTCAAAAGGATTTATTTTTCTTTCTAATTTAATTATTGGTTTTTCTCCTAAATTAAAGTTTTCAAATTGTTTTAAAAGGTTATTTAATTTTTGTTCCTCTGATATTACTATATTTCTTTGTTCTAAAAGTTTATCTACCTTTTGGTTAATTTTTTCTAAAGTTTCTTTTAAATTTTGTTGTTCTAATTTTATTTGTTCTATTTCTTTTCTAACAAATTTTTCTTCTCTAGCTAATTGTTCTTTAATATAATCTAGGTTATTTCTTAGCAAATTATGGTTCTTAAAGTCTTCCAGCTTCTTTTCTAATTCCTAAGACCATGTTTAGTTTTTCTACAGATTTTATTTGTCTTTTCTGGATTTCTTTTAAAATATCTATATTATTTTGGTTTTCTTTCTGAATTTGTTCTTGTAATACTTCGTTTGTTATTTTTAATTGTGTCTCTACTAAAAATTTTAACTGTTTTACCTCTTGGGTTTGTAGATGAGGGTTCATTATCTCTAATATGTTTTAATTAGATGAGCTAGCATATAAATTATCAATATAATATTTTATAATTTCTCTTCTAATTATGGTTTCTGTAGCAAAAAGTTCATCAAAAGCTTCTTGTATAGCTACTTCGTATTCATTCAAATATTTAAGAGAGGTTAAGTTTTTAATATCTGTGGTTAAATCTTTTACAGTAGTTCTTAAATTATGTAATTTATCACAAAAGAAATATCTATATATTTTTCGGTTTTAAAAAGATAAGTTAAAATATCTTTCAATTTTTCTGGGAAATTTTCAGGGATTTGAGATATATGGTTCATAAAAACATTTTTTAAAATTCCCTGATCCATAAGTTGCGGTACTAAATCAAAATTTTCTTTATTTACAACAGACATATTTACATAAGCTAAATATATAACAAAGAAAAATTCAGGGTCGTGATATGCCATATACCCTGTTTTTATCCTGACATTTTTAGTTCTAAAATGTTTATACAAAAGTTCTTGATTTTTAAACACTTTGTTATATTGGTTTTGTAGAAAAAAGGTTTTGACGAAAGAGTAGTTATCAACTCCAATTATATTTTTAACAACAAGCCTTTCATATTGTTCAGTCAGAAGAGCTGATTTCTTAATTAAACTAATTACTTCAGGTTGACTGTTTGAACAGCTGGTTTGATTGGTTGACACTGTACTGGTTTTCAAATCTTCTATCAGTTTTTCTTGATTTTCTTGGATTTTGAGGTTTTGGAATTTTTGAGTTTCTAAAGCAATCAGTTGGTTTTGAAGGTTTTGTAAATGTTGGGCTAAAGCTGACACTGTTTTTCCATAAGCGTATTCTAAATTTTGGTTCGGAAAACTTTGTGGTTTTAAAGACCAAAAATTATCTACAATAACCTTATGTTCTTCAAAAAGGTTTTGAGAAAATAAAGAGTTAAACCTTAGGTTTGGATTCAATACTTCGTTTAGACATATGGTTCCGTATTGAAAGGTTCTAGCTTTCGTGGGTTTTCTTTGAGCCATGTTCCTGTAATCATGAAATTAATCATTAGTATTATCGACATTATTAATTATTTGTCTACTTAACCAGTCTGCTAATATATTATCTTTTCCTTTAATATGTTCAAATTTAGGTTTGAAACCAATTAAAGAGTTTTGAAACTTTATCCATCTTTTGGTGGACAGTTTTGAAGAATTTTTGTTTTCAAAGAATTTTTTAATATTCTCACAATCGGTTCTTAAAGTAAATTGTTCTTGGTTCAAAAATAATTGAAATTTTTCTAAGACTAATATTATTGCTTCAATTTCTAAGTCTGTAGAGCTAAGGTTCTTTTGATAATCATTAAAAGTTCCACTACAATATCTACAAAGTTTTTCTTCTCCTATATTAGTTACAGCTAAAAGTATACCTCCCCATCCTGTTTGACTAGCATCAGTTTGGACTATTTTATATTCATTTTCTAAGGGTAAATGTAAGGTTGGGAGATGTTTCACAAGTTCTTTTATTTTCTGTATAAGTTTAATATCTTCTTGGTTAAAATATCTCTGCCCTGTATGTTTTGTTTTACTATAAAGGGGTCCAGCTAATCTACTAAGGTTTTTAATATATGGCCTAGCATAGTTTAATAATCCTAAAAAACTTTGAAGGGTTTTTAAGTCTTCGAGTTTGTCTGGAAAATTATTTATTTTTTGCACTATATGTTCTTGTAATTTTATTTGTCCATCCTCTAGTTCTAATCCTAAAAATTCTATTTGAGTCTTAAATAATTTCAATTTCTTTTTACTTACTATTAATCCATGACTAATTAATTTTTCAAAAATCAATTCTAAATGCTTTATGTGTTCTTGAAGAGTATATGAAAAGACAAGAATATCATCAATATATACAAGAACAAAAGAATATTTTCCAAAAATATTATCCATCATTCGTTGGAATATCTGAGGAGCATTTTTTAGTCCAAATGGCATTACATTCCATTCATATAATCCACAAGGACATGAAAACGCTGTCCATGGTTTACTATTCTCTTCTAATCTGATTTGCCAAAATCCACTTTTACAGTCTAACTGAGAAAAATATTTACATCCTTGAATAGAATTAATTAAAGAATCTTTGTTCGGAATTTTATAGGCATCATCATATGTATTATCATTTAATCTTTTATAATTAATAACCATCCTAGCTTTTCCTCGTTTTTCTTCATTATGGTTCCTAACTAAAAAGGCTGAGGATCTATGGGGACTGAAACTTGGTTTTATGAGGTTATTCTGTAACAGTTCTTCTATTTGAATTTTGAATTCCTTTGTATCTATAAGATTGCATGCTATATCTGCAGTTTTTATTGTTAAGTCTGGGTTTTTAATTGGTATTTTACAGGTTGTCTTATTTTTATTCCAATGTTTTTGTGGGTCTTCTCCTATAATTCCTATTTTTTCTGCTTCTAATATAAGGTTTTTTAATCTATTTGCATTTCTTAATTGTTCTGAGTAGTCATTAATTATGCTATCCTTTTGTGCCTCCACTTTGCTAATTTGATGAGATGTTACATTATGATTTTTATTTAATACATTTTCCATGTTTGTATAAACAATTGTTGTGGTTTTAGGATGAAAACTAACTTGGTTATTTTGTATTGTTATCCCTCCTTGTAAAGAATGTACAAAATTTAAACCTAAAATAAAAGGATATAAACTTATAGTAGGTACAAGATAAGTTTGGGGTAATACTAAGGTTATGTTATTAATTATGATTGGTACGTTTGAAATATACTTGGTTAGTATTAGTTTTTGTTGATTGTATTGGATTAACTCTACTGGTTGAACTAATGTTTGCTGATCTTCTAGAGGTATTAAGGTTTCAAATAAAAGGTTTTTACTGGCTCAAGTATCAAACATTGCGTCTACCTTTAATTCTATGGTTTTTAATTTAATTGTTGTTGGAAAAATAATAGATTTAACTTTATTTGCCATATTTACTTGTTCTATTGTTTGTATGGTTATTTTTTCAGGATTCATTGGTTCTTTTACAGGAATTTTTGGTTCTTCTGTGTGTTCTTCTGTGTCCTTAGTTTTTGAACTACTATCTTCTTCTTCTTTTGAAAATTTTCCTTTGATTATTATTTGTAAATCTTTCCATATATTATAAGGTTTTATTTTACTTTCTAAAGGTTGTACAAGGTTTTCTAAATTTAAAGGAGTTTTCTTAGCTTGATTTTCCTCTTTTTCAATAATCATACAAATTTCTTCTTTTTCATTTTCACTATCTTCTATACTATATACACTTGAATTTTCACTTTCAAAGTCTAATTCACTGACAAGTTCTTCTTCTTCACTATCTAGCTGATACTCATTTATTAGGTTTATTTTTACTTGGGTTTTTCTATTTCGTTCATTTAATGGTTTTTTAAGTTCAGGACATTCAGGTCTTATATGGCCTTCCTGACCACACAAATAACATTTACACTGTCTTTTTCTTTCTGAGGTTCTTTTTCTTTTTATCCAAAACTTTCCAGGTTTTTTATACCTTGTATGATATGGTCGTTTTTTATAAAAGGTTCTTGACTTTCTTCTTAAAAATTTATTATATCTCTTAGGTTTTCTAAACTTATATTCTCTGCATCCTATATCTAGATTTTCTCCTATATGTAATTTTCTACAAAGTTGTTGATTTATGTCTTGTTTCTTTATCTGACTTCTTTCTCCTATGCTTACACATTCTCTTTCTAACCAATTTTTTACAAATTCTATTCTAGCACCTATATAAGGAGAGTTTTTATACTCGGAGGTTGTAAATTCATTCCATAATCTAAGTCCTACGGGTCCTTGTATTTTTAATATATATTTATTTAAATATTCAGGGGTTCTGTCTACTCTAGCAAGGATTGCATATTTCCTAAATTTTTGTTCATATTCTCTTATATATGAAAGGTTACATAATTTCAATTGTTCTAACTTATGAAGGTATATTGCAGGTTCCTTTACATCTTCTTGTGTTGTTCCTAAAAAATAAAGTTTTATTAGATTTATAAATACAGATATGCTAAAATTATTTCTGACTTCTTGAAAATAACTGCTGTTTTCTTGTTCCATGTTTCTAAAAAATTGTAGTACAGTTCCTCTAAGGGTGCTTTTACAAAATTCATAAATTTCTTGTTGATTTTCAAAGGATACTACCACACCTGCTGAATTTAAAGATTGCTCCCAATTTTCTATGGTTTTTCTAAGATCTTGTGCACTATCTATATCTAATATTGTTCCATATTCGTATATTGGTTGCAAAGAACTAGAAGGTTCTGTTTTAGTTTTCATTGAGGTCCTTTTGGCTTGCTATACGGCTTATTATATTTTACTATTTCACTTTTTACATTTACAGTTTCTTTTTCTTCATTTATTGTATTTATTGATTCGTTTGAGATTATTTCTATGTTTTCGTTAACTTTTGGTTGAATAGTAAATTGATTTATCATTTCTATATCTATAAGTTTTTTGATTAAATTGGTTTTATAGAGTTGTTCTATTATTTGGTCATCTGTATAGTTGTTACACATTATATTAGCAAAGTTTTCTTGATCCATTTGTTCGTCTAGTAATATTGGATTACTAAATTCTTCTAACATTATATTTACTAACTCTGAGTTTTTGTATAGGTTTTCTACTGTCTCAATGTTTAGTAAAATATCTTCTTGTATAACATTTACATTTTCTATCTCACTATCTGACTCTACCTCTACATTTACAGTTTTATAATTTCCAAAGGTTATACTTGCACTTCCATCTTGGTTTTCATATAAGCTACTGGATGTTGGATATTTTATTATTGGTTTATTTATTTGAGGTAATTCCCACTCTCGTCCTAGTAAATAGTCTATATTTACAGGTTTTGCTTCTATCATATTTACTGTCTTACTTCCAAAAGTTTTTACTATATCATCGAATTCCATCATACATTTTAAACTTAAAGCATTAGTAGTTTTTCCTATAAATCCTATAGCTATGCTAAGGTTTTTACTTCCTACTTCCATATCATATCCTTTAGTATTTACAGTTATTTTTATTTTTTCTGTGAATTCCTTAAGATCTATACAAAATTGAGGTATACAACCAATAACTGCGTAATTTTGGTTCATATTAACTTCTGCACTAGCTAAAAGAGCTCGTCCTACTGTGTTGTTTCTAGTATCTAAAAGGTTAATATTTATAAGTGCTCCAATTTCTTTACGATGAAGTCCTATTATTCCTATCAAAATTATTCCTAAGTGCATATATTTATCGGTTTTATTTTTTAATAATTTATGTTTTGTTTCTGGAGATACTAAATCTAAATATACAATATTTCCTATTGAACTTATAGTATGTTGATTTAAAAATCTAGTTATTTTATAATTTTGAACTAATTGTTTTTTGTAAGGTGTTACTTCCTTTACTGCATTTTTTAATTTTTCTTCAATAAATTCTTTTACATTGTCTCGAGGGTTTATTGCTTCTACTATTTCCATGGTTTTATTGCTAGATTTTTTGGTTCAAAAGGATTTATTTTTCTTTCTAATTTAATTATTGGTTTTTCTCCTAAATTAAAGTTTTCAAATTGTTTTAAAAGGTTATTTAATTTTTGTTCCTCTGATATTACTATATTTCTTTGTTCTAAAAGTTTATCTACTTTTTGGTTAATTTTTTCTAAAGTTTCTTTTAAATTTTGTTGTTCTAATTTTATTTGTTCTATTTCTTTTCTAACAAATTTTTCTTCTCTAGCTAATTGTTCTTTAATATAATCTAGGTTATTTCTTAGCAAATTATGGTTCTTAAAGTCTTCCAGCTTCTTTTCTAATTCCTAAGACCGTGTTTAGTTTTTCTACAGATTTTATTTGTCTTTTCTGGATTTCTTTTAAAATATCTATATTATTTTGGTTTTCTTTCTGAATTTGTTCTTGTAATACTTCGTTTGTTATTTTTAATTGTGTCTCTACTAAAAATTTTAACTGTTTTACCTCTTGGGTTTGTAGATGAGGGTTCATTATCTCTAATATGTTTTAATTAGATGAGCTAGCATATAAATTATCAATATAATATTTTATAATTTCTCTTCTAATTATGGTTTCGGTAGCAAAAAGTTCATCAAAAGCTTCTTGTATAGCTACTTCGTATTCATTCAAATATTTAAGAGAGGTTAAGTTTTTAATATCTGTGGTTAAATCTTTTACAGTAGTTTTTAAATTATGTAATTTATCACAAGTTTCTCTAAATTCTTTACGTTGAGAATACAACCTATTATTAAGTTCTTTTACACGATCATAATCTATATTATATATACCAGGAGGATAAGGAATAAAAGACATTAATTCCTAATTCATGTTAAGTAAGCAGAGCAAATAAAGATTCAGAATAAATTAAGCAAAATTAATCAGACTTTATATGGGGTAAGGTAAAGTTCGGTACTCTGAAAATCAATTTGAATCTACAGTCTCCTTTCCTAATTAATATACTGCAATACACAGAGAGAAGCTCTGATACCAACTTTTCTCATCACCAGTCACTTTTCCCAATAGTCAGTTTCAACAACAGTTTGTTAGTAAAGGTTCTTAAAATCTCCGTTAGCAATTAAAGTTTTTTATTGAATTAAAGTGTGAACACATTTATTACTAGTATTAAAATAATATAAAATTTTACAAAGACTTAATAAAATATCAAAAGGGTTTATTAAAATAATATAAAATTTAAGTTTTTGAAATCGGATATCTCAAAAATTCAGGTAGTAAAATTCAAAAATTTTAAAACATCACTTCGTGTCAAGGTAATACCCCCCTTCTGACCAGACATAGTCTCCCTAAAACGCCAATTTTCCGGCAAAAACGGGTTTGAGGTCAAGGGTTAAGACTAAAGACTCTAGTTTTTAAAACATGATTTTACACCCAAAATTTTCTAAATAAACCGATTTTTTTTTTTTTTTTTTTTTTTTTTTTTTTATGTTGATGAGAACATTATATAAAAAGGATCCATGTATATTACAGATATTAACTAGTAAAGAAAACTTAAAAATAAATTCAAATAATTTTCATTTCCCTATTTTACCTTTTTACCCCTTTTTACCCCCTAAGGGTAAGAAAAATACATAATACAGAAATTTAAATGAAGGCAAAAAATTTAACAGAAAATTCTTACTTTCTTATTGATTGCTGATGAATTTACAAGGCTGAAGATGATGGAGCTTTTTTACAGACAACTTTGCACACTATTGCACACACTTTCTCGGGCACACTTCTTTTCTTTTACTACCACTAATTTATAGGCAAAGCATTTACAAGTGACAGGTGAGAATACAGGTGAGAATTAATTTCAAGTGGTTGGATGGTAGGAAAGATATTTACGGTGTTCAGAGGTTTGGTATAAAATAAATACAAAGACTTTTGACTTTTGAGACATGTGACTTTTATTCATCCGTTCTTCTCTTCCTTCTTGTCTCTTTCTCTTGTCCTTTTCTTCTCTTTTTATTTCATGCATAACACGTGGCTTGTGGATGTCTTTACTGCTTCTGAACTTGTACTGCCATATTTAATTTTTGTAGTTGAAGACGCATTTACCGCTTCATTGTCGTCATTACTGACATCATCCTTCCATTGCATTTTGTAGATTATGATAACTTTCATCGTCCAGGTTGTCCCAAAATAATGCGTCATCACTGAGGTAGGAAGATGGTTCTGGTATATCTACACTGAGTTCGGTTATAAAATCCTGTTCTTCAGAAGTAATAAAAGGGTTTGGAACAATGATGTGTTCTAAAGGTTTTACTCTCCATATAGACATGGTTTTTGTTTCGCCAATGAGATGAAATAATTTATTCCGGGTTGGTCTAAGATCATAGATTTGAAAAGCTCTATAGCGAGTAAAAAATTCTGGAAATTCATTTGAACGGGTCATTTCCCATTCTGGTTCTTGTTGAGGGATGAGTGGTTCTTTATTATGTTTTATATATGCATGATGATAGGCTGGTACTACTGATCCATCGGGTTGAAATAAAGGTGGAATGGTTTCAAAAGAAATATCTATATATTTTTCGGTTTTAAAAAGATAAGTTAAAATATCTTTCAATTTTTCTGGGAAATTTTCAGGGATTTGAGATATATGGTTCATAAAAACATTTTTTAAAATTCCCTGATCCATAAGTTGCGGTACTAAATCAAAATTTTCTTTATTTACAACAGACATATTTACATAAGCTAGATATATAACAAAGAAAAATTCAGGGTCGTGATATGCCATATACCCTGTTTTTATCCCGACATTTTTAGTTCTAAAATGTTTATACAAAAGTTCTTGATTTTTAAACACTTTGTTATATTGGTTTTGTAGAAAAAAGGTTTTGACGAAAGAGTAGTTATCAACTCCAATTATGTTTTTAACAACAAGCCTTTCATATTGTTCAGTCAGAAGAGCTGATTTCTTAATTAAACTAATTACTTCAGGTTGACTGTTTGAACAGCTGGTTTGATTGGTTGACACTGTACTGGTTTTCAAATCTTCTATCAGTTTTTCTTGATTTTCTTGGATTTTGAGGTTTTGGAATTTTTGAGTTTCTAAAGCAATCAGTTGGTTTTGAAGGTTTTGTAAATGTTGGGCTAAAGCTGACACTGTTTTTCCATAAGCGTATTCTAAATTTTGGTTCGGAAAACTTTGTGGTTTTAAAGACCAAAAATTATCTACAATAACCTTATGTTCTTCAAAAAGGTTTTGAGAAAATAAAGAGTTAAACCTTAGGTTTGGATTCAATACTTCGTTTAGACATATGGTTCCGTATTGAAAGGTTCTAGCTTTCGTAGGTTTTCTTTGAGCCATGTTCCTGTAATCATGAAATTAATCATTAGTATTATCGACATTATTAATTATTTGTCTACTTAACCAGTCTGCTAATATATTATCTTTTCCTTTAATATGTTCAAATTTAGGTTTGAAACCAATTAAAGAGTTTTGGTTTATTTAGAAAATTTTGGGTGTAAAATCATGTTTTAAAACTAGAGTCTTTAGTCTTAACCCTTGACCTCAAACCCGTTTTTGCCGGAAAATTGGCGTTTTAGGGAGACTATGTCTGGTCAGAAGGGGGGTATTACCTTGACACGAAGTGATGTTTTAAAAAATTTTGAATTTTACTACCTGAATTTTTTAGATATCCGATTTCAAAAACTTCAATTTTATATTATTTTAATAAACCCTTTTGATATTTTATTAAGTCTTTGTAAAATTTTATATTATTTTAAATATTATTTTATTAGGTGTTTGAAAATTTTATGATATTTTATTAAGTCTTTGTAAAATTTTATATTATTTTAATACTAGTAATAAATGTGTTCACACTTTAATTCAATAAAAAACTTTAATTGCTAACGGAGATTTTAAGAACCTTTACTAACAAACTGTTGTTGAAACTGACTATTGGGAAAAGTGACTGGTGATGAGAAAAGTTGGTATCAGAGCTTCTCTCTGTGTATTGCAGTATATTAATTAGGAAAGGAGACTGTAGATTCAAATTGATTTTCAGAGTACCGAACTTTACCTTACCCCATATAAAGTCTGATTAATTTTGCTTAATTTATTCTGAATCTTTATTTGCTCTGCTTACTTAACATGAATTAGGAATTAATGTCTTTTATTCCTTATCCTCCTGGTATATATAATATAGATTATGATCGTGTAAAAGAACTTAATAATAGGTTGTATTCTCAACGTAAAGAATTTAGAGAAACTTGTGATAAATTACATAATTTAAGAACTACTGTAAAAGATTTAACCACAGATATTAAAAACTTAACCTCTCTTAAATATTTGAATGAATACGAAGTAGCTATACAAGAAGCTTTTGATGAACTTTTTGCTACAGAAACCATAATTAGAAGAGAAATTATAAAATATTATATTGATAATTTATATGCTAGCTCATCTAATTAAAACATATTAGAGATAATGAACCCTCATCTACAAACCCAAGAGGTAAAACAGTTAAAATTTTTAGTAGAGACACAATTAAAAATAACAAACGAAGTATTACAAGAACAAATTCAGAAAGAAAACCAAAATAATATAGATATTTTAAAAGAAATCCAGAAAAGACAAATAAAATCTGTAGAAAAACTAAACACGGTCTTAGGAATTAGAAAAGAAGCTGGAAGACTTTAAGAACCATAATTTGCTAAGAAATAACCTAGATTATATTAAAGAACAATTAGCTAGAGAAGAAAAATTTGTTAGAAAAGAAATAGAACAAATAAAATTAGAACAACAAAATTTAAAAGAAACTTTAGAAAAAATTAACCAAAAGGTAGATAAACTTTTAGAACAAAGAAATATAGTAATATCAGAGGAACAAAAATTAAATAACCTTTTAAAACAATTTGAAAACTTTAATTTAGGAGAAAAACCAATAATTAAAATAGAAAGAAAAATAAATCCTTTTGAACCAAAAAATCTAGCAATAAAAACATGGAAATAGTAGAAGCAATAAACCCTCGAGACAATGTAAAAGAATTTATTGAAGAAAAATTAAAAAAGGCAGTAAAGGAAGTAACACCTTACAAAAAACAATTAGTTCAAAATTATAAAATAACTAGATTTTTAAATCAACATACTATAAGTTCAATAGGAAATATTGTATATTTAGATTTAGTATCTCCAGAAACAAAACATAAATTATTAAAAAATAAAACCGATAAATATATGCACTTAGGAATAATTTTGATAGGAATAATAGGACTTCATCGTAAAGAAATTGGAGCACTTATAAATATTAACCTTTTAGATACTAGAAACAACACAGTAGGACGAGCTCTTTTAGCTAGTGCAGAAGTTAATATGAACCAAAATTACGCAGTTATTGGTTGTATACCTCAATTTTGTATAGATCTTAAGGAATTCACAGAAAAAATAAAAATAACTGTAAATACTAAAGGATATGATATGGAAGTAGGAAGTAAAAACCTTAGCATAGCTATAGGATTTATAGGAAAAACTACTAATGCTTTAAGTTTAAAATGTATGATGGAATTCGATGATATAGTAAAAACTTTTGGAAGTAAGACAGTAAATATGATAGAAGCAAAACCTGTAAATATAGACTATTTACTAGGACGAGAGTGGGAATTACCTCAAATAAATAAACCAATAATAAAATATCCAACATCCAGTAGCTTATATGAAAACCAAGATGGAAGTGCAAGTATAACCTTTGGAAATTATAAAACTGTAAATGTAGAGGTAGAGTCAGATAGTGAGATAGAAAATGTAAATGTTATACAAGAAGATATTTTACTAAACATTGAGACAGTAGAAAACCTATACAAAAACTCAGAGTTAGTAAATATAATGTTAGAAGAATTTAGTAATCCAATATTACTAGACGAACAAATGGATCAAGAAAACTTTGCTAATATAATGTGTAACAACTATACAGATGACCAAATAATAGAACAACTCTATAAAACCAATTTAATCAAAAAACTTATAGATATAGAAATGATAAATCAATTTACTATTCAACCAAAAGTTAATGAAAACATAGAAATAATCTCAAACGAATCAATAAATACAATAAATGAAGAAAAAGAAACTGTAAATGTAAAAAGTGAAATAGTAAAATATAATAAGCCGTATAGCAAGCCAAAAGGACCTCAATGGAAAACTAAAACAGAACCTTCTAGTTCTTTGCAACCAATATACGAATATGGAACAATATTAGATATAGATAGTGCACAGGATCTTAGAAAAACCATAGAAAATTGGGAGCAATCTTTAAATTCAGCAGGTGTGGTAGTATCCTTTGAAAATCAACAAGAAATTTATGAATTTTGTAAAAGCACCCTTAGAGGAATTGTACTACAATTTTTTAGAAACATGGAACAAGAAAACAGCAGTTATTTTCAAGAAGTCAAAAATAATTTTAGCATATCTGTATTTATAAATCTAATAAAACTTTATTTTTTAGGAACAACGCAAGAAGATGTAAAGGAACCTGCAATATACCTTCATAAGTTAGAACAATTGAAATTATGTAACCTTTCATATATAAGAGAATATGAACAAAAATTTAGGAAATATGCAATCCTTGCTAGAGTAGACAGAACCCCTGAATATTTAAATAAATATATATTAAAAATACAAGGACCCGTAGGACTTAGATTATGGAATGAATTTACAACCTCCGAGTATAAAAACTCTCCTTATATAGGTGCTAGAATAGAATTTGTAAAAAATTGGTTAGAAAGAGAATGTGTAAGCATAGGAGAAAGAAGTCAGATAAAGAAACAAGACATAAATCAACAACTTTGTAGAAAATTACATATAGGAGAAAATCTAGATATAGGATGCAGAGAATATAAGTTTAGAAAACCTAAGAGATATAATAAATTTTTAAGAAGAAAGTCAAGAACCTTTTATAAAAAACGACCATATCATACAAGGTATAAAAAACCTGGAAAGTTTTGGATAAAAAGAAAAAGAACCTCAGAAAGAAAAAGACAGTGTAAATGTTATTTGTGTGGTCAGGAAGGCCATATAAGACCTGAATGTCCTGAACTTAAAAAACCATTAAATGAACGAAATAGAAAAACCCAAGTAAAAATAAACCTAATAAATGAGTATCAGCTAGATAGTGAAGAAGAAGAACTTGTCAGTGAATTAGACTTTGAAAGTGAAAATTCAAGTGTATATAGTATAGAAGATAGTGAAAATGAAAAAGAAGAAATTTGTATGATTATTGAAAAAGAGGAAAATCAAGCTAAGAAAACTCCTTTAAATTTAGAAAACCTTGTACAACCTTTAGAAAGTAAAGTAAAACCTTATAATATATGGAAAGATTTACAAATAATAATCAAAGGAAAAATTCCAAAAGAAGAAGAAGATAGTAGTTCAAAACCTAAGGACACAGAAGAACCAAAAAGTCCTGTAAAAGAACCAAGGAATCCTGAAAAAATAACCATACAAACAATAGAACAAGTAAATATGGCAAATAAAGTTAAATCTATTATTTTTCCAACAACAATTAAATTAAAAACCATAGAATTAAAGGTAGACGCAATGTTAGATACTGGAGCCAGTAAAAACCTTTTATTTGAAACCTTAGTACCTCAAGAAGATCAGCAAACATTAGTTCAACCAGTAGAGTTAATCCAATACAATCAACAAAAACTAATACTAACTAAGTATATTTCAAATGTACCAATCATAATTAATAACATAACCTTAGTATTACCCCAAACTTATCTTGTACCTACTATAAGTTTATATCCTTTTATTTTAGGTTTAAATTTTGTACATTCTTTACAAGGAGGGATAACAATACAAAATAACCAAGTTAGTTTTCATCCTAAAACCACAACAATTGTTTATACAAACATGGAAAATGTATTAAATAAAAATCATAATGTAACATCTCATCAAATTAGCAAAGTGGAGGCACAAAAGGATAGCATAATTAATGACTACTCAGAACAATTAAGAAATGCAAATAGATTAAAAAACCTTATATTAGAAGCAGAAAAAATAGGAATTATAGGAGAAGACCCACAAAAACATTGGAATAAAAATAAGACAACCTGTAAAATACCAATTAAAAACCCAGATTTAACAATAAAAACTGCAGATATAGCATGCAATCTTATAGATACAAAGGAATTCAAAATTCAAATAGAAGAACTGTTACAGAATAACCTCATAAAACCAAGTTTCAGTCCCCATAGATCCTCAGCCTTTTTAGTTAGGAACCATAATGAAGAAAAACGAGGAAAAGCTAGGATGGTTATTAATTATAAAAGATTAAATGATAATACATATGATGATGCCTATAAAATTCCGAACAAAGATTCTTTAATTAATTCTATTCAAGGATGTAAATATTTTTCTCAGTTAGACTGTAAAAGTGGATTTTGGCAAATCAGATTAGAAGAGGATAGTAAACCATGGACAGCGTTTTCATGTCCTTGTGGATTATATGAATGGAATGTAATGCCATTTGGACTAAAAAATGCTCCTCAGATATTCCAACGAATGATGGATAATATTTTTGGAAAATATTCTTTTGTTCTTGTATATATTGATGATATTCTTGTCTTTTCATATACTCTTCAAGAACACATAAAGCATTTAGAATTGATTTTTGAAAAATTAATTAGTCATGGATTAATAGTAAGTAAAAAGAAATTGAAATTATTTAAGACTCAAATAGAATTTTTAGGATTAGAACTAGAGGATGGACAAATAAAATTACAAGAACATATAGTACAAAAAATAAATAATTTTCCAGACAAACTCGAAGACTTAAAAACCCTTCAAAGTTTTTTAGGATTATTAAACTATGCTAGGCCATATATTAAAAACCTTAGTAGATTAGCTGGACCCCTTTATAGTAAAACAAAACATACAGGGCAGAGATATTTTAACCAAGAAGATATTAAACTTATACAGAAAATAAAAGAACTTGTGAAACATCTCCCAACCTTACATTTACCCTTAGAAAATGAATATAAAATAGTCCAAACTGATGCTAGTCAAACAGGATGGGGAGGTATACTTTTAGCTGTAACTAATATAGGAGAAGAAAAACTTTGTAGATATTGTAGTGGAACTTTTAATGATTATCAAAAGAACCTTAGCTCTACAGACTTAGAAATTGAAGCAATAATATTAGTCTTAGAAAAATTTCAATTATTTTTGAACCAAGAACAATTTACTTTAAGAACCGATTGTGAGAATATTAAAAAATTCTTTGAAAACAAAAATTCTTCAAAATTGTCCACCAAAAGATGGATAAAATTTCAAAACTCTTTAATTGGTTTCAAACCTAAATTTGAACATATTAAAGGAAAAGATAATATATTAGCAGACTGGTTAAGTAGACAAATAATTAATAATGTCGATAATACTAATGATTAATTTCATGATTACAGGAACATGGCTCAAAGAAAACCTACGAAAGCTAGAACCTTTCAATATGGAACCATATGTCTAAACGAAGTATTGAATCCAAACCTAAGGTTTAATTCTTTATTTTCTCAAAACCTTTTTGAAGAACATAAGGTTATTGTAGATAATTTTTGGTCTTTAAAACCACAAAGTTTTCCGAACCAAAATTTAGAATACGCTTATGGAAAAACAGTGTCAGCTTTAGCCCAACATTTACAAAACCTTCAAAACCAACTGATTGCTTTAGAAACTCAAAAATTCCAAAACCTCAAAATCCAAGAAAATCAAGAAAAACTGATAGAAGATTTGAAAACCAGTACAGTGTCAACCAATCAAATCAGCTGTTCAAACAGTCAACCTGAAGTAATTAGTTTAATTAAGAAATCAGCTCTTCTGACTGAACAATATGAAAGGCTTGTTGTTAAAAACATAATTGGAGTTGATAACTACTCTTTCGTCAAAACCTTTTTTCTACAAAACCAATATAACAAAGTGTTTAAAAATCAAGAACTTTTGTATAAACATTTTAGAACTAAAAATGTCGGGATAAAAACAGGGTATATGGCATATCACGACCCTGAATTTTTCTTTGTTATATATTTAGCTTATGTAAATATGTCTGTTGTAAATAAAGAAAATTTTGATTTAGTACCGCAACTTATGGATCAGGGAATTTTAAAAAATGTTTTTATGAACCATATATCTCAAATCCCTGAAAATTTCCCAGAAAAATTGAAAGATATTTTAACTTATCTTTTTAAAACCGAAAAATATATAGATATTTCTTTTGAAACCATTCCACCTTTATTTCAACCCGATGGATCAGTAGTACCAGCCTATCATCATGCATATATAAAACATAATAAAGAACCACTCATCCCTCAACAAGAACCAGAATGGGAAATGACCCGTTCAAATGAATTTCCAGAATTTTTTACTCGCTATAGAGCTTTTCAAATCTATGATCTTAGACCAACCCGGAATAAATTATTTCATCTCATTGGCGAAACAAAAACCATGTCTATATGGAGAGTAAAACCTTTAGAACACATCATTGTTCCAAACCCTTTTATTACTTCTGAAGAACAGGATTTTATAACCGAACTCAGTGTAGATATACCAGAACCATCTTCCTACCTCAGTGATGACGCATTATTTTGGGACAACCTGGACGATGAAAGTTATCATAATCTACAAAATGCAATGGAAGGATGATGTCAGCAATGACGACAATGAAGCAGTAAATGCGTCTTCAACTACAAAAATTAAATATGGCAGTACAAGTTCAGAAGCAGTAAAGACATCCACAAGCCACGTGTTATGCATGAAATAAAAAGAGAAGAAAAGGACAAGAGAAAGAGACAAGAAGGAAGAGAAGAACGGATGAATAAAAGTCACATGTCTCAAAAGTCAAAAGTCTTTGTATTTATTTTATACCAAACCTCTGAACACCGTAAATATCTTTCCTACCATCCAACCACTTGAAATTAATTCTCACCTGTATTCTCACCTGTCACTTGTAAATGCTTTGCCTATAAATTAGTGGTAGTAAAAGAAAAGAAGTGTGCCCGAGAAAGTGTGTGCAATAGTGTGCAAAGTTGTCTGTAAAAAAGCTCCATCATCTTCAGCCTTGTAAATTCATCAGCAATCAATAAGAAAGTAAGAATTTTCTGTTAAATTTTTTGCCTTCATTTAAATTTCTGTATTATGTATTTTTCTTACCCTTAGGGGGTAAAAAGGGGTAAAAAGGTAAAATAGGGAAATGAAAATTATTTGAATTTATTTTTAAGTTTTCTTTACTAGTTAATATCTGTAATATACATGGATCCTTTTTATATAATGTTCTCATCAACATATTACTAGTATTAAAATAATATAAAATTTTACAAAGACTTAATAAAATATCATAAAATTTTCAAACACCTAATAAAATAATATTAAAATAATATAAAATTTTACAAAGACTTAATAAAATATCAAAAGGGTTTATTAAAATAATATAAAATTTAAGTTTTTGAAATCGGATATCTCAAAAATTCAGGTAGTAAAATTCAAAATTTTTTAAAACATCACTTCATGTCAAGGTAATACCCCCCTTCTGACCAGACATAGTCTCCCTAAAACGCCAATTTTCCGGCAAAAACGGGTTTGAGGTCAAGGGTTAAGACTAAAGACTCTAGTTTTAAAACATGATTTTACACCCAAAATTTTCTAAATAAACCGATTTTTTTTTTTTTTTTTTTTTTTTATGTTGATGAGAACATTATATAAAAAGGATCCATGTATATTACAGATATTAACTAGTAAAGAAAACTTAAAAATAATTCAAATAATTTTCATTTCCCTATTTTACCTTTTTACCCCTTTTTACCCCCTAAGGGTAAGAAAAATACATTATAAAGAAATTTAAATGAAGGCAAAAAATTTAACAGAAAATTCTTACTTTCTTATTGATTGCTGATGAATTTACAAGGCTGAAGATGATGGAGCTTTTTTACAGACAACTTTGCACACTATTGCACACACTTTCTCGGGCACACTTCTTTTCTTTTACTACCACTAATTTATAGGCAAAGCATTTACAAGTGACAGGTGAGAATACAGGTGAGAATTAATTTCAAGTGGTTGGATGGTAGGAAAGATATTTACGGTGTTCAGAGGTTTGGTATAAAATAAATACAAAGACTTTTGACTTTTGAGACATGTGACTTTTATTCATCCGTTCTTCTCTTCCTTCTTGTCTCTTTCTCTTGTCCTTTTCTTCTCTTTTTATTTCATGCATAACACGTGGCTTGTGGATGTCTTTACTTCTTCTGAACTTGTACTGCCATATTTAATTTTTGTAGTTGAAGACGCATTTACTGCTTCATTGTCGTCATTGCTGTCATCATCCTTCCATTGCATTTTGTAGATTATGATAACTTTCATCGTCCAGGTTGTCCCAAAATAATGCGTCATCACTGAGGTAGGAAGATGGTTCTGGTATATCTACACTGAGTTCGGTTATAAAATCCTGTTCTTCAGAAGTAATAAAAGGGTTTGGAACAATGATGTGTTCTAAAGGTTTTACTCTCCATATAGACATGGTTTTTGTTTCGCCAATGAGATGAAATAATTTATTCCGGGTTGGTCTAAGATCATAGATTTGAAAAGCTCTATAGCGAGTAAAAAATTCTGGAAATTCATTTGAACGGGTCATTTCCCATTCTGGTTCTTGTTGAGGGATGAGTGGTTCTTTATTATGTTTTATATATACATGATGATAGGCTGGTACTACTGATCCATCGGGTTGAAATAAAGGTGGAATGGTTTCAAAAGAAATATCTATATATTTTTCGGTTTTAAAAAGATAAGTTAAAATATCTTTCAATTTTTCTGGGAAATTTTCAGGGATTTGAGATATATGGTTCATAAAAACATTTTTTAAAATTCCCTGATCCATAAGTTGCGGTACTAAATCAAAATTTTCTTTATTTACAACAGACATATTTACATAAGCTAGATATATAACAAAGAAAAATTCAGGGTCGTGATATGCCATATACCCTGTTTTTATCCCGACATTTTTAGTTCTAAAATGTTTATACAAAAGTTCTTGATTTTTAAACACTTTGTTATATTGGTTTTGTAGAAAAAAGGTTTTGACGAAAAAGTAGTTATCAACTCCAATTATGTTTTTAACAACAAGCCTTTCATATTGTTCAGTCAGAAGAGCTGATTTCTTAATTAAACTAATTACTTCAGGTTGACTGTTTGAACAGCTGGTTTGATTGGTTGACACTGTACTGGTTTTCAAATCTTCTATCAGTTTTTCTTGATTTTCTTGGATTTTGAGGTTTTGGAATTTTTGAGTTTCTAAAGCAATCAGTTGGTTTTGAAGGTTTTGTAAATGTTGGGCTAAAGCTGACACTGTTTGTCCATAAGCGTATTCTAAATTTTGGTTCGGAAAACTTTGTGGTTTTAAAGACCAAAAATTATCTACAATAACCTTATGTTCTTCAAAAAGGTTTTGAGAAAATAAAGAGTTAAACCTTAGGTTTGGATTCAATACTTCGTTTAGACATATGGTTCCGTATTGAAAGGTTCTAGCTTTCGTGGGTTTTCTTTGAGCCATGTTCCTGTAATCATGAAATCAATCATTAGTATTATCAACATTATTAATTATTTGCCTACTTAACCAGTCTGCTAATATATTATCTTTTCCTTTAATATGTTCAAATTTAGGTTTGAAACCAATTAAAGAGTTTTGAAACTTTATCCATCTTTTGGTGGACAGTTTTGAAGAATTTTTGTTTTCAAAGAATTTTTTAATATTCTCACAATCGGTTCTTAAAGTAAATTGTTCTTGGTTCAAAAATAATTGAAATTTTTCTAAGACTAATATTATTGCTTCAATTTCTAAGTCTGTAGAGCTAAGGTTCTTTTGATAATCATTAAAAGTTCCACTACAATATCTACAAAGTTTTTCTTCTCCTATATTAGTTACAGCTAAAAGTATACCTCCCCATCCTGTTTGACTAGCATCAGTTTGGACTATTTTATATTCATTTTCTAAGGGTAAATGTAAGGTTGGGAGATGTTTCACAAGTTCTTTTATTTTCTGTATAAGTTTAATATCTTCTTGGTTAAAATATCTCTGCCCTGTATGTTTTGTTTTACTATAAAGGGGTCCAGCTAATCTACTAAGGTTTTTAATATATGGCCTAGCATAGTTTAATAATCCTAAAAAACTTTGAAGGGTTTTTAAGTCTTCGAGTTTGTCTGGAAAATTATTTATTTTTTGTACTATATGTTCTTGTAATTTTATTTGTCCATCCTCTAGTTCTAATCCTAAAAATTCTATTTGAGTCTTAAATAATTTCAATTTCTTTTTACTTACTATTAATCCATGACTAATTAATTTTTCAAAAATCAATTCTAAATGCTTTATGTGTTCTTGAAGAGTATATGAAAAGACAAGAATATCATCAATATATACAAGAACAAAAGAATATTTTCCAAAAATATTATCCATCATTCGTTGGAATATCTGAGGAGCATTTTTTAGTCCAAATGGCATTACATTCCATTCATATAATCCACAAGGACATGAAAACGCTGTCCATGGTTTACTATCCTCTTCTAATCTGATTTGCCAAAATCCACTTTTACAGTCTAACTGAGAAAAATATTTACATCCTTGAATAGAATTAATTAAAGAATCTTTGTTCGGAATTTTATAGGCATCATCATATGTATTATCATTTAATCTTTTATAATTAATAACCATCCTAGCTTTTCCTCGTTTTTCTTCATTATGGTTCCTAACTAAAAAGGCTGAGGATCTATGGGGACTGAAACTTGGTTTTATGAGGTTATTCTGTAACAGTTCTTCTATTTGAATTTTGAATTCCTTTGTATCTATAAGATTGCATGCTATATCTGCAGTTTTTATTGTTAACTCTGGGTTTTTAATTGGTATTTTACAGGTTGTCTTATTTTTATTCCAATGTTTTTGTGGGTCTTCTCCTATAATTCCTATTTTTTCTGCTTCTAATATAAGGGTTTTTAATCTATTTGCATTTCTTAATTGTTCTGAGTAGTCATTAATTATGCTATCCTTTTGTGCCTCCACTTTGCTAATTTGATGAGATGTTACATTATGATTTTTATTTAATACATTTTCCATGTTTGTATAAACAATTGTTGTGGTTTTAGGATGAAAACTAACTTGGTTATTTTGTATTGTTATCCCTCCTTGTAAAGAATGTACAAAATTTAAACCTAAAATAAAAGGATATAAACTTATAGTAGGTACAAGATAAGTTTGGGGTAATACTAAGGTTATGTTATTAATTATGATTGGTACATTTGAAATATACTTAGTTAGTATTAGTTTTTGTTGATTGTATTGGATTAACTCTACTGGTTGAACTAATGTTTGCTGATCTTCTTGAGGTACTAAGGTTTCAAATAAAAGGTTTTTACTGGCTCCAGTATCTAACATTGCGTCTACCTTTAATTCTATGGTTTTTAATTTAATTGTTGTTGGAAAAATAATAGATTTAACTTTATTTGCCATATTTACTTGTTCTATTGTTTGTATGGTTATTTTTTCAGGATTCCTTGGTTCTTTTACAGGACTTTTTGGTTCTTCTGTGTCCTTAGGTTTTGAACTACTATCTTCTTCTTCTTTTGGAATTTTTCCTTTGATTATTATTTGTAAATCTTTCCATATATTATAAGGTTTTACTTTACTTTCTAAAGGTTGTACAAGGTTTTCTAAATTTAAAGGGGTTTTCTTAGCTTGATTTTCCTCTTTTTATATAATCATACAAATTTCTTCTTTTTCATTTTCACTATCTTCTACACTATATACACTTGAATTTTCACTTTCAAAGTCTAATTCACTGATAAGTTCTTCTTCTTCACTATCTAGCTGATACTCATTTATTAGGTTTATTTTTACTTGGGTTTTTCTATTTCGTTCATTTAATGGTTTTTTAAGTTCAGGACATTCAGGTCTTATATGGCCTTCCTGACCACACAAATAACATTTACACTGTCTTTTTCTTTCTGAGGTTCTTTTTCTTTTTATCCAAAACTTTCCAGGTTTTTTATACCTTGTATGATATGGTCGTTTTTTATAAAAGGTTCTTGACTTTCTTCTTAAAAATTTATTATATCTCTTAGGTTTTCTAAACTTATATTCTCTGCATCCTATATCTAGATTTTCTCCTATATGTAATTTTCTACAAAGTTGTTGATTTATGTCTTGTTTCTTTATCTGACTTCTTTCTCCTATGCTTACACATTCTCTTTCTAACCAATTTTTTACAAATTCTATTCTAGCACCTATATAAGGAGAGTTTTTATACTCGGAGGTTGTAAATTCATTCCATAATCTAAGTCCTACGGGTCCTTGTATTTTTAATATATATTTATTTAAATATTCAGGGGTTCTGTCTACTCTAGCAAGGATTGCATATTTCCTAAATTTTTGTTCATATTCTCTTATATATGAAAGGTTACATAATTTCAATTGTTCTAACTTATGAAGGTATATTGCAGGTTCCTTTACATCTTCTTGTGTTGTTCCTAAAAAATAAAGTTTTATTAGATTTATAAATACAGATATGCTAAAATTATTTCTGACTTCTTGAAAATAACTGCTGTTTTCTTGTTCCATGTTTCTAAAAAATTGTAGTACAGTTCCTCTAAGGGTGCTTTTACAAAATTCATAAATTTCTTGTTGATTTTCAAAGGATACTACCACACCTGCTGAATTTAAAGATTGCTCCCAATTTTCTATGGTTTTTCTAAGATCTTGTGCACTATCTATATCTAATATTGTTCCATATTCGTATATTGGTTGCAAAGAACTAGAAGGTTCTGTTTTAGTTTTCCATTGAGGTCCTTTTGGCTTGCTATACGGCTTATTATATTTTACTATTTCACTTTTTACATTTACAGTTTCTTTTTCTTCATTTATTGTATTTATTGATTCGTTTGAGATTATTTCTATGTTTTCGTTAACTTTTGGTTGAATAGTAAATTGATTTATCATTTCTATATCTATAAGTTTTTTGATTAAATTGGTTTTATAGAGTTGTTCTATTATTTGGTCATCTGTATAGTTGTTACACATTATATTAGCAAAGTTTTCTTGATCCATTTGTTCGTCTAGTAATATTGGATTACTAAATTCTTCTAACATTATATTTACTAACTCTGAGTTTTTGTATAGGTTTTCTACTGTCTCAATGTTTAGTAAAATATCTTCTTGTATAACATTTACATTTTCTATCTCACTATCTGACTCTACCTCTACATTTACAGTTTTATAATTTCCAAAGGTTATACTTGCACTTCCATCTTGGTTTTCATATAAGCTACTGGATGTTGGATATCTTATTATTGGTTTATTTATTTGAGGTAATTCCCACTCTCGTCCTAGTAAATAGTCTATATTTACAGGTTTTGCTTCTATCATATTTACTGTCTTACTTCCAAAGGTTTTTACTATATCATCGAATTCCATCATACATTTTAAACTTAAAGCATTAGTAGTTTTTCCTATAAATCCTATAGCTATGCTAAGGTTTTTACTTCCTAATTCCATATCATATCCTTTAGTATTTACAGTTATTTTTATTTTTTCTGTGAATTCCTTAAGATCTATACAAAATTGAGGTATACAACCAATAACTGCGTAATTTTGGTTCATATTAACTTCTGCACTAGCTAAAAGAGCTCGTCCTACTGTGTTGTTTCTAGTATCTAAAAGGTTAATATTTATAAGTGCTCCAATTTCTTTACGATGAAGTCCTATTATTCCTATCAAAATTATTCCTAAGTGCATATATTTATCGGTTTTATTTTTTAATAATTTATGTTTTGTTTCTGGAGATAGTAAATCTAAATATACAATATTTCCTATTGAACTTATAGTATGTTGATTTAAAAATCTAGTTATTTTATAATTTTGAACTAATTGTTTTTTGTAAGGTGTTACTTCCTTTACTGCCTTTTTTAATTTTTCTTCAACAAATTCTTTTACATTGTCTCGAGGGTTTATTGCTTCTACTATTTCCATGGTTTTATTGCTAGATTTTTGGGTTCAAAAGGATTTATTTTTCTTTCTATTTTAATTATTGGTTTTTCTCCTAAATTAAAGTTTTCAAATTGTTTTAAAAGGTTATTTAATTTTTGTTCCTCTGATATTACTATATTTCTTTGTTCTAAAAGTTTATCTACCTTTTGGTTAATTTTTTCTAAAGTTTCTTTTAAATTTTGTTGTTCTAATTTTATTTGTTCTATTTCTTTTTTAACAAATTTTTCTTCTCTAGCTAATTGTTCTTTAATATAATCTAGGTTATTTCTTAGCAAATTATGGTTCTTAAAGTCTTCCAGCTTCTTTTCTAATTCCTAAGACCGTGTTTAGTTTTTCTACAGATTTTATTTGTCTTTTCTGGATTTCTTTTAAAATATCTATATTATTTTGGTTTTCTTTCTGAATTTGTTCTTGTAATACTTCGTTTGTTATTTTTAATTGTGTCTCTACTAAAAATTTTAACTGTTTTACCTCTTGGGTTTGTAGATGAGGGTTCATTATCTCTAATATGTTTTAATTAGATGAGCTAGCATATAAATTATCAATATAATATTTTATAATTTCTCTTCTAATTATGGTTTCGGTAGCAAAAAGTTCATCAAAAGCTTCTTGTATAGCTACTTCGTATTCATTCAAATATTTAAGAGAGGTTAAGTTTTTAATATCTGTGGTTAAATCTTTTACAGTAGTTCTTAAATTATGTAATTTATCACAAGTTTATCTAAATTCTTTACGTTGAGAATACAACCTATTATTAAGTTCTTTTACACGATCATAATCTATATTATATATACCAGGAGGATAAGGAATAAAAGACATTAATTCCTAATTCATGTTAAGTAAGCAGAGCAAATAAAGATTCAGAATAAATTAAGCAAAATTAATCAGACTTTATATGGGGTAAGGTAAAGTTCGGTACTCTGAAAATCAATTTGAATCTACAGTCTCCTTTCCTAATTAATATACTGCAATACACAGAGAGAAGCTCTGATACCAACTTTTCTCATCACCAGTCACTTTTCCCAATAGTCAGTTTCAACAACAGTTTGTTAGTAAAGGTTCTTAAAATCTCCGTTAGCAATTAAAGTTTTTTATTGAATTAAAGTGTGAACACATTTATTACTAGTATTAAAATAATATAAAATTTTACAAAGACTTAATAAAATATCAAAAGGGTTTATTAAAATAATATAAAATTTAAGTTTTTGAAATCGGATATCTCAAAAATTCAGGTAGTAAAATTCAAAAATTTTAAAACATCACTTCGTGTCAAGGTAATACCCCCCTTCTGACCAGACATAGTCTCCCTAAAACGCCAATTTTCCGGCAAAAACGGGTTTGAGGTCAAGGGTTAAGACTAAAGACTCTAGTTTTTAAAACATGATTTTACACCCAAAATTTTCTAAATAACCCGATTTTTTTTTTTTTTTTTTTTTTTTTTATGTTGATGAGAACATTATATAAAAAGGATCCATGTATATTACAGATATTAACTAGTAAAGAAAACTTAAAAATAATTCAAATAATTTTCATTTCCCTATTTTACCTTTTTACCCCTTTTTACCCCCTAAGGGTAAGAAAAATACATTATAAAGAAATTTAAATGAAGGCAAAAAATTTAACAGAAAATTCTTACTTTCTTATTGATTGCTGATGAATTTACAAGGCTGAAGATGATGGAGCTTTTTTACAGACAACTTTGCACACTATTGCACACACTTTCCCGGGCACACTTCTTTTCTTTTACTACCACTAATTTATAGGCAAAGCATTTACAAGTGACAGGTGAGAATACAGGTGAGAATTAATTTCAAGTGGTTGGATGGTAGGAAAGATATTTACGGTGTTCAGAGGTTTGGTATAAAATAAATACAAAGACTTTTGACTTTTGAGACATGTGACTTTTATTCATCCGTTCTTCTCTTCCTTCTTGTCTCTTTCTCTTGTCCTTTTCTTCTCTTTTTATTTCATGCATAACACGTGGCTTGTGGATGTCTTTACTGCTTCTGAACTTGTACTGCCATATTTAATTTTTGTAGTTGAAGACGCATTTACTGCTTCATTGTCGTCATTGCTGACATCATCCTTCCATTGCATTTTGTAGATTATGATAACTTTCATCGTCCAGGTTGTCCCAAAATAATGCGTCATCACTGAGGTAGGAAGATGGTTCTGGTATATCTACACTGAGTTCGGTTATAAAATCCTGTTCTTCAGAAGTAATAAAAGGGTTTGGAACAATGATGTGTTCTAAAGGTTTTACTCTCCATATAGACATGGTTTTTGTTTCGCCAATGAGATGAAATAATTTATTCCGGGTTGGTCTAAGATCATAGATTTGAAAAGCTCTATAGCGAGTAAAAAATTCTGGAAATTCATTTGAACGGGTCATTTCCCATTCTGGTTCTTGTTGAGGGATGAGTGGTTCTTTATTATGTTTTATATATGCATGATGATAGGCTGGTACTACTGATCCATCGGGTTGAAATAAAGGTGGAATGGTTTCAAAAGAAATATCTATATATTTTTCGGTTTTAAAAAGATAAGTTAAAATATCTTTCAATTTTTCTGGGAAATTTTCAGGGATTTGAGATATATGGTTCATAAAAATATTTTTTAAAATTCCCTGATCCATAAGTTGCGGTACTAAATCAAAATTTTCTTTATTTACAACAGACATATTTACATAACACGTGTGAACAATACAAATTTTCTTCTCTTTTTATTTCATGCATAACACGTGGCTTGTGGATGTCTTTACTGCTTCTGAACTTGTACTGCCATATTTAATTTTTGTAGTTGAAGACGCATTTACTGCTTCATTGTCGTCATTGCTGACATCATCCTTCCATTGCATTTTGTAGATTATGATAACTTTCATCGTCCAGGTTGTCCCAAAATAATGCGTCATCACTGAGGTAGGAAGATGGTTCTGGTATATCTACACTGAGTTCGGTTATAAAATCCTGTTCTTCAGAAGTAATAAAAGGGTTTGGAACAATGATGTGTTCTAAAGGTTTTACTCTCCATATAGACATGGTTTTTGTTTCGCCAATGAGATGAAATAATTTATTCCGGGTTGGTCTAAGATCATAGATTTGAAAAGCTCTATAGCGAGTAAAAAATTCTGGAAATTCATCTGAACGGGTCATTTCCCATTCTGGTTCTTGTTGAGGGATGAGTGGTTCTTTATTATGTTTTATATATGCATGATGATAGGCTGGTACTACTGATCCATCGGGTTGAAATAAAGGTGGAATGGTTTCAAAAGAAATATCTATATATTTTTCGGTTTTAAAAAGATAAGTTAAAATATCTTTCAATTTTTCTGGGAAATTTTCAGGGATTTGAGATATATGGTTCATAAAAACATTTTTTAAAATTCCCTGATCCATAAGTTGCGGTACTAAATCAAAATTTTCTTTATTTACAACAGACATATTTACATAAGCTAAATATATAACAAAGAAAAATTCAGGGTCGTGATATGCCATATACCCTGTTTTTATCCCGACATTTTTAGTTCTAAAATGTTTATACAAAAGTTCTTGATTTTTAAACACTTTGTTATATTGGTTTTGTAGAAAAAAGGTTTTGACGAAAGAGTAGTTATCAACTCCAATTATATTTTTAACAACAAGCCTTTCATATTGTTCAGTCAGAAGAGCTGATTTCTTAATTAAACTAATTACTTCAGGTTGACTGTTTGAACAGCTGGTTTGATTGGTTGACACTGTACTGGTTTTCAAATCTTCTATCAGTTTTTCTTGATTTTCTTGGATTTTGAGGTTTTGGAATTTTTGGGTTTCTAAAGCAATCAGTTGGTTTTGAAGGTTTTGTAAATGTTGGGCTAAAGCTGACACTGTTTTTCCATAAGCGTATTCTAAATTTTGGTTCGGAAAACTTTGTGGTTTTAAAGACCAAAAATTATCTACAATAACCTTATGTTCTTCAAAAAGGTTTTGAGAAAATAAAGAGTTAAACCTTAGGTTTGGATTCAATACTTCGTTTAGACATATGGTTCCGTATTGAAAGGTTCTAGCTTTCGTAGGTTTTCTTTGAGCCATGTTCCTGTAATCATGAAATTAATCATTAGTATTATCGACATTATTAATTATTTGTCTACTTAACCAGTCTGCTAATATATTATCTTTTCCTTTAATATGTTCAAATTTAGGTTTGAAACCAATTAAAGAGTTTTGAAATTTTATCCATCTTTTGGTGGACAGTTTTGAAGAATTTTTGTTTTCAAAGAATTTTTTAATATTCTCACAATCGGTTCTTAAAGTAAATTGTTCTTGGTTCAAAAATAATTGAAATTTTTCTAAGACTAATATTATTGCTTCAATTTCTAAGTCTGTAGAGCTAAGGTTCTTTTGATAATCATTAAAAGTTCCACTACAATATCTACAAAGTTTTTCTTCTCCTATATTAGTTACAGCTAAAAGTATACCTCCCCATCCTGTTTGACTAGCATCAGTTTGGACTATTTTATATTCATTTTCTAAGGGTAAATGTAAGGTTGGGAGATGTTTCAAAAGTTCTTTTATTTTCTGTATAAGTTTAATATCTTCTTGGTTAAAATATCTCTGCCCTGTATGTTTTGTTTTACTATAAAGGGGTCCAGCTAATCTACTAAGGTTTTTAATATATGGCCTAGCATAGTTTAATAATCCTAAAAAACTTTGAAGGGTTTTTAAGTCTTCGAGTTTGTCTGGAAAATTATTTATTTTTTGTACTATATGTTCTTGTAATTTTATTTGTCCATCCTCTAGTTCTAATCCTAAAAATTCTATTTGAGTCTTAAATAATTTCAATTTCTTTTTACTTACTATTAATCCATGACTAATTAATTTTTCAAAAATCAATTCTAAATGCTTTATGTGTTCTTGAAGAGTATATGAAAAGACAAGAATATCATCAATATATACAAGAACAAAAGAATATTTTCCAAAAATATTATCCATCATTCGTTGGAATATCTGAGGAGCATTTTTTAGTCCAAATGGCATTACATTCCATTCATATAATCCACAAGGACATGAAAACGCTGTCCATGGTTTACTATCCTCTTCTAATCTGATTTGCCAAAATCCACTTTTACAGTCTAACTGAGAAAAATATTTACATCCTTGAATAGAATTAATTAAAGAATCTTTGTTCGGAATTTTATAGGCATCATCATATGTATTATCATTTAATCTTTTATAATTAATAACCATCCTAGCTTTTCCTCGTTTTTCTTCATTATGGTTCCTAACTAAAAAGGCTGAGGATCTATGGGGACTGAAACTTGGTTTTATGAGGTTATTCTGTAACAGTTCTTCTATTTGAATTTTGAATTCCTTTGTATCTATAAGATTGCATGCTATATCTGCAGTTTTTATTGTTAAGTCTGGGTTTTTAATTGGTATTTTACAGGTTGTCTTATTTTTATTCCAATGTTTTTGTGGGTCTTCTCCTATAATTCCTATTTTTTCTGCTTCTAATATAAGGGTTTTTAATCTATTTGCATTTCTTAATTGTTCTGAGTAGTCATTAATTATGCTATCCTTTTGTGCCTCCACTTTGCTAATTTGATGAGATGTTACATTATGATTTTTATTTAATACATTTTCCATGTTTGTATAAACAATTGTTGTGGTTTTAGGATGAAAACTAACTTGGTTATTTTGTATTGTTATCCCTCCTTGTAAAGAATGTACAAAATTTAGACCTAAAATAAAAGGATATAAACTTATAGTAGGTACAAGATAAGTTTGGGGTAATACTAAGGTTATATTATTAATTATGATTGGTACATTTGAAATATACTTGGTTAGTATTAGTTTTTGTTGATTGTATTGGATTAACTCTACTGGTTGAACTAATGTTTGCTGATCTTCTTGAGGTACTAAGGTTTCAAATAAAAGGTTTTTACTGGCTCCAGTATCTAACATTGCGTCTACCTTTAATTATATGGTTTTTAATTTAATTGTTGTTGGAAAAATAATAGATTTAACTTTATTTGCCATATTTACTTGTTCTATTGTTTGTATGGCTATTTTTTCAGGATTCCTTGGTTCTTTTACAGGACTTTTTGGTTCTTCTGTGTCATTAGGTTTTGAACTACTATCTTCTTCTTCTTTTGGAATTTTTCCTTTGATTATTATTTGTAAATCTTTCCATATATTATAAGGTTTTACTTTACTTTCTAAAGGTTGTACAAGGTTTTCTAAATTTAAAGGAGTTTTCTTAGCTTGATTTTCCTCTTTTTCAATAATCATACAAATTTCTTCTTTTTCATTTTCACTATCTTCTATACTATATACACTTGAATTTTCACTTTCAAAGTCTAATTCACTGACAAGTTCTTCTTCTTCACTATCTAGCTGATACTCATTTATTAGGTTTATTTTTACTTGGGTTTTTCTATTTCGTTCATTTAATGGTTTTTTAAGTTCAGGACATTCAGGTCTTATATGGCCTTCCTGACCACACAAATAACATTTACACTGTCTTTTTCTTTCTGAGGTTCTTTTTCTTTTTATCCAAAACTTTCCAGGTTTTTTATACCTTGTATGATATGGTCGTTTTTTATAAAAGGTTCTTGACTTTCTTCTTAAAAATTTATTATATCTCTTAGGTTTTCTAAACTTATATTCTCTGCATCCTATATCTAGATTTTCTCCTATATGTAATTTTCTACAAAGTTGTTGATTTATGTCTTGTTTCTTTATCTGACTTCTTTCTCCTATGCTTACACATTCTCTTTCTAACCAATTTTTTACAAATTCTATTCTAGCACCTATATAAGGAGAGTTTTTATACTCGGAGGTTGTAAATTCATTCCATAATCTAAGTCCTACGGGTCCTTGTATTTTTAATATATATTTATTTAAATATTCAGGGGTTCTGTCTACTCTAGCAAGGATTGCATATTTCCTAAATTTTTGTTCATATTCTCTTATATATGAAAGGTTACATAATTTCAATTGTTCTAACTTATGAAGGTATATTGCAGGTTCCTTTACATCTTCTTGTGTTGTTCCTAAAAAATAAAGTTTTATTAGATTTATAAATACAGATATGCTAAAATTATTTCTGACTTCTTGAAAATAACTGCTGTTTTCTTGTTCCATGTTTCTAAAAAATTGTAGTACAGTTCCTCTAAGGGTGCTTTTACAAAATTCATAAATTTCTTGTTGATTTTCAAAGGATACTACCACACCTGCTGAATTTAAAGATTGCTCCCAATTTTCTATGGTTTTTCTAAGATCTTGTGCACTATCTATATCTAATATTGTTCCATATTCGTATATTGGTTGCAAAGAACTAGAAGGTTCTGTTTTAGTTTTCCATTGAGGTCCTTTTGGCTTGCTATACGGCTTATTATATTTTACTATTTCACTTTTTACATTTACAGTTTCTTTTTCTTCATTTATTGTATTTATTGATTCGTTTGAGATTATTTCTATGTTTTCGTTAACTTTTGGTTGAATAGTAAATTGATTTATCATTTCTATATCTATAAGTTTTTTGATTAAATTGGTTTTATAGAGTTGTTCTATTATTTGGTCATCTGTATAGTTGTTACACATTATATTAGCAAAGTTTTCTTGATCCATTTGTTCGTCTAGTAATATTGGATTACTAAATTCTTCTAACATTATATTTACTAACTCTGAGTTTTTGTATAGGTTTTCTACTGTCTCAATGTTTAGTAAAATATCTTCTTGTATAACATTTACATTTTCTATCTCACTATCTGACTCTACCTCTACATTTACAGTTTTATAATTTCCAAAGGTTATACTTGCACTTCCATCTTGGTTTTCATATAAGCTACTGGATGTTGGATATCTTATTATTGGTTTATTTATTTGAGGTAATTCCCACTCTCGTCCTAGTAAATAGTCTATATTTACAGGTTTTGCTTCTATCATATTTACTGTCTTACTTCCAAAGGTTTTTACTATATCATCGAATTCCATCATACATTTTAAACTTAAAGCATTAGTAGTTTTTCCTATAAATCCTATAGCTATGCTAAGGTTTTTACTTCCTAATTCCATATCATATCCTTTAGTATTTACAGTTATTTTTATTTTTTCTGTGAATTCCTTAAGATCTATACAAAATTGAGGTATACAACCAATAACTGCGTAATTTTGGTTCATATTAACTTCTGCACTAGCTAAAAGAGCTCGTCCTACTGTGTTGTTTCTAGTATCTAAAAGGTTAATATTTATAAGTGCTCCAATTTCTTTACGATGAAGTCCTATTATTCCTATCAAAATTATTCCTAAGTGCATATATTTATCGGTTTTATTTTTTAATAATTTATGTTTTGTTTCTGGAGATAGTAAATCTAAATATACAATATTTCCTATTGAACTTATAGTATGTTGATTTAAAAATCTAGTTATTTTATAATTTTGAACTAATTGTTTTTTGTAAGGTGTTACTTCCTTTACTGCCTTTTTTAATTTTTCTTCAACAAATTCTTTTACATTGTCTCGAGGGTTTATTGCTTCTACTATTTCCATGGTTTTATTGCTAGATTTTTGGGTTCAAAAGGATTTATTTTTCTTTCTATTTTAATTATTGGTTTTTCTCCTAAATTAAAGTTTTCAAATTGTTTTAAAAGGTTATTTAATTTTTGTTCCTCTGATATTACTATATTTCTTTGTTCTAAAAGTTTATCTACCTTTTGGTTAATTTTTTCTAAAGTTTCTTTTAAATTTTGTTGTTCTAATTTTATTTGTTCTATTTCTTTTTTAACAAATTTTTCTTCTCTAGCTAATTGTTCTTTAATATAATCTAGGTTATTTCTTAGCAAATTATGGTTCTTAAAGTCTTCCAGCTTCTTTTCTAATTCCTAAGACCGTGTTTAGTTTTTCTACAGATTTTATTTGTCTTTTCTGGATTTCTTTTAAAATATCTATATTATTTTGGTTTTCTTTCTGAATTTGTTCTTGTAATACTTCGTTTGTTATTTTTAATTGTGTCTCTACTAAAAATTTTAACTGTTTTACCTCTTGGGTTTGTAGATGAGGGTTCATTATCTCTAATATGTTTTAATTAGATGAGCTAGCATATAAATTATCAATATAATATTTTATAATTTCTCTTCTAATTATGGTTTCGGTAGCAAAAAGTTCATCAAAAGCTTCTTGTATAGCTACTTCGTATTCATTCAAATATTTAAGAGAGGTTAAGTTTTTAATATCTGTGGTTAAATCTTTTACAGTAGTTCTTAAATTATGTAATTTATCACAAGTTTATCTAAATTCTTTACGTTGAGAATACAACCTATTATTAAGTTCTTTTACACGATCATAATCTATATTATATATACCAGGAGGATAAGGAATAAAAGACATTAATTCCTAATTCATGTTAAGTAAGCAGAGCAAATAAAGATTCAGAATAAATTAAGCAAAATTAATCAGACTTTATATGGGGTAAGGTAAAGTTCGGTACTCTGAAAATCAATTTGAATCTACAGTCTCCTTTCCTAATTAATATACTGCAATACACAGAGAGAAGCTCTGATACCAACTTTTCTCATCACCAGTCACTTTTCCCAATAGTCAGTTTCAACAACAGTTTGTTAGTAAAGGTTCTTAAAATCTCCGTTAGCAATTAAAGTTTTTTATTGAATTAAAGTGTGAACACATTTATTACTAGTATTAAAATAATATAAAATTTTACAAAGACTTAATAAAATATCAAAAGGGTTTATTAAAATAATATAAAATTTAAGTTTTTGAAATCGGATATCTCAAAAATTCAGGTAGTAAAATTCAAAAATTTTAAAACATCACTTCGTGTCAAGGTAATACCCCCCTTCTGACCAGACATAGTCTCCCTAAAACGCCAATTTTCCGGCAAAAACGGGTTTGAGGTCAAGGGTTAAGACTAAAGACTCTAGTTTTTAAAACATGATTTTACACCCAAAATTTTCTAAATAACCCGATTTTTTTTTTTTTTTTTTTTTTTTTTTTTATGTTGATGAGAACATTATATAAAAAGGATCCATGTATATTACAGATATTAACTAGTAAAGAAAACTTAAAAATAATTCAAATAATTTTCATTTCCCTATTTTACCTTTTTACCCCTTTTTACCCCCTAAGGGTAAGAAAAATACATTATAAAGAAATTTAAATGAAGGCAAAAAATTTAACAGAAAATTCTTACTTTCTTATTGATTGCTGATGAATTTACAAGGCTGAAGATGATGGAGCTTTTTTACAGACAACTTTGCACACTATTGCACACACTTTCCCGGGCACACTTCTTTTCTTTTACTACCACTAATTTATAGGCAAAGCATTTACAAGTGACAGGTGAGAATACAGGTGAGAATTAATTTCAAGTGGTTGGATGGTAGGAAAGATATTTACGGTGTTCAGAGGTTTGGTATAAAATAAATACAAAGACTTTTGACTTTTGAGACATGTGACTTTTATTCATCCGTTCTTCTCTTCCTTCTTGTCTCTTTCTCTTGTCCTTTTCTTCTCTTTTTATTTCATGCATAACACGTGGCTTGTGGATGTCTTTACTGCTTCTGAACTTGTACTGCCATATTTAATTTTTGTAGTTGAAGACGCATTTACTGCTTCATTGTCGTCATTGCTGACATCATCCTTCCATTGCATTTTGTAGATTATGATAACTTTCATCGTCCAGGTTGTCCCAAAATAATGCGTCATCACTGAGGTAGGAAGATGGTTCTGGTATATCTACACTGAGTTCGGTTATAAAATCCTGTTCTTCAGAAGTAATAAAAGGGTTTGGAACAATGATGTGTTCTAAAGGTTTTACTCTCCATATAGACATGGTTTTTGTTTCGCCAATGAGATGAAATAATTTATTCCGGGTTGGTCTAAGATCATAGATTTGAAAAGCTCTATAGCGAGTAAAAAATTCTGGAAATTCATTTGAACGGGTCATTTCCCATTCTGGTTCTTGTTGAGGGATGAGTGGTTCTTTATTATGTTTTATATATGCATGATGATAGGCTGGTACTACTGATCCATCGGGTTGAAATAAAGGTGGAATGGTTTCAAAAGAAATATCTATATATTTTTCGGTTTTAAAAAGATAAGTTAAAATATCTTTCAATTTTTCTGGGAAATTTTCAGGGATTTGAGATATATGGTTCATAAAAATATTTTTTAAAATTCCCTGATCCATAAGTTGCGGTACTAAATCAAAATTTTCTTTATTTACAACAGACATATTTACATAACACGTGTGAACAATACAAATTTTCTTCTCTTTTTATTTCATGCATAACACGTGGCTTGTGGATGTCTTTACTGCTTCTGAACTTGTACTGCCATATTTAATTTTTGTAGTTGAAGACGCATTTACTGCTTCATTGTCGTCATTGCTGACATCATCCTTCCATTGCATTTTGTAGATTATGATAACTTTCATCGTCCAGGTTGTCCCAAAATAATGCGTCATCACTGAGGTAGGAAGATGGTTCTGGTATATCTACACTGAGTTCGGTTATAAAATCCTGTTCTTCAGAAGTAATAAAAGGGTTTGGAACAATGATGTGTTCTAAAGGTTTTACTCTCCATATAGACATGGTTTTTGTTTCGCCAATGAGATGAAATAATTTATTCCGGGTTGGTCTAAGATCATAGATTTGAAAAGCTCTATAGCGAGTAAAAAATTCTGGAAATTCATCTGAACGGGTCATTTCCCATTCTGGTTCTTGTTGAGGGATGAGTGGTTCTTTATTATGTTTTATATATGCATGATGATAGGCTGGTACTACTGATCCATCGGGTTGAAATAAAGGTGGAATGGTTTCAAAAGAAATATCTATATATTTTTCGGTTTTAAAAAGATAAGTTAAAATATCTTTCAATTTTTCTGGGAAATTTTCAGGGATTTGAGATATATGGTTCATAAAAACATTTTTTAAAATTCCCTGATCCATAAGTTGCGGTACTAAATCAAAATTTTCTTTATTTACAACAGACATATTTACATAAGCTAAATATATAACAAAGAAAAATTCAGGGTCGTGATATGCCATATACCCTGTTTTTATCCCGACATTTTTAGTTCTAAAATGTTTATACAAAAGTTCTTGATTTTTAAACACTTTGTTATATTGGTTTTGTAGAAAAAAGGTTTTGACGAAAGAGTAGTTATCAACTCCAATTATATTTTTAACAACAAGCCTTTCATATTGTTCAGTCAGAAGAGCTGATTTCTTAATTAAACTAATTACTTCAGGTTGACTGTTTGAACAGCTGGTTTGATTGGTTGACACTGTACTGGTTTTCAAATCTTCTATCAGTTTTTCTTGATTTTCTTGGATTTTGAGGTTTTGGAATTTTTGGGTTTCTAAAGCAATCAGTTGGTTTTGAAGGTTTTGTAAATGTTGGGCTAAAGCTGACACTGTTTTTCCATAAGCGTATTCTAAATTTTGGTTCGGAAAACTTTGTGGTTTTAAAGACCAAAAATTATCTACAATAACCTTATGTTCTTCAAAAAGGTTTTGAGAAAATAAAGAGTTAAACCTTAGGTTTGGATTCAATACTTCGTTTAGACATATGGTTCCGTATTGAAAGGTTCTAGCTTTCGTAGGTTTTCTTTGAGCCATGTTCCTGTAATCATGAAATTAATCATTAGTATTATCGACATTATTAATTATTTGTCTACTTAACCAGTCTGCTAATATATTATCTTTTCCTTTAATATGTTCAAATTTAGGTTTGAAACCAATTAAAGAGTTTTGAAATTTTATCCATCTTTTGGTGGACAGTTTTGAAGAATTTTTGTTTTCAAAGAATTTTTTAATATTCTCACAATCGGTTCTTAAAGTAAATTGTTCTTGGTTCAAAAATAATTGAAATTTTTCTAAGACTAATATTATTGCTTCAATTTCTAAGTCTGTAGAGCTAAGGTTCTTTTGATAATCATTAAAAGTTCCACTACAATATCTACAAAGTTTTTCTTCTCCTATATTAGTTACAGCTAAAAGTATACCTCCCCATCCTGTTTGACTAGCATCAGTTTGGACTATTTTATATTCATTTTCTAAGGGTAAATGTAAGGTTGGGAGATGTTTCAAAAGTTCTTTTATTTTCTGTATAAGTTTAATATCTTCTTGGTTAAAATATCTCTGCCCTGTATGTTTTGTTTTACTATAAAGGGGTCCAGCTAATCTACTAAGGTTTTTAATATATGGCCTAGCATAGTTTAATAATCCTAAAAAACTTTGAAGGGTTTTTAAGTCTTCGAGTTTGTCTGGAAAATTATTTATTTTTTGTACTATATGTTCTTGTAATTTTATTTGTCCATCCTCTAGTTCTAATCCTAAAAATTCTATTTGAGTCTTAAATAATTTCAATTTCTTTTTACTTACTATTAATCCATGACTAATTAATTTTTCAAAAATCAATTCTAAATGCTTTATGTGTTCTTGAAGAGTATATGAAAAGACAAGAATATCATCAATATATACAAGAACAAAAGAATATTTTCCAAAAATATTATCCATCATTCGTTGGAATATCTGAGGAGCATTTTTTAGTCCAAATGGCATTACATTCCATTCATATAATCCACAAGGACATGAAAACGCTGTCCATGGTTTACTATCCTCTTCTAATCTGATTTGCCAAAATCCACTTTTACAGTCTAACTGAGAAAAATATTTACATCCTTGAATAGAATTAATTAAAGAATCTTTGTTCGGAATTTTATAGGCATCATCATATGTATTATCATTTAATCTTTTATAATTAATAACCATCCTAGCTTTTCCTCGTTTTTCTTCATTATGGTTCCTAACTAAAAAGGCTGAGGATCTATGGGGACTGAAACTTGGTTTTATGAGGTTATTCTGTAACAGTTCTTCTATTTGAATTTTGAATTCCTTTGTATCTATAAGATTGCATGCTATATCTGCAGTTTTTATTGTTAAGTCTGGGTTTTTAATTGGTATTTTACAGGTTGTCTTATTTTTATTCCAATGTTTTTGTGGGTCTTCTCCTATAATTCCTATTTTTTCTGCTTCTAATATAAGGGTTTTTAATCTATTTGCATTTCTTAATTGTTCTGAGTAGTCATTAATTATGCTATCCTTTTGTGCCTCCACTTTGCTAATTTGATGAGATGTTACATTATGATTTTTATTTAATACATTTTCCATGTTTGTATAAACAATTGTTGTGGTTTTAGGATGAAAACTAACTTGGTTATTTTGTATTGTTATCCCTCCTTGTAAAGAATGTACAAAATTTAGACCTAAAATAAAAGGATATAAACTTATAGTAGGTACAAGATAAGTTTGGGGTAATACTAAGGTTATATTATTAATTATGATTGGTACATTTGAAATATACTTGGTTAGTATTAGTTTTTGTTGATTGTATTGGATTAACTCTACTGGTTGAACTAATGTTTGCTGATCTTCTTGAGGTACTAAGGTTTCAAATAAAAGGTTTTTACTGGCTCCAGTATCTAACATTGCGTCTACCTTTAATTATATGGTTTTTAATTTAATTGTTGTTGGAAAAATAATAGATTTAACTTTATTTGCCATATTTACTTGTTCTATTGTTTGTATGGCTATTTTTTCAGGATTCCTTGGTTCTTTTACAGGACTTTTTGGTTCTTCTGTGTCATTAGGTTTTGAACTACTATCTTCTTCTTCTTTTGGAATTTTTCCTTTGATTATTATTTGTAAATCTTTCCATATATTATAAGGTTTTACTTTACTTTCTAAAGGTTGTACAAGGTTTTCTAAATTTAAAGGAGTTTTCTTAGCTTGATTTTCCTCTTTTTCAATAATCATACAAATTTCTTCTTTTTCATTTTCACTATCTTCTATACTATATACACTTGAATTTTCACTTTCAAAGTCTAATTCACTGACAAGTTCTTCTTCTTCACTATCTAGCTGATACTCATTTATTAGGTTTATTTTTACTTGGGTTTTTCTATTTCGTTCATTTAATGGTTTTTTAAGTTCAGGACATTCAGGTCTTATATGGCCTTCCTGACCACACAAATAACATTTACACTGTCTTTTTCTTTCTGAGGTTCTTTTTCTTTTTATCCAAAACTTTCCAGGTTTTTTATACCTTGTATGATATGGTCGTTTTTTATAAAAGGTTCTTGACTTTCTTCTTAAAAATTTATTATATCTCTTAGGTTTTCTAAACTTATATTCTCTGCATCCTATATCTAGATTTTCTCCTATATGTAATTTTCTACAAAGTTGTTGATTTATGTCTTGTTTCTTTATCTGACTTTTTTCTCCTATGCTTACACATTCTCTTTCTAACCAATTTTTTACAAATTCTATTCTAGCACCTATATAAGGAGAGTTTTTATACTCGGAGGTTGTAAATTCATTCCATAATCTAAGTCCTACGGGTCCTTGTATTTTTAATATATATTTATTTAAATATTCAGGGGTTCTGTCTACTCTAGCAAGGATTGCATATTTCCTAAATTTTTGTTCATATTCTCTTATATATGAAAGGTTACATAATTTCAATTGTTCTAACTTATGAAGGTATATTGCAGGTTCCTTTACATCTTCTTGTGTTGTTCCTAAAAAATAAAGTTTTATTAGATTTATAAATACAGATATGCTAAAATTATTTCTGACTTCTTGAAAATAACTGCTGTTTTCTTGTTCCATGTTTCTAAAAAATTGTAGTACAGTTCCTCTAAGGGTGCTTTTACAAAATTCATAAATTTCTTGTTGATTTTCAAAGGATACTACCACACCTGCTGAATTTAAAGATTGCTCCCAATTTTCTATGGTTTTTCTAAGATCCTGTGCACTATCTATATCTAATATTGTTCCATATTCGTATATTGGTTGCAAAGAACTAGAAGGTTCTGTTTTAGTTTTCCATTGAGGTCCTTTTGGCTTGCTATACGGCTTATTATATTTTACTATTTCACTTTTTACATTTACAGTTTCTTTTTCTTCATTTATTGTATTTATTGATTCGTTTGAGATTATTTCTATGTTTTCATTAACTTTTGGTTGAATAGTAAATTGATTTATCATTTCTATATCTATAAGTTTTTTGATTAAATTGGTTTTATAGAGTTGTTCTATTATTTGGTCATCTGTATAGTTGTTACACATTATATTAGCAAAGTTTTCTTGATCCATTTGTTCGTCTAGTAATATTGGATTACTAAATTCTTCTAACATTATATTTACTAACTCTGAGTTTTTGTATAGGTTTTCTACTGTCTCAATGTTTAGTAAAATATCTTCTTGTATAACATTTACATTTTCTATCTCACTATCTGACTCTACCTCTACATTTACAGTTTTATAATTTCCAAAGGTTATACTTGCACTTCCATCTTGGTTTTCATATAAGCTACTGGATGTTGGATATCTTATTATTGGTTTATTTATTTGAGGTAATTCCCACTCTCGTCCTAGTAAATAGTCTATATTTACAGGTTTTGCTTCTATCATATTTACTGTCTTACTTCCAAAGGTTTTTACTATATCATCGAATTCCATCATACATTTTAAACTTAAAGCATTAGTAGTTTTTCCTATAAATCCTATAGCTATGCTAAGGTTTTTACTTCCTAATTCCATATCATATCCTTTAGTATTTACAGTTATTTTTATTTTTTCTGTGAATTCCTTAAGATCTATACAAAATTGAGGTATACAACCAATAACTGCGTAATTTTGGTTCATATTAACTTCTGCACTAGCTAAAAGAGCTCATCCTACTGTGTTGTTTCTAGTATCTAAAAGGTTAATATTTATAAGTGCTCCAATTTCTTTACGATGAAGTCCTATTATTCCTATCAAAATTATTCCTAAGTGCATATATTTATCGGTTTTATTTTTTAATAATTTATGTTTTGTTTCTGGAGATACTAAATCTAAATATACAATATTTCCTATTGAACTTATAGTATGTTGATTTAAAAATCTAGTTATTTTATAATTTTGAACTAATTGTTTTTTGTAAGGTGTTACTTCCTTTACTGCCTTTTTTAATTTTTCTTCAATAAATTCTTTTACATTGTCTCGAGGGTTTATTGCTTCTACTATTTCCATGTTTTTATTGCTAGATTTTTTGGTTCAAACGGATTTATTTTTCTTTAATTATTGGTTTTTCTCCTAAATTAAAGTTTTCAAATTGTTTTAAAAGGTTATTTAATTTTTGTTCCTCTGATATTACTATATTTCTTTGTTCTAAAAGTTTATCTACTTTTTGGTTAATTTTTTCTAAAGTTTCTTTTAAATTTTGTTGTTCTAATTTTATTTGTTCTATTTCTTTTTTAACAAATTTTTCTTCTCTAGCTAATTGTTCTTTAATATAATCTAGGTTATTTCTTAGCAAATTATGGTTCTTAAAGTCTTCCAGCTTCTTTTCTAATTCCTAAGACCGTGTTTAGTTTTTCTACAGATTTTATTTGTCTTTTCTGGATTTCTTTTAAAATATCTATATTATTTTGGTTTTCTTTCTGAATTTGTTCTTGTAATACTTCGTTTGTTATTTTTAATTGTGTCTCTACTAAAAATTTTAACTGTTTTACCTCTTGGGTTTGTAGATGAGGGTTCATTATCTCTAATATGTTTTAATTAGATGAGCTAGCATATAAATTATCAATATAATATTTTATAATTTCTCTTCTAATTATGGTTTCTGTAGCAAAAAGTTCATCAAAAGCTTCTTGTATAGCTACTTCGTATTCATTCAAATATTTAAGAGAGGTTAAGTTTTTAATATCTGTGGTTAAATCTTTTACAGTAGTTCTTAAATTATGTAATTTATCACAAGTTTCTCTAAATTCTTTACGTTGAGAATACAACCTATTATTAAGTTCTTTTACACGATCATAATCTATATTATATATACCAGGAGGATAAGGAATAAAAGACATTAATTCCTAATTCATGTTAAGTAAGCAGAGCAAATAAAGATTCAGAATAAATTAAGCAAAATTAATCAGACTTTATATGGGGTAAGGTAAAGTTCGGTACTCTGAAAATCAATTTGAATCTACAGTCTCCTTTCCTAATTAATATACTGCAATACACAGAGAGAAGCTCTGATACCAACTTTTCTCATCACCAGTCACTTTTCCCAATAGTCAGTTTCAACAACAGTTTGTTAGTAAAGGTTCTTAAAATCTCCGTTAGCAATTAAAGTTTTTTATTGAATTAAAGTGTGAACACATTTATTACTAGTATTAAAATAATATAAAATTTTACAAAGACTTAATAAAATATCAAAAGGGTTTATTAAAATAATATAAAATTTAAGTTTTTGAAATCGGATATCTCAAAAATTCAGGTAGTAAAATTCAAAATTTTTTAAAACATCACTTCGTGTCAAGGTAATACCCCCCTTCTGACCAGACATAGTCTCCCTAAAACGCCAATTTTCCGGCAAAAACGGGTTTGAGGTCAAGGGTTAAGACTAAAGACTCTAGTTTTAAAACATGATTTTACACCCAAAATTTTCTAAATAAACCGATTTTTTTTTTTTTTTTTTTTTTTTTTTATGTTGATGAGAACATTATATAAAAAGGATCCATGTATATTACAGATATTAACTAGTAAAGAAAACTTAAAAATAATTCAAATAATTTTCATTTCCCTATTTTACCTTTTTACCCCTTTTTACCCCCTAAGGGTAAGAAAAATACATTATAAAGAAATTTAAATGAAGGCAAAAAATTTAACAGAAAATTCTTACTTTCTTATTGATTGCTGATGAATTTACAAGGCTGAAGATGATGGAGCTTTTTTACAGACAACTTTGCACACTATTGCACACACTTTCTCGGGCACACTTCTTTTCTTTTACTACCACTAATTTATAGGCAAAGCATTTACAAGTGACAGGTGAGAATACAGGTGAGAATTAATTTCAAGTGGTTGGATGGTAGGAAAGATATTTACGGTGTTCAGAGGTTTGGTATAAAACAAATACAAAGACTTTTGACTTTTGAGACATGTGACTTTTATTCATCCGTTCTTCTCTTCCTTCTTGTCTCTTTCTCTTGTCCTTTTCTTCTCTTTTTATTTCATGCATAACACGTGGCTTGTGGATGTCTTTACTGCTTCTGAACTTGTACTGCCATATTTAATTTTTGTAGTTGAAGACGCATTTACTGCTTTATTGTCGTCATTGCTCACATCATCCTTCCATTGCATTTTGTAGATTATGATAACTTTCATCGTCCAGGTTGTCCCAAAATAATGCGTCATCACTGAGGTAGGAAGATGGTTCTGGTATATCTACACTGAGTTCGGTTATAAAATCCTGTTCTTCAGAAGTAATAAAAGGGTTTGGAACAATGATGTGTTCTAAAGGTTTTACTCTCCATATAGACATGGTTTTTGTTTCGCCAATGAGATGAAATAATTTATTCCGGGTTGGTCTAAGATCATAGATTTGAAAAGCTATATAGCGAGTAAAAAATTCTGGAAATTCATCTGAACGGGTCATTTCCCATTCTGGTTCTTGTTGAGGGATGAGTGGTTCTTTATTATGTTTTATATATGCATGATGATAGGCTGGTACTACTGATCCATCGGGTTGAAATAAAGGTGGAATGGTTTCAAAAGAAATATCTATATATTTTTCGGTTTTAAAAAGATAAGTTAAAATATCTTTCAATTTTTTTGGGAAATTTTCAGGGATTTGAGATATATGGTTCATAAAAACATTTTTTAAAATTCCCTGATCCATAAGTTGCGGTACTAAATCAAAATTTTCTTTATTTACAACAGACATATTTACATAAGCTAAATATATAACAAAGAAAAATTCAGGGTCGTGATATGCCATATACCCTGTTTTTATCCCGACATTTTTAGTTCTAAAATGTTTATACAAAAGTTCTTGATTTTTAAACACTTTGTTATATTGGTTTTGTAGAAAAAAGGTTTTGACGAAAAAGTAGTTATCAACTCCAATTATGTTTTTAACAACAAGCCTTTCATATTGTTCAGTCAGAAGAGCTGATTTCTTAATTAAACTAATTACTTCAGGTTGACTGTTTGAACAGCTGGTTTGATTGGTTGACACTGTACTGGTTTTCAAATCTTCTATCAGTTTTTCTTGATTTTCTTGGATTTTGAGGTTTTGGAATTTTTGGGTTTCTAAAGCAATCAGTTGGTTTTGAAGGTTTTGTAAATGTTGGGCTAAAGCTGACACTGTTTTTCCATAAGCGTATTCTAAATTTTGGTTCGGAAAACTTTGTGGTTTTAAAGACCAAAAATTATCTACAATAACCTTATGTTCTTCAAAAAGGTTTTGAGAAAATAAAGAATTAAACCTTAGAACATGAAGTCTGATTAATTTTGCTTAATTTATTCTGAATCTTTATTTGCTCTGCTTACTTAACATGAATTAGGAATTAATGTCTTTTATTCCTTATCCTCCTGGTATATATAATATAGATTATGATCGTGTAAAAGAACTTAATAATATGTTGTATTCTCAACGTAAAGAATTTAGAGAAACTTGTGATAAATTACATAATTTAAGAACTACTGTAAAAGATTTAACCACATATATTAAAAACTTAACCTCTCTTAAATATTTGAATGAATACGAAGTAGCTATACAAGAAGCTTTTGATGAACTTTTTGCTACCGAAACCATAATTAGAAGAGAAATTATAAAATATTATATTGATAATTTATATGCTAGCTCATCTAATTAAAACATATTAGAGATAATGAACCCTCATCTACAAACCCAAGAGGTAAAACAGTTAAAATTTTTAGTAGAGACACAATTAAAAATAACAAACGAAGTATTACAAGAACAAATTCAGAAAGAAAACCAAAATAATATAGATATTTTAAAAGAAATCCAGAAAAGACAAATAAAATCTGTAGAAAAACTAAACACGGTCTTAGGAATTAGAAAAGAAGCTGGAAGACTTTAAGAACCATAATTTGCTAAGAAATAACCTAGATTATATTAAAGAACAATTAGCTAGAGAAGAAAAATTTGTTAAAAAAGAAATAGAACAAATAAAATTAGAACAACAAAATTTAAAAGAAACTTTAGAAAAAATTAACCAAAAAGTAGATAAACTTTTAGAACAAAGAAATATAGTAATATCAGAGGAACAAAAATTAAATAACCTTTTAAAACAATTTGAAAACTTTAATTTAGGAGAAAAACCAATAATTAAATTAGAAAGAAAAATAAATCCTTTTGAACCAAAAAATCTAGCAATAAAACCATGGAAATAGTAGAAGCAATAAACCCTCGAGACAATGTAAAAGAATTTATTGAAGAAAAATTAAAAAAGGCAGTAAAGGAAGTAACACCTTACAAAAAACATTTAGTTAAAAATTATAAAATAACTAGATTTTTAAATCAACATACTATAAGTTCAATAGGAAATATTGTATATTTAGATTTAGTATCTCCAGAAACAAAACATAAATTATTAAAAAATAAAACCGATAAATATATGCACTTAGGAATAATTTTGATAGGAATAATAGGACTTCATCGTAAAGAAATTGGAGCACTTATAAATATTAACCTTTTAGATACTAGAAACAACACAGTAGGACGAGCTCTTTTAGCTAGTGCAGAAGTTAATATGAACCAAAATTACGCAGTTATTGGTTGTATACCTCAATTTTGTATAGATCTTAAGGAATTCACAGAAAAAATAAAAATAACTGTAAATACTAAAGGATATGATATGGAATTAGGAAGTAAAAACCTTAGCATAGCTATAGGATTTATAGGAAAAACTACTAATGCTTTAAGCTTAAAATGTATGAAGGAATTCGATGATATAGTAAAAACTTTTGGAAGTAAGACAGTAAATATGATAGAAGCAAAACCTGTAAATATAGACTATTTACTAGGACGAGAGTGGGAATTACCTCAAATAAATAAACCAATAATAAGATATCCAACATCCAGTAGCTTATATGAAAACCAAGATGGAAGTGCAAGTATAACCTTTGGAAATTATAAAACTGTAAATGTAGAGGTAGAGTCAGATAGTGAGATAGAAAATGTAAATGTTATACAAGAAGATATTTTACTAAACATTGAGACAGTAGAAAACCTATACAAAAACTCAGAGTTAGTAAATATAATGTTAGAAGAATTTAGTAATCCAATATTACTAGACGAACAAATGGATCAAGAAAACTTTGCTAATATAATGTGTAACAACTATACAGATGACCAAATAATAGAACAACTCTATAAAACCAATTTAATCAAAAAACTTATAGATATAGAAATGATAAATCAATTTACTATTCAACCAAAAGTTAATGAAAACATAGAAATAATCTCAAACGAATCAATAAATACAATAAATGAAGAAAAAGAAACTGTAAATGTAAAAAGTGAAATAGTAAAATATAATAAGCCATATAGCAAGCCAAAAGGACCTCAATGGAAAACTAAAACAGAACCTTCTAGTTCTTTGCAACCAATATACGAATATGGAACAATATTAGATATAGATAGTGCACAAGATCTTAGAAAAACCATAGAAAATTGGGAGCAATCTTTAAATTCAGCAGGTGTGGTAGTATCCTTTGAAAATCAACAAGAAATTTATGAATTTTGTAAAAGCACCCTTAGAGGAACTGTACTACAATTTTTTAGAAACATGGAACAAGAAAACAGCAGTTATTTTCAAGAAGTCAGAAATAATTTTAGCATATCTGTATTTATAAATCTAATAAAACTTTATTTTTTAGGAACAACGCAAGAAGATGTAAAGGAACCTGCAATATACCTTCATAAGTTAGAACAATTGAAATTATGTAACCTTTCATATATAAGAGAATATGAACAAAAATTTAGGAAATATGCAATCCTTGCTAGAGTAGACAGAACCCCTGAATATTTAAATAAATATATATTAAAAATACAAGGACCCGTAGGACTTAGATTATGGAATGAATTTACAACCTCCGAGTATAAAAACTCTCCTTATATAGGTGCTAGAATAGAATTTGTAAAAAATTGGTTAGAAAGAGAATGTGTAAGCATAGGAGAAAGAAGTCAGATAAAGAAACAAGACATAAATCAACAACTTTGTAGAAAATTACATATAGGAGAAAATCTAGATATAGGATGCAGAGAATATAAGTTTAGAAAACCTAAGAGATATAATAAATTTTTAAGAAGAAAGTCAAGAACCTTTTATAAAAAACGACCATATCATACAAGGTATAAAAAACCTGGAAAGTTTTGGATAAAAAGAAAAAGAACCTCAGAAAGAAAAAGACAGTGTAAATGTTATTTGTGTGGTCAGGAAGGCCATATAAGACCTGAATGTCCTGAACTTAAAAAACCATTAAATAAACGAAATAGAAAAACCCAAGTAAAAATAAACCTAATAAATGAGTATCAGCTAGATAGTGAAGAAGAAGAACTTGTCAGTGAATTAGACTTTGAAAGTGAAAATTCAAGTGTATATAGTATAGAAGATAGTGAAAATGAAAAAGAAGAAATTTGTATGATTATTGAAAAAGAGGAAAATCAAGCTAAGAAAACTCCTTTAAATTTAGAAAACCTTGTACAACCTTTAGAAAGTAAAGTAAAACCTTATAATATATGGAAAGATTTACAAATAATAATCAAAGGAAAAATTCCAAAAGAAGAAGAAGATAGTAGTTCAAAACCTAAGGACACAGAAGAACCAAAAAGTCCTGTAAAAGAACCAAGGAATCCTGAAAAAATAACCATACAAACAATAGAACAAGTAAATATGGCAAATAAAGTTAAATCTATTATTTTTCCAACAACAATTAAATTAAAAACCATAGAATTAAAGGTAGACGCAATGTTAGATACTGGAGCCAGTAAAAACCTTTTATTTGAAACCTTAGTACCTCAAGAAGATCAGCAAACATTAGTTCAACCAGTAGAGTTAATCCAATACAATCAACAAAAACTAATACTAACCAAGTATATTTCAAACGTACCAATCATAATTAATAACATAACCTTAGTATTACCCCAAACTTATCTTGTACCTACTATAAGTTTATATCCTTTTATTTTAGGTTTAAATTTTGTACATTCTTTACAAGGAGGGATAACAATACAAAATAACCAAGTTAGTTTTCATCCTAAAACCACAACAATTGTTTATACAAACATGGAAAATGTATTAAATAAAAATCATAATGTAACATCTCATCAAATTAGCAAAGTGGAGGCACAAAAGGATAGCATAATTAATGACTACTCAGAACAATTAAGAAATGCAAATAGATTAAAAAACCTTATATTAGAAGCAGAAAAAATAGGAATTATAGGAGAAGACCCACAAAAACATTGGAATAAAAATAAGACAACCTGTAAAATACCAATTAAAAACCCAGACTTAACAATAAAAACTGCAGATATAGCATGCAATCTTATAGATACAAAGGAATTCAAAATTCAAATAGAAGAACTGTTACAGAATAACCTCATAAAACCAAGTTTCAGTCCCCATAGATCCTCAGCCTTTTTAGTTAGGAACCATAATGAAGAAAAACGAGGAAAAGCTAGGATGGTTATTAATTATAAAAGATTAAATGATAATACATATGATGATGCCTATAAAATTCCGAACAAAGATTCTTTAATTAATTCTATTCAAGGATGTAAATATTTTTCTCAGTTAGACTGTAAAAGTGGAGTTTGGCAAATCAGATTAGAAGAGGATAGTAAACCATGGACAGCGTTTTCATGTCCTTGTGGATTATATGAATGGAATGTAATGCCATTTGGACTAAAAAATGCTCCTCAGATATTCCAACGAATGATGGATAATATTTTTGGAAAATATTCTTTTGTTCTTGTATATATTGATGATATTCTTGTCTTTTCATATACTCTTCAAGAACACATAAAGCATTTAGAATTGATTTTTGAAAAATTAATTAGTCATGGATTAATAGTAAGTAAAAAGAAATTGAAATTATTTAAGACTCAAATAGAATTTTTAGGATTAGAACTAGAGGATGGACAAATAAAATTACAAGAACATATAGTACAAAAAATAAATAATTTTCCAGACAAACTCGAAGACTTAAAAACCCTTCAAAGTTTTTTAGGATTATTAAACTATGCTAGGCCATATATTAAAAACCTTAGTAGATTAGCTGGACCCCTTTATAGTAAACAAAACATACAGGGCAGAGATATTTTAACCAAGAAGATATTAAACTTATACAGAAAATAAAAGAACTTGTGAAACATCTCCCAACCTTACATTTACCCTTAGAAAATGAATATAAAATAGTCCAAACTGATGCTAGTCAAACAGGATGGGGAGGTATACTTTTAGCTGTAACTAATATAGGAGAAGAAAAACTTTGTAGATATTGTAGTGGAACTTTTAATGATTATCAAAAGAACCTTAGCTCTACAGACTTAGAAATTGAAGCAATAATATTAGTCTTAGAAAAATTTCAATTATTTTTGAACCAAGAACAATTTACTTTAAGAACCGATTGTGAGAATATTAAAAAATTCTTTGAAAACAAAAATTCTTCAAAACTGTCCACCAAAAGATGGATAAAGTTTCAAAACTCTTTAATTGGTTTCAAACCTAAATTTGAACATATTAAAGGAAAAGATAATATATTAGCAGACTGGTTAAGTAGACAAATAATTAATAATGTCGATAATACTAATGACTGATTTCATGATTACAGGAACATGGCTCAAAGAAAACCTACGAAAGCTAGAACCTTTCAATATGGAACCATATGTCTAAACGAAGTATTGAATCCAAACCTAAGGTTTAATTCTTTATTTTCTCAAAACCTTTTTGAAGAACATAAGGTTATTGTAGATAATTTTTGGTCTTTAAAACCACAAAGTTTTCCGAACCAAAATTTAGAATACGCTTATGGAAAAACAGTGTCAGCTTTAGCCCAACATTTACAAAACCTTCAAAACCAACTGATTGCTTTAGAAACTCAAAAATTCCAAAACCTCAAAATCCAAGAAAATCAAGAAAAACTGATAGAAGATTTGAAAACCAGTACAGTGTCAACCAATCAAACCAGCTGTTCAAACAGTCAACCTGAAGTAATTAGTTTAATTAAGAAATCAGCTCTTCTGACTGAACAATATGAAAGGCTTGTTGTTAAAAACATAATTGGAGTTGATAACTACTCTTTCGTCAAAACCTTTTTTCTACAAAACCAATATAACAAAGTGTTTAAAAATCAAGAACTTTTGTATAAACATTTTAGAACTAAAAATGTCGGGATAAAAACAGGGTATATGGCATATCACGACCCTGAATTTTTCTTTGTTATATATTTAGCTTATGTAAATATGTCTGTTGTAAATAAAGAAAATTTTGATTTAGTACCGCAACTTATGGATCAGGGAATTTTAAAAAATGTTTTTATGAACCATATATCTCAAATCCCTGAAAATTTCCCAGAAAAATTGAAAGATATTTTAACTTATCTTTTTAAAACCGAAAAATATATAGATATTTCTTTTGAAACCATTCCACCTTTATTTCAACCCGATGGATCAGTAGTACCAGCCTATCATCATGCATATATAAAACATAATAAAGAACCACTCATCCCTCAACAAGAACCAGAATGGGAAATGACCCGTTCAGATGAATTTCCAGAATTTTTTACTCGCTATAGAGCTTTTCAAATCTATGATCTTAGACCAACCCGGAATAAATTATTTCATCTCATTGGCGAAACAAAAACCATGTCTATATGGAGAGTAAAACCTTTAGAACACATCATTGTTCCAAACCCTTTTATTACTTCTGAAGAACAGGATTTTATAACCGAACTCAGTGTAGATATACCAGAACCATCTTCCTACCTCAGTGATGACGCATTATTTTGGGACAACTCGGACGATGAAAGTTATCATAATCTACAAAATGCAATGGAAGGATGATGTTAGCAATGACGACAATAAAGCAGTAAATGCGTCTTCAACTACAAAAATTAAATATGGCAGTACAAGTTCAGAAGCAGTAAAGACATCCACAAGCCACGTGTTATGCATGAAATAAAAAGAGAAGAAAAGGACAAGAGAAAGAGACAAGAAGGAAGAGAAGAACGGATGAATAAAAGTCACATGTCTCAAAAGTCAAAAGTCTTTGTATTTATTTTATACCAAACCTCTGAACACCGTAAATATCTTTCCTACCATCCAACCACTTGAAATTAATTCTCACCTGTATTCTCACCTGTCACTTGTAAATGCTTTGCCTATAAATTAGTGGTAGTAAAATAAAAGAAGTGTGCCCGAGAAAGTGTGTGCAATAGTGTGCAAAGTTGTCTGTAAAAAAGCTCCATCATCTTCAGCCTTGTAAATTCATCAGCAATCAATAAGAAAGTAAGAATTTTCTGTTAAATTTTTTGCCTTCATTTAAATTCAGCAGGTGTGGTAGTATCCTTTGAAAATCAACAAGAAATTTATGAATTTTGTAAAAGCACCCTTAGAGGAACTGTACTACAATTTTTTAGAAACATGGAACAAGAAAACAGCAGTTATTTTCAAGAAGTCAGAAATAATTTTAGCATATCTGTATTTATAAATCTAATAAAACTTTATTTTTTAGGAACAACGCAAGAAGATGTAAAGGAACCTGCAATATACCTTCATAAGTTAGAACAATTGAAATTATGTAACCTTTCATATATAAGAGAATATGAACAAAAATTTAGGAAATATGCAATCCTTGCTAGAGTAGACAGAACCCCTGAATATTTAAATAAATATATATTAAAAATACAAGGACCCGTAGGACTTAGATTATGGAATGAATTTACAACCTCCGAGTATAAAAACTCTCCTTATATAGGTGCTAGAATAGAATTTGTAAAAAATTGGTTAGAAAGAGAATGTGTAAGCATAGGAGAAAGAAGTCAGATAAAGAAACAAGACATAAATCAACAACTTTGTAGAAAATTACATATAGGAGAAAATCTAGATATAGGATGCAGAGAATATAAGTTTAGAAAACCTAAGAGATATAATAAATTTTTAAGAAGAAAGTCAAGAACCTTTTATAAAAAACGACCATATCATACAAGGTATAAAAAACCTGGAAAGTTTTGGATAAAAAGAAAAAGAACCTCAGAAAGAAAAAGACAGTGTAAATGTTATTTGTGTGGTCAGGAAGGCCATATAAGACCTGAATGTCCTGAACTTAAAAAACCATTAAATAAACGAAATAGAAAAACCCAAGTAAAAATAAACCTAATAAATGAGTATCAGCTAGATAGTGAAGAAGAAGAACTTGTCAGTGAATTAGACTTTGAAAGTGAAAATTCAAGTGTATATAGTATAGAAGATAGTGAAAATGAAAAAGAAGAAATTTGTATGATTATTGAAAAAGAGGAAAATCAAGCTAAGAAAACTCCTTTAAATTTAGAAAACCTTGTACAACCTTTAGAAAGTAAAGTAAAACCTTATAATATATGGAAAGATTTACAAATAATAATCAAAGGAAAAATTCCAAAAGAAGAAGAAGATAGTAGTTCAAAACCTAAGGACACAGAAGAACCAAAAAGTCCTGTAAAAGAACCAAGGAATCCTGAAAAAATAACCATACAAACAATAGAACAAGTAAATATGGCAAATAAAGTTAAATCTATTATTTTTCCAACAACAATTAAATTAAAAACCATAGAATTAAAGGTAGACGCAATGTTAGATACTGGAGCCAGTAAAAACCTTTTATTTGAAACCTTAGTACCTCAAGAAGATCAGCAAACATTAGTTCAACCAGTAGAGTTAATCCAATACAATCAACAAAAACTAATACTAACCAAGTATATTTCAAACGTACCAATCATAATTAATAACATAACCTTAGTATTACCCCAAACTTATCTTGTACCTACTATAAGTTTATATCCTTTTATTTTAGGTCTAAATTTTGTACATTCTTTACAAGGAGGGATAACAATACAAAATAACCAAGTTAGTTTTCATCCTAAAACCACAACAATTGTTTATACAAACATGGAAAATGTATTAAATAAAAATCATAATGTAACATCTCATCAAATTAGCAAAGTGGAGGCACAAAAGGATAGCATAATTAACGACTACTCAGAACAATTAAGAAATGCAAATAGATTAAAAACCCTTATATTAGAAGCAGAAAAAATAGGAATTATAGGAGAAGACCCACAAAAACATTGGAATAAAAATAAGACAACCTGTAAAATACCAATTAAAAACCCAGATTTAACAATAAAAACTGCAGATATAGCATGCAATCTTATAGATACAAAGGAATTCAAAATTCAAATAGAAGAACTGTTACAGAATAACCTCAAAATCCAAGAAAATCAAAAAAAACTGATAGAAGATTTGAAAACCAGTACAGTGTCAACCAATCAAACCAGCTGTTCAAACAGTCAACCTGAAGTAATTAGTTTAATTAAGAAATCAGCTCTTCTGACTGAACAATATGAAAGGCTTGTTGTTAAAAACATAATTGGAGTTGATAACTACTCTTTCGTCAAAACCTTTTTTCTACAAAACCAATATAACAAAGTGTTTAAAAATCAAGAACTTTTGTATAAACATTTTAGAACTAAAAATGTCGGGATAAAAACAGGGTATATGGCATATCACGACCCTGAATTTTTCTTTGTTATATATTTAGCTTATGTAAATATGTCTGTTGTAAATAAAGAAAATTTTGATTTAGTACCGCAACTTATGGATCAGGGAATTTTAAAAAATGTTTTTATGAACCATATATCTCAAATCCCTGAAAATTTCCCAGAAAAATTGAAAGATATTTTAACTTATCTTTTTAAAACCGAAAAATATATAGATATTTCTTTTGAAACCATTCCACCTTTATTTCAACCCGATGGATCAGTAGTACCAGCCTATCATCATGCATATATAAAACATAATAAAGAACCACTCATCCCTCAACAAGAACCAGAATGGGAAATGACCCGTTCAAATGAATTTCCAGAATTTTTTACTCGCTTTAGAGCTTTTCAAATCTATGATCTTAGACCAACCCGGAATAAATTATTTCATCTCATTGGCGAAACAAAAACCATGTCTATATGGAGAGTAAAACCTTTAGAACACATCATTGTTCCAAACCCTTTTATTACTTCTGAAGAACAGGATTTTATAACCGAACTCAGTGTAGATATACCAGAACCATCTTCCTACCTCAGTGATGACGCATTATTTTGGGACAACCTGGACGATGAAAGTTATCATAATCTACAAAATGCAATGGAAGGATGATGTCAGCAATGACGACAATGAAGCAGTAAATGCGTCTTCAACTACAAAAATTAAATATGGCAGTACAAGTTCAGAAGCAGTAAAGACATCCACAAGCCACGTGTTATGCATGAAATAAAAAGAGAAGAAAAGGACAAGAGAAAGAGACAAGAAGGAAGAGAAGAACGGATGAATAAAAGTCACATGTCTCAAAAGTCAAAAGTCTTTGTATTTATTTTATACCAAACCTCTGAACACCGTAAATATCTTTCCTACCATCCAACCACTTGAAATTAATTCTCACCTGTATTCTCACCTGTCACTTGTAAATGCTTTGCCTATAAATTAGTGGTAGTAAAAGAAAAGAAGTGTGCCCGAGAAAGTGTGTGCAATAGTGTGCAAAGTTGTCTGTAAAAAAGCTCCATCATCTTCAGCCTTGTAAATTCATCAGCAATCAATAAGAAAGTAAGAATTTTCTGTTAAATTTTTTGCCTTCATTTAAATTTCTTTATAATGTATTTTTCTTACCCTTAGGGGGTAAAAAGGGGTAAAAAGGTAAAATAGGGAAATGAAAATTATTTGAATTATTTTTAAGTTTTCTTTACTAGTTAATATCTGTAATATACATGGATCCTTTTTATATAATGTTCTCATCAACATAAAAAAAAAAAAAAAAAAAAAAAATCGGTTTATTTAGAAAATTTTGGGTGTAAAATCATGTTTTAAAACTAGAGTCTTTAGTCTTAACCCTTGACCTCAAACCCGTTTTTGCCGGAAAATTGGCGTTTTAGGGAGACTATGTCTGGTCAGAAGGGGGGTATTACCTTGACACGAAGTGATGTTTTAAAAAATTTTGAATTTTACTACCTGAATTTTTGAGATATCCGATTTCAAAAACTTAAATTTTATATTATTTTAATAAACCCTTTTGATATTTTATTAAGTCTTTGTAAAATTTTATATTATTTTAAATATTATTTTATTAGGTGTTTGAAAATTTTATGATATTTTATTAAGTCTTTGTAAAATTTTATATTATTTTAATACTAGTAATCTTTATTTGCTCTGCTTACTTAACATGAATTAGGAATTAATGTCTTTTATTCCTTATCCTCCTGGTATATATAATATAGATTATGATCGTGTAAAAGAACTTAATAATAGGTTGTATTCTCAACGTAAAGAATTTAGAGAAACTTGTGATAAATTACATAATTTAAGAACTACTGTAAAAGATTTAACCACAGATATTAAAAACTTAACCTCTCTTAAATATTTGAATGAATACGAAGTAGCTATACAAGAAGCTTTTGATGAACTTTTTGCTACAGAAACCATAATTTGCTAAGAAATAACCTAGATTATATTAAAGAACAATTAGCTAGAGAAGAAAAATTTGTTAGAAAAGAAATAGAACAAATAAAATTAGAACAACAAAATTTAAAAGAAACTTTAGAAAAAATTAACCAAAAAGTAGATAAACTTTTAGAACAAAGAAATATAGTAATATCAGAGGAACAAAAATTAAATAACCTTTTAAAACAATTTGAAAACTTTAATTTAGGAGAAAAACCAATAATTAAATTAGAAAGAAAAATAAATCCTTTTGAACCAAAAAATCTAGCAATAAAACCATGGAAATAGTAGAAGCAATAAACCCTCGAGACAATGTAAAAGAATTTATTGAAGAAAAATTAAAAAAGGCAGTAAAGGAAGTAACACCTTACAAAAAACAATTAGTTCAAAATTATAAAATAACTAGATTTTTAAATCAACATACTATAAGTTCAATAGGAAATATTGTATATTTAGATTTAGTATCTCCAGAAACAAAACATAAATTATTAAAAAATAAAACCGATAAATATATGCACTTAGGAATAATTTTGATAGGAATAATAGGACTTCATCGTAAAGAAATTGGAGCACTTATAAATATTAACCTTTTAGATACTAGAAACAACACAGTAGGACGAGCTCTTTTAGCTAGTGCAGAAGTTAATATGAACCAAAATTACGCAGTTATTGGTTGTATACCTCAATTTTGTATAGATCTTAAGGAATTCACAGAAAAAATAAAAATAACTGTAAATACTAAAGGATATGATATGGAATTAGGAAGTAAAAACCTTAGCATAGCTATAGGATTTATAGGAAAAACTACTAATGCTTTAAGCTTAAAATGTATGATGGAATTCGATGATATAGTAAAAACTTTTGGAAGTAAGACAGTAAATATGATAGAAGCAAAACCTGTAAATATAGACTATTTACTAGGACGAGAGTGGGAATTACCTCAAATAAATAAACCAATAATAAGATATCCAACATCCAGTAGCTTATATGAAAACCAAGATGGAAGTGCAAGTATAACCTTTGGAAATTATAAAACTGTAAATGTAGAGGTAGAGTCAGATAGTGAGATAGAAAATGTAAATGTTATACAAGAAGATATTTTACTAAACATTGAGACAGTAGAAAACCTAAGAGATATAATAAATTTTTAAGAAGAAAGTCAAGAACCTTTTATAAAAAACGACCATATCATACAAGGTATAAAAAACCTGGAAAGTTTTGGATAAAAAGAAAAAGAACCTCAGAAAGAAAAAGACAGTGTAAATGTTATTTGTGTGGTCAGGAAGGCCATATAAGACCTGAATGTCCTGAACTTAAAAAACCATTAAATGAACGAAATAGAAAAACCCAAGTAAAAATAAACCTAATAAATGAGTATCAGCTAGATAGTGAAGAAGAAGAACTTGTCAGTGAATTAGACTTTGAAAGTGAAAATTCAAGTGTATATAGTATAGAAGATAGTGAAAATGAAAAAGAAGAAATTTGTATGATTATTGAAAAAGAGGAAAATCAAGCTAAGAAAACCCCTTTAAATTTAGAAAACCTTGTACAACCTTTAGAAAGTAAAGTAAAACCTTATAATATATGGAAAGATTTACAAATAATAATCAAAGGAAAAATTCCAAAAGAAGAAGAAGATAGTAGTTCAAAACCTAAGGACACAGAAGAACCAAAAAGTCCTGTAAAAGAACCAAGGAATCCTGAAAAAATAACCATACAAACAATAGAACAAGTAAATATGGCAAATAAAGTTAAATCTATTATTTTTCCAACAACAATTAAATTAAAAACCATAGAATTAAAGGTAGACGCAATGTTAGATACTGGAGCCAGTAAAAACCTTTTATTTGAAACCTTAATACCTCTAGAAGATCAGCAAACATTAGTTCAACCAGTAGAGTTAATCCAATACAATCAACAAAAACTAATACTAACCAAGTATATTTCAAACGTACCAATCATAATTAATAACATAACCTTAGTATTACCCCAAACTTATCTTGTACCTACTATAAGTTTATATCCTTTTATTTTAGGTCTAAATTTTGTACATTCTTTACAAGGAGGGATAACAATACAAAATAACCAAGTTAGTTTTCATCCTAAAACCACAACAATTGTTTATACAAACATGGAAAATGTATTAAATAAAAATCATAATGTAACATCTCATCAAATTAGCAAAGTGGAGGCACAAAAGGATAGCATAATTAATGACTACTCAGAACAATTAAGAAATGCAAATAGATTAAAAACCCTTATATTAGAAGCAGAAAAAATAGGAATTATAGGAGAAGACCCACAAAAACATTGGAATAAAAATAAGACAACCTGTAAAATACCAATTAAAAACCCAGATTTAACAATAAAAACTGCAGATATAGCATGCAATCTTATAGATACAAAGGAATTCAAAATTCAAATAGAAGAACTGTTACAGAATAACCTCATAAAACCAAGTTTCAGTCCCCATAGATCCTCAGCCTTTTTAGTTAGGAACCATAATGAAGAAAAACGAGGAAAAGCTAGGATGGTTATTAATTATAAAAGATTAAATGATAATACATATGATGATGCCTATAAAATTCCGAACAAAGATTCTTTAATTAATTCTATTCAAGGATGTAAATATTTTTCTCAGTTAGACTGTAAAAGTGGATTTTGGCAAATCAGATTAGAAGAGGATAGTAAACCATGGACAGCGTTTTCATGTCCTTGTGGATTATATGAACGGAATGTAATGCCATTTGGACTAAAAAATGCTCCTCAGATATTCCAACGAATGATGGATAATATTTTTGGAAAATATTCTTTTGTTCTTGTATATATTGATGATATTCTTGTCTTTTCATATACTCTTCAAGAACACATAAAGCATTTAGAATTGATTTTTGAAAAATTAATTAGTCATGGATTAATAGTAAGCAAAAAGAAATTGAAATTATTTAAGACTCAAATAGAATTTTTAGGATTAGAACTAGAGGATGGACAAATAAAATTACAAGAACATATAGTACAAAAAATAAATAATTTTCCAGACAAACTCGAAGATTTAAAAACCCTTCAAAGTTTTTTAGGATTATTAAACTATGCTAGGCCATATATTAAAAACCTTAGTAGATTAGCTGGACCCCTTTATAGTAAAACAAAAAACACAGGGCAGAGATATTTTAACCAAGAAGATATTAAACTTATACAGAAAATAAAAGAACTTGTTAAACATCTCCCAACCTTACATTTACCCTTAGAAAATGAATATAAAATAGTCCAAACTGATGCTAGTCAAACAGGATGGGGAGGTATACTTTTAGCTGTAACTAATATAGGAGAAGAAAAACTTTGTAGATATTGTAGTGGAACTTTTAATGATTATCAAAAGAACCTTAGCTCTACAGACTTAGAAATTGAAGCAATAATATTAGTCTTAGAAAAATTTCAATTATTTTTGAACCAAGAACAATTTACTTTAAGAACCGATTGTGAGAATATTAAAAAATTCTTTGAAAACAAAAATTCTTCAAAACTGTCCACCAAAAGATGGATAAAGTTTCAAAACTCTTTAATTGGTTTCAAACCTAAATTTGAACATATTAAAGGAAAAGATAATATATTAGCAGACTGGTTAAGTAGACAAATAATTAATAATGTCGATAATACTAATGACTGATTTCATGATTACAGGAACATGGCTCAAAGAAAACCTACGAAAGCTAGAACCTTTCAATATGGAACCATATGTCTAAACGAAGTATTGAATCCAAACCTAAGGTTTAAGTCTTTATTTTCTCAAAACCTTTTTGAAGAACATAAGGTTATTGTAGATAATTTTTGGTCTTTAAAACCACAAAGTTTTCCGAACCAAAATTTAGAATACGCTTATGGAAAAACAGTGTCAGCTTTAGCCCAACATTTACAAAACCTTCAAAACCAACTGATTGCTTTAGAAACTCAAAAATTCCAAAACCTCAAAATCCAAGAAAATCAAGAAAAACTGATAGAAGATTTGAAAACCAGTACAGTGTCAACCAATCAAACCAGCTGTTCAAACAGTCAACCTGAAGTAATTAGTTTAATTAAGAAATCAGCTCTTCTGACTGAACAATATGAAAGGCTTGTTGTTAAAAACATAATTGGAGTTGATAACTACTCTTTCGTCAAAACCTTTTTTCTACAAAACCAATATAACAAAGTGTTTAAAAATCAAGAACTTTTGTATAAACATTTTAGAACTAAAAATGTCGGGATAAAAACAGGGTATATGGCATATCACGACCCTGAATTTTTCTTTGTTATATATCTAGCTTATGTAAATATGTCTGTTGTAAATAAAGAAAATTTTGATTTAGTACCGCAACTTATGGATCGGGGAATTTTAAAAAATGTTTTTATGAACCATATATCTCAAATCCCTGAAAATTTCCCAGAAAAATTGAAAGATATTTTAACTTATCTTTTTAAAACCGAAAAATATATAGATATTTCTTTTGAAACCATTCCACCTTTATTTCAACCCGATGGATCAGTAGTACCAGCCTATCATCATGCATATATAAAACATAATAAAGAACCACTCATCCCTCAACAAGAACCAGAATGGGAAATGACCCGTTCAAATGAATTTCCAGAATTTTTTACTCGCTATAGAGCTTTTCAAATCTATGATCTTAGACCAACCCGGAATAAATTATTTCATCTCATTGGCGAAACAAAAACCATGTCTATATGGAGAGTAAAACCTTTAGAACACATCATTGTTCCAAACCCTTTTATTACTTCTGAAGAACAGGATTTTATAACCGAACTCAGTGTAGATATACCAGAACCATCTTCCTACCTCAGTGATGACGCATTATTTTGGGACAACCTGGACGATGAAAGTTATCATAATCTACAAAATGCAATGGAAGGATGATGTCAGCAATGACGACAATGAAGCAGTAAATGCGTCTTCAACTACAAAAATTAAATATGGCAGTACAAGTTCAGAAGCAGTAAAGACATCCACAAGCCACGTGTTATGCATGAAATAAAAAGAGAAGAAAAGGACAAGAGAAAGAGACAAGAAGGAAGAGAAGAACGGATGAATAAAAGTCACATGTCTCAAAAGTCAAAAGTCTTTGTATTTATTTTATACCAAACCTCTGAACACCGTAAATATCTTTCCTACCATCCAACCACTTGAAATTAATTCTCACCTGTATTCTCACCTGTCACTTGTAAATGCTTTGCCTATAAATTAGTGGTAGTAAAAGAAAAGAAGTGTGCCCGAGAAAGTGTGTGCAATAGTGTGCAAAGTTGTCTGTAAAAAAGCTCCATCATCTTCAGCCTTGTAAATTCATCAGCAATCAATAAGAAAGTAAGAATTTTCTGTTAAATTTTTTGCCTTCATTTAAATTTTTGTATTATGTATTTTTCTTACCCTTAGGGGGTAAAAAGGGGTAAAAAGGTAAAATAGGGAAATGAAAATTATTTGAATTTATTTTTAAGTTTTCTTTACTAGTTAATATCTGTAATATACATGGATCCTTTTTATATAATGTTCTCATCAACATAAAAAAAAAAAAAAAAAAAAAAAAAAAAATCGGTTTATTTAGAAAATTTTGGGTGTAAAATCATGTTTTAAAACTAGAGTCTTTAGTCTTAACCCTTGACCTCAAACCCGTTTTTGCCGGAAAATTGGCGTTTTAGGGAGACTATGTCTGGTCAGAAGGGGGGTATTACCTTGACACGAAGTGATGTTTTAAAAAATTTTGAATTTTACTACCTGAATTTTTGAGATATCCGATTTCAAAAACTTAAATTTTATATTATTTTAATAAACCCTTTTGATATTTTATTAAGTCTTTGTAAAATTTTATATTATTTTAAATATTATTTTATTAGGTGTTTGAAAATTTTATGATATTTTATTAAGTCTTTGTAAAATTTTATATTATTTTAATACTAGTAATAAATGTGTTCACACTTTAATTCAATAAAAAACTTTAATTGCTAACGGAGATTTTAAGAACCTTTACTAACAAACTGTTGTTGAAACTGACTATTGGGAAAAGTGACTGGTGATGAGAAAAGTAGGTTTGAGGTCAAGGGTTAAGACTAAAGACTCTAGTTTTAAAACATGATTTTACACCCGGTAAGTAGTAGTAGTAGTAGTAGTAGTAGTAGTAGTAGTAGTAGTAGTAGTAGTAGTAGTAGTAGTAGTAGTAGTAAAACCGGCAAGTAGTAGTAGTAGTAGTAGTAGTAGTAGTAAAACCGGTAAGTAGTAGTAGTAGTAGTAGTAGTAAAACCGGTAAGTAGTAGTAGTAGTAGTAGTAGTAGTAGTAGTAGTAGTAGTAGTAAAACCGGTAAGTAGTAGTAGTAGTAGTAGTAGTAAAACCGGTAAGTAGTAGTAGTAGTAGTAGTAGTAGTAGTAGTAGTAGTAGTAGTAGTAGTAGTAGTAGTAGTAGTAGTAAAACCGGTAAGTAGTAGTAGTAGTAGTAGTAGTAGTAGTAGTAGTAGTACTAATAATAATATTATTATTATTATTATTATTACTAACACTATAAGAAATTTTATTTTTCCCGATTGATACACGCTATCAGAATAAACATTTACCAACAAATAATCCCGACGCATGGTAGTCAAGGAAAGGTGTGTTGGGAGAAGTCTATGGGAATTTTCCATCACCAATAAAAAATTTTAACAAAAAACTATCTAACGGATTTGGATCATCGCTATTACCAACGGATTAAGTTGGTTAGGAAATACAGTAGTAGTAGTAGTAGTAGTAGTAGTAGTAGTAGTAGTAGTAGTAGTAGTAGTAGTAGTAGTAGTAAAACCGGTAAGTAGTAGTAGTAGTAGTAGTAGTAGTAGTAGTAGTAGTAGTACTAATAATAATATTATTATTATTATTATTATTACTAACACTATAAGAAATTTTATTTTTCCCGATTGATACACGCTATCAGAATAAACATTTACCAACAAATAATCCCGACGCATGGTAGTCAAGGAAAGGTGTGTTGGGAGAAGTCTATGGGAATTTTCCATCACCAATAAAAAATTTTAACAAAAAACTATCTAACGGATTTGGATCATCGCTATTACCAACGGATTAAGTTGGTTAGGAAATACAATAATAACTTTCATCGTCAAAGTTTTCCCAAATAATGCATCATTGTTGAGGTAAGAAGATGGTTTTGGTATTTCTTCATTGAGTTCAGTTATAAAATCTTGTTCTTTAAGAGTAATAAAAGGTTTTGGAACAATAATGTGTTCTAAAGGTTTGTTTCTCCATATGGACATGGTTTTTGTTTCTCCAATGAGATGAAATAATTTATTTCAAGTTGGTCTAAGATCATAAATTTAAAGGGCTCTAAAACGAGTAAAAACTTCTGGAAATTCATTTGAACAGGTCATTTCCCATTCTGCTTCTTATTGAGGAATGAGTGGTTTTTTATTATGTTTTATATAAACATGGTGATAGACTGGCACTATTGTTCAATCTGTTTGAAATAAAGGTGGAAAGATTTCAAAAGAAATGTCGATTTTTTTTTCGATTTTGAAAAGATAGGTTAAAATATCTTTTAATTTTTCTAGAAAATTTTTAGGGATTTGAGATACATGGTTAATGAAAACATTTTTTAAAACTCCCTGATCCATAAACTGAGGTACTAAATAAAAAATTTCTTTATTTACAATAGACATATTCACATAAGCTAAATATATAACAAAGAAAAATTCAGGGTCATGAAATGTCATATATCCTGTTTTTATCCCAACATTTTTTGTTCTAAAATGTTTGTACAAGAGTTCCTGATTTTTAAACACTTTGTTATATTGGGTTTGCAGAAAGAAGGTTTCAACTAAGGAGTAGTTATCAACTCCAATTAGGTTTTTAACAACAAGTTTTTTATATTGTTTAGATAGAAGAGCTGATTTCTTAATTAAACTAAGCATTTCAGGTTGACTATTTGAACAACTAGTTTGACTGATTGACACTGCACTAGTTTTCAAATCCTTTATCAGTCTTTCTTGATTTTCTTGGATTTTAAGGTTTTGGAATTTTTGGGTTTCTAAATAAATTAGTTGGTTTTGAAGGTTTTGTAAATCTTGGACTAAAGCTGACACAGTTTTTCCATAAGCATATTCTAAATTTTGGTTTGGAAAACTTTGTGGTTTTAGAAACAAAAAATTATCTACAATAACCTTATGTTCTTAAAAAAGGTTTTGAGAATATAAAGAGTCAAACATCAAATTTGGATTCAACACTTCGTTCAAACATATGGTTCCAAATTAAAAGGTTCTAGCTTTAGTGGGTTTTTTTTTAGCCATGTTCCTATAAAATAAAATCAATCATTAGCATTATCAACATTATTAATGATTATTTGTCTACTTAACCAATTCGCTAATATATTATCTTTTCCTTTAATATGTTCAAATTTAGGGTTGAAACCAATTAAAGACTTTTGAAACTTTATCCATCTTTTGGTGGACAATTTTGAAGAATTTTTATTTTCAAAGAATTTTTTAATATTCTCACAATCGATTCTTAAAGTAAATTGTTCTTGGTTTAAAAATAATTGAAATTTTTCTAAGACTAAGATTATTGCTTCAATTTCTAAGTATGTAGAACTAAGGTTCTTTTGATAATCATTAAAAGTTCCACTACAATATCTACAAAGTTTTTCTTCTCCTATATTAGTAACTGCTAAAAGTATACCTCCCCATCCTATTTGTCTAGCATCAGTTTGAACTATTTTGTATTCACTTTCTAAGGGTAAATGTAAAGTTGGAAGATGTTTTACAAGTTCTTTTATTTTTTGTACAAGTTTAATATCTTCGTGGTTAAAATATTTATGTCCAGTGTTTTTTGTTTTACTATAAAGGGATCCAGTTAATCTACTTAAGTTTTTAATATACGGTCTAGCATAGTTTAATAATCCTAAAAAACTTTGAAGGGTTTTTAAGTCTTCAAGTTTATCTGGAAAATTATTTATTTTTTGTACTATATGATCTTGCAGTTTTATTTGTCCATCTTCCAATTCTAATCCTAAAAATTCTATTTGGGTTTTAAATAATTTCAATTTCTTTTTTACTTACTATTAATCCATGGCTAATTAGTTTTTCAAAAATAAATTCTAAATGTTTTATATGTTCCTGAAGAGTATGCGAAAAAACAAGAATATCATCAATATATACAAGAACAAAGGAATATTTACCAAAAACATTATCCATCATTCGTTGGAATATTTGATGAACATTTTTTAGTCCAAATAACATTACATTCCTTTCATATAATCCACTGGGACATGAAAACGATGTCCATGGTTTACTATCTTCTTCTAGTCTTATTTGCCAAAATCCACTTTTACAATCTAGTTGAGAAAAGTATTTACATTCTTGAATAGAATTAATTAAAGAATCTTTATTTGGAATTTTATAGGCATCATCATATGTATTATCATTTAATCTTTTATAATTAATAACCATCCTAACTTTTCCTCTTTTTTCTTCATTATGGTTTCTTACTAAAAAGGTTGAAGATCTATGAGGACTAAAACTTGGTTTAATGAGGTTATTCTGCAATAGTTCTTCTATTTGAATTTTAAATTCATTTGTATCTATAAGGTTACATGTTATATCTGCCGTTTTTATTGTTAAATCTGGGTTTTTAATTGGTATTTTACAGGTTGTTTTATTTTTATTCCAATATTTTTGTGGGTCTTCTCCTATAATTCCTTTTTTTTTTTTTTGCTTCTAATATAAGGTTTTTTAACCAATCTGCATTCCTTAATTGTTCTAAATAATCATGAATTATACTATCCTTTTGTGCTTCTACTTTGTTAATCTAATGAGAGGTTACATTATTATTTTTATTTGATGCATTTTCTATGTTTGTATAAACAATTGTTGTGGTTTTGGGATGAAAGCTGACTTGGTTATTTTGTGTTGTTATATTTCCTTATAAAGAATGTACAAAATTTAAACCTAAAACGAAATGATATAAACTTATGGTAGGTACAAGATAAATTTGAGGTAACACTAAGGTTATACTGTTAATTATGATTGGTACATTTGAAATATACTCGGTTAGTATTAGTTTTTGTTGATTATATTGGAGTAATTCTACTGGTTGAACTAATGTTTTCTGATCTTCTTAAGGTACTAAGGTTTCAAATAAAAGGTTTTTATTGACTCCAGTATCTAACATTGCATCTACTTTTAATTCTATGGTTTTTAATTTAATTGTTGTTGGAAAAATGATAGATTTAACAAATTATGTGTGGTATTATTATCCACTATAATAACACTATTTTACTAAGTAGCAATTTTCATAGAAAAAATTGTTTATGAAAGTTCACTCTTTTTCTATAGGTAAATTGTTCTGGTGACAAAGTATATTAGTTGAGTATTTGCAATGGTTTAAATCCATTGCAATAATATTTTTACCAACGGGTATTTGTTGTTGCAATTATCGTCGATAAATAATTATATATAAACAACAAACAATTCATTTGTGCATTTGTGTACCCTCATGAGCTGTTTTAGAATCATCATAATACACATTATTCTTACTACTTTTCTTCCATTTGTTCCTCAAGCAGAATTTGAGCTTTACATTTAGCGTTACTTGTAGTATTTTTCTTATTGTTCTTTTCATTCTTCCAACTCTCTACCCTATTCTTCCATATTGGGTTCTCGGAATCATCATTTAGTTCTTCAAAATAAATAAATAAATAAATAAATAAATTCAACAACTATTCTCAAGAAATGCTATCATGGGCAAAATTAATTATAAAGAGAAGAAAAAAATTAATGTCCACTATCGACTTAGCACTAACATTCTAACATGGATTCCAATTCCTTTAAATCTTTGTTATAAATAAGCTAACTATTCAACCAATGGCAATCTTTGTAGCCGCGTATCTAGACCATTAATATTAAAAATATTAGAAAGGAGTTCCTAAATCACTACTAATCTTTGGATAATCTTACAAAGTTTTTCAACTCTATATGTCTATCTAAAAAAGTTGTAGAATGCAAGGGATTGTTGGTCCCATCTCTTTCTGAAGTCTTGAAATTTTTACAAGACTGAATATGAAATGAGGAAATTTATAAATTCAATATAAAAGTTCAAAGAAGAATTAATAATGGTGAAAAGAATTACCCTTTAAGATCTTCTTCAACACCAACTTCATTGAATTTTAGCATCTTTAGCACATAACTACAAGGTAAAGCATGTGATACACGTCAACAAATAAAAATAGAGCTGCTACAAATCTCATAATATAAAATTTAAAAGAAGAGTAGAAAATAAGACTCATGGTTTGACAATCTCAATAATTTCAAACTGAGGGTCAAGACTTTTCCCAATGCCATCCAGTATTGCAAAGATGATAAACTTACTACTATTGGCATAATGTTGTAAATAGGAATATACATATATATATATATACTAAACTTGGAGAAATTACCTGAAAATGCTTTCACATTAAAGGTGAATGTAGTAGGAATTCTATAGGGTTTATCCCCTGGAATGAGAATAATAGGTATCAATAATGAGCAAGTGAAAATATGAACATATTGAACAAAATATGAAGAAAATGGATTGAAGCAGAAAACTTGACAACCGATTCGAAAATAAAACTTAAAAACATTAACCTTTTAACACATAGTCTTTAACATTGGCTCATTTAAATATCCAACACCAATTAGAATATTTAGCTTTCTCATTGAATCTAGTAAGTTAACACTAATTAGATTATGTAGTGACAAAAACCTCTAGTAAGCTAGATTTCCTAATTCTTATGAAAAGGTCATCTTTTGTCAAATTATTAATACTGAAATGGATCTAGAGTCAAAACATCTTCACAACTGTAATCTTATAACAAAATTGAATCATACACCAACCGAATTACCAATTGCAATTGAATGTTGTTTCTTCTTCTCTATTTTTTTTTTCCTTCTATGGCTTTTTAAATCTAAGCTCTTCGATTGCCATCTTTCTTTCTTTTCCTTGTGCTGCAAGTCGCTTTTCAAAAAAACAAAATTTAGATATCCACAATCATAAAGTTTCTTCTATTTTCATCTCCTTTTTTTTCTTTGTGCTATAAGCTCAAGATGCTCTTCAAAATTGAAAAAGTTAGATATCTACGAAATTTTCAAACGCAAAATTATCAATCATAGCTTTGGTTGTTTTTCTTTATTTGGCTATTACCCAAGTTTTCCTTTTATACTTTAAAATTCACTATGCAACCAAAAATTAGCTCAACACAAACAACCTTTAAGTAAACCCTATGCACTTCTATTAAAAGTGATAAACCCTTAATGTAGCCTTTATTAAGACAAAACACACCAACAACAATATTACTGATGATTATTAGTAGTCAATAACATGCCAACCTTGAGCCATATAATTCTCATATAAAAAACTAACTATTGTTGTTTTGATCCAAAACAAACAATTCACCCAATATAAAATCAACTATTAAGGAAGTACATTAAAGTTTGCTTAACAGTTGTTATATCTCTAATAGGTACAAGAACACCTATTTGGATCATTGCTTGAACCAAGAATGCTTCCAAAAAACCCTAATTGGTGTTTGAACTGATATATTGTATGAGATAGACAATTTTCACTTGTAATGGACAATCACCATAATATAAGTTTAAATCAAATGGACATTACTTCTCAAGCTACCATTTCTCCATAGGAACTGCAATCATAATTATCAAGCACCAACCCAACAAATTGAAGGAATTCTTTAGGGAAAGAAAGAAAAAAAAAAACCATGATAGTTTACATTGGCCAAAGCATTTATATTTTTGGGACTAAATGCTTTGGTACAAGAACACCCATTTGGATCATTACTTGAACCAAGAATGCTTCCGAAACACCCTGATTGATGTTTGAACTAGTATACTACAGGAGATAGATAGTTTTCATTTGTAATGGGCAATCACCATATTGTGAGTTTAAATCAAATGAACATTACTTCTCATGCTACCATTTCTCCATAGGAACTATAATCATAATCACCAAGCATCAACCCAAAAAATTGAAGGAATTCTTTAGGGGAAAAAAAAAAGATAGTTTACATTGGCCAAAGTATTTAGTTTTTCTAAACTAGGTGAAATATCATTTCTTAAAGTCCAAAGTAACCTGTATGTTACCTAAAATTAAATACAATTTAGTACTATATGGTTTACATAAGCTAATGAGAACAGTTCAAAACCAAAAATGGAGCAAAAACATGTATGGTAATGTTAGGATAATTAATAACCATTTCTATATCTTTCAGATGTGTTGTACATGGTCATAACCATCTACACACACAATATTGATTAAATCCATAGAAACAACAAAACATAACCTATAAATTTAGTTAATTATCAACCTTAGCACTTATTTGTGTCAAATTTGACCACATCAATTTCCTGAACATATCACAGATCACCTATCCCCTGATCTTCATCTTCTGTATCTCACTTCAATTTAAGCATGTGAAAATAAAGTGGAGTGCATCTTTTTTCATCTTTAAGCATTGTATATTTTGTAAGATAATGTTATATTATCAAAATCATATAAGATTTTGTAGCCTACAAACTTAATCAAAAGCATATAAGATTTTTCAAATGACTGCACACAAAGGAAAAGATAATGTGAAATTTCAGAAAATAAATTTCTTGTCTGACCTTATTAGAAATCATAGCATCATCCGGTGCTAAATTTAGCATGGATGAGATGATATCAAGATTTCCCTTAATATATGCACAGATAGAATAAATCAAAAGTTTTCAATGAATTCTTTAAATATGGCAAAAAAACAACGTACACCTAACTCATTTTTAGAAAGCAGGGCATTAGAATTTAACTATATAGGAGTAGAAACAGTTTCCTTGACATTTGCTGTTAATGAAAAGAAAAATACAAAAAAACTCAAAACATTGTTTGTATAGTATCGAAGCAGCACCAACAACCATTTTGAAAAATGGCTTGAGTTTGCTTTAATTTCCAATCAGTGATTACAAATGCAAGAAACTCATCATCATGTTATTCTAAATTGTAGTTTTATATCCATCTATAAGCCCTAATATATATATGGCAAGTAGAGAATGCCAAATCCAAGTTGTTGTATTTATCAGCATTGTGTTTGATTTTAACAGAGCCAGTTTCCACAAGGATTACTTCATAAAATCCTCTTGTTTTTAAAAGATCACCAAAAGGATAATGAAAATTTTCATGAAAAGCTTTTGCTGCAATCTCTCTGGGGTTTTCAGAGAAAAACTCTCTTTCAATAACCAAAAGAGGTTGATTAAAATATTTTTGCCAATATTTTGATTTTGCTAAAAGAGGTGTGGGGTTGGCAGCCACCACAATTTGCTTGTTTGTAAAAGACGAGCTTGATGCTAATTCCTTTTGGGAGGTATTAGCTTTAGTAACCTGCTTAAAGGTCTGAGACCTTGAAATAGTTGGATGTGGAGTAGTCTTAACTGGTTTAGAAGGATTCGAAGGATCATAATACAAGGACAACATTTTGTTAGGCATATGAATAGAAGAATGAAGCCTTGCTTCTTCTTCTAACTCAACTTGTTGACTCCAAAGCATTTTATGGCGAGAAGGTTCTTTACTGTTTTTAGAGGACTGGGTGTCTATGGTATCAGAGCCACGGGGAGGGAAGTCGGGTTTGTTTTAAATTTTTTATCTATCCTAGGAAAAGTAGCAGTGTGCCTGAGTGCGATCCCTGCCGGGTTGAGCCCGTTGTTAGCCGGAGTTAGGCGTTTGTTAGGGCTGTAAAAGGGTTAGGGTGATTACTCTCTAGGTTTGTTAATTTGCTATTAGGCTCTAGATTAAAACCTTAAAATGAGTTCGATTTTCAGAACCATGTCTAGGAAATCCACAGATTCTCAAGACGTTGTAGTAAACAATGAAGAGATCAATTATCTTAAGATCCAAAATGACTTAGATGATTGGAAGTTACCCAAGGTGTCTAATAAGGAAATTTATAAGAAATGAACCTTTAAGTTCTTTACAGACTACACCATTAAGACCCTTGAACAGTCCGTAAGCTTAGAACAAGACGATAAAGTGATAAGACTCTTAGATGATAAATCCATGGAGAGACATAAGCGTGACTACAACTTCATACACTTTGGTATGATTCAAGTTACAGCTAAGCCTTTGACAAGACTAGGTCTAAACACCTCTATTGTCATGTATTTAAGGGATAATAGATATCTTGATTATCGAGATTCTATTATTGGAGCTGTCCAAGCAGGATTGAATGATGGTCCTGTTTATTTCCAATGTTTCTCTAACTTCACAGTTAAATTAAGAGATGATGACATCTTAGATTCGGTTGTCTTCCATGTTAAAACCCATGGATTTAAGTCTAAGAAAGGAAACAGTCCTGTTTCCATCATCACCAGATTTTCCTATAAGAGTATGACTACAAACATTGGATCTGGAACACTGTGCACCAGTCCCAAGGGTGAGACTACTCTCTTCCACTCTGATATGCTAAATAAGTCAAATTTCATAATCCCCAAGAAAATTAAGTGGAATGAGGTTGAATTTCCAGAAACCTGGCATTTTGTTAAAGCTGTCCCAGCCATAGAGCAAATATTTGAAAGGATTGAACAAATTGATCAATATCCTAATGGAGGAGGAGATCTGATTTTCTCCAACTCTTTCCGTCATTCTAGCAACCCTAGAATTTAAGATTATGAACCCTCTAGAGCTTCAAGCTCATCCATCCCAGTAAGAACCACTAAGATAGAAGAACGTTTTAGTTCAGCAAATCCTAAGAATATTAAGCTAACAGATGTTAGAAGTCACACCAACTTGGCCAGACCCTTTTACACAAAGGAAAAGGAGTCTACTCAAAAGTCGCATCAGGATGAATCTCCTGATATGTCTCCTACTTATTCTCAGATAATTAACACTGTAAGCATAGATGATGAGGAATTTGAGATCAACAAGGATCTCTAAAGGAAAGACTTTTATTCTGAAGTCAATAAGGAAATGAGAGATTGGTTCTTTAGCAAGGTCCCTAAGGACATTAGGACCCTCTACCAAGAAGAATTCTATACATACTTAAGACAAGAAAAGAAGAACATTAAGTATTGGATTTTGTTTGAACTCTTCAAACAAGAGAAATACCTAGATTACCCTGATAAGCATGTCAATAACACATCCACTAAAACTAAGATATGGAAAACTAGTGACGAGACTGTCATAGAATCTATCCACCCTCCAGAAGCTAAGATAGAAAAGAACATTAATGGCGCCATTGTAAGATCTTCACCTTTTAAGACTAAGCCAGAGGATAAAGGAACTACTAGTGCTGTAGATGTCAGAAGAATCATGGAATAGAACAACTACACTAACATGTTTCTTAAAACTATAGGTGATCAACTCAATAGGGTTGAGGAGATCATTGAAACCCAAGATCACATTAAGACTTCGTTTGTTAAGAAAGACAATAAGCCTTTATTTAAGCCTTTTGAATCCTCTAAGAAATTCCAGGAAAATCCCCATATTGATCAATCTCTTATTGATAGGATAAGCCAAAAGTTCAAGGATAGTCTTATTGTCCCAGAGACACTTCAGCCTTCTCATAGGAGAATCAATATGGTAAAATGAGATATTAGTTCTGAAGAAGAGGCTAATGAACTAATTAAGATTTTTAAGGAACCTCCTAACCAGACTGTTATGAGGATCATCCACAACCAAGAAGCCCCTAAGACCAGGAATTATTACCCTAGACCAACTTTTCCTGATATGCAGTATGAGGAAAGAAACCAATATACTCAAGCTTCCTACACTAGTGGTACTATCTATGAATGGAACATAGATGGTATGACTGAGTATAACATACTCACTAAGCTTCAAGAAATGACCATGGTAAGTATAGCTTATAAGTTAAACAATAGATTGTCAGACCATGTTGTAGCTCAAACAATTGTTGCTAAGTTTACAGGTCAGTTTAAAGGATAGTGGGATAACTATCTCACTTTTGAGGATAGAAATGGTATCCTAAAAGCCTATAAGATTAATGAGGAAAATGAAGTGGTTAAGGACGAATAAAGACAAGATATAGAGGATGCAGTGGCTACTCTAATCTATTCAATTTCCAAACACTTCATTGGAGATCTTGCAAAGATTAAGGATAAAACTGCAGATCTCTTAACCAACCTCAAGTGTCCCAAGCTTCATGACTTCAAATGGTATAAAGAAGTTTTCTTAACCAAAGTCATGTTAAGATCATATTGTAATCAGTCTTTTTGGAAAGAAAAATTCATCTCTGGACTACCTAAACTTTTCTTTGAGAGAATTAGGATTAAGATAAGGGAACAGTTTAATGGACAAATCCCTTATGATAAGCTTACTTATGGAGAAATCATAAGCATTATCATTGAAGAAGGAATTAAATTGTGCAATGACTTTAAGCTTAAGCAACAAATGAAAAATGAACAGAAGATCTACAAGAATGAATTTGGCTCATTCTATAGCCAATTTGGATTCAACCAAAAAGAAACCAAACCTCCCTCTAAGCAATGTAAGAAACAAGTAAGCAGAAAGCCTAGTAAGGAAAAGTTTTATCATAGCAAAAGAGGTACTCATGACAACTATAAAATGAATGAAACTAAGCGTTCAAGGCACATCCAAAGAAGGATGAACAAGGAAGCCCAAAAAAAAATAGAACCCCTTCCATAATCTAAGCTAGTTTGCTTTAAGTGTGGTAAGGTAGGCCACTATAAAAAAGATTGTAGGGTTAAAAAAAAAATTAATAACCTGATTACTACTTAAAAAGTGTTCTTTTTATAGCTTCTTATAAACTATTTTAAACACTTTTGAGTAGTATTTATTACCTTTTAACTCAATTGGCACATTAAGGACCCTTGCAAGTGTTACTAATAAGTTTTTGGCAAGTTTTGATGTTTTTTATAGCTTTTTTATCATTAAAACAAGCAAAGAATGAGGGAGAACTTGGTATAGTCCATGGCAAAGCAAGATTGAAGCTAAATTACATGAAGAATCCAAATTTTGGAGAGCTTCGAAGCCTTTGCCAAATCAATCAAGTATGCAAGGAAGAGAATCAGAGAAGGAATCTAACATTCATGAATTTCGTAATCCCTTGTGAAATATTCACAAGCTTGCAAATTGCCCAAGAAGGAATTTTGAAAGCCTTGCGAAACTGAGGATGAATTTCGCAACCCTTTGCGAAATTTTCCTGAAATCTTCAGATATTTTTGCACCGACTCTGTTAGGCTTTTATCTCAAGATATTTTGTGTAATTATTTATTCTCTCCTTGTAATCAGCTAAAGATCTTTTTAGATATTTAGGATATCTAATTGAGGGGTTGAAAATCTCTCTCTGTATATGTCTTAACATATCTCTTTTTGTAAGATCTATATCAGAATCTCGGAAGAAATTCTTGGTGATCACTTATACATTTTTAGTAAGAAATATACAGAGCTTTGCTATGCCTTACCTACTCATTTTGATTTTATTTTCTTTCTAGCCAAACAACCTCTGAGGATGTTTTCTCAGAGGATGAGTGGCTAGGATTTTTGTTTCTTGGACTAAAGGAAGTTAGGTAAAGGATCCGGATACAAAAGTGGGAGTTTTCCTTGTATCAATTTTTAATGAATAGAAGTTGTGACCCATTAATGGTTTTTATATTTTTAATTAACTTAAAATCCCTTATAATCACCTGGGCCAACACTTGGTAAGCTTTTCGGACTCAATCCATAGAGATCCATTAGTTATCTCTTGCGATCCTCTGGGAGGTGGTTTAAAGGTAGGATTACCTAGAATAGCCAACACTTGGTAAGCTTTTCGGACTCCCTGGAGACATCCATTAGTTATCTCTTGTGAGCTTTTGAAGAATAATCCAAGGTTAAAGATCACCTTGAATGGCCAATACTAGATGAGAGGTATGAACCATTGTAAGATGCATCAATGAGGGGACATTAGTGTTTAAAACCATTAATGAGAAGCAGTGTAACACACCGGTTAGAGAAATAACTATAGGTTAAATCCCCAATGCGAGGAAAAGATCCAGAATCTCCCCTTTTGTATAAGGAACCTGAACCTAGTGACCTGAAACTCCAAGAAACCTTTTATTTGTAATTAATCTCAGTTACTATTTTTTGTTAGCTTAAAACCAAACCTTTTTAACCAACTTTATGTTTTCTTTTAAAGCTAACTCATAAAAAAAAAAACACCATTTCAGTGCTTTAAACTCATATCATGTGTGAAATGAAAACTCATCCCTGTGGACGATCTTAGAGTCACTATCCTATGCTAGCTATGCTACCCTAGTATATGGTGATATAGGTTTATAAATTTTGTTGATAACTCCTGTCTAAGGATTGAATCAAAGGTACACCAATTGGGGACGAATCATAACCTGAAGTCTCAGAAGACTTAAAAGATATGCTTTATGAAGTAATGTTAAACACCTCAGAATCTGGATCAAGGATTGATTCTAATAATGAAGATGATATTAATCAACTAGATAGTAGTGGTGAGATCTTAAGCCAAACTTCTAGTGACCAAGAAGAATGCATTAAGGGTAATTGTGATTGCTAGCCTAAGACTATAAATGTCATAAGCCAGGATCAAGAACTTGTCCTAGATGTTTTAAGGAAAGTTGAAGATGAAAAAACTAAGCAAGATATTTATGAAGTTTTTAAGAAATCTGTCGGTAAGCAAGAAGTTAAGAAGACAGTAAATCCTTATAACTTAAATGAAATCTTAACAAGATTTAACCAACAGTCTACCAAAGACGTAACCATTAAGGATCTTCAAGAAGAAGTTAGACAGTATAAGAAGGAAATTAAGGATTTAAGACAATTCACAAGCTTAGGTTTGACAGATCTCCAAGGGCAAATCAATAGGATTGTTTTAGGAAATCTTGTTGATAACTAAGAAAATCTTGAAAATATTCCAGAATCTTCAAAAACTAATGATGAAAAAGAAAATGCATATTTGAATACTGTCAGTAGGGTTATTTTCTAGAGGTAGGAAGTCTCCCTTACTATAGTAATCAACAATAAATTTGCTATTGATATTGTTGCTTTGATTGATTTAGGTGCAGCTTCGAATTGTCTACAAGAAGGTCTTGTACCTATTAATTTTTGTGAAAAAACGAAAGAATCTCTATTTGGAGCTAATGGTAAAAGACTTGCCATTAAGTATAAGCTGTCAAATGCTCACATTTGTAACCAGGACATTTACATTAAGCAAACCTTCATTTTAGTTAAGGATCTTAAGGAGAAAGCTCTCCTTGGAGTCCCTTTTTTAAGTTCTATCTATCCTATGTGGGTAGACAATCAACGAATAAGAACTAAGCTCTTAGAAAAGGAAATTCTTTTTGAATTTGCCAACCCACCTGATGAAAACCACCTTGAGGGATCAGGTAATTCAAGCTAAGGAAAACCAAGTTAATATCTTAAAGCAGGAGATTAATCTTGTAAGAATAGAAGATCAGTTGCAAGTTAAGAAAACTCAAGATGCCATAGAAAAATTTAAGAATAAAATTGTTAGAAATATTTGCTCTAACTTTCCTAATGCTTTTTGGCATAGGAAACATCATGAGGTAGAATTACCTTATGAACTAGACTTTAGTGAGAAGAATATTCCCATTAAAACTAGACCTATCCGGATGAATAAGGAATTATTAAGCTATTGTGAAAATGAGATCCAGGATCTTCTCGACAAGAGATTGATAAGGAAATCTAAGTCTTCTTGGAGTTGTTCAGCCTTCTATGTTCAGAAACAAGTTGAACTAGAAATACCTAAACTTATTGTCAACTACAAGCCTCTTGTTGATGCATTAAGATGGATTAGAAACCCTATTCCTAATAAGATCAACTTTTTGGTACCACTTGGACATTATGAATGGAGCATAATGCCTCAGCTTTCTGTTTTCATCATTATTAAGGTTTTGTTTATCAAAACTATCAAGCCCAGTGTCGAGGCCCTTCCTAGCTTAGCCTTAGATGATCTAAAAGTCTTTAAGATTGATAGGGTTGACACTCCTGACATAGAGATTCTTAAGCAGAGTAATGGTAACCATGAAATATTGGTTAGGCATACTACCTAACACATTTATAGCATCATTAAAAAAGAAATTTTAAGTATTATTTTATGTATTTCAAAATTTCAAAATGACCTTTTGAATCAAGAGTTTTTATTAGGAGTTGATTGCAAATCTGTAAAACCAGTTTTACAAAAGGATGTTAAGAATATAGCTTCTAAGCATAATTTTGCTAAAGGACAAGCTATTTTGACCAATTTTGCTTTTCAAATTAAGTTTATTAAAGGAGAAGACTTAATCCCTTATAACTTAACTCGTGAATTTTGCAGGGTTCATGAGACCATGGCTCCTAAAAAGAATACCCAAGCTCCTAAACCATCAAAATCCCAGTCCTCTAAAACCAGTAAAGAACTTTCTCGCCATAAAATGCTTTAGAGTCAATAAGTTGAGTTAGAAGAAAAAGCAAGGCTTCATTCTTCTATTCATATGCCTAACAAAATGTTGTCCTTGTATTATGATCCTTCGAATCCTTCTAAACCAATCAAGACTACTCAACATCCAACTGTTTCAGGGTCTTAGACCTTTAAGCAGGTTACTAAAGCTAATACCTCCCAAAAGGATTAGCATCAAGCTCGTCTTTTACAAACAAGCAAATTGTGGTGGCTACCAACCCCACACCTCTTTCAGCAAAATCAAAATATTGGCGAAAAGATTTTAATCAACCTCTTTTGGTTATTGAAAGAGATTTTTTCTCTAAAGACCCTAGAGAGATTGCTACAAAAGCTTTTCATGAAAATTTTCATTATCTCTTTGGTGATCTTTTAAAAACAAGAGAATTTTATGAAGCAATCCTTGTAGAAACTGGCTCTGTTAAAATCAAACACAATGCTGATAAATATAGCAACTTGGATTTGGCATTCTGTACTTGCCATATTTATAAAATTCTTACAATTAAGCAATGGGTTGGGAATCCCAATTTTTCAAGAGAATTCTCTAAGCCTTCAAAACCAAGATTCTTTAACTATTGGGACTATCAAAGAACATGGTTCAATGCTTTTCTGATCCAGAACAGGGACTTCCATCATTCATGGATGTTCTATTTTCCATCTAAGCATCAGATTCCTTATTTCCCATTTTGGTTCCACAATTGGTGGACTTATCTTGGTCCGATTATTAAAATTCTTCCAAAACTCATATTGGATGGATTTGAGCTATTCAATAGCTCTTTTGTTATCCCCAGAACTTTCAGCGTTTCCCCCTTTGTTATTCTTCTTCAATGAATTTGGCCTTGCCTGGATAGTCCAATGGGACTATATCATTATTACAGACGAATCAACAACCTTTCCAACCCTGGGAAGGACTTTTAAGACTAAATGGTGGGATGCTTTGAAAAATGAGGCCTTACTACAAGTCGTAAAACAATATTTTCTTAAGCATCCTACACAAGCTTCATCTTCTAATGATATGTCACAGTTTCGTCTGAAGAAACAATAGCTCCAAGCCATGCTAGCAGCAGCAAACACGCCTCAAGAATTTCAGAAAATGCTTAGCAAAAGCGTCTCAAGCTTCTCCCAAGAAGGCTCTTATGCTGAATCGGATGATTCTACATCAAATTACCTTCTTGATAACGAAGACGGCTATGAAGGTATCCTTCCTCCCATAAGGAAATCAAAATAAGCTCTTCAATCGTACATCACCTCTTATGACTCTCTACCGACAAAAATATTCTTCACCGACAAGCTTTAAGCAGTCAGCACCGAAAGTAATTTTGTCTAACAAGCATGTGATTCTACCAACTGGGCATACTACCTTTCCACCAAAAATAAGTCCACCGAAAGCAAGTTTTACCAACAAGTCAAGATTGCTACAGTAAAAAGTCAATTTTACTATTCAGTATTCACTCACGGATGGCTACTATTTTCAGTTGGAGTCAAAAGTTGCACAGTGTCTTGTCTTCCACTATGTACTATTTTTTATTCCTTTTTTCGGCTATTTAAGGAGGCCTGATCCTTAGTTGTAAACACAATAAAATTTTCTCTCTTCCTCCCATCTTAAGCTTTCCCTTTTCTCTGTTTTCTCTCTCATCATGTAAGCCTTCAAGCCCAAAGCTTTCTTCGAAGCTTTCCTCTTTTCTCCTATTGTAAGATATTTCGTCTCTATTTCTCCTAATATGTATGTTTTTTAAGTTATGTAATATAAAGTTTTATGTTCCTTTTCTTTAAATTTCTTTATTAAATATCCTGTGTACTTTTCGATTTCTCTTATCTTGTTTTGAATTTTAGCATAATTCTTGTTTTCATTGCATATTACCTCATCCTGGGTGTCTATGGTATATATATATATATATATATGTCCTAGAGATCTGCATATGTTCAGAAGCACATTTTTTAGCAAATATATGTCTTATCCAAAATATTGAAATTCATTTAAGTCAACACTATTTTTGCTTTTGATTATTATGAACATTACATATTTGGCCTTAGAGGGTTTATTAGGAAGTGTGCAAAATAAAAAAAGAAAAAAAAAAAAGAAATAGCAATATGAGTAATTTTTTGCCTCTTAGACAAAGGAGACAATGCAATAGTAGCTTAGCAAGGTAGGTCAGTGTGTCAAGATGGGTGTCAAACTGAAATAGCACAAACTACTGACACGAGATTTACCAACTTAGAGAATTAATATTTTTGATATACAACCTACATAAACAAATTTCTAATTGATCAAACAAAACTAAGTATTATAGAAACATTGATTTTGTGCCACTATTCTTAAAATTTGAATGGATGGGTCAATAGAAACAACTTTTAACCAAATTTTTTAGGTAGACAATTAGTAGTTATTTTAAGTCAAATATAAAAAATATAGGAAGAGGAAACAAATATAAAAAAATAATAATAATATGCAAACCTTTTTTCATTACATTATCGCTTCATAACCTACATTAACATAAAAAGAAAACCCATTTTGCTATTGTATAATGCTTGAAAGGACATTTAAATATGATATCACCCCAAAATGCAAATATAAACACAACCATCCTATGTCAATCTTTTCCTAACAAAGGTTTTATTATTTTATTATGAATACTACTATTTTAGCATGAAAAGTAGTCATTGATAAGCCAAATTCATAAGACAAAAAGAACTGAACAAATGAAGATTTTGTGAACTCATTTGCACTTTCCCCACATTTCAATGAGAATTTAAAGCAAACTTCTACAAAAAAAAGCTTAATAATGTTTAATAAAAAGGTAGGTCAGGCAAAAATGAATTATCTAACATTTGGAACCTTCTCAGGATTTTCCTTAGCTTTTTTATTAGCTTATGTTACCAGAGCCCTTTTTGCTTCCATAAGAAAAGCCTTCATTGTGTTTAGACTTAGATATCATCATAATGAATTTGGCATATGTATTTTCCTTACCTCATCAACCTAGTGTGAATAGTTACAATAAATATCTTAAGCTCCTTACTGACAACCAAATGAAACCTACTGTCATAAGTGCCAAAACTTTTAACAACTAAATCAAGTTGTTAATTCTTCAAATAGGTCTTAAAGTGGTATATTCACTAAAAAGAAAGATAGATAGAGACAGAGAAATGGAAAGGGAGAGAAGGTCAACATTCGAGAGCACCACTAGATTCCAAACCTTTGGCCAGTTCATGATTTAGCTAGATCTTGATATATTAATATAGCATGGGAGACTTTTCTAACACTAATAAATTTAAGCCACCAAGACCATTATTATTACATTGTTGCTTCATGCAGACATGCTTAGTAATAATTGTAAGTTCAAATAAAGCTAGAAGATTCTCAGTTGCTTCGATCGACCATTTTCTGTTATGGGAAAAGTCAGCTCCCCTTATCTTACTCTCCCAACCCATTGAGAAGCTCTAAAATCTTGAAGTCTCCCCAAGAAACTACTAACATTTCTAGGATTTTTTTTAGCTACATAAGCTAATTTATTAATTATTCAAGCTCACAACTCTATCCAATTTGCCATCAGTTTAAGCATGAATTAGACATTTTTTGTAAGGGTCATTTTAAGGTTTAGATAAAGAAGAAAAGTCCAATAACATACAACTATATTATGTTGGTTCTTATTGAAGAATAAAAAGGTTTGTTGTGTAATAAATTCCATTATTCCTTGTTAAGCTTGGTTCAGGACAATTGTGATGCAACATCTCTAATCTTTCATCTCTTCTTGCAAAAATAGTGACTTTTTGAGAAGGCCTTCAAGTAGCCACCAATAAGCATTTTAGAATCTAGTCCACTGATTATAATGTACTCCTATCAAGAGAATCCAATCACCAGTCCTTAAGATTAGTCAACATAGGCAGAGGCTATTACTAGATTTCTTAGGACTTCACCCTCCTTATGTTAAATGAGAGGTTTTTCTCAGATTCAATTTTCATCTTCTTTCGAGTTCTCACTACTAACCATCCTCTTTTGTGTTCTCATTACTATCCTGCTAGGTAATCTTCAAGTTTCAGTAGTTTGTTAGATCTCTTTTGTTAATGTTCTTATTCTCAGCTAATATAAAGGATTCATCATAATAGGATTAGCAATGTATTTACAAATCTCTTTAAGAAAATTCATCTTAGATAAAATCCAATGATTGAGAACTTTGGAGATAATAACAAAAAATATAAGAAAAAAAATGAACAATTCTTGACAATATTGGACAAAAATAAAAAATATTGAAAAACTGCAAAGAACATGCATGGTAGCAAGAACTTTCTATGATATAGATGGATCCATGGAGCCATCCATAGGTTGGTTATCTGGTGTAGGTAGTATGTGTGCCCTGTAGTTCAAAATCTCTAGTACCAAGTTCAATATCAAGATCATCCATTGAATAGCTTATATACTTGTCGAATGATGTCCTCCAACCAAATGTCATGGTGGAAGGTAGTGGTTGCATATCTAAACTCCAACATTTTATTTGGTGGCTAAGAAACTACAGAAAATAAAGAAAAAAAAAAGCTTTAGTGTTGAATGTCCACACACCATGAGAACACCTCACCAACCAAGGAAACTCAATAGACGGATTTGATTTCTCTAGATCCTAAAAATCACCCAAAACCCAAATCTTCAAATTCTTTCCATTTTTTCGTATTTTCTTAGCAACCAAAAAGAGTTACTTCAAATAAGACCAAACTTGAAAAACCAACACACTAACTTGGATCTATAAATGCACGATGTTTGATTGCTAAGAAGCCCAAGGAAAACTAAAAGTAATTAAAAGTAATTGAGCAACCTAAAAACTCAGGAAGCTACACAAAGAAAAAAAATCAGCCATTTCAATTTCTTTTTTTTCCCATTTTTCTTCATTTTTTCATAAACCTAATGATGGAAAATAATTGTCACTACTTGAAAAACCTAGATTCATAACTCTTGGAAAGAACTAGAAATCAAAATAAACAAGCAAAATGAGGTAAAGAAACAAGGATATGATAAACAAGAAACCATGATACGACACAAACACTACTCTAGAAACTTATATTCTTTGTTTTTGGCAAGAATTGGAAATCAAAATAAATAATGAAAATAAAGCAAAGAAACCATGATAACTTAGAATAAATAAATAAATAAACCCTAATGATATTAAAATTTCTAAAAATCAAGCAGGTATAAAAGCTAAATATCAAATATTGAATTTGAGAAATCAACAATGTTCAACAATTTCAATATCTCAACAACAAAAGAAAGAAACAAAGAAACCATAACGATTTCAAAATTTCTAAAAATTAAGAAAGTATAAAAGTTGAATATCAAAGATTGAATTTGAAAAATCAAACAAAGTTTAGCACTTTCAAAATCTTTTAAAGAAAAAAAATAAAGAAGTCATAACTTCAAGAGTGAAAACAATAGAAACAGAGTGAAATGTTAACAACACAAGGATTTTAGAGGGAAAGTAAAGAGAGAATAAGAAAGATTGAAAACTAAGGACATTGATTCTTCTCTTGTATTTTCTCAGAAGCCAAACATAAAAGAAGTAGTACTTCCTTACTCTCATCTGTATTTTCTCTCTCTCTCTCTCTCTCTCCTTCTCATTTCCACTTTTTCCTCTGTCTTCACAACTTTATTTTGAGAAGCCATTTCATTTTATGGTCATCGTCAAGGTAGTCAAGCATTATCAAGAAAGTGAAATTTTACCTGGACTAGCTACAATGCATGCTGCTTAGAAGCCAAGAAAAATAGCACCTTGGTTTTCTTTACAATGGTCAAGGCAAAAAATCTAGAATTTCACACATGTACACAGAGTAGTAAAAAAAAAAAGACTGAAAACTATGGAAAAAGAGAGAATGATAATACAGGGTAATCAAACCATAGGATGCTTGTATTCTTGTTGTCATTTTTAACAAATAATATATCAAATCCCTCTCTAGACATTATAATAAGAATCATATTTCCTCTAGATCCCTTGGCAACTTCTATTATAAAAGGGTGGTTGTTGTCTTGGAAGCTAAATGCTGACCCTATCACGACCCTCAGCCTTAATAGATTGATCAATACTAAATATGAGAATGGTGGCATTTGATGGGGTAGAAGAAAACAAGAAAATTGTGTGACTTTCGCTCATGGTTCCCGCATTCTTGACTTTTAAATGAATACCAAAGGCTAAATTCTAGTAACTTTCTTCCATAGCAGCCACAGACTTGCATTTTGATGAGTGACAACTATAACCCTCCCTTACATGGATGGAAACTGATTTAGGTGCTTGGCCATGGTGGTGGTTGAACTGGGTGTTACTTAGTCCATTTCCAAATATGTAGATAGTTTTCCTTGTGTAAAACTGGTAAGTCCGACTGAGTAGCCATTGACAAGATTTGGTCCCATGTTCGTATTTGTCATTGGAACCTTGTTTACATAGGACTAAAAATACTATGTCATGGGAAGCCTTCTGCCTAAAATGTGAAAGGTACCGATTCATAATCATAAGACATATATACCAAAATGAAAAATGTCTGATAGGTTGAAAACTAATCCAAGGAGAGATTGACTTACTTGGATTATTATTATTATAATTAAAATTGATGAATAATTAGTTTTTGAGCTTTATAGAGGTTTTACTATGATAAATTAGGTTTATATTCTAGTCTTAGTAGTTTTATAAATTAAATCATAAATAAATATATTTAATAATACATGTTGTATTTTAAAATTTTATATATATATATATATATATATATATATATATAGATATATAAACTATCTAAATTTGTTTAATTTTTATTTATACTAGTAGTATAGTAGTATACATGTTATTTATCTTGTGGGTCATATATTTGTTTATTGTAATCATCTAAACTTTTAGTTTTATCACTATTTCATTTAAATTCTTTAAATTAAATTATTTTTTATTATTATTTAATAAATAGCAATGATTTGTATCATATCCCTTTCTACAATAAAATTAATTTTTAATACTCATTAATGATGTGTATTATATCATATATCTCTTCGTATTCCTATAATTACTAAGGAATGAGGTTTTTTTTTTTAATATGAATTTTAAACGTTTCATTAGTGAAATCCATTTGTTAGAAGAGATAACACTTGTAATTAAAGATTATGAAGATTTTATTTTATTATTTAAATTAAATTTAGGAAATTTCTATGTAAATTCATTATTACAAAAAGATAGTTTAATAATAAACAATTTCCTTTAAATAATTTATAAATAATTTTGAAACAATTAAAATAATATATAAGAGAATGTAATATATCAATAATTTAGTTAAAAACTTGATATTCATCAATAAATAATTTATATAAATAAATATATCAAATATATTATCTTATAATATATGATTACATTAATAGATAGTAAATTGTAATTGTGAAACAAGACTAATTAATTTAATAAAACACCTAAGAGAATGGGTGAATTAGGTTTTAAAAATCTTTTTGGAAAGCTAATTTCAAGCAATCTTTCATATTCCTTATCCTTGAACTTTCTTTTTCAAACTAAACAGTTTTCTTCTTCTCTTAGGGGAGAAGAGCCTGGAAAACCACCTAACTCAAATAAAGGAAAGTCCCAAAAAGAATTTGAAATTCCAAATGACAACAACCAATTCCTTAAATAAATAATAATGGAAATAAAACTCATGAAAAATTATTCTTTTAAGAAAATAAAAAATTACTATTTTAATTTATTTTATTTGAAACAATATCTTGGTAAACTATCTTAATCATATCATATATTTGTCCACAAATAATTTATTTCTTTAAATTAGAATCTTGTGCTAAATAGAAAAGATTTTATTTCATAAAGACTTGGAAAAATAAAATTTCTTCCTTACAATAAAAAAATTCTTAGAGATCTAAAATCTAAAAAGATTTATTCTAAAAAAAAAAATCTAAGAGTTTAACTTTAAAAAGGAAGTAGGTTCCTTATTTCTTTCCAACTTGTCTTTTCCTAAAGCAAAAATTTCCTAATACCTAGCACATTCCAATTTAATAAATTATCTAAAACAAGGAAAAAATATGAAAATTCATTTACTTAAGAATACCACAATATATTCTATGCCAAAAAAAAAAACATAAAAGACATAAAAGGAAATTAAATTCTTATGGCCTTAGGGGATCCTATTGCAAATTTGGTAACTAAAAGTTTGGATAAAATTCAAATTACCAAAATAGCCCTAAAAAAGAAAAACCCAATGGGTTCAAAAAAATTGAGCCCAAAAAGAGGCCCAAAAAATGAGCCCAAACAACCAAAACAATTTGGCTTGAACTTCATCCCGTAATTGCATGCCCTTTGTGCAGCCTTACTTCAATCAATTATATTTCCCTTGTTTCAACTCTGAATTGTGATCCGTTTGACACATTGGATTCCTGACTTTCTGAGCATCAAAACCATATGGTTTTCCCCAAAAAGCTCACTAGAGGTAGCATCGATTTTGAATTAAATTCAGCATCATTGTGCTGCCATGCTCTTTGTGCAACCTTGCTTCAATTGGTTATAACTCTCTTGTTTCAACTCCAAATTGCTATTCATTTGATGCCTTGGATTTTTGACTTCCTAAGCTTCAAAACCATATGTGGTTTGCCCCAAAAAGCTCATAGAAAGTAATCCAAATTTTAAGTTAAAGATGATGAAACTGGGCTTCCAAGGATCTCAAATCAAGAATTTCCAATAATCTTTCTTTTCTCTCAAAACACCATGAAAACTTATGAAAGAAACTTCAAGAAGCCTTTTTTTCTATTTTCAGGTAAGTGAGTAGACGTGAACCTTTGTGATGCTTTGGATTGCTTCCATACTTTCCATAGGTTACAAAGAATGATAAAAAAAAAATAAAAAATAAAAAAATATTTTTACAACAAAATCCTATACTCATAAGATTTGGAGTTTACATATCATTGTAAGATAAAAAGGGGATTTTTACAAAATAATAAAAATCCTACGCCTCTTATGAGGCTTACAACCCATCTAGAAAACTAAAAACCAATCTAAGTAATTATTACATCCCTAATAAAAAGCAATTACAATTATAACCATTGTAATATAACAAGATCATAATAAAGAACACACACTAATTATCCCTAGGCCATGGGATAAACAAAAGCCCTACAAAAACAAGTTAGCACACCATAGAATGGTTCTATCATGATTACTAACCTATGTCTCTGATACCAATTGAAGGAAAAAACTTGGATCTCTTTATTTCTCAAGTCCGAATTAGGTTAGGAACATGCATAACTATCCTCGACTTTTTCTAAATCTCATGCATAGTGGAAAAATAATGTTTTTATACTTTAAAAGGATTCAAAAAGTGTTAACGAAAACCATACCTTAGATTCGGATGTTCCTGAATCAAATCCACATGGTGAAGATGAAGATCGAAATCGCAAAAGTCTTGTAAACCCAAAGTCTTCCGCTTGATGACTTGAACCTTGATCTTGGCACACTTTGGATGGGAAGAAAAATAGGGTGGAATCTATGGCTCTCTATCTCTCTAAATGGTGGAAGACAAAAGCTATGGAAACCCTAACCCCTATGGGGTATTTATAGGGTTCTTAAGTGGGCTTAAGTGACTTAAGCCCACATGGGCTTAGGTCACTTAATCTAGCCTAAAATGAGTCCTATTTGATTAATTAACCTAAAGGGACCAATTAGTTAATCAATTATCTTAATCTAGAGACCTTGTTCACTTACCCTTATGCAACCTTGCGTTATTATCACAACACTCTTATGCACAAAAGCGAACCTAAAGTCAATCCAACCCTCATAACCCATGCCAATAAGATATATGAGCTTAGAGTAGGGACCACTAGGACCTATTGGAATATTAACTCCCTTAGAATCCAATTCGAAAGTTGATTCAACATCTTACTACAAAGAATCAAATGAACTCTAGTATCCTATGTAAATAACAATGAGACAACAAGTGCTTGAGTTTGTGACCTGCTATCCATTGTGTTTAGTCTCCCCATGAACTGGTGTCTGTGGTCTAATAAGGTGAAAGCTATTAGCTTTTCAAGACTACCTCTACTATCCTTGAGTTACAGATCCTCATATTGTACGTTCAATTAACATATCTCAGCTCTTAAAGAACCTATGTCAAGTTCCACTTAAGGAACTACTATGGTCATAGTTTTCATGAACACACCTCCTTAGGATCACCCAAGGGGACACTGTTTCAATCCCAAGAAATATCATGGTGTCTTTATTGAGAATACCTATTGCTACCGACTTCCATCAATAGTAACCTAATCCATAGGGAATATGTGGTCAGCTTACGATCTCACCTGTAGGTCAAAGTCATTACTAACTTTAGCACAAACTTAATATTCTCTTAAGGTTGAGAGACAACACAATGAAACGGTTTGGTGAGGTCATGACTACTTGATAGCCTTAAGTCATGACTCATCGTAGGTCCTGTCCAATGTGTAACTATACACATTAGTGTGCTCATCATGGGAAACTCATCCCAATAGCCAAGACCAACCATTCCTCCAATTAGGAGGTGGTGCACTACAACCTCTAATGGGTTGCCTAGACCCATGAATCGGTTGTGAACGGGTCATCTATTTGCAAACAACCCATGACTTAGATCTTCTATGCAATTCCTAATGCACCTAAGTCACGTACAATGCAAAAGATGCAGACAAAAATGCTCATAAAGTATAATACATGGAATAAGGATAAATAAAAGTGAGACTAGAACATCATTAAACAAATAATTAATTCCAAATTTATTACATCATGTCATGCTTTTAAGGGTTCTATTTTAACATGTTCAGAATATCATCAATGACAAAGATCAAGTCGAATTGAAATAAGCCCTAATTGTAATCTAATTTTAACAAATTTGTCTTCATTTAAAGGTTTTATAAGAATATCGACTAGTTGATATTTAGTGCCCATGAATTCAAGAGTGATGACACCCTTTTGTGCATGATCTCTAAGCAAGTGATATCTAATCTCAGTGTGCTTACTCCTAGAGTGTTGCATGAGATTGTTTGAAATGCTTATGGCACTTGTGTTATCACATTTAATAGGAACATGCTCAAATGATAAACCAAAATCACTAAGTGTCTATTTCATTCAAAGGATCTGTACACAACATAAGCCAATCATTATGTATTTGCCTTCCTCCGTTGACAAAGTTATCGAGTTTTGGATATTTTGCATTGGTTTGGATGTATACTTTTCTTGTCTTATTTTTTTTTTTTATCTAGAATCTTTCCTCTATATATGGATATTTGTTTTCTCCTTGTGCTTTCTTGTTCTATCATTTCTCTTTGTCTATTTTGTGACAAAAAGGGAGAGACATGAGGGTTGATTATTGATTCATTTTTTTCATTGTTTCTATTGGATATGACATGGATTGATATATGTTAGCATGAATGAGTTACATCAAAATCTTAATGATTTTGATTATTATTTTTTTCCATTATCTTAGTTTGATTCACCTACTTATATTCTTTTTCTATGCACTGTTTTACCTTGGGTATTTGTGTTTTAGTGTGTGTAGGTTATGGGTATTGGGATATTGCTACATTTGAAATGTTTCACACCACTCTTTGCATTTTATAGGATGATTAGGTTTAGACAAGTATTCTATGTATTATGTAAACTCCATTTGAGAGTTGGGGGGAAGGGAGATGGGGTTTATGTAATTTTTGTTTTGTCACAACATTACCAAAAAGGGAAATTGTAAGGACATTTTTATGTATTAGCAATTTTGTTCCTTTCCATTTTGACTTAGAAACCTTTTTAGATAATGATTTACTCTTCATTAAAGATTCGATGTTGTTGTTCATTCAACTGGATTGTCAAAGGTAAGTTTAAAGAGGTTTGTCAAAAGCAAGTTAGTTTTTTTTCTAATAAGGTAAGGGTTAGAATGGAAGTTTTAATTGAGTTAAAATGTTTTAATTAATTTGTAAAGGATTTTAAAAGAAAAACATTTCCAAATAATAAAAATAATTTGGAAATGAATTTTAAATTGAGGATTTAAAAAGAGAATTTTTAATCTTTTAAGGAATTTGGAAAAGGGATTTGAAAAAGAAGTTAAATTAAGAATTTTAAAAGAAATTTTTTTCTAAATCTTTTTTAATTTAAAATATGAAACCTTTTCAAATCTTTTTATTCTAATTTTAAAAAAAAAAATATGATTTCTAAATTGATTCCAAGTCCACTAGGTTTTCTCCTATATATACCATACCTAAATGTGTTTTAGGGTGGATGCTTCCACGGGAGAAAACCCGAACTTGCCCTATAATTCCCTAAACTCTTAGGTATCAAATATACGATCTTAGACGTGGATTATGACATAGGTACAAGAGAGTAAGTCTTTAAAATAAAGTGGTTAAATAAATCTATGTATTTTGATCTCAAATAATGGATTTTAGATTAAAGATCTTATATTCCGTGTTTTTTTTTTTTTATCTTTATGGTTAGTGTGAAGGTTTTTTATGTAAAAATCTTTATTTCTTATGTGCTTGATTGTTCATCGATCATTCATATGTTTGATTGTGTTAAAAAGGTCTAATTCTCACTTAGAGGTTTAATTTGGGTTAAGTTTTTCAATTCTTCTATTATAACCTTTAAAAATCACCTATTCCGCCCCTTCATATGTTACCCTATTGGATTTGAGGTTATTTATTGCTACTAAGAAAAAATTTTACTTTTTATTGCAAGAATGGTGCAATAGAAATCAAATCGATATGAGCTTTTATTGATTTGTGGAATATTCACAACAAGGATAATAAAAAGTTATTTATGTAATTTTATATATTTATATGTTATTTTAATTATAATTTTAAAATATCTAAAAATGTTCATTTTAATTTTTTTAACAAACTATTTTTTTAATAATGAATATATATATAAAAAAACTTTCAAATTTAATTTAAATTATTCCATAGAAATTCAAATTTTTTATTATAAATGCATGTTTAAAGAATTAGAAACTCATTTTAATTAGTCATAAATCATTCTAATTATTAAAAATTAGAGACAATTATATTTAGGGCAGATAAAACTAATAATGGGAATAAGGTTCATTTAACATTTATAATTGAGTTAAAAGATATAATTTTCTCATAATACCAAAAATACCCCAAGGACATGCAAATGGTATAAAATACCATGCACCTTACTAGTTTTTTTTTTTCCTTTAATCTTTTAATTATCTAGTGATTTATTTTTTTAAATATTTTTTTAAATGATGAAAATAAATAAATTAATCCCACGTAAAGTAAAATCTTGATTTGAAAAGTTTATTTCATTATATAAGTTAAAATTATTTTTCAAAATACAATTTAAAATGAAAATATTAAAATTATTTTTCAAATGATTTCAACATGATTTTTTATTTCATAAAATATTAAAATTCTAAAGTATATGCAAAAAATCTAAAAAAAAAATATTACTCTCTTTCAAATATATGAAAATTGAATTTTAAAAATATTATTATTTTATTAAATTTTAATAAAAGTTTTATTAATTACTTTCAATAACGGTACTAAATGTTATATTATTATTAATAAAATAAAATAGGAAAACAAAAAATAAAACTAAAAATAAATTTAAATTATAGAAAATATTTGTTTTTAATTAAAATTTAACTTATTCAATTACAAAATATAAATATTAAATTAAAAATTAAAAAGATACATCTAAAAGTTTATAAGTAAGTCTATTGTGCTTTCTTTTTTCATTTTTTTTAACAAAAAGAGAAATAGAAAAATATTAAAATATTTTTAAAAAATAAATTAAAGAGATGAAATAAATGTGACACATGTGAATCAAAAGGGGAGAGTAAAGGTGTGAGAGTAAAGAAAGAAAGAAAATATATGAAAGTTGAAGAATTAAAAGATGTGACCAAGAGCACATTTGCTTTTCTTAATTTCCTTTGTTTGGGTATTTTTCTCTTTCACATTTCATGTCCTTACTAACGATTATGCTAACCTTAGATCCATTATTAGTTTTAACCAACCCAAAATTAAGGTAAACAAAACACAAATCAGCTTTGAAAATTTGTTTAGATGATATTTTTTTAGTTCCATTTGCTATAAAACTTTGAAAAAAAAAACAACAAACAATTTTTTTTTAAAAAAAAAAGATGGAAACCAATATAAGAGTAAAAAATAAATATTAATATAAATAAAGCATTTTTCTCATATATATATATATATATTAAATCAAATATTATATAACTTACAAGTATTTTGTTTATTTATTAGATTAAATTATTATAAACTAGATTAGATTATTATAAACGAATATATTTTTATATTAAAATAATTTACTTATATTTCTCCTTATAAGATTTTATAAATCATATAAAATTTTACTTATATCTTTTTTCACAAGTTTTTACATTAACGAAAGCTTGAAACCTAACAATATTTTACAAATTAATTTTTTAAAAACAATTTTCACTCTTCTTAATGAAACGTATTTCGAAAATTTAGAAAAATGAAAATAATATTTCTAACATTAAAATACTAATATTCTACATATTTAAAATTATCATAATAATTTTCAATTTATATATAAATACAATCAAATATTATTGGACAATATATTTGATATATTTATCATAAATATATTTATCATAAATATTATTTATTGATTAATATCATATTCTTAAATAAACTATCGGAATTTTTAGGGAGAACTAAAAAGCAGCATTATCATACAGTTAAAAAACATTTTTTTTACCTTATTAAAATAATAAAATCAAATCTCCAAAATCTTACTAATTTTGAAGTATTATTTCTTCTAACATAGTATTAAAAAAGTCATTCAATAAGTAATGACATAATTTAAAGAAATAATATGAATCATTATTAATTATTAAAAATTAAAAATAATTTCCAAACATTAAAACTAAAATTACCATAATACATTTTGATTTAAACAATTTAGTTGAAATAATATATGCTAATTTCAACTTTATATACCATAAATTTGTTAAATTGAATATGACTATATATACATATTGTTGAAAAAAGATATTAAATTATAAAAATAAATATTATCATTCATGTGGACTCTCACGTGTTCATCTATCAAATTAAATTCTGACACATGTCACATGGTCTTACATTAAAAAAATAAATGAATTGTTTTCAAATTAAATAAAGAAATAAGAATTTTGATAATTACAATACAATTATTAAAATAAATAAAAATGATGGTTTTAATAAGTGATAAGGTAAGTATCAATATATATGTATATTTAAATATGTTTTTGTCAAATTTCCTAAGATTCCCATTAAAGAGGTATGCATGAGGTAAGAATAATATCTTAAAATCTTCTTTAATATTAACTTTAATTGAAGAATAATATTTGTATAAAATAAAGAAAATTATTCACATATGTCTTTTTTATTCGTCTTTTTCAACCTGGATAAATAAGAGAATGTTCAAAATCACACTAGTAGATATAAGAAATTTCCACATTTAAGAAGAATTAGAGTACGTGTAATGATTTTAAGAAGCGGTTTTAACATTTTTAATACTTGAAAATAAAAATTTTCAAGTATTCAATTTTTTTTTATAAAAAAAATTATAAAATCACTATCAAACAAATTCTTAAAACATGTTTACTTCAAGGATTCAAGAAAATTTTCAAATATTAAAAATTTTAAGACCAAACTTTAAAAATTCAAGCTTAACGAAAATTAACACCACGGATTTGAAAATCAAGTTGACACGTTTTTAATCCAAATTCAAGCATTTATATCCTTAATAAATATAGAGTCAAGCCAAAGCCCAATCCCAAGTCAAAGTCGTGGTCAAGATACAAACTAAACCAAGGTTCAAGTCAAGTTTCTTCTAAGGATTAAGGAAATGAATAGGAATTGTACCTCATTCTCAAAACCAATAGAATTTCAATTGGGTCACATAATTTTTCTTCAAGAAAAATTTGAGACATACTCAACATTAATAAAAAAAAAATTCACTTGAAGTAATCCATAGAGAAAATTGTGAAAAATAAAATCACAAGTCCTTAAGAGGAGAGGGCATGATCCCTTACCTCCTTTATAAATGGAGAACTTGTTATTTATTTAGTAAACATCACATAGGGCCAAATTATAATCAGCTATTGGGCTTGTTCCCATAGGGTTGTGAATAGGATTAGACATTAATTAAATGTCTTATAATACAACATAATAGAAGTCAGATAAATTCCCAACCAACATAAGATATTGGAATAGTAATTACATTCTCTAATGGTAGTTCGCTCATTAGAAGTGAAATAGAACCTCTTTTGTCTTTAAGAAGATAACAAATAAACACTTGGTTCACAAGTATCTTATCTTAGTGCCGTTAGTGTGCTCATGTAACTTGTAAATCATGCACGACCAAATATAACGTTTTTTATCAACTTGTTGCAAGATGTAGTTCCATATTAATTCGAAGACAGACATTTACTATAATATATTGATAGAATAATTGATGTCAATTTATTTTATTTAAAATGATCATAGTTTTAATTACTTGGATATACGAATGTTGGTTATCTTTTTGTTGGAGTTGGGTTTAGGTGCCCAAATGAATTGATCCAACCCAACCAATAAATGGAAGAAGTAAGGGAAACAATTTTTGAGAGTTTTAAAATTACCTAAAAACTATCACTATTATCCAACCCAACCAATAAATAGAAGAAATAAGGAAACAATTTTTGATAGTTTTAAAATTACCTAAAAACTGTCACTATTAACTAAAAAAAGTTTTTTTTCCTCAGAGAACTATCTTTCCTTGAAAAACACGAGAGAGAGAGAGAGATACATATTTTTCAAAAGAAACATATATACATATTTTTCAAAAGAAACATATATTCTATTTTTTAAAGAAAAAAAAAAGTATTTTCTAAAAATTTTTCTTATTTTTCTCCGTAAAAACGAAGATAAAGGCTCTTGTGTTATAAGAAACGAATGGTTCTCATATTTGTCACAGCATAAAAGAAGATTTATAAAGGGTAACAAAATTAAGCATATCTTTCCCAACTTCTTTTATACTCGTAAGCTCTACAAGAATAGTGAAAGTAATGTTTACTAGGTTTGATTATGTGATAATATAGTACATCTATTTACAAAAAGAATTACCATTTATTACTTTGAAAAAATTAAGATATAACATTGAAATGTGAAAATTGAAAGACTTACAAATTGAAGTGTTAAAGAAAGTAGGGGAAGGATATTAATACAAATGCATTGTATTCTTTTTATTTTTGTTTAGGTTTTGTTCCACTCGGTTGTACTTGATGAGCAAATCATTTATAAAATATTGTATATTTTTTTTCACAAGGATTTTCCCCCTTAAAAAACATATTTTTATAATCATTTGAGATTGAGCGGTATGAAATAAGGAGTTTGTTGTAAAAATTTATTAGGATGGATGATCAATCATCCGATGATTCGTGATATATCTCAAATATTGTTGTTAACATCATCTCCAATAAAAAATAAATAAAAAAATAAAAAATAATTAACATATATTTTTAGAAAATGATATAAAAATTACCATGTATATATTCATTTCACATTCTTCAAAAAAATAAAATTTTCACCCATTAAAAAAAAAAATTACTAAATTAGGAATATGTAAATTAATTTTCAAAGATAAATAATTCGACTCCAGATAATTAGAAAATAATTCATTACTTAATGATTTTTATATTGGTGGTCGAAAAAAACGCGTGGCACGAGCCGCACGACCATTTATTTTCAATCTAAAAATTGAGGAGGAATAACGTTAATATCACAATTAGGTTGATTGGACCGGGACTGAGGGACACGTGGCAAAATATGATTGGCGAGAAGATCGATTATGAGAGCTGAGCTGTAGGGCCGTAAAAAGTGCGCTCCCTTTCCGCCCAAGGAACCGCTGAAGATATTTCCCCACATTCTCCCTTCTGTATTTTTCCCGTTTTACCCTTTTAGTCCCCTTTCAAATCCCATAATTCCAATCATGTCCCTTTCTTTGGGAGCAAGCAAGGCGAAAGGGGAGCCACACTTGTGTGCATCTTTGCCGTGCCACTGTACGGTCAAGGCGACTTCATCATCACCGTTGGATTAAAAAGCCGTTGGGATGATGGCATGTGAATCATCTTAGACCATTTATGGAAAATTTTTGATAATAATAAAAACTCAAATTCATATGGAAATTTTGATTCCAAACCATTAATCTAGAGGTATTAGAGAAAAGAAAGGGGTAGTTTGGTCATTTGACAAAACTGAAATCCGGAGTATCTCCTTTAACCGTTAGGGGTGGAGAGGAGGAGAGAATTGGGATGGTTTGTTGTGGTTGACTAAATAACAGAAAAAATCCTCACAAATTTAAAAAAAAAAAAAAAAAAACTATTTTAAAAAAATTTAAAAATGAAATAAATAAAAAAAATCTATGGGACGCGCTAACGGGAGGTTTGGGACGCTAAAGACAGGGATATGGAATCGTTATAGGAGCGTGTGACGCACGTGGTGAGAGTGAAAGTGGGGAAGAGGGGGCATTGTTTGAAAAAAAAGAGAGAAAAGTAGAAGGCAAATGCTTTATAAGTAGGGGGAGTGTGAAGATTCTTGAGAGTAGTGTGTTGGGTGTCTGTTGCGCTCTCTCCCTGTCTGAGTGTGTGCGTTTTTTCTATATATATAGGGACTACTATAGCGTCTCTTCTTCTCCAGCTTTAATGGCGTGAGGCCACCGTACCTGTATGTATCTACGCTACATGTAACCGTATACAATCCTCCATCTTTGCATGCCTCACCAACTCCTTCACAGAAAAATACCCAAAATCCAAATGAGATGATTTCAAAATGAAATGCAATTGAAATTCATCGCCAAAACCACCTTTATTTCAGTGCTGATTGCGACCCAGATGATAGAAACTGGTAATCGCTTCTGGGTATTTGTTGTTTTCCCCTCCCTGGATCGCTATCTGATGTGGGTTGTATGATTTTTTCTTGAATCTGTGCGTTTTGTTTTGGTTGGTGTGGTTTTTCTTTGCTTTTTTGCTGTTCTGTTTTATTTGTTTGTTGTTGTTTGATGTTTGAGGGAGTTGGGATTGAGAGGAAAGTGGGGGAGAAGATGAAGGACGATGAGGAGCTTGAAAGGTTGCTGGGTGAGATCCCTCATGCAACATCAAACAATCATCATCATCTGCATCGAGAAGATGACACTGGTGGTAATCATCATCATGGTGTTCATGGACTCAATGGTGGGCATGGTCATGGGTCATTTGTTTCTTCACAGCCAATTCATGGCGTGTATGGTTGTGTGTATGATGATGACCCATCGAGTAATTACAAGTATACATGTGCCTCTCCTGTGAGTGGGTTCTCTCTGCAATCAGATGGCTCTTCTTCTAGCTTGTTCTCTTGTGGGCGTTCGCTTTCTGATAATGGGTCACCTACCCCGCCTCCATTGGAAGACCTTAAATCCCACATACCTTGTGGGAGTTCCCTTTACCCAAGTGGGTTATGGTTGGATTCAAAATCACCTGGTTCTCCCATTGGAAAGAATGCTAATGACAACTTGACTGATGGACTGAGTTTGTCAAGAAATCTGAGTAGAATGTATATTAGTAATGAACAAGAGGATTCCTCCAATTGCAGAGATAATGCATTTTGGTTGGGTGATCCAGCCAGGGCCAGGACTCGGGCTAATCAAATAAATGTTGAGAAATACAGGTCTAGTCACAATTTTAGGAAAGGTTATTCTGATTATCTGGGTCATCAATTCTCTGTTCCAACAAGTCCCATGAGTTTTGGTGGTGAGATCAGTTCAGCATTGCCAGGACTGCAGCAGGAATATGGGCCGGGTAACTTATTTGGGTCAGGATTGTCCTCTTGTCGATCAGATTTGTTATCTCGATTGAATTATTACAATAGTTCAATGAGTTCTCTATGGCAGAAACCAATGGAGCAAACAGGCAACTATAACCAAAGGGGAATTCCAGTGTCTAATGTAAGCCCTTCCATAAATAGGCTTTCCATGACTGATGCTTTGTTCTATGCCCAGCAGAAGAGGATGAATTTGAATGAAGAAAGGGGTGTATTGAATTTGCCCAATTTTCCAGAGTTGAATCACCCAAGACCTTGTTTGAACATGGAAAATTTACTGCAGTATAGCCTGCCAATATCCAGTGGGAGGGGTAGAGCACCTTCAAACATTAAAATCTCTCAAGGTGGCCTTGAGGATTTTACCAGTGAGGATAGTTTCATTATTCAGGGAGAAGGTCTGAATTATGTGATCAACAAAGGATTTGATGGTTCAAAGGGGAATTTTAAGGGTTCCTCAGCTGAGACTGGTGTTGGTAAGTCTGAAGAAAAGATGACACAACTAGATGGGCGATCCCAATTCTCTGGAATTTGTGAAAATGGTTGGAATTCAAGGTTATATTGCCCTTTCTCTCTGCCTCCCAAGTATAACTCATTGGTAGAAGCTCAGGGGCACATATACATGATAGCAAAGGATCAGCATGGTTGCCGATTTTTACAGAGAATGTTTGATGAAGGCACCCCTCAAGATGTGCAAATAATATTTAACGAGATTATTGATCATGTAGTTGAACTTATGATGAACCCATTTGGGAATTACCTTATGCAAAAGTTACTTGATGTGTGTAATGAAGAACAGCGAATGCAGATTCTTGTCATGCTAACTGAAGAATCAGGGGAGCTTGTCAGAATCTCTTTAAACACTCATGGGTAATTTTTTTTTTTTTTACATGCAGGGGCAAAAATTTCATGTTGATTTAATGCAATAATCCCTCTTTCTTATGATGATTTGTTGTGGTTATTGCCCCTTTTGTTTCAGCACTCGTGTAGTACAAAAGTTGATTGAGACCCTCAAAACAAGGCAGCAGATTTCACGAGTTATTTCAGCCCTTGAACCAGGATTTCTTGCTCTCATCAAGGACCTTAATGGAAATCATGTGATTCAGCGTTGCTTGCAGTGCCTTAGCAAAGAAGATAATAAGGTATATAGTTTCTTCTTATTAATTTGCTTAGGGTCTAAATTGCACAATAGGATTTGAATTTTCATGAAACTACTATGGATTATGTGCTTAAGTTGATATTATTTATGAAGTACAGATTAAATTAAAAAACTGGGTCTATTACATGATTTTATTCTGCATAGTTTATGCTGACCTTTTCTTTTGTTTCTCTTACATTTCTTTAAATAATTAGTTCATTTCTCTGACTGCAATATACATTCAAACACTGAAACTTTATAAAGAGCTGTTATAGACTCATACTGTTTCATGTAATGGATGCAAATGATATTTTGGAAATGCATTTTATGAAAAAGCACTTCCAAAATGTCCAAAATCCTATAATGGTTGAACTTCTTTAGTTATTCTTCTTTACTTCATGTATTTTTTAGTGAACGGATATGGAAGTCCTTTTTATTGAAAAAAAGGTTGTTCTATGGGTTTCCAATGTTCATTCACTAAACCAATTTTGTGTTTATTCTTCCAGGAAATTGTCATATGAACTTGCTAAATGTTATTAGATTTTATATCAAGAAATAAATTGCTGGGCAATTTTTGTCGTGTATGTGAATTATTGTTGGTAGTGTACTGCAAATTTTTCCTAATTATTTTAAGATATTGTAAGTTTCTCTGCTGAATTGGGAAAATTTTTATGATCTTAAGATTTAGTTTGGCATTCTAGTTTTTATTTGCTGTTTTTTTTTCTCTTCTGGGGAATGAGGTACCCTTGCAATTCATGATCAGGAAACAAATAATGAAATGATTTCTATTTTCTAGCGAGATTTTAGGTTAAATCATTTGCCAAGCCATTTATGAATAAACGTGTCATTGGTGTGACATTGTCCTTGATTATTTTAAGACCTTGTTGGTTCCTCTGTTGAATTGGGAAAATTTTAAAGGTTTACTTTGTCATTCTAGTGACTGGTTTTGCTGCCCCCCCCCTGATGAATTAGAGTCCTTGCAATTGATATGAAGCAAAATATGAAACTGTTTCTAGTCAGGTTTTTGGTGAAATTATACACTAATACATCCATGAATAGAGTCGTCATTGGTGCATAGTTGTCCTTGCTTAAAATGATGACTCTTTTCAATATGCTTCTATGTTTTTCTATTTCAACAATTAAAATCAAATACTAAGATTTTATTGCTTGTTCATCTAGGTTTGAACATCTTCCCTCCAGGGCGTAGTGTTGGAAACTTTTAATCTTCATTTTCTGAACTTGGACTTGTGTTACATGTCCCATATAGAAAATGAATTACGTATTTAACAATGTTTTTGTGTCTTTCTTGGAGTCATATTTGGCATAGTTGATACTATTATTTCAGAACCTAGAGCCCTTAAGTTGGATGGTAGAAATCAATGCTTACCCTTTTGCACTGAATTACATTGAGAGAATCCATGAAACAAGATCACTGGCTGTGTCTTCTAAGTTGGAATCAAGAGAAGCTAAATATGCACTTATCCTTCCTCTAGTGTACCTTTTCCCCCTTGTATGCTTGGGAATTTGAATAGAGCACTCCTAAGTGGCCTTTTCATAACAAGCAAAAACTCATTCCAGGAGTAACTGGATTAGTAATTTAGAAGAACAACTTCTCAATGAAATATTGTTCTGTTGAATCTTTAAAATCTCCATGTCATTTTCATAGACATGCCACTCCTTGCAGAATTCCATCTCTTAATTCTCATATATTTCTGTTCAAGTTTCGATATAATTATATTCTGTTATGGTCTGAAGTTTGCAGTGTATATGTTGTGCATGGATGTTTATCTAGGATCTGGTTGAAGTTATCTAATCAACTTTAAATTGGGCATTCAAAGGATAAAATTTCTCTCTTGATAACAATCAAGTGTTCCTAAGCTAAATGACTCGGTAGGATAAAAATAGGAGATAGGTGGCAAATATTAACATGGGTTTTTTTAATAATTAAATCCATTAAATGGTGCATTACCATGCAATTCTTCTAGTTATTGCCACATCTTACTGTATCAATGAAAAGTGATTCTGAAAATTGCCTTCTGACAAGCTTCTTATACTAATCTGGTTAAATATTGTTTTGATCCTCCATGACATGCATGTTTAGAGTGATTGCAAAACTTCATGCTCTGGCATCCTTGCAACTTCTTCCATATTTGTATTTTTTTCCTCTTTTGGATAAGAAATGAGACTGGTATTGTGTGGTGAGAGAAAAAAAGGGAAGGATGAAGAATCCTTCAAACAGAGAGTACAAAAGTAAAGCAAGAAATGACTAATAACTGGATCTCCAATCTTGCAAAAGTGCTAAAAGGAATTCTTTCCAAGCACTCACTGCTGACACATTCAAAGCATCATCAGGTAGCACATTCTCTTCCAAGCATCTTTTTCCAGTCTTTGGCATTGTAAAAAATTCTGACATTTCCCTTAAACTGGATAGCAACATAGTACAGATAGCCCTTCTCCACAAGGTTACCCCTTTAAAGCTCCTGCCAAAGCACAGGAAAGATATAATCATCATATCTGCATTACCTCTTGGAGCAACCTACATGATATTGATCCCAGGGAACAACCTCTTCCATCTATATAGGAAGAGATGATTGGCCAACTCCTCACTTGTACAAAGAAGGTAATACTTAGGTTTAATGTCTTTATAGAAAGCTAATCATTAGTATTGGCCTTTTCATTAGTTACCAACCATGCAAAGACCTTGATTTTTAGTGAAAGTCTTTGACCTTCAAGTAACTCAGTTTTAAAGATACAACTGGGAGGTAGGTTGGAGGGGAATTTCTAGATATGGAAAGAGTGAAGAAGAAAGATTCGGATGAAAAAGTGTCATTGTGATTTTGGCTTGGATGCCTCTTGTCTATGGCTAATAACAAAGAGAAATATTTTGCAAAGATAAAGGAATGGAAAATAGGTCATCAATTTCTAGGTCCATCCTCTTTCTACAAAAGTCAAAATTCCAGGTTGGGTAGTCATTAAGAGAAGGGAACCTCTTAATGCAAGGGAGTTGGTGGCAAAGGGGTTGATCCTTGTACCAGAAATCTTTCTAAAAGTGGATCATTGATCCATGCTAAAGCTGAAACAAGTATGATAATTGAATTCCTCCAAATTTGATTTTCTAATCTAGATACCAAAGTAAAGAGTGAGATGTATCTCTAGAAAAATCCAAAATCCTTTTAATCAAATGGTGATATTTGCCTCATCCATTGCAAATAGACTGCTGGTTTATGGTCTGTGGTGTGTTCTCTTCATTTGGTGTTTCTTGGGTCCTTCTCCATTCGGTTAAGGATGTCCTTACTTAGTGTGGCACTTTTGTTGGGCCAAACACAAGGAAGTGTGGTAGATAATTGTGCACTTTTCTTTTGAATTACCTGGAGGGAGCAAACTAGGAGAATTTTTCAAGGAGTTGCGTGTGATCATGCTTGGAGATGAAGGTAATGCTTCTTTAAACTCTGCTTTTGGGTCCCATGGTGGTTTGGATTATTGATAACATGGGGGCTAGTTAGCTTGAGTGTGTTGTTTTGTTTTTAGATGTGCTACTTGTATACATCCTGTTTACATGGTTTGCGAAATAAAAATAAATGTCAAACATTTCCACGACACTCTTCTTCTTTGTCTTCCCTTCTTTTTCTTTGCACTTCATCTTTATTTTGAAAAAAAAAAAATCAAGTGGTCATATTCCCATGGCACTCTTCTATCCTAGAGGCTAGAAGCATCACTAAAATTCTCCTTCATTAAAATGCTGGAAGCACTTCTTTTTCTTCTTTAATATCCAATGATTCCACCTCTAAGGTCCTATAAGTGACCGCTAAGACCTAACTACCCCACAGATCATCATTAATGTTCAGCTCAAAAGCTTCCTCCTAGGGAGGAATATAGGTCTCCAACCTCCCTTTTGTAGTGCTCTTAGTCTAATGTTCTTCTTGAATCCTAGAAGGAGATACCCAACAAGTCTGTGTTGTGCCTATACACAATCCTTCCTGAAGAGAATAGTCTCTGCCATAACACCAGTGAGATGGTGGAGGAAGAGGTTGTCCATGGGCTTCTCTTCATTTTCCTCTTCTAGGCATCAAGACATATCTCAGCAAACTTGGAAATTTCTACTTGAATAGTAAATAAATATCAAATGATTCCAACTCCAAGGTCTTATAATAGACCACTAATACTCATTAACATTCAGCTCAAAAGCTTGAGAAGGAGATAGCTGACAAGTCTGTGTGGTGCCTATACACAGTCCTTCCTGTAGTCTCTGCCATAACACCAGTGTGAGATGGTGGAGGAAGAGGTGGTCCATCGGCTCCTCCTCTTCTTCTTTTGGCCGTCAACAAATATCTCTACAAACTTGGAATTTTCTATTTTAATAGTTAAGACAGCCAATAAGTCTGTGTAGTGCCTATACACGATCCTTCCTGAAGAGGATAGTCTCTACATGGGCTTGTCATCCTCCTCTTCTTCTAGGTGTCAAAAATATCCCAAGCAAAAAATTTTACTCTTAGGCTTATGGCTTTATATCTAAGATGGAACATTTCTTATTAATCCCCAACCAAGTTAAGGCTCTGACATTTAGGGGAGTTGTAATTGTCTAAAAAAGCTCGGTTTAAGGGAAGGAAATGGAGGAGTGATTTCTTGAAAGTAACAGAAAAAGATTCGATGGAAAAAGACCCTTGAAATCCAACGGCCAACCCTTCTCATCCAGGATAGGAGAGGGAACCTTTGGAAGAGAAGAGACTATCAAAGGGAAGATAGGTCATTGGTTTCAGGATTCTTCAGGTTTCTCCAAACATCAAATTTCCATGAAACAAAGCTATGAATGAAAGAATAAAAGCTATAACCCTGAGATTTGACAAAGTTGATATACCACCCATAATTGGATCCATAATCCATTATCAACCATGAAATGAGTATTGCAAATGAAGTACTAAATTTGACATATAGCTTTCCAAGGATGCTGTGTGGAGTTGAGTTCATTGAGTTGGTATTGCACTTATTATTGTGCTAACCATAAATGTTACTAATCACTTGAAACCATAAGGAATTTTGTACTTCAAGGAATTGCCAAAACCACTTTTTAAAGAAGACTATACTTCTCTTGAAGATAGCCCCTTCAATCATTTGTAGGCTCTGTTCCTCACAGAAATCTCCCATAGAATCAATGTAGTCCTCCCTCCAGCTGGTTGTGTTTGTTTCTTTCTCTTTTTTTTCGTTTTTTACTTTTCCTAATTGGAAATGTTGGCTGCCAGTAAGACTGTTGATGATGTTTTTATTTTAACCTTATGCCTCCAGCCTGTCTTCATGAGGTTTGTCCAATCTGTTTCTGTTGAGATATTTCCATGTGGCTGACTGAATCTATCATTCACTTGCCATAGACATTTTTCTCTCTTTAAGATGCCAATTGAAGATAATTAACTTCCTCATGTAAGGCATTTCTATCATAAGCTTATGTATTTTATAGATTTTCTCATATAATTTGGCCATTTTGTTGTCCTTCTCTCCATGCTCTACAAGATGTAGATTCTTGTAGTTAATATTTTGACTGGTTTGTTACCTATAAATATATATATATATATATATATATTTGACTGGTTTGTTCCGTTTCCCCTTTTGTCTATATCTAGTAGAGTAGTTGTTGTTACTGATGGTCATTTAAAATGGTTGCTGGTGAGATTCATTGGTGTAACACAAGCCTGGTTGAACAAGTTGCTGTAACATACCAACCTCAAGAAGAATGATTATGAAGGTAGGAGTGGGGAAGATAACTATTGTTTCTTATCAATTGTTGTCATCATGGTCCCTCGGCCCAATGACAACAGAATTATTCTTTGAAGGTAACCTGTTGGGAAAGGGGAAGGCGTGAACATATCTGCCTTATTGGGAAAAAAGTAAAAATAAATAAATAAAAAAATAATAAAGGAAAAAAATCTGGTGTCCATAAATAATTTTTATGGGAAATTGGAGGACAAGCTCCTTCCAATTTGAAACAAGGACTGTGGTGGTTGGAGATGGGAGATAGGACTTAGAGAGAATCATTCAGTCAGTTGTTTAATTGGATAATAGACTTCAGTGAAACTTGGAGAAGGTGATTGAACTAAAGACTCAATAACAAAGTCTCCAGTATCTTTTCAGATGAGAATTTTCTTTTTTTCCTTTGATAGAAAAAAGAGCACCATATTAATAAGCACTAAAATAAGGCCACACAAAGTACACAAGAGGTATACAACTGACTGTGAAGCATAGAACAAGAAGAGAGAAAGCTAAAGTACCCCCTTCCCTTACTTGCAGCCTAACCAATCGACAAAATCTACCACAAAAATGGACCCATCCTCCAGGGCCCCTTTGACCCACTCTAAAAAATAACACATAAGCGAGGATTTAAGTTCTTGATTTGATAACTCAACATTGTCAAAAACCCTTCTATTTCTCTTTCCAAATTGTCCAAAACAAATGTAAAGGAGCTACTTTCTATGCTTTCTTCCTCTTCTTCCCTATGAAACGTCCATGCAAACTCAGTAATGTTGCTTTAATTGTGGAATGCAGCACCCATACAAATCCAAATGAGAAAACCTGCTACCATGACACTCTTGCCTTGGAACACTGAAGGAGGATGCACTTGCTAGATTCCTCCTCACTTTTACACATAAAACATATGTTCGCCAAAGCCTAGCTTTGCCTTATCTGTAGTTAATATCCCTTTCCAAACTGCTTCCTAGGCAAAAAAATCACCTTTTTTGGAGTCCACGAATTTTGGATAAAAACCCTTGAAAAAGACTCTCATCTTCCCTATACCATCTTAGAATAAAAGGATTTAACTAAAAAGTTGCCTCCTTTTACGATCATCCTTGCTACCCTGTCATCAGCATCACTTCTTGCTGATTTTCCTTGCAATCTCAAAAAGAATGCTTCAACATAAGCAAACTCCCAATCATAGAGATTTCTGGAAAAGCATGGGTTCTAATGCCTTGTGTTATTAGCTTGCTCTCATACATAACAAATAAATATGGGAAAGAAATCCTCACATAAGCGTCCTTCCAGATTTTTACCCTCTTTCCATTGCCTACAATAAAACGAATCTTACCTTTGAAAGCTCCTTGTCCTCTCTTTATTGCCTTCCACAACCCTACACCATGCACCTCCCTTGCCTCCAAAGAGCACCGATCCTTTTTTTCTTCCCTAAATTTCTGTGTAATAATCTGCTTCCAAAAAGACTCCCTTTCTGACACAAACCTCTAGCATCACTTGCTGAGGAGAACTTTGTTCAAAAGATAGAAAGATTCTGATTGCCCAAGCATCCTTCCTTCTTAAGCAAGCAAACTTCGACCAATTCATCAAGTGAGCCTTTTTTTTTTCAAGAGTTCCCATTTGCATAGAAAATTCTTTTGAATTTTTTCCAGTCCTAGACTCCCCCTTCTTGAAATAATAAAAAAGGGACATCGAATATATGAGAAGGCTAGATAAAATGCTTTAAGAGTTAACCTCCCTGCTTTTGATAGGTATTTTCTCTTTCATATTGCAACTCTTCTTTGGAACCTCTCTTCCACCATGTCCTAGACTACCATAAATTTGAAGGTAGCACCCAAAGGGAGATCACAATATTTGGATGGAAGAAACTACAGCCTAAAATATCCACTAACTTCTCCACATTTGGAAGGCTCCCAATTGGGATCAACCCATTTTTTTTCTAGGTTGGTCTTCAACACAAATATTGCTTATCAAAATCCAATTAAGATACATCATTTGATCCTTATAAGGCTCACAAAAAATCAATGTCTCATCGACAAACGATAGGTATGACACTTCCACCCCCTCATTGCCTCTACCTTCTACTTAAAACTTGAGATGAAATCCCCCTCTTTAGCTCTCTTGAGAAGATAGCTAAGAGTCTTTATTGCCATAAAAAAATAAATCAAGAGAAAGAGAGTCCCCTTGCCTCAACTTTTAGGAGCTATGGAAAAAGCCAGTAGGAGTGCCATTAACAAACACCAAGTACTTAGTTGTAGAAATACACCATATAATCCACCGAATCCACTTTTGGCCAAAACCCATTTGCTCCAAACCACCAACATGAAGCTTTAATTTACATGATTATAGGCCTTCTTAATGTCAAATTTACATATAACACCATTAGAGCCACTCTTTAACCTCAAATCAATGACCTCATTTGCAATAAGAACATCATCTAAAATTTGTCCCCTTTCTACAAAGACATTTTAAGAGTTAGAAAACCACCATGCCCACCACTTTCTTGAGTCTATTTGCCAACACCTTTTCTAGTAATTTTTATGGGCTTCCCATCAGACTGATTAGCTTAAAGTCCTTAAAATCTTCTACTTCACCTTTGTTAGTGATTAAGACCAAAAAAGTAGTGTTCAAACTTCTTTGAAAGAGCCCTTGCTCATAAAATTCCTTAAAGAAACTACACACTTTATTCTTAATAATGTCCCAACAAACATGCCAAAAGGCCATAGTAAACCCATCAGGACATGGGACTTTGTCCCCATTCGAAGTTGAGAGGGTAGAGAAGACTTCCTCCTTAGAGAAGGGCAACTCCAAACTCCTAGGCTCCTAGCTTCCTCCTACCTCAAAGACTCAAAGGACAACCTTGAGCCCACTAATACTAGGTCTCCCATCTCCATTTTCGGCCAAAAGGTGCTTATAAGAAATAGCCATCCCCTCCTTGATCTCCTCTTGATCGGACAACTAGACCTCATCAACTCTTATTCTAGCAAAAAAGCAATGTTTTAATAACTGAATTGACTAGCCAGTTCAACTCGTTGAACTATTAATCAGACCCTTTTGTAGTATGGTTCTCACTTTTGACTTCTTCAAAGGGTTAACCAGAGAAGAACCCCTCGAACCAATGCTCAAACTCCCAAATCACATGAGCTAGTCACATGAAAACCGGATAGGTCAAATGAAACTTTTCATATAACTAGGTTAGGTTGGATGGGTTGAATGAAAGTTCTTGCATGGCTAGGGCTTTAAATTTAGGCCAAAATGGGTGTAAGGTGGAGAAAGCTTAGCACAACACGTCAAATTCTCATATGCTTGATGTCATCACATGAGCTGTAAGCTCAGGTTTGACCACTTCGGATTTATAGACCTTAACTTTTTCATCAGTTTTTGATGTGGGATTAGAGAAATGCCGAAAATTGAAACACACTGAGGAAGTCTAATCTAATGGGCCTCTTTTCCTTTGGCTTGTTGCCCTCTCATGGGCCATAACCCTTGGACAATGAATAAGAAAATGCCAAAAATTTTGTTATTTCTCGAATGGGAACTTGAGCACAATCTCTTATATGAAGAAGACCAAGGATGGCCATGGGGAACCTTATGTCTTTTTCTTAAAAAAAAAATTGCAAATATATATATAATAATCTTCGTTATTTTTAAAAACATAGGTAAAACTCTTAAATAAATATAAATATTTAACTCTGTGTTTATTTTAATAATGATAAGTATGAAAATAATATAAATTAATGTAATAATTTTTGAAATTATAGGATATATAGCTTTTGACATATAGATAAAGAATTAATTATTTTTCATTATTAATAGTTCTAATTTAGTTCCTTTTTGTAACATAAAATTTAGTCCTCTCTCATGGTTTTACCAAATAATTTTCAATATTACTGATACTATCACTAGGGTCCTCCAAGGAATATAATCATATCCAATTTGCTATATTATCCTCCCCAATTGTGTTAATATCCACCCATTCTTCTTCTTCGTTTACCAATTGTACCGATATCATTTGTTATCTATCAATAATTAGATTATATATGAAATCAACCACTAGGACAATCAACAATTCTCTTATTTTTCTCAATCTCTCCTTTTCACTACCAATTAAAATGTTAATTGAACGTCAAGTAAGCCCTTATTTAGTAAAATGTTTAACCAAGTAAGGACCCAATACTCAATTCATGAAATTTATATTAGAAGTCCCCAAAAGCAATAGATGATAGAACCCATTAAAACTCATTAAATATTGAGATTTAAGCCTCTTATAAAACATATAAGAAAAGCCCATAAAGGCCAAAAACCATTTGAATATTTGTGGCTTAGGCTTCAACAACCTTGAGGCTATGGCCTCAAAGCTATAAGCCTATGGGATGAGGCTTAAGCCTCAATAGGCTATAGCCTCAAGGATAATTTGTAGATCCTCACCTTGAGGCGACCCTTGAGGTGTAAGCCTCAATAGCCTTTTAAAACATGGTTGTAAATATGCTCAAATATCTACCATTAATTTAGATTCCAAACAACTCAGATCAGCCAAATTACCAAAATGCCCTTTTATTCTTTCTCATGGTTAACCGAATGGCCTTATCAACATCACCTTCCTTCATGTAGTAATCTTAGAGCACTGAATTTTGGATCTGATCTCAGAAAGTCTTGGCCGAAAGAAGGCCTTTCTTTTGTTTGCCTTAGGAGAGGAGAGGACAGGAAGAATCACTTTTTCCTAGTTTTGCCAATGTTCTAACATATTTCATGCCTGTGTTTAGAATTCCTATTGAAGTCCATAAAGAGTCTATCTTTGGTCATGGTTGGAGGAGGTCCTAGAGATGATCTGTTTAGGAAGGACATTGTGTGTCATCTGGAAGGCAAGAAGATTTAGGCCTTGGTAGTATCACTTGATGGAATCCAAGTCTGACTACCACAAAAGATGGAGCATGGACACTGAGACAATGGATGGGATATACTTAGAGTAGGGAACCTCCTGTTAGCCTTACATAGACATATCTCATGGATGTTTGCTTTTCCATCCTTGTGCTAGATTCATTATTAGAAATGAAACCAAGATTTCTTTTTAAGAAGACACATGTTAGGGGAACAAAAAATTTGAAGATGCCCTTGATTATTTCCAGGCTCCCTTTGGAGGACCTTTAGCATATTTATAGTGGTTTTTGTGAACTCAAATGGATCCTATTCTTGGAAATTCAATTGGTTTAGAAACTTTAGTGATCAAGATTTTATTTATTTCCCCAGCCTTCCTTGTCTTTAGTTGGTATTCATATCTCTTCTTTTAGCAAGTGATTTTGGTCCTTATACTAGAATGGTGCATTTTCTTCAGAATTCTATTTTGATCAATTGTCTAGATCTTTCATCATATTTCCTTCAACCTGTCTAGATTGATGTGGAAAGCAGAAGTTCACACAAAAGCCAAATCTTTTGCATACTGTTGCAAACAAAATCTTTTGCATACTGTTGCAAACAAGAAGGCTAGTACCAATTAGAAAATTTTTAATTTAGAAGACCTTGTAGAGCTCTTAGTTTGGACATTTTTGTGTCCACTTATGTTGTGCTAGTGGTAAGAATGTTGACCATGTATTTGCCCACTGCCCCATTTTCCTCACTCTTTGGTCTGACTTTTAGTTGGGTGGCATTTCCTTGGCTGCTAATTATGAATTTAGGAGCATGATGGGTGTATCTTTTGGAGGCCTTGGAGGAGGCATAAGAGGCAAAACTCTGTGGAGCAATGCATCCAGATTTAGTTCGGGTTGTATGGATGGGGAGATTTGTGAGAACAACTCTCGGGAAAAAAGACTTCCCTAGATTCCCTTTCGGATGGGTGTGTTTACTTAGCTTTTAGGAATCCAATCACCAAATAATTTAAAGAACTGTTGTTAAGGAGTATCTTGCTTGAGATTTTATGGCGGGTTGTGAAATGGAAGGGTGGCTACTACTTTTTATTGGAGCCCCCTCCGCTGGGTCCCCTAGTCTGATATTTGATAAGTGTTTGCTTGGGGATCTAAGTGAAATGGGATTGGAGGCATTTTCAAAGATTAGATGGGTCTAATGTTCATGCATTTTCTGACCTAATGGGCTTTGGTTTTGCCATAGGTGCAGAAAATTCTTGCCCTTTTTTAAAGTTTGAAAGAGGGAAAGACCTTAGGTTTGAGACTTTCTAATGGTGACTCCTCTGTGTTGATTTTCTGGATGAGAGGCAGGTCTTTTAATTATAGATTCTACTATAGAGATGGAAGTAGAGTGTTGATGGAGTAGGTCTTTTAATTGGGAGGCAGATTTTCTGGCAAATGGGGGACTTCTACACTTGAAGGGGAAGACTCTTGGGGCATTTAAAGGAACCCCACCATTTTTTGGAGTACTTATTTTCCTCCTCTGTTTACTATTTTTCTTCTATTTTGCTTATATTTCTTTGAAGGATTGCACATCCTTCGTATTTCATCCTTTCTGTTAATGAGATTCTTTGTTTCTCATTTATAAATTTTTCTGCATTGTATAATCTCATCAGTGAGCTCATTTGAGCATTTGAAAATTCAATTGAGATTCTAATTTGTCATAGATGTATCACTGTTGACTGAAAATGACCTGTCTAGTTGCTTCTTGCATAGTCCTGAGGACAACACTATTACTTATGTTAAATCATCAGTTGGCAGCAGTAGGTTGAAGTTAAGGGCTCCTGGATTCATGATAGATGATTTCAGGGGCAATGGCCTTCAGCTTAACTATGGTTGTATTTCATTCAACGGCTTGATGCGTGTAGTAACCATTAATCTTACAGCATTCAATTTGTAGAGCTGATCATGCGGCCAGAATTTCACTAGCTTGACAATACCATATGTTGAAAGATGAACAGTTGGTGACTAAAAAATCCATGATAAAAATGTTACTCCCGCAGAATGGGCATGATTTTAACCAGTAACAAGTTTAAATGTGTGGACAATGATGAAATTTCCAGTGGCTTAGCTGATGGACCCTTTATTAGGAATGTCTATTGTCATGTTGAGTATCTTTCATGCTTTTGCTGATATTAGTATGGTGAATGCATGATTTGAAAAATCTGTCTCTTTGCTTGCCAAACAGATACTTGATTTTGCAAACTTGTAGTCTGGGAATTTTGAAGAAGAGCCTTCAATTTAAAGATGGTATAACTGACTCTTATATTGGGGTTTAATTTCTCCGTAGAGGTGTTAAATGATGGACAGATATGAATCAATGTCAATTAATTTTTGGTTCATGAGTCTGCAATGGCCACTTTTATGAAGTCAAGCAACAGAAATTTTGATCCTCTGCCAGCATTTGAAATTCAGATGTTGTATCATCATTTAGGAGTGTCATATAGACTTCATTAACAAGCAGTTAATTCCCAATAAGACTGAAATGCATGAAATCACAGCATTCTTACTTCTTTGAGCCAAAATAAAAGGGAAATAGCAGTGTCTTCACTTGCAAGTTGCAACTAACAAGCACAATCTACAATGCTTTTCTTGGTTATCCATTTTTATTTTTGTGTCTTAAGCAGATTTCTAACTATATTTTTTCCTTTCTACTTTTTCTGGCAGTTTATTTTTGTTGCTGCTGCAAAGTATTGTGTTGAAATTGCAACTCATCAACATGGGTGTTGTGTTCTGCAACGTTGCATCAGTCATTCGACAGGAGAGTATCGAGAGAATTTGGTCGCAGAAATCTCCTCCAATGGATTTCTACTTGCTCAAGATGCATTTGGGTAATTGTTAGAACATCATTCTATCAACCATCATTTGTAGTCTCTTCTAACAATCATTTCAAGGGAGAAGTAATTTGTTCTCTCTTTAATGCACTAGAAGCTATCTATTCAATTTTTTTATTTTTTTTATTTTCCAAAAATCATAAATTTTGGCCCCATTTAGATTATCTTTAGTTTATATTATTTTGCATGCAACCTGGAGCTTTTTCCTTTAACCTTTTTGTTACTTTGGATGGTGTAACTTTTTGGTTAATGGGAAAGATCGAAGATGTAGGCATGCACTAGAGATTCTTCTTCATGTATGCCACTTCTGAACCGATCTTCTATTGAATGCTGGATACTAGCTGAGAAAGCCAAAGGTGATGAAGAAGCTACCTATAGGGACAGATCTGCAGGAGCAAAATTGTAACTGATGTGATCCTATTAATTCAATTACTGAAATAACAATAACCTCAGTGGAAATATTTATATTTTTTATAATATCAGTCATCCAAATATTGTTATTGTTGTAACAAGAAGAATGATAATGATAATAACAACATAAGGTAATAATCTTGGTGTTCTAGTATAGGCTTTCATAATGCATGCATTTATTGGCAGAGTCATGTTACTCATTTTGTGGCCCCTTCAAAGTTTTATTGATGTTTTCATTAATTGTGTTAATATTTTCTTTCTTTAACAATTGAGGTTTCCTTTCTGTTCTGCAGAAATTATGTAGTCCAGTTTATCTTGGAGTTAAAAATCCCATCTGCCACCTCAAACTTGATTGCTCAGTTTGAAGGGAACTACGTGCACCTTTCAACACAAAGGTTCAGCAGCCATGTGGTTGAAAAATGCCTCACTGTGTGCACTGAGGAGAACCAATCACGCATTGTCCATGAATTGCTCTCCACATCTCATTTTGAGCAGTTGCTTCAACATCCTCATGCAAATTATGTCATTCAAAAAGCTCTTCAAGTTTATGAGGTCAGAAACCAACCACCTTTTTTAATCTTATTGCATTTGGAGAATGTTTCAATTCTTTCTCTTCTTTTGATATCTTGTTTGCTACATGTTTCATGCTTCAGAGCCTCAAAATGTGAAGCATGGTCTCATTAGATTGATATATGGCTCATTTTAGATTGTAGAGGGATATGACAATGAGGTGGTTTCCATTGAGGTTATAACCTGAAAGAATTTGGACATATCTACTTTGAAATTTCTTCTTCATTCTTCTCAAAGCAAGGAATCAACAATCTAAACAACGGTATCAAAGCAAATAGTCCCAAATCATCTGCCAAATTGTTAACTCAAAAGATCTCTCCAATGGAACTGCTTCATTGTCAAGTTATGATCTTGCTTTGCTTGCAAGAAATAGGGTGGTAATCACTGATATTAATACTCATATGCAAGCTTCTCCCTTTGTTATCATTCTAATTCTTTGCTGCAAACCAGGGCCCTCTTCACAATGCTTTCATTGAAGCTATCGAGTCCCATAAAGCTATCATGCGCAATAGTCCGTATTCCAAGAAGATTTTCTCACACAAGCTTTTAAGGAAGTGATGTACATTCTCCCCTCCATAAGTACTGTTGTTGGTCTCATGCTGTTACTGGTATGTTCTCTACTATGGCTGCCATAGTTGCTACCTCTCCATGGACAATCAGATTTTAACTGTAAGGGTCTGAAGCCGATAAGAGAAGAACTTTTTTAACTTCTGGGCATTCCATGCACAGAACACACGCTCAGCAGAGTGTAAAAATATAAAAGAAATTTTGGTTGCAGTTGCTTAAATCTTGGGCAGATGTGAATGTACTATTCTGTTGTCTTGCTGATCTACATCTTGGATTTATTATCGTTGTCATCTTTTAACTCGGAATTTTCACTGTATGAGATTGTACAGTGTATAGAACAATTAGGGTTTTGGTTCCTTTGCTCTGTACAAATGCAATGTGGATGCTGCTCTGCAAATAATTTTCCCTTCTAATTTTGTATGCATGTGGAAGGGATGATTCTGAATGCTCTTTTCTGGCCCAAACTCAACTCTTCTTTTTTATGGAATGGAAGGCATGGATTTTGGATTCTTGGTTGTGATTGAATCTTCTATGAAAATCATTTTCTCATCATAATTTTTCTTATTTAAATGGTGCATTGCATGGATTTATTGTTAGTGTAGATCTGTTCTCTTAGATGATGTACATATAGTAAATTCACTTTACAATATTTTTACTATCTTTTATTCTATTATAATATAATATAATTTTTTTTGGCATGTCATTGACTAAAAAGAATTTAATATAAAGATTAAGGGTGTGTTTGGAAAATGGGAAATGGAAAATGGAATGAAATTTTCATCAGTAATAGTTGTTAAAAGAATTCAAAGAAAAACCCAAAAGGGGAAATGGATTATATAAGTTTCTCCAAGGAGGGGAAATTGTTGGTTGACAGAGCAAACAGGGTCTGATTGGGAATGATCTGTGTGTCTAGTCCAAGCGTTTTGTCTCATTCAACTCCTCACAAAATGGTTAAGTTCCTTAAAATTTTCTATGTCCATTGTTGCCTCAAAGCTCTATAATCTATATAAGCCCCTAACGCCCATCCAAAACCCCACTGGTTTCAATCTCCATTCATCTCTATTCTCACCTTCTTCAACCTTTCTCTCACTCACAGAGGGAAAGCTTGAAGAAACATGTAACATATATTTCATTTCTTCTCAAGGGTGTATCAAATCAAATATGGGAGCTTGTGCAAGTGCACCAAAGGGCCTCAAAGCTGAGTTTCATGCCGCTGCGGCCCCAGCATGGGCACCGGCACCTTTGCCAGAAAAAGTAGAGGCAAAGGTTGAAGAAGTAGAAGAGAAGAAGGCTGATGGAGATGGTAAAGAGAAGGTGATGGATGAGAATAGTAACAATAACACTAGTAAGAATGATATTGAAATTGGAAATGGCAGCAAGCAGCCCCACCAATCTCTTGGCTCCTTGCTTCATGGGGTAATAATAATGATAATTATCATAATATTGTTTATTATTATCCCCCTACTAATTTTTTGGTTTATAAAATTTGATGGGTACCCATCTTATTATATTTAGGCTCCAATTGAAAATGATTCTTGTAATAATAACATCATTGGCCTCTAAAATTTTTCCTGATAGATAATGCCTTTGTTAAAAACCTTTTTGTTAATGAAAAATCTGTTAGTATTTGAATATCTAGGATGTAATGGCAGGGTGAGGAAATGAAAGAAATAAAAGAAAAGGTAGAGAGCATGGAAACAGGAGTCATTCCATCATAGGAGAAGGTGGAAGAGGCAGAGGCAGAGGCAGCTGAGAAAAGTGCAGAAGTAGCACTAGTTGTTGATGCCCAAGAATCTGAGATGTCTGAGGAGAAGAAGCAAAGAACTGAAGAAGGATAATTTATGATTTTATTTATTTTCTGCTAATCAATCTACATGTTTCTAATTTCAAGTCATCTGTTCCTAGATTGTGCATGATCACCAGCACAAGTGTTTGGTCTTAAATTATTATAGTACACTAGGTGAGGTGAGTAAGGTGTTGAATCTACAAGGAAGGAAGAAATAGGGAGTTAGATTAGTTTAAGTGATTTTTGAATCATTCTGAATGATGAATAAATTTTGAGTTTAATCATCATTTGAAATTTAGGATTTGGTATATTATTGGCCACCAGAAAACTCGAGAACTAGCTCTCAGGTTCTGAAAATCTGCAAGAGCGCTTGAGCAGTGGGATTAGCGCTCGAGCACCTTGATCGATCGAGCGGTGCATCCAGCACGTCAACTAATCGAGCAGTGCATCCAACTTTCCATTGCCTCTCTACATGTGCTTTGCATGATCACATGTAAAACAAACCCACAAAAACACAAGCCTCCCCCAGGGAGTGTATATTGTGTAAGGGTGTGTTTTCCATGGCAAAATCACTTCTTGAGGTGAAATACACCAAGTATCATCAATAACACAAACTAAATACACCTATCATCTGTTATTCATTCAACAAACACCAAATCTTATGGACAATTCCAACATTGAAAATTCCCCTACTCCCAAAATATACAAATACAAATTTCAGACCTCATTGCACGCATTCTTCAGATTCCCACCCAGCATTGACATGAGGCCGCCACCATGGACCCTTCCCTCAGGGATCATCATCATCATCATGTTGAAGCTCTTGCCCCCAGCAGTGTTGTTGCTGCTGCTGCCACCAATGCCCCCACCATGGCTTGCTTCCTCTTGCCTCTCAGCACTCACCAACCTTGAATAAGATGATGAGGACTTCATTGATAGAGGAACCAATACCTGAGGGGGTATGAGTTGCTGCTGTCGTCTTTTAGAAGCCTTTTCCAGTGAGTTGATGCAGTCTGAGATGACGCTCACTCCTGATGAGGAATTGTTGTCAAAGCTGCTTCCACCAGTTGAGGTAGCAGTAGGTACGAGCCCATGGAAGAGTCCTGGTCCTATCATACCTCCTTTCTTTGTCTCCCGCTCCTGAACCAGGCTACTGTGTGCAGCACATAGCCCACTCTTTCCCCTTGCAAATTTCTCACATTTTCCTTCTCCCCAGCTGCATCGCTTTCCCCCACCATGAGCTTTGCAGAAGTCTGTGCTACCTTGGGCACTCTTTCCACAGTTTTCAAACTTGCACCGCTTCCCTCCACCATGCTTAACACAACAATCAGTGCGGCCACGTGCACTCTTGGTGCAGCCTGGAACGGAACATCTTTTTCCACCACCATGGGCAACACAAAAATTTGTGCCTCCGTGTACACTTTTTGGGCAGATCCCACCACCATCAAAGAGGCAGCGTTTTCCCCCACCATGCCCCTTGCAAAGCGGTGTGCTCCCTTCAGCACCTTTGGTGCATCCAGCAAATATGCAACGCTTCCCACCACCATGTGCCTTACAAAACATGGTGCTTCCTTGAGCACCCTTAGTACATCCCTGGTACTGGCAACGGCGTCCGCCTCCATGAGAAATGCATAATCCAGCCTGCCCCTCAGCACTTCGAGTACAGCCTTCTATCTTACACCTCTTCCCCCCACCATGCTTGATGCAAAGCCCTGACTTGCCTCGTGCAGCCTTGGTGCACCCTGCTGGATGCCCACACCGTCTGCCACCACCATGTGCTATGCAGAAGTTTGTCTTGCCTTCAGCACTTTTAGTGCATCCCAATTGCTGGCACCTCCTTCCTCCACCATGGGCCTTACAGTAGGCAGTTCGACTCTCAGCGCCCTTGTTGCATCCTGGTTTCTGGCATCTCTGTCCGCCCCCATGACCAATGCAAAGACCTGATGCCCCTCTTGCACCTTTTGTACAATCCATAAACTTGCATTTCTTAGGATTGTTGTTCCTATGATCTGAAGAAGTCACAGCAGTTGCTGACTCAGAGATAGTGCCTGTTGAGTAATCTGTGGTAGCAGACGGTTCAGGACTCAGTTGAGAAAGATGATGATGGGATTTGGTTCCCAGTTCAAAAAGTTCTTGTGTCTGCATGGAAACTTTTCTGTCCATTCTTGGAGCCAAAAGAAGTGATGGCATATAGCCACCTGATTTCTTTGCTGAAGTGGAACCCTCATCAACAACAGGAATCAAAACTCGGTTGTCATCATCAGACACCTGGTTAGGGTGACAAGATGAATTCACATCAGTCTGGACTGAAACTGAACAATCAAGCCCTAAAAACTCCCCAACACCTCCAGAAGGGCCAAGTTTTAGGATTGAATCAACCTCAGATGGCAAACGCTTTGGGTACATGGTAGCCGATCCTTTGCTCTTATTAACATCAACATGGTAATAATCATCACAATATGTATTCGGTGTTGGCCCCAAACCAAGTACCAACCTGCAGCCATCATCAGGAGGATTTGAAGGCTTAACACCAAGACTGTTTCGAGTATTCACAATTCTTGCTGTGTTGCTTCCTCCAAAGCCAAAGCAGTTCAAGCTTAAAGTAGTGTCACCAAAGTTGTCATTTTTTATGAACTCACAAGTATGAGAGAAAGAAGCACTCTTATTGTCAAGATCCATTTTCAGGGTGCTATGAGCTATAGCACAGAGGAATGAGAAGCCCAACTGGCAGTACAGTCTTAAACACACGCTACTAGGAAGCTCCAAACATCAAAACTTATTGAACAAGCAGAAAGGATTCCAATATGCTACCTCCACCACTTACAAATCCTGATGTGTCTGACCTATCCATTCTTACAAAATCAACACTAACAGCACATAGTTTATCACAGAAGCACTTAGATTCCAGAGTATCTGACAACGTTTCTAGGATAGAACCCTTTAATGAAGACGGTCAAGATAGACGAGCAGAGAAGATCCTTGGAGCGTCTTCTGCTCCTTTCTAAAATATCCTTTAGCTTCATTAACACTGACAAAGAAACAAAATGACACAAAAACCTTTAAATGGTATCGTAATCAAATTAGAGGAAAATGATATTATATCCACACATACAAAGAATGGTTAAAAATACAGCTACATGGACTTAACAAAAGTTTGTTGGGACTCCATTTATTAAATAATTGACATAACCTATGCTCCATTAGTCCAACTTAGAGAGTAGGAACCTAACACTGGTGGGAGTGCCAGATTCAACTATATCAAGAAATTAGAATTCAAGAAGGTGGTAGCATTTGAAACAATATTGTAGAACATAATTAAATTTGTAGACTATTTGATATTATATCTCATCAATCATAGCATATATGTTATGCATCTAAAAAAGTCTTAGCACATGTTTGGTACACAGAATAGTGCCACACCAAAAAAATGTTAGCACTGAAAGCATTTTAAAATTTTCACATTTTTTAATTATCCTTAATGGAGACCAATTTATCTTAAGTTTAACTTTTTCCCTTCCTTTACCTTGCCAATTTATTGAATTAATAAAAATAAATGGTTCATTTTTATGCATTTATATTTTTTACTAAAAAGAAATTGATGGTATATAAAAGTTTATCTATATTTTTTATTTAATTCATTTAAAAATTAAAAATTAACTCTAACACACATGCACACTCTATATATATATTTCCAAAGCAGGAGACTACTCCCAAGGAATTCAGGTGTCTGATACCTCGTCCATCTAAAAAAATTCCATGCACTATTGACAGAAAAGCCATAACAATTACTTAAGCCTAACATATCATCAGGGTTTTTTTTTTTTTTTTTTTTAACTGCTTCTAACTTCCAGAATCTAAAGAGCCAAACCAATATTGAATTTCCAGAAGACTAAGTCATGTTTGTGAGACAAGTAGAACTACTAAATTCTCTACATGCTTCTCACTTTTGCCCACCATATCTTCATTCCAATGTTTTCTTCAGGAACTAAGAGAATAAATTCAAATATGAAGATGCCTAATAAGAACTACTCTCCGGTAGTCCCTATAGTTGCCCTATGTCAAAGAGTCAACCACATGGCCAACCTGAAGAACTCTAACTTAAATAATACAGACTTAATTTCGATGCCTGCTCATTCCATCCTGTACCCTCTTCATTTAACAGAATTTACATGATAGATTGTATTATCAGGAAATCATTAGGTATCTAGATATGAAAAGTTCACAATATTCTATCTAACCTAGAATCCAAGCTTCAAATCAAAGAAAAAAATTGATATTGTAACAACAATAACAAAAAGAAGAAAGCCAATGAAACTAATGATTTTGACAGTATCAAACATAAACAAAGAGCTGGGGAATAACTCAAGGGCTAGAAAATATTTAAGTTAACAAAATGAGGTAAACTGACTCTTCTACGCATAACATGAGAAAACAACCTTATAATATTATCTACATCCAACAAATTTCTTGCAAATTCTCCTATATATATAAAGATGGAAGAGTGGGAAAGGATTGGGGTGGAGATATGGGAGGTTCCAAGGTTGAGTCCCCAATAGGGACGAAAAGAGATAACTGAAAATGCTTACTATCTACATGTTAGTAACAACATCCAAGCTCCATTAAACTTCCTCCAATAAACTCTAGCAAGTGAGATATTTTCACAACGAAAAGAACAATAGTGCTACAAGAACAAAGAAAATAGAGATAAGCATCATACATGCTTAATCTTATTTGATAATTTATATAAGTTAAAACAAAATTTCATTCACCACAATAAAGTGGGACAAGACATCTACATAAAGAAACAGTAGTTATATTGCTCCAACAAAATTCCCTCAATTCCCTAAGTAGATCTAATAAAACTAGACTGGGTATATCATTATTAAATATTCAACCAAAAACACAACATTTCATTTAGCAGGAGACCTATGGGACATGCTGAATGAAATCTGTTCAACCTTCAAAGTTAAGACTATTTATAGATGCATATAAAAAGCCTTAAGCAAATGACAAATAAGTTCAAAGCAAATTCACAAGAGGACAAAGCAAATGCCATTGAAAATTCCACCACAAGGTAGAAGAAAGATCTCAAGTTTACAACTTTCAGACAAATCACTTCTGGACATTAACTCCAAAACCACATAGAATCATGGAAAACCCAAATCAAATTAAACACCCCCATCTAAGATCTGCACACAAAACACCAAATAAACCACAAGAAGAGGGGGGTGGGAAAGAAAAGCATGAGTTAAAATTCCTAGATTTGTACCAAAAAATAAATAAACTCATCACATAACAATATAATTGGAAGACAATCCAATAAAGAACACGACCAGATCAGGGTACCAACTGCAAAAATTTCAAAAATAAAAATAAAATAAAATAAAAAAACCAGCAATCCCAACTCACAAATTCTTCAATTGTTCCTGTAAGATTGACATACCCAGATAGAAATTATCAGAATAACTGAACAAATTAGCTTCAGAAAAGTGCAAAATCCAAAAATTAAAAACACCCCAACAAACGCCAATACCAGTTCTTCAATTACTCCTATAAAGATTAGCATACTCAACAAGAAATTACCACAATAATTATAAAGGAACTTTCAAAAGGTAGAAAATCCCAAAAAGAAAAAAATTAAACAAAAGGAAGAGAAAAGAAAGTTGAAATACCGTGGTGGGAATTTAGAGGAAATTTCGAAAAAGGTGACAAATCAGGGAGGCGATTGAAGACATCCTCAAACACCAGGGAGAGAGAATGTATGACAGAGGCAGGGAGAGATGCGAAGAAGTAAGTTGAGAAAGTGAATAAACTCACTTTCAGATTATTCGGGCACCCCCTCAAAGGGGCGCTCCTGAGCTGTGAGATACCGTTAGTACCCTCATCGCCAGAACGGGCACAACTGGTAGGACAAGGTAGGGAGCTTCGACTTCGACAATGCTACTTTTTATTGAAAGAGACATGGTCTGAAATGTCGAACTGCCCTGGCTTGGATGGTGGAGTTATGAGGTGGGAAGGGGTAGTTGTGCCATTTGGTGGATTTTTATAAGATTTGTCGCCCTCCAAGAATTAAAAAAATGGGAAGCGGAGAAATTAGTGGGAGAGGTGGAGTGGCGGTAGTAGGGGGTGCGCTTGAATCAATAAAGCGATATGTTTTTAGAACGGGGGTGAGCTCGGCTTGGCGGTGGCTTTGTTGGGTGAGCCGAGCTCCGAGCCACCGATACTGGCTCTCTTCTTCTCAAATTCTCATTGTTTGGTTTTTGTTTAGAGAAAATGTGATCATGCCCAAGATGCCCTTGTATCCAAGAGACTTTTCTCAATAGTACGGTAATTTAAAAAAGTTATTCTTAAATTATTATAGTAGAAGAAGTTATTACAAATATATGGTAGTTTTTGCCACCAAGGAGGGAGGGTGAATGGATAAATTTTTTTTAAAACCAAAATCGTCTTTTCAAATTTCAAAAGGCGATTTTAAAAAAATTTCAAAAGAGAAATCATCTCTTCAAGAGACGATTTCCCATTAAAAAAATTTAATATTTTTTTAAAAAAAATTCCAAATTAAAAAAAAAAATCCCCAAGACGATTTTCCATTAAAAAATTTAATATTTTCTTTTTAAAAAAAATCCAAATTATAAAAAAAAAAAAAAAAAATCCTTAACACAGACGAGTTCCCATGAAAAATACATATATTAAAAAAATCCCAAATTAAAAAAAAAAAAAAATCCTCAAGGGAACTTGTTTCTTCAAGAGACGAGTTCCCATGAAAAAAAAGTAATATTTCTTTTTTAAAAAATCCCAAATAAAAAATAATCCTCAAGGAACTCGTCTCTGAGTTCCCATAAAAAAAATTAATATTTTTTTTAAAAAAATCCTCAAAGGAACTCGTCTCTTCAAGAGACGAGTTCTCATGAAAAAAAATCCCAAATATTAAAAAAAAAAAAAAAAAAAAATCCTCAAGGGAACTAATCTCTTGAAGAGTGAGTTTCTATGAAAAAAAATTAATAATTTTTTTTAAAAAACTCAAATTAAAAAAAAAAAAATATATATATATATATATATATATATATCCTCAAGGGAACTTGTCTCTTCAAGAGATGAGTTCCCATGAAAAAAAATTAATTTTTTTTTTTAAAAATCCCAAATAAAAAAAAATCCTCAAGGGAAAAAAAATTAATATATTTTTTTTTAAAAAAATCTCAAATTAAAAAAAAAAAAAAAAAGAAAGCCTCAAGGGAACTCGTCTCTCCAAGAGACGAGTTCCCATGAAAAAAAAAAATTTAAATTAATATTTTTTTTTAAAAAAAATCCCAAATTATAAAAAAGGAAAAAAAAAAAAAACACACACACACACACACACAAAGCCTCAAGGGAACTCGTCTATTCAAGAGTCGAGTTCCCTTGAAAAAAAAAAATTCAAAAATTAATATTTTTCTTAAAAAAAATCCAAAAAAAAAAAAAAAACACAAAGCCTCAAGGAAACTCGTCTCTCAAAAAAAAAATCTCAAATTAAAAAAAAAAAAAAAAAAACCTCAAAGGAACTCGTCTCTTGAAGAGACGAGTTCCCATGAAAAAAAATTATAATTTTTTTTAAAAAAAAATCCCAAAAAAAAAAAAGAGACGAGTTCCCATGAAAAAATTAATATATATTTTTTTAAAATCCCAAATTATAAAATAAAAAAAAATTGGGAAATCGTCTCTTCAAGAGACGAAGAGACGATTTCCCATTAAAAAAAATTAATATTTTTTAAAAAAAAATTAATATTTTTAAAAAAAAAATTAATATTTTTTTAAAAAAAATCCCAAATTGTAAAAAAAAAAAAAAAATTGGGAAATTGTCTCTTCTTGAGGAATTTTTTTTTTTTTTTTATAATTTAGGATTTTTTTTAATGGGAAATCGTCTTCAAGAGACGATTGCCCTAAAGGATTTTTTTTTTTTTTTAATTTGGGATTTTTTTTCATGGGAACTCGTCTATTTGAGAGACGATTTCCCTTTTGAATTTTTATTTATTTTTTAAATGAAAATAAAATCGTCTTTTGAAAAGACGATTTTGGTTTAAAAAAAAATTTATCCATTCACCATCTCTCCTAGGTGGCAAAAACTACCATATATTTGTAATAATTTTTTTACTACAATAATTTAAGAATAATTTTTTTAAATTACCGTACTACTGAGAAAAGTCCAAGAACTCTGATACTACCTAGGGGTGTGACATTGACGGGTCGTGTTTATGTAGTGGCAAAACTAAATATTCTACTACATACTTCAACTCAAATTTATCATGAATAATAATCGGGTCAAAAATATAAATTTTAATAATATATTATTATTAAATAGATAACACATCGTATAACTTATTTAACTTATTTAATAATTACGCTTTTTTATTTGATAATTAAATTGAGTTTGGTTTTCTATATATTTATACAATTAATGTTTCAACCAAATATATTTATGACTTAATTGACCTATTTATTTAAAAAAAAAATTAAAATGAGTCAAATATGAGTACATGGTTTTAAAATATAATTAGGTTAATAGTGAGATTATTAAATGAATCGATTTAGGTTAAATTTGTGTTATGTAGGTTGATTAAAAAATTACCTATTTATTAAACGAGCTATGCAGGTTGATATGAATTTAACACAAACTCATTTATATTCAACCCAAATACTCGAAAAACATGTTGGATGCACTTTAAGGCTATAAGATTTCAAATTTGTGAACGAATACAACTCTAGTTTATTTAAAATTAGTTCACAATTGAAACTATATAGAGAAAAAGTTAATGAAGAAGACATGTTAGAGAAAACATTTATCTTTTCATGTCTCAAATATGCTCTTGCAACAACATTATCGACAATGTCGATTTACTAAACATTCAAAATTGATATCATGTCTTAGAGTCATTGAACAAAACAATAAGTTTTTGTTAAAAAATCATTATATCATCTAACTAGTTCAATGTCATTCCTTAAAACAAATTTCACCACATTTCATAGACATGGCCAAAGACATGGACAAGGACACTATCATGGGTGTGGAAAGAATAACTTACGACCGAGTAGAGGTCATAAAACATTCTAAAAATCAATAGAATAACCTTTACCATCAAAAGCAAAATAATGCAGTAGACGCATAAGAAAATGGTAAAGATGTACAAACCAAAAAGACTTACGAGAATGCATGTTATTGATGTGGGATGAAAGGGCACTAAACCTGTATCTATTGTATACCAAAACAGTTAGTTGACCTTTACAAGGCATCTATCAAGGCAAAAGGAAAAGAATTTGAAATGAACTTCGTTGATGACAATGAGAATGGATATAACCCACTTGGATGTTGTGGAATTTCTTTGAAGATTTGAGCAAAAAAAAAATTGATCATTAAATTAGAAAGGGAAATGTTGCTTTGATTATGCATCAAGTTTATTTTTTTCTATTTATTTTATATTATGTTATGCAAACACATAGTACTTCTAATATGCTATAAATCAAATGAAGATTTTGTTTAGCTAATTGTTCTACCACACCACATTCTCCAAGAAAAAAAAAAGAAAAAAAAAGATAAAATAAAAAAACCTTCTCTAACTTATCTTTACTCAATTCCAACGTTAATATCATATTAATCTATACAAATCTAATTCAAAGATTCGAAAGAACCATTGTTAGTTTACCCAATGGAATTATGTTAAATATCACTAAGTCCTTATACTTATGCATTGATGTGGGTCTTAGAGTCATTGAACAAAACGGTAAGTTTTTGTTAAAAATCCATTATACCATCTAACTAGTTCAATGTCATCCCTTAAAACGAATGTCACCATATTTCATAGATATGGGCAAGGACATGGACAAGGACACAATCGTGGGTGTGGAAAGAATAACATACAACCAAGTAGAGGTCATGAAACATTTTAAAAATCAATAGAATAACCTTTACCATCAAAAGCAAAACAATGCAGTAGACACATCAAAAAATGGTAATGATGTGTGAACCAAAAAGACTTACGAGAATGCATGTTATTGATGTGGGATGAAAGAGTACTAGACCTGTATCTATTGTATACCAAAACATTTAGTTGATCTTTACGAAGCCTCTTTCAAGGCAAAAGGAAGAGAATTTGAAATGAACTTCATTGATGACAATGAGACAATGGATATAACCCACTTGGATGTTGTGGAATTTCTTTGAAGATTTGAGCAAAAAAAATGATCATTAAATTAGAAAGGGGAATGTTGCTTTGATTATGCATCATGTTTATTTTTTCTATTTATTTCATATTATGTTATGCAAACACACATCACTTCTAATATGCTATAAAATCAAATGAAGATTTTGTTTCGCTAATTGTTCTACCACACCACATTCTTCAAGATAAAAAAAAAAATACCTCTCTAACTTATCTTTAGTCAAAGCCAATGTTAATATCATATTAATCTATACAAATCTAATTCAAAAATTTGGAAAAACCACCATTAGTTTACCCAATGGAACCATGTTAAATATCACTAAGGCCTTAATGAAATAAATAAAAATAAATAAATAAAGCTCAATTTTAAAGATATTCAACAAAATGGATATCATATTAGAACTATGAATGACAAAAATAAAGAGTATATTTACATTACTTCGGTCGTTTATCGACAAAAGTATATATTAGAGAAATTTTTTATTTCTCTTGTGGATTGTATTATACCGTCGTTAAACTCATTGAATCATATGTTGTGACGAACGAGAAGTTCTATCAATCAAACACATTTATACTTTAGCATAATTGAATTGATGACTCAGGGTCATCTATGATGCATTGAATAATAAAATACCTTCTTATGGGGACTCTTTGAAAAATCAAAATATTCTTGCACCTAATGATTATTGTTGTAAGGCATGCTTATAAGGCAAATTGATTATTAGACCATCATTTACCGAGATCATCTTAAAATCCCCAATTTTTTTAAAAAGACTTCATTGGGATCTACGTGGCTTCATTCACCCTTCTCATAAACCATTTCAATATTTTATTATCTTAATATGTATCTACTATATTTTCACATATTTGTTTTTTTTTTCTTCTTAGAATGTTGCCTTCACAAGGCTACTTGCTCAAATAATCGGCTTTATAACTCGTTTTCTATATTATCCTATCAAGACATTTTGTCTTGATGTAAGTGAATTTAAATCCCAAACATTATCTGATTATTGCATATCAATTGCAATTAACATTGACCATGTTATTGCTCATGTTCTTACAAAAATGGTTTAGTGAATGACTTATTAAATGACTTTAACCGATTGCTAGACCATTAGAGACATAATGTACATCTTCGATTTTTGTACTACATGTTATACTTTTATAAAGAAATTATTAATTTAAAAGCAAAGTGAGAGAGAGATAGAGGGTTTGTCTATTTGAACACATTCTTATTTTTTATTTTTAAAATTATAAAATAATAATATTTTTTTATATAAGGTATCAGAATTTTTAGAGACCCACTTTAAAAAGGAAATGATTTAATAATTTTTAAATTTATTAAAAATAATTTTCAAAGATATAAATAAATTTATATATTTTTATATTAAATTCTTTACTTTTAAATAGAAAATTTTAATTTTGAAAAAATAAAAAAATGAGAAGTGTATACAATGGGACACAATAGTCTTCATAACTTATCCACAACTTGTTCGGTTGAGCCATGGCTTGGCGAAGCCGCTTGCTTGGCTGCTGCCAAGTGCCAACTTGGAAACGGTGGAATCTGGAGAACACTTGGCGGCTTCTCATTCCCCAAAATTCACCCTTACATTTCTGGATTCCGGAATCTAATCTTACAAACCCAACGCCCAAACAAAACCTTTCTATTACAACCGCCTTAATATGTGTGCCTAGTCAACACCTTTCAAAATTAAATTAAAATTAATTTTCAACAATTAAATAAACTTTTTTTTCCTTCATATCATGACTTTTATTTTATTTTATTTTTTCCGTTATTGTTCTTGCGTGGCAGGTGACATGGCTCCACCCACATCAACTGTTTTTTTTTTTTTAATTATGTTTTTTCTTTAAATTTATAAATATTTTTTTTTATAATTTTATAAAAAAGAGTGATCTAATAATAACAATAATAATAATAATAATAATTTTCAAAATTAATTTGATAAATTTAGAGAAATATTTGCAATAAATTTTGAAAAAAAATGATATTTCAGTCTCTCTGTCTCACTTGCCACTTGTAATGAATAAAAAAATAATTATTTTTTCATTTAATAAATATATATATAACATGAGATAACAAAAAGAAAAATCTGATGTCCCTAAAACATGTGGAAAGGTCAGAAGGTGACGCAAGTGATGTCCATTGGAGATTTGGAAAACGAATGTGATGGAGCCCAAAAGTCTTACCAATTTTATAATAATAATACCAAAGAGCCATCAAATGAGTGGTCCAAATAAAAAGCACATATGAATATGTCTTTTAAGTATCCATGTGGGGCTTCTGCTGATGTGGGTTTTAGGTTATGGTTTGAATATATATATATAATATTATCAATTTTAAATATAATAACAAGTAAAAGCATGATTCTCAAGTATGCTTCCTAAAATAATGGTTGAACTCTTTTTAGAAAAGAAAAAAGAGTGTTTTTACTTGAAATATTTTTGGTGAAAGTGTTTTCTCTTGTTGGAGTTGTGTTTAAGTGTCCAAGTAAGATGAACTGATCCAATGTGATATAATAAATGAGAAAAATAGGGAATGGGTTTTGAGAGTTTTAAAACTATCAAAAAACTGTCACCATTATAAATATAAAAAAAAAAAGTCATTTATCAAAGTTTTTCTTATTTCTCCGTGAAAACGAAGGTTTAGGTTTTTGCTTGTGGGAAAAGAATTGTTCTCATATTCGTAATTTCATTTCTGATTTAAGAAGATAAAATTGATAAGTAAAACAATCAATTGGAATTCTTGGACATTTTAGAAGATATCACAAGCCTTATTTTTCATCATCTCTTAAAATTGTTTCACAATAATTATAGGAAGCAATTATAACATTTCTAATACTTGAAATTTTTTTATCATTCTAATATTAGAAAATCTAAAAACGTTTTATAAAATCAATACTAAGAGTACGTTTAACTGTGATTCAAAAAATATTTCTAATATTTCTAATACTTGAGAAATAAAAATTTTCAAGTGTTTAAAATTTTAGAAACACTTTTTAAAATTATTGCCAAATGCACTCTGAATGCACTCTAAGAATCCGTTTGACAGTGATTTTAGGATGTGTTTTTAACATTTTTAACATTTAAAAATTTGTGTTATTTAAGTGTTAGAAATGGTAGAAATGTTTTTTAAAATCACTACTAAACATACTTTAAGTTTTTATCTAGAAAACATCACAAGTGATTTTTCAAAATTTTGAAAATGTTTCCTAAAATTTGCCAAACACCTAATTTTTTTCAAAAACATTTTTTAAGTTAAAAATGGATCTTAGTTTTCTTTTTAAAATATATATGTTTTTATTGCCTCTTATTAAAGACCTTTACAAAACACATTAGACCACTTTGAACTAAAAGAAATTTGAGATTGAGATATTTCTTTTTTATTTAATAAATTTAAGAATAAAATGCTTTTTTAAAAATCAAATCATATTTAAAAATATTTTTAACATATTAAATTGTGTCTAGGAGATATTCTACATTTCTCTCCATATAATTTATTCATATTTTTCCAAAAATTGGAAATCCATATTTTCCCTCAAATTCAAAACTTTTAAACATTAAAATTGTTCTATTTTTAATAAAATCATTTAAAAATAAACTTTACAATCATATTTTTCCTCAAATTAAAAAATTTTAAATATTAAAACTATCTTTATTTTTAATAAAAATATTTCTAAAATTTAGTTTACAAACCTTTTTCTTCTATTAAATTAAAAAAAATCATAAATAAAAATATTTTCTCCACAATTTTTTTTTTTAAATTACTCTTTATTGAGAATTACATCATGTAGAATGAGTCAATAGAATAAAACATTTTTATTTTTGGTGGTTGAAAACTTGAAATTAGTGTAGGAACCCCAAGGGTAAAAGCAACGCCATGTGATTGGTAGACATGTTGAAATATCTTCATGGGATGATTGTTGAGGGTAGTAAAGTAATTTTGTACAAGGGTAGTTCAGTCAACTAAGTATTATCACCCCGAAGGCCCCTCCGCATTACATTATGAGACATGTAAGAAGAAGAATAATTATGGTTATCATTATTTTGGGTTGATTAAAGCCAAGTTGCATAAGATTCAAAAGTGCAATGACGTAAGCTTAATTTATGGGAAAAGTCTTAATCATATGTGAGAGACCCACCTTCATTGTTTTTTCCCCTCCACACATTTTTTATTTTTATCAAATTTTTATGGTTGAATTTTAATATATATATATATATATATATATATATAACACTTGTTTCGAAATTTTAAGTGCATTCACTCATTCTCTTTACACATCTATCTATTTTTTTTAATTAACAAACTTTAGATATAAAATGACCAAAATATCATCTTTTTCGTTCCTTCCACACCCACTCTCCAAAACCCTAAATTCCTCATTTTCCTCAATTTTTTTAATTTTTTAATATTAAAAAAAAGAAAAGGTGTGTGAGCAAGCTACTATTGTTAACCATGATTAGCGGTGGTAGCGCATAGCGCAATCAACATTGCATGGTAAGGTGCGAGTGGCAATAGCAACTTAGTCATGAACCCTCGATTTTTTTTATGTAAAAAAAAATCAGGAAAATGGATGAAGAGGAAGGGAAGGAAAGAAGGAAAAGAAAAGAAATGGTGAAGAAATAGGATTAGGGTTTTGGATGGATGGGTGAAGAGAAGTCGAGGAAAAGGGTGTTTTAGTCATTTCACATTTAATTAAAAAATAGGTGGATGTGTAATGAGATGATGGATGCATTTAACAAAGCTCCTATGTTAATTCTTTCTTTGTCTTTCCTTCTCTCTTATCAATATGTGGATAAATTCCTATTTGGACAAGTTTCTCAGATAAACTAACTTCAATCATTATGTCACATTATTATTATTATTATTATTACGATGAAAAAACATTGTACTAAAGTTCTCTTCTCAAAAGTGAATTTCAACGAATTACATAGAATTACATATCAATTTTTGTGGAATTTCACTAAAAGAATAGTTGATTTTCCTGGAAAAATAAATAGCATTAATGCGGATTTGATGATTGAGATCGAGGTTCAACAATAAATCAACCATTTATTTATAGTTGATTTTTTTTTGGCAATTGTTTTAAAAAAAATGCCCAATGTCTCCTTGCTCCATTCAATTGCCAAATTTCATCCTCAATTGGATCCAATGACTTGAAAAAAAAACATTTCCTAACAAATATTTGACCAAACTTAATTTAAATGTAATCCAACATTCAAAAAGATTTATAATGGCTCATTGTTTTTTCAACAACTATTTTGTCCCAAATTTTGTGTATGAGTATATAATCTCCATCCTATTCCATTCACAATTCATTTAAAATCTTGTTTGTCCTAATATTACTTAAAATTTTACTATTATTGTCTCAAAATTTTATAATTTTTTTATTTGTGCTTAAGTTTCAGATTTACTACAAATCAAACATAAACAACTACTTATGGTATGTCAATAAATTATTGATATTATAAATTGTAGTTCTAGTTTAATTTCGATTGTTAAATTAGTTCAATTTTAATGTTAGATTTATATTTAATTTAATTAAAAATTTATTATATATGATTTATACTTGCACTTATAATTTAAATTAATTCAATACTTTTTGGAGTAATTGCTTAATTAGTTCAATTTAAATATTAGGAGGTATTTGGTAAAACTTAATATTTATTACTTAATGACTTAAATTGACTTTAAGTTAAATTATACTTAAATTATTAATTGAAAATTTATTACTTAATTCTTAATTTAAGCATTAAGGTTGTTTGATAAAATTAATTTAAAATTTATTTTAAATCATCAAATTGACATATTTATCATCATAAATTATAATTAGGGTAAAAGGAGGTTGAGTAACAATGTAGGTCATAAAATAACAATAGAGATTGCGGATGAAATTAGGGCAAATGAAAGGAAAAATGTAAAATAAAAGACGTGAACTTAAAAATTGGTTAATTATTTTACTTATTACTTAAAATTATTTTTTACTTTAAGTTATTTTACCAAACATACTTAATGACTTAAATTAAGTTATTAAGTTACTTTAAGTTATTAAGTTGACATATCAAACACCCGTGTAGTTTCCCTTTTAACTTAATTTAATGGAATTATATACAACTTGTGATTTGTATTTACAAATTTAGAATTTCAAATTTTTGTATCATTCACTGCAATTTAGTTCAATTTATTTATTTTAAGGTAATTGTTTAATTAATTCAAATTAAATATTAGTTTTATATTTAATTTAATTTAATTATATTTGAACTTCTTTCAAATGTAAAATTTATTTACTTTAAGTTAATTGTTTAATTAGTTTGATTTCGGTATTAGTTTCATATTTAATTTAATTTAATTTAATTTAATTATATATAGTTTGCCATTAATGCTTACAAATGTACAATTTATTTATTTGAAATTAATTGTTTAATTAATTCCATTTTAATATTACTTTGATATTAAACTTAATTTGATTTAATTTTATATAGTTTGTTATCTACACTTAAAAATTTACAATTTATTTACTTTACGGTAGTTGTTTAATTAATTTAATTTGAATATTTTTTCAAAAAATGTTATATGAAAAACCATGTTTTTTGTTTTTAAGAATAAAAAACCGTTTTCTAATTTTTTTTATTGTCTAATATGTTTTCCTATTATTATTTTTTATTTTGGATCTTGCAAGATGTAATTATTCTATTCATGACTCCATCTAGTCAAGGTGCATGTAGATTCTCATGCTATTAAGGCAAATCACATAAATACATTAAGGGGACTCTCATGATCAATCATGACTCTACCAATTGGACTACCTAAAAACTTAAGTGGTATTTGTTTTTTGGCTGAATAGAAAAACCTAAATTTTTTTTTCTATTCAACTAAAAGTAATCAGTTGATCTCAACCAACATAATTAAATTGGATTTATTGATAACAAGTTCAATTTAATTATATTGGTTAATATTAACAATTTACTTTTAGTTGAAAAGAAAAAAATATATTTTGACTTTTTCTATTGAACTAAAAGACAAACACTTCCTTAGCTAGGGAATAGTATTGAGTCTGGAAGTAGGGAAAATGTTTTACTATAATTTAACATTGCCAAAGATTTCTTCATATCATTATCGAATGGTTTTCACTTCTCATCTACAGGCCATATACATTATAAATACTCAAATAGAATCATTATAAGAAGTTTAGCTGTTTTAGGAGTATTCTTGAAAATAGTTTTTAAAAACTATTTTATGATGTTTTGTAAAAATAAAAAAAAAATAAAAAAGAAAAAAGAAAAAGAAAAAAAGAAGAAGAAGTTTGTTCAAGAATTTAAAATGTTCTTAACCTATTTTCTATGTTTTTAAACATGTCTTAAAAATAACCTTCATTTGTAGTACTTTATTTTTAATCATTTTCCATATTTGTATAATTAAAATAATTGAAAATAACTTAGAGATGTTTTTCTAAAAACATCATGGGCACATTTGACCGTGTTTTCAGATGCTTGTTTTTAAAAACTATTTTTAAGTTAAAGAAAAAAATAAACTTCTTAAATATTAATTAAATTTAATTCAAATATTAGTAAAAATAAAAAATAATTTTGTAATTACAAAATTTTTTTTTTAAAAAAAGAGTGGATTTTAGTAAAACATGAATAGTAATATTATAATAAAATCATACATTATATATATATATATATATATATATATATATATATAATTATTAATAATATTTTATTTAAAATAATATTGAATAAAGCTTAAATGAATTAAGTTGTTTAATTACATGCACAAATTACAAACATAATTGTAGATCCACATATTTCATATGCATTCCCATTTGACGACAAAACTCACCTTTTATTGTGAAAAACTAATGTATCAAAAAGTTAGAGTCATCACTTATTTTTATTATTTTAAAATGGAAAATAAAATAAGAAATAAAACCCTAAGAGTATTTCTTTTGAAAGGAAAAACATGTCTATGAAAGTCAAATCCAAGTCCGGGAGTTAGGTTACTTATTACAAAGGTACCATAGGATAGCACCCCTCTAAGTCTTAAAGAGGTCTTTACTAAATAAGTGGAAAGAACTAATACAACTGACTAATAGACTAATGGATACCGAAGACAACAACAAGAATATACAACAAGGCAATGGTATTAAAAAACTAAGGGCATAGAACATCAAAGCAAGGCATGTATATCAAACAAATAAATCAAGAAAAGAAGAAAACATACCTCAAAAATGTCCGAATTAAGGTAGCGTGCTTGCATTGAAAGAGAGGGTTAGTTCAAAAGAAAAATATGAGATATAATGACAAAATAAGAGCTAAACAATACACACACACACACATAATCAAATCAAGAATCAAAAGATGACTAATCTAGCATCAAATTAGCACTACAAACATGCAATCACAAAATAAATGCAAATAAATAGCTAAAAGGAAGATATTGATATCAAGAATAGAAGACAAACTAGAGTAAACTGTTGGTATATTGTTAGTGACTATTAGCTTCTTGCTATCATTAGTTGTGCTCATGCAGTTATGTTGTTAAATAGTTGAGTTGATAAATTGTTAAACAGAAGAAGTATAAATACTATAAATTGGTTAAAGAAATCATCAAGCTTTTCTTCTTCAAAAATAATTTCTCTTAAAGGATTTTCATGGTATCTAAGCCAGTACCATTTTTTTTTCTCATCTACAAAAACATAACTTGAACCCAACTATGGCCACTTTCAACCCTCCCTTCGAATCCCAAAACTCTACACAGAGTGCTCAATCTTCAAGATCAATCTACCCACTACAAATGTTAAACCAAACACTTCCCATAAATGAATGGAGACATCATCTTCACGTGCAATAATGGAGGCAACAATGGGTTATAATTTGCCCCAAGACCTCTAAGAATTTGTAGTATTTGGTCTATTTCTAAGACTGATTCTCTAATAGCTACAAGATTATCATCAAACATTTTTAGATTGAGCAGATATTCCATCATTGAGGGAAATCCCTTGTGAGTGGTTTGAACTTCTTGCATGAGTTGCCAAACGCGGGCTTTGGAAAAGTAGAAAATTTTCTTTCTAAGGTCGACCAGGTTGCATGGGAAGTTTAATATCCAATAATTTTCCTCATGATTTTAGGAGTAAGAGAGGAATATATCTAACTTAAAATCATACGATCGAATCACCGCCATAAGAGGAACTCAGGGTTTATTGTACTAGTTTTTGTTGTTTTATAGGGATAGACGTTCATACCTTTAATGTGTTCTTCAAATCCATTGGCGAAGATGACATTCTTCATTTGAGTACACCAAAGAATGTAGTTGTTTCTATCTAATTCCATACACAACATACTCCTCACACATGAGCAACGATTGCACTTCCAAAACACAATATCAGAAGATGAATCATTTTCTGCCCATGTTGCCATTTCCTAAGGGAAAAACAATAACAAAAAATCCTTCCACAATATAGGCAATCCTCAATACACTAGTAGAACCAACTCTGGACATCAATAAGGAAGATGGTTCCCTAGTGACCGAAATCAAGGAACCAAGACAAATAATGGCAACAAACCACAATATCAACTTTGTGGCAAATACAACCATATAGCTCTAACTTGCTATCATAGGTTCAACGTCAACTTTCAAGGCAACAACAACCCAAATGGAGCATAGAACAATACTACAACATCTCATTACAATAACAACCCACTATAAGTCATGCTAGACTTTCCTGGATCAACACCAACCGAATCCTGATTTCCTGACACTGGAGCTACTCACCATCTAGCTCATAACACTACTAATTTGACAAGAGTCCATTCATACCAAGGAAATGATCAAGTCACTATTGGAAATGGTAAGAGACTTTGTATCCTACATGTTAGATCTAAACTTCTTTCTAATCCCTCAAAGAATTTCCAATTAAATAGAGTTTATCATGTTCCTACGCTTGCCACAAGCCTCATTAGCGTCTCAAGATTCTGTCATGATAATAATGCTTTCTTTGAATTTTATTCTTATCATTTTCTTGTCAAGGATCAACTCATGAAGAAAGCTCTACTCTTAAGGCAAACTTGAGAATGTCCTCTATAATTTTCATGTGAATTCCATGCAAACAAAGCCCTCCACCTTGTTCACAACCACATCTCAACCTCCTATACCTACTAAATAGAATGAGTAACTTACTCTCTAGCACTCATGGTTGGACCACCCTACTACCAATATTCTCAAGCATGCTTTCTTTTCTTGTAATATCTCTCTTCACACTAATAATTCTCTCATTGTACTACTTGTTAATATGGAAAAAAAAAAATCACAAATTGTCATTTTCACTTTCTGAATCCAAAGCCTCTAATATTCTTGATCTTATACATACCAACCTTTGGGGACTAACACCTATTCCATCCACTACTAGTGCTCAATATTTCCTTTTACTTCTTGATGATTGCTCCCCAATTTTTATGGTTGTATCCTTTACAAACTAAGGATCAAGAATTTCCTACATTCATCAAGTTTAAAACCTTAGTTGAAAAACAATTCAGCTCCATAATTAAATGCCTCCAATCTAACAATGGAGGAGAATTTAAGGCCTTTGCTCCATTCCTCACTCAACAAGGAATTAGAAATAGATGTTCATGTCCCCACACTTTGAAACAAAATGGCCGCTCTAAATGTAAAATACGTCATATTGTTGAAATTGGCCTAACACTACTAGCCACATCTTCATTATCCATGAAATTCTAGTTGTATGCATTTCAAATAACATCATTTCTCATTAACAGACTTCCCACCAAAGTCCTCAATCTCAGGTCCCCTTTCCAAATTATGTTCAACCACTCTTTAGATAATACCATGGCTAAAGTATTTGGGCTCCCTTGCTACTCATACATTAGACCATATAACACCCACAAACTCCTGTATAGATCTATCCAATGCTTTTTTCTGAGCTAAAGTCCATTTAAGAAAGGATACATCTACATGGAACCTTTGTCCAATTGTATCTACATCTCACATCATGTTATTTTCAATGAAAATGCTTTCCCATCTTAGTCTCATTTTACTACCAATTCTTCACTTCCCTACTCTTCCATACCCACTCTGGCCATCCCTTACATTGGCCTTACACCCCAATTTTCAACTCATTTCACCACAAAATCCCATTTTAGTGCATTACTCTTACCACAAGAAGCTATGAAAAATTCCTCCTCCTCAAACCACTCAATCATCTCCATTATTCAGGAACCTTTTACCACATCTTCATCTCTAGCTCATCTACCCACTACCTTACTTCATTTTTCTCAAACTAAACAAATTAACAAACACCTCATGCTTACTAATTCAAAGGTTAGTGTCCTTAAAACCAAGTTGTTTCTTACTCCCAAGATAATTGAACCTCGTACATATCATCAAGCAATCAAGAACTCCAACTAGAAAGAGACAATGATAACTGAATACAATGTTCTCATTCACAACAAAACTTGGACCTGTGCTTTAGCCCCTACACATGGAAAAATAATTGTTTGTAAATGGGCTTACATACTCAAGTATAAACCAGATGGGACAATTGATCACTACAAAGATCGCCTTGTAGCAAAAGGATTTCATCAAACACAAGGGATAGATTACTTTGAAACATTTTGCCTTTTTGTTAATGGATTTTGATATTAGTTTCATATTTAATTTAATTTAATTATATACAGTTTGCCATTAGCGCTTACAAATGTACAATTTATTTATTTGAAATTAATTGTTTAATTAATTCCATTTCAATATTACTTTGATATTTAACTTAACTTGATTTAATTTTATGTAGTTTGTTATCTATACTTAAAAATTTACAATTTATTCACTTTAAGGTAGTTGTTTAATTAATTTAATTTAAATGGTTTTTCAAAAAATGTTATATAAAAAAACCATGTTTTTTGTTTTTAAGAATAAAAAACCATTTTCTATTTTTTTTTATTGTCTAATATGCTTTCCTATTATTATTATCATTTTTTGTTTTGGATCTTGCAAGATGTAATTCTTCCATTCATGACTCCATACGGTCAAGGCACATGCAAACTCTCATGCTGTTCTTGCAAATCACATAAATACATTAAGGGGACTCTCATGATCAATCATGACTCTACCAATTGGACTACCTAAAAACTTAAGTGGTATTTGTTTTTTGGTTGAATATAAAAAACATAAATATTTGACTTTTTTTTTAATATACTAAAAGTAATCAGTTGATCTCAATCAACATAATTAAATTGAACCTATTGATAATAAGTTCGATTTAATTATATTGGTTAATATTAACAGTTTACTTTTAGTTGAAAAGAAAAAGAAAAATATTTTGACTTTTTCTATTAAACCAAAAGACAAACACCTCCTTAGCTAGGGAATAGTATTGAGTCTGGAAGTGGGGGAAATGTTTTACTATAATTTAACATTGCCAAAGATTCCTTCATATCATTATCGAATGGTTCTCACTTCTCATTTACAGGCCATGTACATTATAAATACTTAGATAGAATCATTATTAAGAAATTTAGCTGTTTTAGGAGTATTCTTGAAAATAGTTTTTAAAAACTATTTTATGATGTTTTGTTAAAAAAAAAAAAAGAGGAAGAAGTTTGTTTAGGAATTTATAATGTTCTTAACCTATTTTCTATGTTTTTAAACATGTCTTAAAAATAACCTTCATTTGTAGTACTTTATTTTTAATCATTCTCCATATTTGTATAATTATTTTTTAAAACAACCCTTAAAAAATCAGTAAAAACAATTGAAAATAACTTAGGGATGTTTTTCTAAAAATATCATGGAGCCATTTGACCGTGTTTTCGGATGCTTGTTTTTAAAAACTATTTTTAAGTTAAAGAAAAAACAAACTAGTTAAATATTAATTAAATTTAATTCAAATATTAGTAAAAATAAAAATAATTTTTTAATTACAAATAAATTTAAGTAAAACATGAATAGTAATATTATAATAAAATCATACATTATATATGTATAATTATTATTATTATTAATATTTTATTTAAAATAATATTGAATAAAGCTTAAATGAATTAAGTTTTTTTAATTACATGCACAAATTACATACTTGTAGATCCACATATTTCATATGCATCCCCATTTGACAGCAAAACTCATCTTTTATTATAAAAAACTAATGTATGAAAAAGTTATAGTCATTACTTATTTTAATTTTTTTTAAAAGGGAAAATAAAATAAGAAATAAAACCCTAAGAGTGACTCATTTTGAAAGGAAAAACATGTTTACAAAAATCAAATCCAAGTCCGGGAGTCAGGTTACTTATTATGAAGGTACCATGGGATAGCACCCCTCTAAGTCTTAAAAAGGTCTCTACTAAATAAGTGGAAAAAACTAATACAATTAACTAATAGACTAATGGATACCGAAGACAACAACAAGAATATATAACAAGGCAATGGTAATAACAAACAAGAGCATATATCATCAAAGCAAGGCATGCATATCAAACAAATAAATCAAGAAAAGAAGAAAACATACCCCACAAATGTCTGAATTAGGGTAGCGGACTTGCATTGAAAGAGAGGATTAGTTTAAAAGGAAAATAAGAGATATAATGACAAAATAAGAGCTAAACTATATATACACACACACACACATAATCAAATCAAGAATCAAAAGATTACTAATCTAGCATCAAAGTCAGCTAAGATACATTAAACATGCACAAGGATCAAATCAACACTACAAACTGCAATCAAAAAATAAATGGAAATATATATATATATATATATATATATATATATATATATATATATATATATATATATATATATATATATATATACACATACACACACACATAATCAAATCAAGAATCAAAAGATGACTAATCTAGCATCAAAGTGAGCTAAAATACATTAAATATGCACAGGGATCAAATCAGCACTACAAATATGTAATCACAAAATAAATGCAAATAAATAGCTAAAGGGAAAATATTGATAGAACTCAAGAATAGAAGACAAACTAGAGTAATAGTTTCTTGCTACCATTAGTTGTGCTCATGCAGTTAGGTTGTTAGTTAGTTAAGTTGATAAATTATTAAACAGAAGAAGTATAAATACTATAAATTGGTTAAAGAAATCATCAAGCTTTTCTTCTTCAAAAATAATTTTTCTTAAAGGATTTTCATGGTATCTAAGCTAATACCATTTTTTTCTCACCTACAAAAATACAACTTGAATCCTGCTATGGCCACTTTCAACCATCCCTCTGAATCCCAATACTTTACACAGAGTGCTCAATCTTCAAGATAAATCTACCCACTGCAAATGTTAAACCACACACTTCCCATAAAATTAGATAGAAGCAACTACATTCTTTGGCGTACTCAAATGGAGAATGTCATCTTCGCCAATGGATTTGAAGAACACATTGAAGGTATGAACGTCTATCCTTATAAAACAACAAAAACTAGTACAATAAACCCTGAGTTCCTCTTATGGCGGTGATTCGATCGTATGATTTTAAGCTGGATATATTCCTCTCTTACTGTTAAAATCATGAGGCTAATTATTGGGTATTAAACTTCCCATGCAACCTGGTTGGCCTTAGAAAGAAAATTTTCTACTTTCTCCAAAGCCCGGCTTATGCAACTCAGCTAGAAGTTCAAACCACTCACAAAGGATCTATCTCAATGATGGAATATGTGCTCAATCTAAAAACACTTGCTGATAATCTTGTAGCTATTACAAAATCAGTCTTAGAAAAATACCAAACACTACAAATTCTTAGAGGTCTTGGGGCAGATTATAACCCATTATCGTCTCCATTATCGCACGTGAAAATGATGTCTCCATTCATTCCATACACAACATACTCCTCACACATGAGTAACGATTGCACTTCCAAAACACAATATCAAAAGATGAATCCCTTTCTGCCCATGTTGCCATCTCCTAATGGGAAAAGCAATAACAGGAAATCCTTCCACATTAATAGAGGCAATCCTCAATACACCAGTAGAACCAACTCTGGACATCAATAAGGAAGATGGTTCCCTAGTGGCCGAAATAAAGGAACCAAGGCAAATAATGGCAACAAACCACAATATCAACTTTGTGGCAAATACTACCATATAGCTCTAACTTGCTATCACAAGTTCAACGTCAACTTTCAAGGCAACAACAACGTAAATGGAGCATAGAACAATACTGCACCATCTCATTACAATAACAACCCACTATAAGTCATTATGGCCTTTCCTAAATCAACACCAACCAAATCCTGATTTCCTGACACTGGAGCTACTCACCATCTAGCTCACAACACTAATAATTTGACAAGAGTCCATTCATACCAAGGAAATGATAAAGTCAGTATTAGAAATGGTAAAAAACTCTGTATCCTACATATTGGATCTAAACTTCTTTCTACTCCCTCAAAGAATTTCCTATTAAATAGAGTTTATCATGTTCCTAAGCTTGCCACAAACCTTATTAGTATTTCAAGATTCTATCATGATAATAATGCTTTCTTTGAATTTTATTCTTATTATTTTCTTGTCAAGGATCAACTCATGAAGAAAGCTCTATTCCAAGGCAAGCTTGAAAATGTCCTCTATAAGTTTCATGTGAATTCCATGCAAACAAATAGAATGAGTAACTTACTCTCTAACACTCATGGTTGGGCCATTCTACTGCCAATATTCTCAAGCATGCTTTCTTTTCTTATAACATCTCTCTTCACACTAATAATTCTCTCATATGTACTACTTGTTAATATGGAAAAAAATCACAAATTTCCATTTTCACTTTTTGAATCCAAAGTCTCTAATATTCTTGATCTTATACACACCAACTTTTGGGGACTAACACCTATTCCATCCACTACTAGTGCTCAATATTTCCTTTTACTTCTTGATGATTGCTCCTAATTTTCATGGTTGTATCCTTTACACACTAAGGATCAAGAATTGCCTACATTCATAAAGTTTAAAACCTTAGTTGAAAAACAATTTAGCTCCATAATTAAATGCCTCCAATCTAACAATGGAGGAGAGTTTAAGTCCTTTGCTCCATTCCTTACTCAACAAGGAATTAGAAATAGATGTTCATGTCCCCATACTTCGAAACAAAATGATCGCTCTAAATGTAAAATACTTCATATTGTTGAAATTGGCCTAACATTACTAGCCACATATTCATTATCCATGAAATTCTAGTTTTATGCATTTCAAATAGCATCATTTCTCATTAACAAACTTCCCACCAAAGTCCTCAATCTCAAGTCCCATTTTCAAATTATGTTCAGCCAGCCTTCAGATTATACCATAGCTAAAGTATTTGGGTGCCCATGCTATTCATACATTAGACCATATAACACCCACAAACTCTTGTATAGATCTGCCCAATGTTTGTTTTTAAGCTAGAGTCCATTTCAGAAAGGATACATCTACATGGAACCTTTGTCCAGTTGTATTTACATCCCACATTGTGTTATTTTCAATGAAAATGTTTTCCCATCTTAGTCTCATTTTACTACCAACTCTTCACCTCCCTACTCTTCAATACCCACTCTAGCCATCCCTCACATTGGCCTTACACCCCAATTATCTACTCCTTTCACCATAACAACCCATTTTAATGCATCACTCTTACCACAACAAGCTATGGCAAATTCCTCCTTCTCAAACCACTCAATCTCCTCCATTATTCAGAAACCTTTTACCACATCTTCATATCTAGCTCATCTGTCCACTATCTTACTTCATTTTTCTCAAACTAAACAAATTAACAAACACCTCATGCTTACCCATTCAAAGGTCGGTGTCCTCAAAACCAAGTTGTTTCTTACTCCCAAGATAATTGAACCTCGTACATTTTTTCAAACAATCAAGGACTCCAACTAGAAAGAGGCAGTGATAGCTGAATATAATGCTCTCATCCACAACAAAACCTAGACCTATGCTCTAGCCCTTACACATGGAAAAATCATTGGTTGTATATGAGCCTGCATGCTCAAGTATAAACCAAACGGGTCAATTGATCGCTACAAACCTCACCTTATAGCAAAAGGATTTCATCAAACACATGGGATAGATTACTTTGAAACATTTTGCTTATTTGTTAAAGGGTTTTGGTATTAGTTTCATATTTAATTTAATTATATACAGTTTTCTATTAACGCTTACAAATGTACAATTTATTTATTTAAATTAAATTATTTAATTAATTCCATTTCAATATTACTTTGATATTTAACTTAATTTGATTTAATTTTATGTAGTTTGTTATCTACACTTAAAAATTTACAATTTATTTGCTTTAAGGTAGTTGTTTAATTAATTTAATTTAAATGTTTTTTCAAAAAACGTTATATAAAAAAACCATGTTTTTTGTTTTTAAGAATAAAAAGCCATTTTCTAATTTTTTTTTATTGTCTAATATGCTTTCTTCTTCTTCTTCTTCTTATTATTATTATTATTATTATTATTATTATTTCTTTTGGATCTTGCAAGATGTAATTCTTCTATTCATGACTCCATACGGTCAAGGCGCATGCAAACTCTCATGTTGGTCATGCAAATCACATAAATACATTAAGGGGACTCTCATGATCAATCATGACTCTACCAACTGGACTACCTAAAAACTTAAGTGGTATTTGTTTTTTGGTTGAATAGAAAAAACCTAAATATTTGACTTTTTCTATTTAAATAAAAGTAACCAGTTGATCTCAACCAATATAATTAAATTGAACCTATTGATAACAAGTTCGATTTAATTATATTGGTTAATATTAACAATTTACTTATAGTTGTAAAGAAAAAGAAAAATATCTTGACTCTTTCTATTAAACCAAAAGACAAATACCTCCTTAGCTAGGGAATAATATTAATTTTGGAGGTGGGGGAAATGTTTTACTATAATTTAACATTGCCAAAGATTCCTTCATATCATTATCGAATGGTTTTCACTTCTCATCTATAGGCCATGTACATTATAAATACTTAGATAGAATCATTATTAAGAAGTTTAGTTGTTTTAGGAGTATTCTTGAAAATAGTTTTTAAAAAATATTTTATGATGTTGTGTAAAAAAAAAAAAAAAAAAAAAGAAAAAGAAAAAAGAAGTTTGTTTAAGAATTTAAAATGGTCTTAACCTATTTTCTATGTTTTTAAACATGTCTTTAAAATAACCTTCATTTGTAGTACTTTATTTTTAATCATTCTCCATATTTGTATAATTAAAACAATTGAAAATAACTTAGAGATGTTTTTCTAAAAACATCATGGACCCATTTGACCGTGTTTTTGGATGCTTGTTATTAAAAACTATTTTTAAGTTAAAGAAAAAAACAAACTTGTTAAATATTAATTAAATTTAATTCAAATATTAGTAAAAATAAAAATAATTTTGTAATTACAAATAAATTAAAAAAAAAAAAAGAGTTTAGTAAAACATGAATAGTAATATTATAATAAAATCATGCATTATATATATTTTAAAATTATATATATATATATATATATATATATATATATATATATATATATATAGAATAAGTATTAATAATATTTTATTTAAAATAATATTAAATAAAGCTTAACTTTTTTAACATGTGAATGCATTAAGTTTTTTTTATTACATGCATAAATTACAAACATACTTGTAGATCCACATATTTAATATGCATCCCCACTTGACAACGAAACTCACCTTTTATTATGAAAACCTAATTTATGAAAAAGTTAGAGTCATCACTTATTTTTATTTTTTTAAAAGAGAAAAATAAAATAAAAATAAAACCCTAAGAGTGACTCCTTTTAAAAGGAAAAGCATGTCTACGAAAATCAAATCCAAGTTTGAGGGTTAGGTTACTTATTACGAATGAACCATATGATAACACCCCTCTAAGTCCTAAAGAAGTCTCTACTAAATAAGTGGAGAGAATTAATACAATTTACTAATAAACTAATGGATACTAAAGACAATAATAAGAATATACAACAAGGCAATGATAATAATGAACAAGAGCATAGAACATCAAAGCAAGATATGCATATCAAACAAATAAATCAAGAAAAGAAGAAAACATACCTCACAAATGTCTGAAATAAGGTAGTGCGCTTACATTGAAAGAGAGGGTTAGTTGATAAGCAAAATAAGATATATAATGAAAAAACAAGAACTAAACAATATATATATATATACACACACACATACACATAATCAAATCAACAAAAAAAGATGACTAATCTAGCATCAAAGTGACCTAAGATACATTAAACATGCACAGAGATCAAATTAGCACAACAATCATGCAATCACAAAACAAATGCAAATAAATAGATAAATGGAAGATATTGATATAACTCAAGAATAGAAGACAAACTAGAAGTTGGAATTTCATTTGTAAAAATATTTCCCAACAAAAAGTATTTCCCGCCATGATCGTTGTTATGGACCCATCGCTAAAGGTATCCTAATGAAAGTATCATCTCATCACCCAAAGTTTTCCCTAGCAAAATAAAAATCATGTCCGTAAATATTTTTCCCCACGAAATATTTTATCGGTAAAGCTAAGAAGTTGTCATTGAAAACAATAAAAAAATTTCTAAAAAATCGTTAATAATTAACAGTGACAAATTTATTTCATTACAAAACCTTTTTAGTAACAAAATAATTTTGTCTCCAAAAACCATTGTCAATAAATTATAAATTTGTTGTAAATGGTACGAAAACCTTCAACAAAAAAAACACTTTATTGGGATTTAATGTTTTTGTCAAGTATGTATTTGCAATTTTCATTTGTTATATTATAATTATACAATTTTTCATACTATTTAAACCTTATTAGAATATATATAAAAAAAAATTACTCTCAAACCTACTTATAAAATTCAAAATAAATATCACATAACTTCATTGACAATATATGTAAAACCCCAAATAAGTAATTATAACAATAAAATATGTATACTAATAATTACTTAAAAAATAAAATATTAGTCTAACAAACTGTCAGTAAAAAAATAACCACATTAGCATAGACAAATGGATAAGAAAGATCCATTATATGCATATCACAAAGGATCATTAGGACCTTTAGCCTAATCAACATAAGATCTCTTCAAAAATTATTGTTGATGTTGTTAATCTTATATTTACAGTAGAACCTATAGATAGTCAATTCCCTCCTACCGATTACATGCAACTATTGTTGAGTCTCCATAAGTAGCTAAGTCTCAGCTAGTCCATGCTCCAACTCGATCTACCTCAAGATGAGAAGATGATGGCTTGAATCTAGATAATGAAACTAGTTAAAGGTCAAAACCAAGAGTCTTGACATATCTTACTCTTTGCCTCAAAACTTTCTCACAAAATTTTGCCTCAATTATGCCATAACATCCTCTACTATTGGTTGGTGTTGGAGCTCTAGCATATTCACCTACAATTGAAAAAGAAAAGATAGAAAAAAAAACATAATAAGTTGTAAAACATTAAATCTTGTAAACTTGTTCGGTAGAAAATGGCAGTCAACCAACCTATGTAATGGCAAGCTGACATAAAAATTGAGGCCCTAACCCTAGAAACAAGAATACCTAAACCAAAAAATTCAAAGTATGTAAGATCACAACTTTTTTTTTAGGTTAAAATCTTTGACTTTAACCATGTGGGATCAATTCGTGAACAATGAATATGCTCTCATTGCAAATATTACTATCACAATGCCCATCATTATCGAAATGCATCTGAAACTGATTTCATTTAATGGTGTATTTTATATAATTCCAACATTATTTATTTATTCATATTATCATTATTTAATAATAATAATTATGCCTCTTTTAAGTATATCATTGTCAACAAAATTATCAAGCGTCTTCATTATCAATCATAACAACTCAAAGGGACTCGTTTTACGTACTTGGTAAATTGGGTATCTTTTTTTTTTTTTACTTATTTCTTTAATTTGTAATTTTTTTATTTAATTTCTCCCAACTCAAATACTATCTGTTAAATAAATGGTCATAACCAAATCAATATATTCCATTAAAATATTATTTAATAAAATGTTTTTCTCTTATGTTTCATCATAGGTGTAATGACAATGAAGATGGCCTAAACGAAATAATTGCTCAAAAATCATATTTTGCTTATTCATCTAACCCAACACCTTTCACCTGATAGTGTTTTGCAAATTAATGAGATATCAAATTTAATTGACACGGTAAACTTTCTAAATTCTTATCATTCTACAATGGCGTTTTTTTTATACTAGCATATACAAATGTTATAATGTCTAACCAATCAACTTTTGATGCAACAAACAACTTTTTGGATCGTGGCATTAATTTCCATTCCAAATATATATCAAAAGTTTTGATATATGGCTTGCAATAAATGCAACAAATGCAACAAAGGCATTGCTGCTAAATTTGAACAATCATTTACTTGCATTTATTGCAAAGATCACGATGCTATTGCTACTTTAAGGTTATAATCAACGTTTTAAAAACCGAACCAATCATTGAATTGAAAAAATTACCGATTCATGGTTCAACAATCAGACCAATAGTCAAATTGGGGTCAAACCAATAGCGTCATAAATATATCATTTATATTTTATTAAAATTTAAAATATTTTTACAAATTAAATATACATATATATATATACATATATATATATATATATTATGTATGTATGAAATTAAAAATAATAATATTTATCTCTTCATATTTTATATAAATGTAATAATATTTTAAATTTTATTAAACAAATATGTTTAATATTTAAATATAAAAATATATTGAAAATGGAAGTATGTATATATATATATATATTATTTGTTGAAATAACACATATAATTTATTTTTTGTTTTTATCAATCTTAACACAATGGAAGTATAACAAAGTGGTGTGGCTATTTTACCTTGAGTTGGTGTCTACGATTCAAATTCTATCTCATTTTCCTTTAAATAAGTTATTCTAGTGATCCCACATAAGAAACACAAGGAGATGACAGGGGTTTTAAAAGCCTCATTCACCTCTTAATAAGCAATTGGCTATTGGGTTGTGTGGTGCTGAGCCTACAGTGCATGGCCATGCCCAAAATTAGGCTACCTTTTGCAAAAAAAAAATAAAAAATGAGAGGAGTGAGCATTGAACCATTCGGTTACTAAGAAAGGTTCCCAAAGAATCGTTCAATTCACTTTGCCCAAGGGTTCAACCATTGGTTGAGACGGTTCATAACCAATTTGATAGCTAAATGATTCAAAATGGTGAACTGAAACAGAAAGACCATCGGTTGGTGGTTGGATCAATCAAACCGATCAGTCTAGTCCGATTTTCAAAATAGTGGTTATAACTCTTACACATTTTTTACATTTTATAAAACAATATAATTAATATTATTATAAATTACTTAATAAACTCATAATTACTCAATATATTCAACTTTTAATATCTTTACTAATTTACAATTATATACTATTAATATAGGTGTGGTGTTGAAGTCAAACTCTCTAATAGTTTTGGATCATTGCTTGCAATTGTATTTGGAAAAAATGCAAAGAGGTTTATATCATGTTCTGCAAGAGACTTGATGAAACATACTTTTGAGGTAACACTTATTTTGTTTTTAATTTTCATTTCTTATTATCTATACAATTTAAATAAAAAAAACTTAATGTTATCGTTTATAGAATATATCACTTTGCCAATTTACTTATGAATTTTATGTATACAAATAGTTTCTAAACCAACTTGCTTAATAATATTGCTTTTATTCTGACACAACTCACTACTTGCATTCAAATTAGTAGAAAAAACTAAAATGAGTTACATTATGTTGGCTTGTGTTTATCTTATAAAACTTCGTAATTGGTTTCTTTAGGTACACTGTATTCTTCACTAGTTGATATTCATTATTAGAAAATTCAATTTAGATCATTTTCTTCTTTACCATTATGAATTTTATTGGATTGGTGCTTAAGAATTAAATTGTGAATGTTGATTATCCTTTGTTTTGCTACAATATAGATGCTTTGTGTATGTTTTCTAGGTATACCCTTAACTATTTATTAAGATTATTTGATTTGCAAAAATGCAATCTAGAGTAGTTTTCTTAAACAAAATAGTAGTGTATGCTTTTAGATGCATCAAAAATCTATTATCAAGTCCTATTACACTGTTTTTTATAAGGTGTAATGAGGATTTTCTTAAAAACTACATCCTATTATTGCCAATCTATTTTAAAATTGAAAGAACTTCATGCTACTCACTAAACTAATGATTATGTAGCTGTATTATTACTATCCATCTTTCTATCCTATGAAATTGACGTCATCCATTTCTAGGTTTTCCTTTTTTTGGTAAATATAAGTTTTTTTTTTTTGTTTCTTTTTTACCGTGTTTGTTAGTTTATCTGTTTTCATATGTGTGCTTGATAGAAAAGATCATGAGTTGATAACTCTAGGACAACTATTATATATAGACTAGAACTCGATGTTGAAGGCTTTCCAATCTCATGATCTATCACTGTTGCCTTGAATTGGTCCAATTCCTAGGCATATTGTAGTGGTTGAGGCATACTGTAGAATATTTTGAGCTACCAAGTGGCTTCATAGTGCATTAATGGACACATTATACAATCCATTAACTCGAGAATGTAGTGTTTCATACCTAAGATTTATTTGTAAAGTGAATACATGTGTGCGCATAGGTTTCTCTTATTAAATCATGTATCATTTAATACTCGATTTATGCATTAAAATTGAATTTTTAGTAAAACATGAGTATTTTCTCATGAACCTCATTGAAAATGTTTTAAACTTGATCTATCAATGTACGTAAAGGCTTTGCCTAAGTGTTGGAAGAAAAAAGAAATGAAAAAGATAAGTTTTTAGGTCATTTTAGGTGAACCAATCAAAGGGACTACTCAATCGATTAAATTGATCAAGGAATCAATCAACTGGTTCAACTTTCTCAGTCAAGGACTAATTGAGGAATGCAAAGTTTCTTTTCTCTCTTCCAATGAACTTGCATTCTCGGTTGAGGGAGAGACCTTTCCCGATCAAGAGGAAAACTCTTTCAAGTTAAGGCCCAACAATTACCTGTTGTGCATTTAATGTCAAATAGCTAGTCAATCGATCAAATCGAAGCTCGATAGGACGAGGTAACTTTTGGTGTTTCTGTTGCCCAAGGTTAGAAACCTATAAAGAGAAAGCTCCACTTCATTTATTGCATAGGGAACACCTGCAATTATCTTTCCAATTACTTGTTTCTCATTAAAAGCTCTATTTTCATACTTGGTGCATTGATTCTTCACTTACAAACCTACTTAGTGCATCCTTGTCATTCATCATAGCCTTCTTTTGTATTCATTCACTTATTGAGTTAGGGTGAGAGTGTTTTTCATTATTATTAAAGTAAGATTGTGAGCATTCAAATCTTCAAGTTGAGGTACACTTGAAGGGACCTTGTGGTGTCCATTGGAATTGGAATCCAAGTGTAGAACATTGGAAATTTAGTTGAAACTTCAAAGATAATGGAATCAACTATACTCCAATACCTTATGTAAATGATAACCATATATAAAATGCTTGGGTATGTGACCTACCATCCATTGCATTCCGTCTCCCCATGAATCGATGTTTGTAATATAATAAGGAGAAGTTATGATCCTTTTAAGACTACTTCTATTCTTTTACAAATCCTCTTATTGTATGATCAACTAACATATCTTAGTTCATAGAGAGCTTATGTCAAGTTCCACCTAAGGAACAATTATGACCATAGCTTACATGAACACGCCTCCTTATGGTCACCTAAGAGGACACTCTATCTCAATCCCATTAATATTATGATGTCTTTATTAGAATATTTATTATCATCAACTTCCATCAACAATGACTTGATCCATAGAAAATATAAAATCACTTTAAAATCTCACCTATAAGTCAAAGTCACTGTTAACTTTATTACAAGCTCAATATTCTCTTAAGGTTGAAAGACAACACAATGAACCAACTTGATAAAGTTATGACTACTTGATAACCTTAACTCATGACTTACCATAAGTCATGTCCAATGTTTAACCATACATACTAGTGCACTCATCATGAGAAACCCAATTTGATGGCTAAAACCAATCATCCCTCTAATTAGGAGATAGTATATTATAACTTCTAATGGATTACCTAAATCCATGAACATTGTAAGTAAGGCATCTACTTTCAAGGACCCATAACTTAGATCTTTCGTGCAACTTTGAATGCACTCAAATCATGTATAATGCAAAAGATGTTAGGTGAAAATACCCATAAAGTACAATACATGGAATAAGGATAAATAAAAATAAAATTGAAATATCATTAAATAAATAATAAATTTCAAATATATTACATCATGTCATGTTTTTAAAGACTTTATCTTAACATACAAAATACCATAAAACAATTTTTAAGAACAACTTTCAAAAACTATTTTTTGGAACTATTTTCAAATTTTACGTCCCAAACATATTTTTTTCTTTGAGTATTTTTCTAATAAGATTTTAATGAGATATGTTTTCACTTTTTAAAACATAAAATAACAAGTCCAAATAAATAATTTTTTTTAAAAAAAAAAATCCCAAATACATTTTACTTTAATTTCCATGTCTCTTTATGTCTTTCTCATAATCTTGTTACTTAATATTAGCACGGATTTAAATAAAAATAAATAAAGATAAAAATAAAACTGAAATATGTAAGATAAGAATTAAGTAGTAAATTTTAAATGAATCTTATTAAATCCAAAAATCAAAGATAAATCCAGTTAATTTTCTTATTGCTGCCACCACAAAATCAAAACTCAAAAATAATTCATATGGATTATGTGGATGTTATGCTGTTTCAATGCACAACAATCTGTCTCCTTCCCCAAACTAAATTTAAAAATAAATTTTTAATTATCATATTTTTAAGAACCATTTGACCATATTTTTGAAAACCACCTTTTATTCTTTTACTTAAAAACAGTTTTTAATAACAAATTTTAAAAAACATAATCAAACACATCCATGTTTTCCTTTTATTTTTAAAAATTAGTAAAAACAACTCTTACTTATTCTTTAAAATTTATTCTATATTTCACTTTGTATTTAAAAATTCTTTTTAGAGAATAATAACCAAACAGTTTTTAAAAATTTTAAAAACAATTTTATGCTTTTAACTTTGTTTTTAAAAACAAAGACCAAATAGTATTAAAAAATTTTAAAAACAATTTTTTGTATAAAAAAACATAAAACCGTTTTTAAATCAGAAGTCGAAACAAGCTCTTAAATTATGGTACTTTTTTTTTTCCTCCTAAAACCCCTCCCTGCACTGGTCTATCTTTTGACCTTCCCTTGATAGAGTTCCTAATAAGATTCAAAACATGCTCCTAAATATTTTATCTAGCATTTTTTTTCCTTTAAAAAAAAATACATTTCAAGTATAAACAAATTCTCTCTTTCAACTCTACATATTTATTTCCCATTCTAAATCCTAGTAAGTATAAAAAGCACAGGCATTATGTCTATTTTGTCCGTTCGGCTAACAAAGAGTTCCACACAAGCTCAAAGCACTCTAGCCTGTTACAATCCAACACAGGAAGAACAAACTCCAGAAAGAAATTGAAGATGGAACAGGCAGATGAGAATATACATACTTCATTTGAGCTGGAAAAATAAAATGCAACCAAGAATCAGATTCAAGGGCATAAGGTGGTATTTCACCACCAGAATTTGGCAGGCAGCCACCATCAATACCCGAGATCCCAGCAACAAGGGTAGCAAAAGCCTACTACAGCAGATGGATATTCACTAACCCGAACCCCACCCAACTCTACAACAAGACAGAATGGGCATTATCAGCTATCACTTCACAGCTACAGCTGCAATCCTTTGTGCTATAAAAATCTCACAGTACAGTAAATATCAGTCAAAATTTATTAAAAAAAAGAAAAAAAAAAAGACCCTACCAATGTAGGTGTTAGATGAGGCAAAGTCCAACATGACATACCCCAAAGAAAAATAATCAGAGAAATTTTACCCTCTTCAACAGCGTGGTTGCAGAGTATAGACCAGCAAACTAGGTTTCATGGTTAAAATCAGCATCAGGGTGGTCATTGAACAAAACAGATCCCCACCTCATTGGCATCAACAGCAACAGGTAAAAACACGCCTTCAGAATACCGACCTTTTAACACCATCACAGCAACTACCCCTTTCAAGACCAATATTTCCAAAAGCACCAATGGCCTTTGGGATTATAATAAGGTCAAACATCAGAAACCCCAGGATATAAGGCTTTTCAAAAGAAAGAATTGAGCCATATAAACCTTACCAATGACACGAACATTTAGAGAAACTTAGTTAAGATACTGTTTATTCAACCAGCAAACTGCTGTTCGCAACCAGAGCACAAAATGATGATCATCCATCCATGAATTACAAACAGCATCATCACCATCATCATCATCATCATCATCATCATCAACATGCCCATCAGCCTTTTCACGAACAGAACTATAAAATCCAATATATATTTCATGACAAGTCAGAACTCAGAACTCCTACAAACTGAACTATAAAGAAAAAAAAAACAAGCATGCTTGATACGTTAAACTAAAACATAACGATAAAATTGGGAAGAACTAGAAAAAAGTAACCAATCCCTTAACTATGAAGTCCCCAAAACACCCACATGCCCAAGTAATTTAACTATGCTGTGAGTCCAAATCAAAACTAACCAACATTGGAAATTCATTCCTGCCAAATCTAACATCATTCTAATGAGAAAGTCTTTTAGGCTCCAAACCCCTTCGAGCTAGACATATCAGACATAGAACTATTACTGATGCACCATCTGAGTACCATGCACCCTTCACCACAATCAGTCCTACAAATTACAAAATCAAAAGCATCCAGTTAAATAAACAGATCCTGAAATGCAATGTTAAATGTACATATATTGAAACAACTAGTGAACACGAACTCACATCAGCATCTGACTTGTGCAGGGATGGGCTACGTGAACCAGCAGGCCGACCTCTTGGTGAAATACTTCGACTAGGGGATCGTTCTTCCCCACTGAGTCTGTCCTGACTACCACCCCTAGGAGGAGATGGGGTCACACGAGGAGGAAAATTTCTCTTAGGACTAGGTGTATACCGAGTGGGGGAAACACTGTTCACATACCTCAACATCATCAATTATCAAATAATTAAGACACTGGAAAATGATGACAACTACTAGATATAAGATTGGGCAGTTTAAAACCTATCAATTGACCGACTCCTACTCAGATTCCGTCGTCCATCATCATACCGGCCTCTGCGGTAATCAGGACTTGCACTGTGGCTCCTGCTTCGACGTCGATAGTCTCTCTCCCTCCCACGGTACCTGTCACTTTCATACCTATCATAGCTCCTGCTGCGACTTCTCCTCCTGTAATCCCTGTCTCTGTTATCATCTCGATACCTGAAATTTTCATAAAAATCATGATTTAATAGGGATTATCGAAGTAAACCCTGTTGCAGCCAAAAATTTCAATTAAATGTCATGTCAAAGCTTTACAATTCCATCCATACAGATCTTGGGTGGTGTCACAGTACATGTACAGAAACACACTTCTATTAAAATGAATCACCAGCATTATTATTATCATTAGCAAGTATAACTGTAATAACGATAATACATAACCACCTCCAGCAAGTTCAACAAATACTCTAAGAACTTACACATCATGGTTGAAATATTTTGATGGGCTGGTATTACCAAAATAAAAAAACAAAAAGACTAAAGAAAATCGAATAAGCATACTTACAAGCACAAATCAGTCTCTCTCAAAATAATATATGGCAACTGAAGCATCATGAGAGTCTTAACTAGCAATCAAAATATCTGAACCCTTGCCCAAGGTGGACATGTATGTGTATATATACCAACACCACAATCCCAGTCTTGAATATCCCTGGTGAAGCTCAGATTCAACTACCAACCTTGATTAAGCTCAGGTTCAACCACCCATGTTGGTAGAGCTCAGATTTGACTACCCACAATGGTGAAACTTGGATTCAACTACCCACTGACTTCCCTTACCTGATAATCTACCACACTCAGACATCATTTAGCAACCATTCTAAAAAAATTGGGAACCTCGTACGTATCATTCAATCGCTACAGCACTAATCATGCCAATGAAAATTTTGCTGTCCATTTCCTACTTCAAAGTGAGTGTTGTATGGGAATTTAGACCCTACTTTTCTTATCTCTTAAAACATCCATATCCTATATGGATCTCCAACTTTTCTAGAATACAACCCATACAAATTCTCCCTAAATTACATAAACATAAGGCCTGCATCAACTCTCCCTGTTTCCACATCAAACCTCCAGTGCCATTGACCTAACAAGGTCCTATTCACCCCTTGCCTAATAATTACCCAGCCATCCCTTGGCTTTAGTCTTGTATGCTATCACCAGTAATTGTTGATGGGACACCACCAACCTCTAACATTTCCTAAGGTGTATAGCAAGTTTACCATTGTAGTTCCTTTCTTAGGCAGTGGAAAGTGTTCCATTCAAGCTTCCAATTTAAGACGTGCATTTATGGACAATACTCTGCCATAGTTTTGTGGGGCAGATGTGGATCAGTTGCAGTCCCTCCCAATGTTTTCCCTTGTTCTGAGGCAGCCTGCTGATTCTAGTTGGGCTTGTGGAAAATGTACTAAAACATTTATTTCTTTGGTGATGTAAACATTAAAATGGTTATGGTTCTAATCAAGCCAAGAACCCCCCAAAAAGGGTTTCTAGGCCCTTTTTTCTCATCTTCCTCCAATCTTCCATCTTTCCAAGCCAATTTGGGTCTACTTCCAACCTAAATATAGCAATTCTCAGGTCAAAAGAAAAGTTTGAGCTTCCATAAAGAATTGAAGGTTCCTTGGGTTACAAATTAGTTCTCTATTTTGTCCCAATTTTCTTTATTTTCCGAGCATGGAATGATTTGATTACTCATTTGAGTAATCACATTAATATAACAAACTAAAAAAATACTCCTAGTAAATGAGATATATACATTGAAACAACAGGGAATTACATGGCCAAAACATGATTATAATGAAACCAAAAAATTTCAAGATTTACTGCCCACATCACATTAAGTAATACCCATTACACATTGATTCCCTCTGGGATCATAATCCATAACCATGATTACAGTGACACTCATATTTTTTAACTAGCCTCTACAGTGAACGAACTTGTGGTTTCTAATGCTAAGTATAAATGATGGAGACATGCAATTTTTAAGAGACATCCAAGTATGGCCTTCAATAATTAGACAACGAGTCCTATTTCTTCAAGTTGATTCACTACTTACCCTGTATTACCAATCAGAACAAGGATAATAAAACAAAAATCTACCTTTGCTACAACCATAAGACAATATCTAACCAAATTCCCACCCAAGTATATAAAAATATATTAAGGGGAAATTTAATAGCCAAATACATAAATAATAATAATAATAATAATAATAATAATAAAAATAAAAATAAAAACAGTCCATACCTTCGCCGTGGACTATGACTTCTTGACCTGCCTCTAGACTTTGGAAATGTTTCAACAATTCTTCCTTTGTGGCTGAAATAGGACAAATATAACTTAGTTAAAAAAAAAAAGATCATATTAAATATGCCATTGTTAATTTGTGCCTGGAATCAAGGTGCACCCATTCACATTATTTGACACTAAAAATTAAATTGAGGAAAAGGTTAGCACAACCATTAACCATGTCAGTACTTCAACAATTAAGAACGTTCAAAAATCATCGAACAAATAAAGTGGCTTATTTCAAGAAAAGAAATGCACTTTAACATTCTAAAATATTCAAAATAAGCATGTGCAGGTATAAGCTCAAACCATGGTTTAACATATTTTTAGCAATCTGAACTGTAATTTCTTGACCATGGTTGAGCAAAATATTATATGCATATTTGAACTTACATTCGCTCAGCATTTGGCCCATATTTAGCAAACTGAACTGTAATTTCTCGACCATCAACAATCCTTCCTGTGAGAAACATTGTCAAAGCAATAATTAACTACTAAGACCATCCTTGTTGGAAACACAATGTAATAAATATTTTTTCTTCACACTCTGCTTATTTAATAGAAAATCCATTTTCAGAAAACTGATTTTTTTTTCTTGGCAAGACCTTCAGTAAACCAAATAGAGATTTTTTTTTTACAGGATATAAAAAATAAAAAAGTAAAAAAAAATAAATTCAATTTCATTACTATCACCTAAGGAAGCATAAAAAAGTATACATGATGTATAAAAACACCAAATAGAGATAGGGGGATACATACCGTCTAGCCTATCCACTGCCTTTTGTGCCTCATCTGCATACTTATAACGAACAAATGCAAAACCACGCGATTCACCAGTCCTGAGATCAAAAAACAATGATGATGATGATGATAAACGCCACCCACCAAAAATTAATAATAACAACCCACAGCATTACAAAATTCTAGGATGTAACCAATACCTCACTTTGCTGCTAAGAAATTTTATAGAAGAGAGAAAATCAACTATTTTTCTCTTACATTCCATGAAATTGAGTTAACCAGAATATCATAACCCACTGCTCAAATGACTGTAATCTAATCTGCTCAATCGTATTGAAATTCTATTTAGTTGCAGTGTGACCTGTTCTTTAATAGTCTTCCAAGGTTTTTGATGGCTGCTTGGTTTGATGAATTAAATAAATAAATAAACAAATAACAAACAACTAACAGAGTATCTAATTTCCATTGGGTTGCATAATCATAAGTTTTTTGCTCTTTTTTTTGGAATTTGACTTGTTTAAAACAAAAAAAACAAAAAATAAAAAATAAAAAATAAAAAACATAAAGGAAGAAAGAAAAAGGAAAAGACAATAACAACAACAATAACAGAAAACCATGGAATTTCAAACCTTGCTATTTCTTCAATCATTTCTTTGAAGATATATCTCTTTCCGACACTCAAATTGTATTCTCAAAGCACCATTCTGTTTCCTTATTTTCAAAAACCTAGGTTTCAAACATATTTTAAAAAGATGGGAACGAACATGCCCTTGATTTTCCCCTTCACTTTCTCATTAACTAAACAGAGGCAACTAAGTAGAATAAAGAATAAGATATGAAAGTTCTAAGCAAACCTTAGATAATATAGGTTATTATTTAATTTAAAATAAATAACTAAAAGCCCAAGGATTCTCCTAATCAAGTTTTAATGATTACAAAACAAGGTTAAAGTATCTAACAGTTTAAATCAAGCAAAATTTTCATGTGTAAATGAAAAATTATAAAGCTCAAGCAACTATGGAAGATAGTCAATGGAATGAAGATTTGGATCTCTTTAAGACTTAAAGTGCTCTAGGAAAAATTGCAAGATGGTATTTATTGGTGCACTTAGGTCAACTTTTCTCATACACTTAAAAGATAGTTTTCATCCTCACTTAAGCTTTAAAGAGATGTTTTTATCATAAATTTGGATGATCCTTATTTTAATACAAAATCTTAAGTTAAATTCTTTTAAATCTTACTTAAAAAGGTTTTAAGAAGAGTTACACACGTTACTAGAAAGTTTAGACCTCAAATCGGAAGGTTTTGTATACCTTTAGGTGCAACCGATTGAGGGTGAGCAAAACCGATTGAACTAGTTAGGGAACTAACTCGACAATTGAGCTCGACTTGTCGAGGACTAGTTGAGGGTGCACATTTTTCTTCTCTCTCTTCCAATAGCAAATGTATGGCTGGTTGAGGTTTTGCCTTAACCAATCAAGGGTTGATCAAAGGCCGACCAAGGGCCAGTCGAGGGCCTATCAAGGGTCAGTCGAGGGCCGATCAAGGGTTGATCAAAGGCCGACCAAGGGCCAATCGAAGGCCTATCAAGGGCCAGTCAAGGGCTTATCAAGGGTTAGTCGAGGGGCCGATCAAGGGTTAGTCGATGGTTGATAAGGGTCGATCGAGGGTCGATCGAGGGTCGGTCGAGGGTCGATCGAGGGTCGGTCGAGGGTCGATCGAGGGTCGGTCGAGGGTCGATCGAGGGTCGGTCGAGGGTCGATCGAGGGTCGGTCGAGGGTCGGTCGAGGGTCGGTCGAGGGTCGGTCGAGGGTCGGTCGAGGGTCGATCGAGGGTCGGTCGAGGGTCGATCGAGGGTCGGTCGAGGGTCGATCGAGGGTCGGTCGAGGGTCGATCGAGGGTCGATCGAGGGTCGGTCGAGGGTCGGTCGAGGGTCGGTCGAGGGTCGTTCGAGGGTCGGTCGAGGGTCTTTCGAGGGTCGGTCAAGGGTCATTCGACGGTCGATCAAGGTTCGTTCGACGGTCGATCGAGGGTCGGTAGAAGGTCATTCGAGAGTCAGTCGAGGGTCGGTCGAGGGTCGATCAAGCCTCAGAAACTCTAGTGGTCAACAATTAGTCATCTGGTCAAACCGAACTCGACCAATCGAGAGTGTTCTATCTCTTTAGGTGTACGAGCCTCTTTTCTATAAATTGAAGGACTCGACTACATTTATTGATAAGGAAACAACAACATTCCATTGAAAAACCTCTCTTTTCTCACATTCAAAGCTTTTCTTTCAAAATGCATTGAATTCCAACTTGCATATTCTTGAGTGCACCTCAAAATCTATCATATCTTTTTCCTTGTGTTGTGAGCTATACTTGTTCTAAGATTGGAAGCATTAAGTCTTCTTATTTATTCATTTTAAGTGAAAAGACTTCAAGCAAGTGGCATACTTGAAGTATTTGTGGTACCCATTGGAGCAAGTGAATCCAATCATAAAGCTTTAAGGCTTGTCTCGGAAGACTTGATAGTAGTACCCTCACTCAGTTAGGAGCTTGAGGATAATGGAAGTATGTGAATTGTCGAACCACTATAAATGAAGTTTGCAAATTTCTTCTCCCGCCTTTTACTTTACTATTATCTTGCTTTTTAATTAGTTCTTCTTTGCATTTAGTAAATTATTTTCTAAAAGTTTTAAACACCCAATTCACACCACCACCACCCCACCACAACCTGGGTGGTTTACTTTAGCTAATTAGCCATTTTTCACACTAACATTTTACTCAACTGCCCATATAATCAGGATTCCATTTTGTGGAAAAGCCATTCACATTTAAACACACACCCGATATAACATGGTATAATTGAAGAACACAAAAACAAAAAATAATTTAAAAAACAAACTCCAGTTTGATCAACCGTATCAAAAGAATTACCAAGCAAGGTCTTAACCTTCCCTGTACACTGTCTCATCAATCAAAACAGAACCACAAGAAAAACAAAAAAGAAAGAAAAGAAAAAGCGGTAAAAGGAACCTTCGATCTCTGGGAATGAAGATATCGACGACCTTTCCGTATTTGTCAAAAAACGGAAACAGATCATCCGCGGTGGTGCCTATCCAAAACACCAAAAATAAAAATAAAAAACAAAAACAAAAACAAAAAAAATGAAATTACAAAAGAAAATGCCGAAAGAAAAGAAAGAGGGAGAGAGAAGCAGAGATGCTCACGGAAGGTGATGTTGAGAACGAGTAAAGAAAAGGTGTCTTTGATATCCGGCGGACCTGATCTTCCAAAGTGAGACATGGCTCTGGTAGTCTGGTTTCTGATACTAGACTGCGGTTGAGATTAGGGTTTTGTTTGTGGATAGAACTTTCCTGAACAATCTGGATTTTCCTTTTATACAGAGGTGGTGGTGCTTCGACGGTTTATAATGTTGTTGCTTCGTAGCGAAGGCCTTTACTTATATTTTTTGTTTTTTGTTTTTTATTTTCTTTTCCATGTTATTGGCACGTGACATCATCCACACACGCCCTCCTATTTTCAAAATCCAAAATTACTAAATATTATATACCATAATATAAAAATATTATTGTAACTATCTATAATTTATACATCTAGTTTCCATAAATTTGAAATTAACGTTACATGAAGTAAATGAAATTAACCTTAATATATTATAATAAAAATATTTTAAATAAATTTTAAAAAGGAGAAAAATGAACAAAAAAGCCCCGAGAAAATTATGTTGGTATTACCTTTAAAGAAAAAATTATAAATGTGATTTGAATTCTTTTTTTAGCTTAATAATAAAAGCAATCATTTAGAGTTTTTATGGGATTGAACTATAAATTTTGAGAAGTAAAATAAGAATAAAAATAAAAATCAGCTTAAATTGATTCCATTTTGAGAAGTATTTTGATTCCCTACTTCAAGTTATTTTTAAAAATAAAAAACTAAATTTTTTTAGATAAGTTGTTTTTAAAAATAAATTTTTATTATGATTTTATAACAAAGACAAATTATAAATTCAATTTATATAATGTAAATTAAATTTAATTCATATCTTATTAAAAATAAAAATAATTTTTTAATTACAAATAAATTAAAAATAAATAGTTTAAAATATATAAAATATTAATAATATAATAAAATCATAAATTATATTTTTTATAAATATAATAAAAATATAGATATTAACGTTAATTGATTCATTTTGTTAAAAAGAAGAAATAATTATTCAAATTAATAATTGCTAATACTATTCTATTTTAAATGAATATATAAAAGAAATTAATTTTTTAAGATATAAATGAGCCAAATTTTTTATGCATATATTTATTACTCAATTAAGAAGATGACATTCTAAATTATTTTATTTAATCTATATTTAATTAATTAGTTTTTTAATTTTAAATTATTCTTAAAAATTACAAGATTTATTAAAAAAATTTAAAATATTAATTATGTCTATTATTTTTTATAGTGATTGTATATATTTTTTAAGTTTTAAATAATTTTTTAAAATTATTAAACTTATCAATAAATTCAATAAAAAAAATCTCACTTGATTTGAAATTCATTTTTTCTAGTGAAAAAAAATATATCAGAGGTACAATTCTCTATTTTATTTTGTTTTTAAAGAACAACAATCAAATAGTGATATAAATTTTTAAAAACAATTTTGTTTTTAAGTCACATGCTCAAATAAGTTTTTATTATTTAGCTAAAAAAAAAACTTTCATGGATTTTTTTAAATGAAAATAAAAAATTATTTCAAACTATATACAAGTGAGATTATTTTAAAAAATACATATATTTTAAACTAGATGTACAAATAGTATTGACAATTTATTTATTTTTTTCATTCTCATTCTCATTTTTACTTAACTTTGAAATAGAACTAAAATTATCATTCCAACTTTACATTCTTATACACATCCAAATGTAAGAATTGGAATTATCAAATTTATTTATGTTCAAAAGGAAATAGGAATGGAAATGAAATATTCATTCTCATTCCTCATTCCTCATTCATGCGTACCAAACATGCCTTAAGTGAAACTAGCAAAGTTGCAAAATGGATGAATAACTCTAAATTAACTCAAAGACCATTCTAAAAAAAGGTGGAATGGTTTCAAAAGAAATATCTATCTATTTTTCGGTTTTGAAAAGATGGGCTAAAATATCTTTTAATTTTTCTAAAAAGCTTTCAAGGATTTGAGATACATGGTTCATAAAAATATTTTTTAAAATTCCCTAATTCATAAAATTGGGATACTAAATCAAAATTTTCTTTATTTACAACAGACATATTTACTTAAGCTAAATATATAACAAAGAAAAATACAGGATCATGATATGTCATATACCCTGTTTCTATCCCGACATTTTTGGTTCTAAAATGTTTATATAAAAGTTCTTGATTTTTAAACACTTTGTTATATTGGGTTTGCAGAAAGAATGTTTCGACTAAAGTGTAGTTATCAGCTCCAATTAGGGTTTTAACAAGTTTTTCATATTTTTCAGACAGAAGAGCTGAATTCTTAATTAAACTAAGCATTTCAAGTTAACTATTTGAACAATTGGTTTGATTGGTTAACACTATACTGGTTTTCAAATCCTTTGTCAGTCTTTCTTGATTTTCTTAGATTTTGAGGTTTTGAAATTTTTTGGTTTCTAAAGCAATCAATTTGTTTTGAAGGTTTTGTAAATGTTTGGCTAAAGCTGACACGATTTTTTCATAGGCATATTCTAAAATTTGGTTTGGAAAACTTTGTGGTTTTAGAAACCAAAAATTGTCTACAATAACCTTATGTTTTTCAAAAAGGTTCTGAGAATATAAAGAGTTAAACCTCAAATTTGGATTCAACACTTCGTTCAGACATATGGTTCCAAATTGAACGGTTCTAGCTTTAGTGGGTTTTCTTTTAGTCATGTTCCTATAAAATAAAATCAATCATTAGCATTATCAACATTATTAATTATTTGTCTACTTAACCAATCTACTAATATATTATTTTTTTTCCTTTAATATGTTCAAATTTAGGTTTGAAATCAATTAAAGAGTTTTGAAACTTTATCCATCTTTTGGTGGACAATTTTGAAGAATTTTTGTTTTCAAAGAATTTTTTAATATTCTCACAGTTGGTTCTTAAAATAAATTGTTCTTGGTTTAAAAATAATTGAAAATTTTCTAAGACTAATATTATTGCTTCAATTTCTAAGTCTTTAGAACTAAGGTTCTTTTTATAATCATTAAAAGTTCTGCTTCAATATCTACAAAGTTTTTCTTCTCCTATGTTAGTGACTGCTAAAAGTATACTTCCCCATCCTGTTTGGTTAGCATCAGTTTGAACTATTTTATATTCACTTTCTAAGGGTAAAAGTTGGGAGATGTTTTACAAGTTCTTTTATTTTTTGTACAAGTTTAATATCTTATTGATTAAAATATGTTTGTCCTATGTTTTTTGTTTTACTATAAAGGGGTTCAGCTAATCTACCAAGGTTTTTAATATACAGTCTAGTATAGTTTAATAATCCTAAAAAACTTTGAAGGGTTTTTAAATCTTTGAGTTTATCTCAAAAATTATTTATTTTTTGTACTATATGATTTTGCAGTTTTATTTATCCATATTCCAATTCTAATCCTAAAAATTTTATTTGGATTTTAAATAATTTCATTTTCTTTTTTACTTACTATTAATCCATGGCTAATTAGTTTTTTCAAAAATAAATTCTAGATGTTTTATATGTTCTTGAAGAATATGCCAAAAAAAAACAAGAATATCATTAATATATACAAGAACAAAAGAGTATTTACCAAAAATATTATCCATCATTCGTTGGAATATCTGAGGAGCATTTTTTAGTCCAAATGACATTACATTCCATTCATATAATCCACAGGGACATGAAAACGTTGTCCATGGTTTGCTATCTTTTTCTAATCTAATTTGTCAAAATCCACTTTTACAATCTAGATAAGAAAAGTATTTACATCATTGAATAGAATTAATTAAGGAATCTTTGTTTGGAATTTTATAGGCATCATCATATGTATTATCATTTGATCTTTTATAAGTAATAACCATCCTAGCTTTTCCTCTCTTTTTTTTCATTATGGTTCCTTACTAAAAAAGCTGAAGATCTATGAGAACTAATACTTGGTTTAATGAGGTTATTCTGCAACAGTCCTTCTATTTGAATTTTGACTTCCTTTGTATTTATAAGGTTACATGCTATATCTGTTGTTTTTATTGTTAAGTCTAAGTTTTTAATTGTTATTTTACAGGTTGTTTTATTTTTATTCCAATGTTTTTGTGGGTCTTCTCCTATAATTCTTATTTTTTTCTACTTCTAATATAAGGTTTTTTGTAACCTATCTGCATTTCTTAATTGTTCTAAATAATATTAATTATGCTATCCTTTTGTACTTCTACTTTGTTAATTTGATGAGAGGTTATATTATGATTTTTATTTGATGCATTTTCCATGTTTGTATAAACAATTGTTGTGGTTTTAGGATGAAAACCGATTTGATTGTTTTGTATTGTTATCCCTCTTTGTAAAGAATGTACAAAATTCAAACCCAAAATAAAAGGATATAAACTTATTGTAGGTACAAGATAGGTTTGAGATAACACTAAGGTTATGTTGTTAATTATGATTGGTACATTTGAAATGTACTTGGTTAATATTAGTTTTTGTTGATTATATTGGACTAATTCTACTTGTTGAACTAATGTTTGTTGGTCTTCCTGAGATATTAAAGTTTCAAATAAAAGGTTTTTACTGGCTCCAGTATCTAACATTGCATCTACTTTTAATTCTATGGTTTTTAATTTAATTGTTGTTGGAAAAACGATATATTTAACTTTATTCACCATATTTACTTGTTTTATTGTTTGTATAGTTGTTTTTTAAGGACTTTTTGGTTCTTTTATTTCTTTAGAGTTTGAACTGCCTTCCTCTTCTTCTGAGAATTTTCCTTTAATTATTATTTGTAAGTCTTTCCATAGATTATAAGGTTTTATTTTACTTTCTAAAGGTTGTACAAGGTTTTCTAAATTTAAAGAGGTTCTCATAGGTTGATTTTCCTCTTTTTCAATAATCGTACAAATTTCTTCTCTTTTGGTTTCACTATCATCTATACTATATACACTTGAATTTTCACTTTCAAAATCTAATTCACTAATGAGTTTTTCTTCTTTGCTATCTACCTAATACTCATTTATTGGGTTCATTTTTACTTGGGTTTTTCTACTTCGTTCATTTAATGGTTTTTTAAGTTCAGGACATTCAAGTCTTATTTGGCCTTCTTAATCGCACAAATAGCATTTACACTATCTTTTTCTTTCTATAGTTTTTTTTTTTTTTTATCCAAAACTTTCCAGGGTTTTTTATATCTTGTTTGATATGGTCATTTTTTATAAAAGGTTTTTGACTTTCTTCTTAAAAATTTGTTGTAGTTCTTAGGTTTTCTAAACTTATATTCTCTATATCCTATGTCTAAATTTTCTCCTATATGTAATTTTCTAAAAAATTGTTGATTTATATCTTGTTTCTTTATTTGGGTTCTTTATCCTATACTTACACATTCTCTTTCTAACTATTTTTTTACAAATTCTATTCTAGCACCTATATAAGGAGAGTTTTTATAGTCGGAGGTTGAAAATTCATTCCATAGTCTAAGTCCTACAGGTCCTTGTATTTTTAATATATATTTATTTAAATATTCAAGGGTTCTATATACTTTAACAAGGACTGCATATTTCCAAAATTTTTGTTCATATTCTTTTATATAAGAAATGTTACATAACTTCAATTGTTCTAACTTATGAAGGTATATTGCGGGTTCCTTTATATCTTCTTGAGTTGTTCCTAAAAAATATAATTTTATTAAATTTATAAATACAAATATGCTAAAATTGTTTTTAACTTCTTGAAAATAAGTATTGTTTTCTTGTTCCATGTTTTTAAAGAATTGTAATACGGTTCCTCTAATGGTACTTTTACAAAATTCATAAATTTCTTGTTAATTTTCAAAAGATACTACTACACCGGCTGAATTTAAGGATTGTTCCAAATTTTCTATGGTTTTCTTAAGGTTTTGTGTATTGTTTATATTTAATATTGTTCCATATTCATATATTGGTTATAAATAATTAGAAAGTTCTATTTTAGTTTTCCATTGAGGTCATTTTGGCTTATTATACCTTACTATTTCAGTTTTTACATTTACAAATTCTTTTTCCACATTTATTGTATTTACTGACTCATTTGAGACTATTTATAGGTTTTCTTTAGCTTTTGGTTGAATAGTAAATTGATTTATTATTTCTACATTTACGAGTTTTTTTTTATCAAATTGATTTTATAAAGTTGTTCAATTATTTGTTCATCTGTATAGTTTTTACACATTATATCAACAAAGTTTTCTTGATCTACATGCTCTTTTAGTAACATTGGGTTACTGAATTCTTTTAACATTATATTAACTAGTTCTGAATTTTTGTATAGGTTTTCTATTGTTTTGATGTTTATTCAAATATCTTCTTATATAACATTTATAGATTCCATCTCACTATCTAACTCTACTTCTATATTTACGGTTTTATAGTTTCCAAAGGTTATATACTTGCACTTCCGTCTTGATTTTCATATAAACTACTAGATGTTGGATATTTTATTACTGGTTTATTTATTTGTGGTAATTTCCACTCTCGTCCTAACGAATAGTTTATATTTACAGGTTTTGCTTCCATCATATTTACATGTGCAAAAATGTAAAAAAGAAAAAAAAAACAAAAACAAAAAAATTATATTTAACATTTAAACTACACACACATTTGCAACGTTTCTTGTATAATAATTGTAAGCATTCGTATAATGTCCTGGTGAAAATCTAATAAAGGAGGGATAGTGTTGGGGGAAGAGAGACTAATCATAACAAAAGATCTTCAGCAGAACATCCGTCCATGGATGTACTTTTTGTATCAACCCTGCGAAAAGCTTGCTATTAAGCGTGTGTGCTGCACCTATGCAGGTGTATGCGGGGCAGTAAAGGGGGTGAGAGTGAAAGAGGAGAAAAGTCGAGCGTTTGGGGAAATTCAGAAAGAAAAGTGACTGACAAGTGCGGACTTGATTAAAATTTTTTCTATATCCCATTTCAACTCTCTATTTTATTGCCTCCCAATTTGCCTTACACTTCATAAACAGTCCCTAGGATAAAAAAACCTATTGTAAGGCACTCACTTCCTACCAAAATCTAGGTCCCTTCAACCATTTTTAAGGATCTGTCAGCACACAATGGAAACTTGAGCAAGTGATTCAATTCCTTTTGAACATATATTTCTTGTCCATAAAAATATATTTAGATAACAAAAGAGAAACAAAAAGCGACTAAAGAATAAAAGAAAGAAAGCATAAACATCATTGGCATTAGATCAAACCTGAATCCAGTGCAAGGATCATTGTCAATTACAATAAACATGTTGCTACTAATATTGCATGGTGCTAATATTTTACAAAGACACACACAACGGAATAATAAGTTCAGCTAGTTGGAGGATAGGTAGTATGTCAATCAGATCTGATCCCTCCCATGAATGTCCTTGGGTCTGGGCAGTTCCCTGAAAACTGAGCCTGTGAGAAGTCAAATCCGGGGTTCTGCCAACAAAAACATTTACCAGGAGCAGCCAGTCACAAACAATGTCATGTGTATCATGTGTTCAATAACAGCCATAGCATGAGAGATTATTACAGTATAAGGTCATGCCCTTGAATTAAATTTGGTTCACACTATTTATTATTAGAAACCATTTTACTATATTTGGTTTTGCCTTGTTATTTACAGTGTCGATCACATTCAAAAATTGCAAGTGGGACAGCACTTAAATCATTCAAACAAAATCAGTGACATGAATCATAGTTCTTACTTGTTTTCTAGAAGAAAGCTCCAAACAAAATGAGAGCAGAAGTTCTCTTAAATTATTATTGATGAATCCATCTTCTTTTTGTTTCCCATATAAAGCATTAAAATAAGGCCTAAACCTAAAATCGATTAATTCTTCAGATATTCTCCATATAGGCATCTCAATGTAATCCAACATCATAACACGAACACAGGACACCATACTTGAGGCAATAATACTTGTTTCTTCTGTAATTACTACCAATATGGTAAATGCTAATCGTTGACAGAACCTCTGGTTATTAGATGGGATTGTTTTTAAGTATCACTTTTCTCTAGATGACTACTAGTAATGATAATTTTAATTTCTCACCCTATGGTTGGATATAAAGACCAATCATGCACCAAATATTAGAGGACAAGGCAACTAAATAATACTGGAGTACCAGGTCTGCTTTAAGCAAATGAAGGCTATGAAGCAAGTTGCCTGTGAATAGTTTGAGTATAAAATTGACCCATTTAGAGCTTCAAGCTTGGTCACCAACATTAGATGAGAACCAAAATCAAGCTCAAAACTTGAGCTAAGTTATTAAATGCCCATGCAAGGTACTTGACCAGGTAAGATCAAAAAGCCTAATAGGCGTTTTTGAGTTAAAAAGGCCATTAGTCTATGGGAATAAGTATAAAAACCATGAACTTCTGTTTTCATTTCAGCCATACATTGAATTCCTAATAAACATTACACCTCTTTTTCAACTTTATTCTATTTAGCAGTTTGGCTTTGCAAGGAATTATTCCAAACCACCTTATTCTATATTTTACTAGGCACTGACTACCAAAGTAAGCTTAAGACGCTAAAAAGCTTATCAACTAGAACCCAAGACAGGATAACCAAGATTCAGTCAAGGTTAAAAGTGAGCTTGGACATGATCACACTTCAATCAACCAAGGCTGAACAGCCCAATACTCGACTCACTTATAGAGTTGGGATTGTTTATTTGATGGGCTCCTCCCTTAGCTAATCAAGTGGTGGATGAGCTAGCTAAAAGAGGAGTAAAGCAATTGGTATCTTATTTTAGAGATTATGTACCTCCTTGAGTCTATCTAATGTCTATTTCAAATGTTGTTTCACTTTTTGTAATTTCTCCCATTTTGTTCAGCTATATGGATCCATGTAAAGGATTCCATTCCCTTGTTGTACATTGAGGAAGGAGATCTTGTCTTTCTTGATCCTTTTAATTAATAAAAAAGATCTACTGGGTTTTCAATTAAAAAAAAAATAAAATCAGTTCATTCATCTGCAGGACACCTCAAATGACCATGTCACTAAACAAAGTACTGAATAAAGTCAACATTAATGTTTATATAATCACATACTTAAATACAATACAAACATTTTTCAGAAATTTTAGAGTTTAATTCATCTATCTGTCTAGAATGTAGACATTTTTCTTTATAGCCAACCAGTTTTCTCTAATCTCCAGATTTGTCCATAGCAATAAAAAGTAGTCTTTTCTTCAATGGTCAACAAGCTAGTAGAACAATCGGTGGAATTGGCTGCAACTTCAAGAAAGAGGACAACCTATTATAATCACACAAACTTAAATCATAATTTAGTTGGCTTATAGAAATATGTTCTTTTATTGCTTCAAGCACATGCACTTCATATTAATTTCTAAGAAAGGCAGTTGTGACTACCTTGGGAATGAGTGGTTTTACAACTGAAAGAGATTCAGTTGAAAAATGGAAATTTGGATGCCCAACCACCCATCCTCTTATTTTTCTCCCCTGAATGAACATCTATGATATACCGTTAAAAATGAAAATCATTCTAATGGTTACATAAGTTCTTCCTAGACAAAAATTCAAACAGATCCTAATTTCATTCTAAGCAGAACAAGATTGCAGAGTCCACACCAGCACCACTACATGTACCTCAAAGAAAATGAGGATCAATATTTTAGACAAAATGAAATATAAAGCTGAGTATATTGTGAAAGTGACAGGATGTTGCCTAGAAAAACAGCTGCTAGTATATCAGCACTTCCATACATGGTTTGCCAAAATCAGAAAAAGAATTTCTTTATATTACTCTGCTTTGCTGGGAAAAATGCAGCAGGGAAAACTTCTTATTTATTTATTATTTATTATTTATTATTTATTTTTATTTTTTACCAAAATCTAATTCCTTCATTGTTTTTTGAAGGCCAGTTAACATGAGATTTAAGCTAGGAATTCTTGCCCATGCTATTCCTTTTAACACTTATTTCTGTTCTACACAAAGCATACCTACCCAAACATCCACCCAAAAAAAAGAAAAAAGAAAAGAAAAGAAAAAAGAAAGAATAAGAAAACAACATATAAGCCATTGTTAGCAAAGACTAAAACTAAACCCAATGCAAGGGATTATTGTCAAACACAACAAACATGCAATCTACAACTGAGCTTAAAAAAAGTCAAATCCTGAGTTTTCTAAACAGATACATTCACCATAGTCAGTTTCCTCTTCTTTTCTCTCTCTTTCTTCTATGGATTCTAATGACATTAGAAATTGCCCACGTGAAAGCTAGGAACTAGAACTACCTCCTTAGTTAGTGTTATACCGCTAACAAGAAAGGTTAACAATTTATCTATCAAACAGATGATTCGATTATCCGCATCTATAATGTAATACAGAGTGTTATTCGTCATTTTTTTCCCCAGTTAAATAGCCAAAAAGGTTCACTCTTAACGAGTGATGGTTACACAGTCCTTTCCTTGCATGGATTCCATTCCTTGAGATCTAATCTAGCTCTCCGCTATCTATAGGAATGTTCCTATAACCGGTCGAAAAGTATAAGTGATCGAAGCATTGGTGAAATGAATCAATCGACTCTCCCTACTTAACACATGTAAGATCGAAAGGGGACAAATTCCCACATTTAAAGTATGTGTCAAATATACTAATACCCCACCCCATCCATCTGGAAATCTTGGTTCAAGCCCTTCGTTACTGGGTGAAAGATGCCTCTTCTTTGCATTTATTACGATTCTTTCTACACGAGTATCATAATTGGAATAGTATGATTGCTTAATAGCATAGTTTTAAAAGATTAAGTACTAAAGCTGAGACAGGATTGTTCTAGAGTTCTAGAGGCTTGAGATAGGGTGACCCTCTTTTTCCTTATCTTTTCATAGTGGCCATGGAAGCAACGATGAAAATTTTGGATAATATCCCTGAAATTTCTGCTGATTTTTGTTGATTTTCCCCGATTATTCTTTTTTTCCCCAGTAAATCCTGATTTTTCAGTGCTCAAATGGCAGTCAAAGCAGTGGTTAATTGGCAGTCAAATCCCAAAAATTTACAGACTTGGCTGGGATTCGAACCCTCAGCACAACAAAAGAGGCATCAACCACTTGGGCTAATATACTATTAGTAATTTACTTGCTTAACACTATATATATACTAAAGTTGTTTTCTCTTATTCTAATAAAAAAGGAAATTCTAGAAATGAATATACTTTTTAATATATTCCTACCAAATAAAAAATATTAAAATAAAATTTTAATGATAAATTAATTTTTATCATCTTATATTCAAATCCTATTTCACTAATTATTAAAATATAAAAAACCATTATCGTATTTTTTTTTACAATGAGTATTCTTTATTTCTTTTATATATTAATCAAGTACAAGAGAAATATAAATTTAAAAATATTATTATAAACATTTTTAAAAAATTATACATATATCATCATTTCTTTTATATCTTTGAACACATCCAAATTAGACATATATCTATAAAATTTATTTTCAAGCTTTATATTATATTATATATATATATATATATATATATATATATATATTATTATTATCATTTTTCACCAAAACAACCTCAATACATATATTATTGTTTTTTCTATCATTTTTTGGGGTTTACCTAAATGTTTTTATGAGTCTTCATTAATTTCCATCCCATCAATATCTTTTATGAATATTTCTTGACATATCGGTAAAATCCAACTACTGATATATCCGTAAAAACCAATATTTTCACTCTAAGAAAGAGGCTTATAGTGGGGTTTTCAACTAGTGGTAGAGGAGGAGAGGGTATGGAGGTGTTCAACTTTTTGTTTGTTGATGATACTCTCTTTTTCTATGTGATAACATTGACGAGCACTTGGAGTACTTAACCTGGGTATTCACCTAAGGCAATCTTGGTTTAAAAACTAATATAGAGAAAAGTGAGTTGATTCTAGTTGATTTTTTTTATCTTTATTTTTTGGGAGTGGGGATGAGGACCTAGCTAGGGTCCTAGGTTGTAGAGTGCGTACCCTTCCCATAAGTTATTTTGGACTTCCACGAGGAGCTCCTTTCAAATCTTTTTGAGTTTGGGATGTAATGGGAGAAAGATTTCAAAAATGGTTGGGCATGTGGAAGAGACAAAGAAGAAAGATTAACTTTTAATAGAATAAACACCCTATCTAGCTTATTGATTTAATATGTCATCATTTTCCCTACTCAGAAAGGTAAGCTCTAAGCTAGAAAAAAATCAAAGGGATTTCCTTTGAGGGTAGGGGGAAGGGAGTGCTTGAGAGAAAACTACATCTAGTGAATTGGACAACAGTTTTTTCAGATAAGAGTGGGATTTAGGCATTAAAAGTTTACAGATTCTTAACAAGGCTCTTCTTGGCAAATAGTGTTGAAGATTTGCAATTAAGAATGAATCACTTGGGAAGAGAGTGGTTATAGAGAAGCATGGGGAAGAAGAGGGGGCATGGTGCTCAAAAGAAGTGAGGGAGGGTATGGGTGACATTGTGGAAGGAAATTAAGAAAAGGTAGGAGGCATTTAACACAAAGATTGGATTTAGGGTAGGAAATGATTAGAGGGTGAAATTTTGGAAGGATAGGCAACGCAATGTCGAAACCAAGGGCGAGGCCTTTCTTGCATTGTTTTTGTTAGCTATTGCTAAATATGCGTGGATAGTTAAGGTGTGGGAGCAAAATGAGGAGGGAGGTTGTTGGAACCCTAATTTCATAAGATAGATTCATGATTGGGGGTTGGAAGAGATGTAGGCTTGTTTTTGGGACATTGCAAGAGCTAAAGACCAATAGAGATATTGAGGATAATAAATTTTGGTGGCTTTCGAAGAATAGAAAGTTAACAATTAAATCCTTGTATTCCTTATCAAATTGAAGAATAGAGGAATTCCCTTCATGTGTTGTTTGGAATCCATGGTTTCTAGAGTGAATTAGTTTTTTTGCTTGGTAAGCTATGTGGGAGGAAGAATATTGATGCTAGATCAACTAAGAAGAAGGGGTTGGAGGATGCCAAATAGATGTTACTTGTGCACAAGGGAAGAAAAAAGACCTGATCACATCCTCCTTCATTGTTCCAAAACAATTATGTTATGGCAATTAATTCATGCTCTCTTTGGAGTCCAATGGGTGATGTTCTACTTAGTCATAGTTGTTTTTCTTAATTGGAAGAGATCCTTAGTTAGGAAGAAGAGGAAGAAAGCTTCAAGGCAGCCCCTTTATGCTTAATTTAGATCATATGGAAAGAGAGAAATAGAAGAGCATTTCAAAATTCCAAAAAAAATTCATATGCAAATAAATGAATTAGCATTGAAAAGGAGAATATATTAAAAAAATTCAAATTTCAGTTTAGAAACTGCTGAAATACGTAAAAGAAAGTCAAAATAATTTTTTTTATAAAAAATTACTAACAATAATTTTTTATTCATAGAGTTTGTGCTTGCATATATATAAAATAAAATTCATATGCAAAAAAAAAATAAAAAAATCAGCATTGAAAAGAACATATTAATAAAAAAAAACAATTTTCAGTTTAGAAACTGCCGAAATACATAAAAGAGATCAAAAGATTTTTTTTTGTAAAGAATCTAAACAATATCTTTTTTTTTTTATTATTCAGTCTGTGTGTGCATGTTGTGTGAGCAAATTTCAGTTTACAAAACTGTTGAAATACATCAAAGAAGTCAAAATATTCTTTCTATAAAAATAAATAAACAAATCAATCCAAACAATGTTTTTTTATTCATTTTGTGTGCATATGTGTTTGTGTATCTTAAGTCGAATTTATTTGGGGATGTGGAAAGTCACATGGCAGAGGGTGGAGAAGGGGAATAGAGAGAAAGGGCAGGCACATACACTTTTGGAGTCATCATCTATGCATCTTCACAAACCCTGCTTCCATTCATCTTCATCATGAGTCCTAGCAGAAGAATATGGCTCACTGGATTTGTGTAGACAAGGGTGATCCTCTGCTTGTTGAGCTTCTTCTTCATATAGGGTTGGATAGGGGTCAAAAGGACTCAATGATATGCTATCATTCTGCTTCGGTTTTAAACAACCCCCTCCTCTTCCTCTCCACAACAAAACTAAGAAAAGAAAAGAAAAAACAGCGGCCAAATGACTTTTCTTTCTTTTTTTTTCTTTTTTTGGTCTATGTTTTTGTTCTTTAAATTGAGGCTCAAAATCAAATAATTTTGGCTTGAATGAAAATTTCTTTTTCTTTTTTTAAAGGACACCAAAGTGCACCAGAGAGCTTAAAGCAGTGCCTTAGTGAAAGTGTTGAGCCTAGCTCCAAGCAAGGTGCAATGGCATACGTATCACATTGACATGCCTTTGCTGGGTAATAATATAGGTCTTAAAGCTACTTTCAAAGCAATGAGGGCTTGGAATAGGGTGGAAGAAAGATTCCAAAAAAGGCTTGTTATGTAAAAAAGGTAATAACTTTCCCAAGCAGGAAGAGTCACCTTAATAAAAAGCACTTTGTCAAGCCTACCAATTTACCACATGTCACTATTTGTCATCTAAAAAAAAAGGTGAATCTAAGAGTGGAGAAAATTCAAAGGAACTTCCTCTAAGGTGAGGTAACTATTTCCAGGCAGTAGGAAGAAAACCTCAAAACCGCTTTTATCTTTTATTGAACAGAATTACAAACCAATTTATAGACTTAGGTATTATTTAAGTCCTTTATTTTAGGAAACCAAAAACGTCCTAAAAACTGGGAGATTAATTTGAATTAATCTCTAACTACTCTATGGATAAAACAAATTTAAAATAATTCAAATTAACTCAAATATCCAAAGCTGTTTGGATAGTTTGAATTAATTTAAACTTCAACTGATTTAGATAATCTCAATTATCTGAAAAAATCTCCAACGGTAACATCAATGAAAAGACCTCATCTAGTTAATTGGTCCATAGCTTGCTCAAACCAAAAGAATGAGGGCCTTGGAATTATAAATCTCTTTACTCTAAACAAGGTGCTCCTTTGCAAGTGAAGTTAGAGAATCACAACTAAGAGGGAATCCATATGGAAATGTGTTATATCACAAAAGTTAGGGGAAGGAGAAGGGGATGGTTATGAGATGGGCGTGTGGAAGGCTTTTAGAAATGGTTGGGAGTCTTTCATGAGCATATCTCATTTTATAGTTGGCAATGGAAGAAGGATTTTGGAAATATAGATGGTTTGGTGACTCATATTTGGAAGAGTACTTCCCAACTTTATTCTCTATAGCCAACAGTAAAGACTCATGGGTTGCAAAGGTATGGGAGAAGGAGGTTGGTCTTCTACTACTCCTTAGTCCGAGAAAGAAGTGGACTTTTTCCCCTCAAGCATAGTTTGGAATTCATGGGTACCTATGAAAATGAGATTCTTTGCATGTGAAGCAACATAGGGTCAGATTTTAACGATTTATCAACTTAAAAGAGAGGATGGACAATGCTGAATTGATACCATTTGAGCAAAGTTGAGGAACAATCGACTAATCATTTGTTTTTTCATTGCCCTAAAGCAAGCATCTTGTGAATAGCTTGTTTTCTCTTTGTTAGCGTGGTTTGGATGATGTATTGTAAGGTAAGAGGAAAGTTGTTCAGTTAACATGGATCTGTCATGGGAAAGATTCAGAAAAAAAGATTGGAGAGCTGCCCTTTTGTGTTTGATTTGAACACTACAGAAGAAAAGAAATGAGGTTTTTTAAAGATTCGGAACAGCCAGAACAAAAAATTAAATCATCTTTTATGAGTAAATTTTTGGAATGGGCTGCCAAAGTGTACATGGATAACCATTTGTCTATGATAGACTTTGTTCATTGGCTTAGCGCAAAGTAAGGATTGAAGCTTGTTTTTGTTATTCTATTCTCCTCAAGTGAGCCTTTTTAGGTGCCAATTGTATACATTGTGTGCACTTTGCTACACCATTTGCCCAAGTGCCATTAAGATACACACACACACACACACACACACACACTATTTTCCTATAAAAAATTATATTTGACGAGCAACTTAGACAACTTTTATTATTAAGGGTTATTTCCATCAAATAATTGGTTTTACATTGTTATTTGTGGTGTCAACCACATGCAGCTATAGCACTGGAATCATTCCAACAAAGCAATTAATTAAAAACATAGGCTAGGTGGAAATCCCTTCTTGTTATCTAGACAAAACACCCAAACAAAATTCACTTTAGGAGCCCTCTCATTCATAAGTAGTAGTATCATATCTTGTTTCCCGTGAGTTGCTAAACCTAACACTAGTTTTGGCGTGATGCAGATCACTCAACATGAAGCTAGAATCCAACTTCACCAATAGTCTCCAAACCTTGAGCCATTACTATCATAGTGTAGTTTGAGAAGTATCAAAACCATTTTCTCATGATGAGAACTAGTATGATTGTTTTGATTTCTGCCTACATGTGTGAATAAAATGACTATGATTGTTTCAGTTTCCAACTATATGTTTGAACAAAAAGATGCACTGTATATCAGAAAACAAGACAACCAAAGAATACTCTAGTAACAGTTTTGCTAGGGAGGGAAGTGAAACAAATTGCCTGTAAGTAGCACAAGCATGAAATATGCATGTACAGTGCTTCTGTGAGCTTGTTCACCAACTTCAACTGAGAACCAAGATCAAGCCCATGCCTTTAGCTTAGTCATTAAATGACAATATAGATACTTGAACGTTAAGCATAAGAGCCCAATGACCATTTTTATGTCATTGGCACTTACGCTCTCTTTTCACCTTCCATATTGACTACCTCATAGACATTACTCTTTTTCATTGTAATCTATCTGGTGGTTTGCATTTCCAAGGAATTGTGCATGAAATTAACTATGCTTATGAAACAACCAATGGGAAAAGTGAATGAGGAAATGTTACTTTCTACACCAATAACCAAATTCAACCTAGATAAACCATCCAATTCTGTTCAACATTTAAGCATAAATTGATTCCTATAACCTTATTCATTGCAATTGGTTATTAAGTATATACATAGGAGAGCAAATTTTGATAAAAGTATAAATTAATTGAAATGCTGCACAAAAATGCAATTGAAGAAACAAGTTGAAACAAATCAAAATAACTGGAAAAATGCACAGTTACTCGCCTCCTCTTGAAACCTTTGAAGCATAAGGCGCTTCTGTTCGAGATCAGTTGAATATGGGTCAAGCTGACCCTCACCCACTATAGGTGAAGACCATGTATGACCCTTTTCCCTCTTCTGCAGGGTTATGTGCAATGTATCATCCTCTGCCAAATCAAAACCATAAATCAACATCCAAGTAGAGAAATTGCTTAAGAATTGCCATTTATATAGTGAATAAGCTCAATCTATTACTATTATAAAATGAATGGTCACATTGATCCATCCAATAATATCAAAATATAGCAGGCAATCACCTAAACTAACAAAAAATACCATAACCCTAAGATAGTCAATCTCCAGATTTCAAAACTTTTTCAACTTCCCTAATCTCAATAACTCACACCCACTGGATTTCTTGATAAACTGCCCACACAATTTGATCACATTATCCATTAATCCCCAGTAGGTTTCACAAATTGATTCTGTGAAGAGACACACATTCCAAACACACTTGAACTTTTTACAAATTTTTACCACCCACACCACCAAGTCAAAAACTAAATAAATAAATTAATAAATAAAAACATACCTAAAGTCCAGAAGGAAGAATCAGTTTTAACAGGGCAACTGAGATCATGCTGCAACCACAAACCAAATCCAGAAAGAATCAGACATCAAAATCATCCAAACAAAACCCACAAACAGAGCGCCAAAATGATATAACCCAGAAAGAATCAGATATCAAAATCATCCAAACAAAACCCACAAACAGAGGGTGAAAATCATATAAAGAGAGGGAATACATTAAGATAAGGAGGGTTGCCTTTGATGCCAACTTCCACATGTTTAGATTGGATTTTGCAGTAGAAAAGCTTTGTGGGGACATTGGGAGGGAGAGTAATGTAGACGTTCACCTCCTCTAGGGTCTGGTCCCATTCAAACACCTTCTGGCCTGAATCATCAACCACCAAACATCAAATAACACAAAATCAATCAATGCTAGGAGCAATTCAAAACCCTAAATATTCCGAAACGACGTCCCTTACTGCCGTGGAAGAAGCTGTGGCGCTTCTCTGGAGCCAATTTCTCCGACATATTCTTGGAATGCTTCGTAGCTTTCAAGGGCCGTGAAGAAGAAGAAGAAGAAGAAGAAGCCAGAAATTCCCAGCTTACATTTCAAGCATTTTCCCAATAGTTTTTCTTCCCGTAAGCTACTAGAAAAAAAATTAAAAAAAACGGGAGAATTGTGTTTTGGCCCAGGCCCAAAAATTAACAAATGGTCCATATATGTTACAGAATTAATAGAAAGGCTATGAGATATTGAGTGACCTATATACCCTTCAAATTTCCGAGTCAGATTGCTGTAAATTAAAAAGGAGAATTGTGTTAAATGTGAAATGTCATGTCACCTTCGCTTCTGTCAGTACTCTCGATGAAACCTTTGAACTGAGCGGAGCTTATCAATGGCGTCCCAAATGGGATTTTAAAGGTTAGCTTAAAATAATTATAATTGATGATGATTGTATGCACAAATTTCCAAACTCTTGCAAAAACAAGTGAAACAATAATGAAAAAACAAAAAAGTTAATAAAATGGTTATTTGATTAAAAGGGTTTTTGAAAACCCGGTTTTTTTAATTTGATCATCTACTCTTTTTTGGTTTGAATAAAAATATTTTCATTATTATTATTTTTTTAAAAAAATAATCATCTTTTTTAAAACATACCTATAAATACTTGAAATGATAAAGGACATTTATGTCAAAATTGGTTACTTTTTATAAATTAGATAACGTGTGAACTAATTTTTTATTTTTTTTAAGTGAATTAATTCTTCTTGTATGATAATTATCTAGTTTTCTATTATTTTTTTGTCTGATTTTATTTAAAATAAGAAAATATAATCACTATGTATATTTCTATAAGACAATCAATATTTGGTGGCATCAAACTATGATTTAATCTCAAGGATAATGTGTGACAACCTGTCATTCTCTTGGTAGCTCTTGATTTGAGCTTTCTCTTTGACATGTTGGTAGTGTAAAAGGTGATTGCTTATTTTCCTCTTCCTATTGTGGTTGATGTTTATTTACCTTAACTTGCTCAAACTTTTTTCAACAACTAGTTGATCATTAACTTTTGCATTGTCTTAAAGAAATGAGTCAAATTCATAAACATTTGACTATAATAATAATAGAAATGGTTATAATAATAGCTCTTGATTATTTTAAATGTCTATAATAATAGAAATGGTTTAAAACTCACTTCAAAACATTTATCACAAAGTTGTCTAATGTTTAAAAATGATATTTCAATTATTCAATTAATAAAACATTTTCAATTAAGGATGAGGTATCATTACCAACATTTTTATGTGTAATGATTCTTCCCTTGACATTATCTTCAAATATCACACTATACACACAAAAATTCGTAAAGTCTTGTAATATAAGCAAAATAATAGAAAAATATGCGAAACAAATTATTTTATTAAAATTAATTAATTGTGGAGTACAATCTTAGTGTTAATGTTCTTTACAAAAGAATATTTTTTTTCTAATTCTTTTACTTTGATCATAATCCAAAAGTAGACGACAAAAGTGTTATCTTGATTTTGAAAGTCAATCAAAAGTCTAGAGTTGCTTATTCCCAAATGACTTTGTTGAGAGGAGAAAAACATGTGTGTTGTTCTTCTGCAATTTCTCAAACTTGTGAGGAGATTTTGTGAAGCCTTAAGTCAACCGAGGACTTAGAGTGGCTTATTCTTGAATGACTTTGATCATAATCCAACAAATGACAATGAAGATATTTCTTTGTTTTGAAAGTCAATCGAGAACTTAAAGTGACTTATTCTTAAATGACTTTGTCGAAAAATGAAGAATATGCGTGTAGTTCTTTTGTGATTTCTTAGACTTCTAGAAAGATTTTGTGAAGCCTTTTCTTCTTTGTGAAGTCTCTTTTCTCGTGTAGGGTCGTTTTTGCCTATCTGAAGTCCCTTTCATTGAAGGAAGTCACCATTATTTATAGGTGAAACTAGGGAATTAAATATGGAATTCCCAAGATTTAGTTGCTTAATTTAAATAATTTAGTTCCTTGATTTTAGCAACTTATTTCATTCATTAAGGAAATTTACCAAGAAGAGAATATTTATTTTTAATTCTCTTTTGACTTCAATCGAAAGATTTGTTTCCTTTAGAAATTTCCCAAATTTCATAGCCTTCCAAATTTCGTCACATGTCATCTTTCAAATATATGCCACGTGTCAAATGTGTGTGACTTATCACTTGTCAAGCCTAAATTTTATTGAATTGAGAAGCCACAATTTTGAAGACCAATTTAATGATAATTTAATTCACTTAAAAAAAATGATGTCTACACACACATCCTTCTTTCTTCTCAATAAGGATGACCATTTTTTGAGGAATCTTTGTTTATATATGCCTTGAATACCCACTATCTAAGAATTATTTACCTTTTTGGCACCTAAAAAATAATTAAGTTGCTTTAGGTACCATACTTTCGTGGGTCTATAAGGGTTAACCTTGTTGGGATTGAGCCCCTAAAAGTAAGACATGATGTAATAAAATTAGACTTAATTGTTCCCTTACTATCTTTTTGGTGTATTAAAATTGATTTGAGCATTCAGTCCATGTCTCTTACATTGTACATGACTTGGGTGCATTAGGAGTTACATAGAAAATACAAGTCATGGGTTCCTTATAAGTATATAAGTTTTCCATAATTGGTTCATGGATTTGGGCAATCTAGTAGAGACTATAGTGCACTACCCTCAATTGGAGAGATGACTTATCTTGGTTGTTGAAATGGGTTTCTCATGGTGAGTGCACTAATGTATGTGATACACACTGGACAAGACTTACGATGAATCATGAGGCAAGACTATCAAATGTTATGATTTATCAAACTACTATATTGCATGGACTCTCAACCTTGAGAGGATATTAAGTCTATATTGAAATCAATTGGAAGCTTTGACCTATGAGTTAGACCCTAAAGTGGTCATATATCCCTATGGATTGGGTCACTATTAATGGAGGTTGGTGGTAACAGGTATTCTCAATAGAGACACTGTGATATCTCATGGGATTGAGAGAATGTGTCCCTTTGGGTGATCCAAAGGACATGCGATCATGAAATTTGTGACTACAATAATTTCTTTAGTGGAATTTGATATATACTCCTTGGAGTTAGAGTATATCATTTGATCACATAATAAGTGAGATATGCAACTCAAGGATTGAAGAGGTAATCTTGATAGGTGATAGTAGGTCACAGACCTGAGCACTTGGTGTCTCGTTGTAATATACATAGGGTATGGAAGTGCAGTTAACTCTCTATAATGGTATGTTAAGTCAATTTCAAAATTTAATTCTAAGGAAACCAGTACTCCTATGGGTCTAGTGGTCCCCACTTTGAGCTCATATTCCTTAATGACACTGTTTATGAGGGTTGGATGAATTTTTAATTCACTTCTATGAATAAGGACATTTTGGTAAGTACGCAAGGTTGCACATGGATAAGTGAGTGGTATTTTTGGATTGGGCTAATTGATTAATTAGGGCCCTGTTGTAGATTCTCCATTTTGCATTTTTAGCATATGCCCCATTTGGTGTTCTTTTAGTACTCCATAACAATTCCTTGGTAGCCTATTCCTACTCATATAACTTACTTTTTTTAGTCACCTTGGAGACTTTGGTTAAGGGATTTATTTGACCCCTCACTATGACCATTGACAACCCTTTTTTAAGATAGCTCATTTAGGTACACCTTTAAGATCGCATACTTTAGCTTGTCTATGTACTTTTTTAGGTTCACTTAGGCCCACCTAGGCACACATGACCCACTTAGATTCACCTGACCCACTTAGGTTCACCTAGGCCCACTCAGGTTCACATACCTAGACACACCTAGCCCACCTAGGCATACCTTGGCCCATTTAGGCACCCCGAACCATTTAGGCACCACCCTAGGCCCATATAGGCTCATTAGCCCACCTAAGCTTACCTAGGCCCATTTAGGTACACCTGGCCCATTAGGTACCACCAGACACATTTAGACACCCTTAGGCCCGTTTTGGCTCCCCTAGGCTCTTTTAGGCACATGTAGGCCCATTTAGGCACATCTAGGCCCACTTTAATTTACCTAGGGCCATAGATTCACTGAGGCACACCTTGACCCATCTTGACGCACCTCGACCTATTTATGTCCCCTTTAGGTAATTCTTGCATGACTTACATAGTTCTCATTATTTTCATTTTTAACACTTGCATGTGCTTGATTTTATCTATTTATTTATTTTATCTAGTTATTTTTTTTATTTAGTTATTTTAAGAAAATTGCATTTGATTGGTGATCTTATCTTATTATTATTGTTATTGTTGTTGTTGTTGTTAAATTTGCATGAATTAATACTTAGGTTTTTCTTATATATGCATGTATTGATATTTCTATTTTCCATTTCCAAATTGGCATGATTTATTTATTTATTTTTTATTATTAGTTTTATATTATAAGGTTTCTAACTTCTATCTCTTTTGATTTTTATTTTTTTGCATGGGAATTTGTTGACTCTCCAAGAAGAAAGACAAGGGTTGTCATCTTTCCAAAAGGACACATTCACGCACCTTAGAGAGATTTTTAACATGCATAGTCCACTTGCCTAAAAGAATTCTCCATGGGCGTCATTGAGAAAGAATAACACAACGCAACTAAGAGAGGATTCCCATAATAACACGTAGCCATAAATGGGAATAGGGGGATACTTTCCAAAGAGAAAAAGTATTCTCTCTAAGGGACAACACAACTGCATATTTGAAATTCTCTCTGTAAAGACAAACAGTGCACAACTAAAAAACAAAATTGCAACAACTTCAGCCATGTCATCTATTAGTTAGAGATTTGTTAGATTTTGTTCTTGATCAGTTGGCAGATTAGTAAGCAAAAAAGAACACTCTGCTTTTGTATGTATAATCAGAGTACAACCAACCTCTGTTGTGAGTAATGAGGAAAAAAAAAAACTTCAGTCTCTCCAATATTTGTTTCTTGGCTCCATCGTTTTCTTCCATTTTCTTTTCTTAGTCACCAAACAGTTTCTTCACATGGTGTCAAAACTCTCATTTTTCTCTCTTTAAGCAAAAGAATGTCTTAGTCACAATTTGGATTTGTCTCTGCTACACCAAGCCGGAACGTGTTGCAAAAGACAAATGTGTCTTTTCCATTCACAACCACTCTTAGAACAACACTCTTAATCAAACTCGATCGGGATAATTTTCTCTTATGGAAATCTCAAGTGTTACGTATAGCTAGAGGTCATGGCATTGAAGGCTGCTTGTTTGGAACAAAGCCACAACCACCAGAATTCCTGGAATCTCAAGATGAAGATGGATATAATGTCAGGATTATCAATCCTGAATTTGAACAATGGAATAGAGAAGATCAATTACTATTGAGTTGGTTGCTTTCATCTTTATCAATTGTAATCCTAAGCCAAGTTGTGTCCCTGCACCACTTGTTTACCTCAAAATAAAAAATAAAACTGCTACAACTCAAGATGCAATTACAGTCATTAAGAAAAAGATCTATGACAATGAGTGATTACTTTGCTAAGATGAAAAATATTGCAGATCAATATGCAATGGCTGGTTGTTTTGTCAATGAAGAAGATTTGGTACTTTATATTTTAGCAGGTCTCGGATTAGAATATGATCCAATCATATGCAGTATTACCACCCGTAATAGTACCGATCATCTTTCTCTAAAGAAGATTCATGCTCTTCTACTCAATCAAGAAAGTAGAATTGAGCAATTGTATGCAACTAATTCAGATTCACACCATTATCTTCCAATTTTGCTGCTCATAAAAATGGAGGAAATCATGGTCGTGGAAAAGGAAACCTGAACCATCGAGGTCGAGGCAAAAAAAGAAATGAAGGTTTTTTTGGTAGAAGAAATGGCAATAAACCTATTTGCCAAATTTGTGGTAAACAAGGACACATAGCCCTCACTTTTTGGCATAGAATGGATGAGAACTTTCACATCATTCTCTACTAGTAGCAACAACAACTATAAGGCAACAGTCTACATGGCCACACCGGATATAATGATTGATCCAAGTTGGTATGCTGATAGTGGAGCTACAAATCATGTTACAGTTGAGATGAATAATCTGAGGTTGAAGAAACCATATGAAGGACATGAGAAGCTGATGATTGGAAATGGTAAGAGTCTTGACATTACACACATAGGTCACTCATATTTGCCAATACCTTATGCCAAATCATTACACCTCAAAAACATACTTGGAGTGCCTAAAATTACCAAAAACTTAGTCAACATCTCCAAACTTACTGCTGATAATCATATATTGATAGAATTTCACTCTGACTTTTGCCTTGTAAAGGACAAAACTACAAAGAATGTGTTGCTACGAGGGAGACTTAAAGATGGCTTATACCTACTGATTGAACCTCAACCTACTATTGCATCCCAAAACAGAAAAACTCCAAGGTCTTTTGCTTCAAATTCTAACATGTTTATTAGCAGTTGTCATCCAAACAACTCTTGCAATTCATTTTGTTGCTCAATGATTGCTTCCAATGTTGATCCCAATGTTTGGTATAGAAGGCTTAGTCATCCCTCTACTGGAATTTTAAGTCAAGTGCTAAAGACTTGTAACTCTTCAATAAATAAAACTTCAGATTTCTGTTCAGCATACCAATTGGTAAAAGTCATGTGTTACCTTTTCCAAGTTCAGAAACCAAAACTGCTACCCCTCTTGAGCTCATTCACTCGGATATATGGGGAGCATCACTTGTAATTAAATTCCACTACTGGTTATAGGTACTACATTCACTTCTTGGATGATTATACTAGGTACACATGGATCTATCCCCTTAAATTTAAATTTGAAGCCTTTTCAGTCTTTAAATAGTTCAAGGTTTTAATAGAAAAATCTCTGAATAAATCCATCAAGTGTGTCCGAACAGATTGAGGTGGAAAATATAGGCCCTTTCAAAATTTTCTTGCTCAAAATGGAATCTAGTTTCGTTATCCTTGCCCTTATACTCATCAACAAAACGGTAAAGTGGAGAGAAAATATCATCATATTGTAGAACTTAGTCTTACCTTATTAGCCCAAGCGTTTATGCCACTCTTCTTTTGATAGGAAACATTTTCAACATCTGTTTACTTGATTAATAGACTTCCTACTCCTATTCTTCCACATGATTCACCATTCCAAAAATTGTTTGGTTATACACCAGGTTATCATTTCCTCAAAACATTTGGATGTACTTGCTTTCCCCATCTGAGACCTTATAACTCTTATAAGCTGCAATTTTGCTATTATAAAAGCCACTTTTTGGGCTACAATTCAACTTATAAAGGCTATCTTTGTTTACATCCTTCTAGAAAAATTTACATTTCTCATTATGTAATATTTAATGAGTTTGAATTCCCTTATTCTGAACTATTTGGTTTGAAATTTGATGTTTCTCATCCCATATCTCTTCAAGAGTCTTCAACATTGTCCACAACATTTTGTTTGGGTGATGCAATTGTAGCGAGGGACATGATTAGGCCTAGTGCAGACTTACTTCCTGTAGCTTCTGGCATCCAATCTGGGTTACCACAACCAACTCAAACCCCACTCTTAGATGTTCATACCTCACCTACCTCACAACCATTTATGTCTTTATCTGCTCATGCTCCAACTCCATGTCACCCCATGATTATTGGAGCCAAAGCTGACATTTTTAAACCAAAAGTGTATGTTTCTGTCAAACATCCCTTGAGTTTCTCACTTGGTCCTATTGAACCTATGTGTGTAAAGCAAACTCTTGTTGATCCAAATTGGAAGAGAGCAATAGAAGAAGAATACAAGGCTTTAAGGAGGAATCGCACATGGGAATTGGTACCTTATTAGCCCCAATATAATGTAGCGGACAATAAGTGGGTGTTCAAGTTGAAGTTTCACTCAGATGGCACTCTTAATAAACACAAAGCTAGGTTAGTTGCCAAGGGATTCTATCAAACTCCAAGTGTGGATTTTTCAGAAACTTGTAGTCCTATGATTAAACACGCCACAATTAGAGTTGTATTAACTCTAGCGATTGCTCAAGGATGGGAAATTAGGCAACTGGACACCAACAATGCCTTTCTCAATGGATATCTACAAGAAGATATGTTTATGTCCCAACCTTAAGGTTTCATTCATCCTACCAAGCCTCATCATATTTGCAAACTGAGGAAAGCTCTATATGGTTTGAAACAGGCTCCAAGGGCTTGGTTTGATAGACTTAAAGAAGCATTATTGCAGTGGGGTTTTCAAGATTCAAAGTCTGATGTATCTTTGTTCCTATATAAGACCAAAGGAATCCTACTCATGCTATTGGTATATGTAGACGACATCTTGATTACTAGAAAAAATAGCACAACAATTTCGGACTTGGTTCATGACCTCAATAAGAGTTTTCTTCTGAAGGATCTTGGTTCATTACTTTGCTTCCTAGGAATTGAAGCCTTTCGAGATGAAACATGTCTCTATTTAACTCAGTCCAAATACATTGCTGACCTGCTTCAAAAGACAAATATAGATGCAGCAAAGCCCTTACCAACACCAGCTATTTCTGGAAAAGTACTCTCAAGACCTGATCCTATGGATAATCCAGCCATTTATAGAAGCATAGTTGGAGCCCTGTAATATGTTACAATCACAAGACCTGATATATCATACATGGTTAGTAAGTTGAGTCAGTTCCTACAAAGTCCAACAGAGATACATTGGAAAGCTTGTAAAAGAGTATTACGATATTTGAAAGGCACCATCACTCATGGTTTGCATTTCATGCCAAACCAATCTTTAAATCTTGTGGGTTTCACAAATGTAGACTGGGCTAGCTATCCAGATGATAGAAGATCAACAAGTGGCTATTATGTGTATCTAGGAGGCAATCTTATTTCTTGGAGCTTAAAGAAACAAAGTGTTGTTGCTAGGTCTAGCATTGAATCAGAATATTGAACCTTAGCTCATGTGACAGCTGAGGTGATTTGGCTTAAGTCCTTGGCAACATATTTGGGCCTTCAATTGAGATTAAGACCAGTAATCCAGTGTGATAACCAAGGAACTGTACATTCAATTGATCAAATAGCTTATTTGTTTACAAAACCACTTTCAATCACTCGGTTCTTCAAACTTAAGGCCAACTCCAGGTGAAAGAATCCCTCTTTTGTTTGAAAGGGCGTGTAAAGACAAAAAGTGCACAACTGAAGAACAGAATTGCAACAGCTTCAGCCATGTCATCCTCTCCAGAAGCTTCTGCCATGTCAGTTATTAGTTAGAGATTTGCTAGATTTTGTTGATCTGTTAGCAAATTAATTAGCAACAAATTAGTAAGCAAAACAAAACACTAATTTTTTTTATATATAAGTACAGTGCAACCAACCTCTGTTCTAAGTAATAAGAAAAAAAAAAAAAAAAAACTTCAGTCCTAATATTTGTTTCTTGGCTCCATCATTTTCTTCCATTTTCTTTTCTTAGTCACCAAACAGTTTCTTCACACTCTCTAATGAAGCACGTTCGTGAGCATATGGAAAGAAGATTAAAAGGGATTTTGAAGGTTGCATCTTGGTTGATATGTGGATTAGATGCATTGGAAAAGCAGGAATTGCATCTTTTGGAAGGTTTTCACAACGCACTATTGAAAGAGGTAGGAAGAGGATGCCCAGGGCCACATGGAAGAGATAATCAGATCGTTGGAGAAGGGCATGCAAGCTGCGACTTGATATTCATTAGGGGACTCGAGGTTTGCCACTTGGATGGGGGGATCACGATATTAGAGTTTGAGGAAACTTAGGGATGCTAGAGAATTTGAGATGGGAGAGGACATCTTTTGGTGAGCATTTTTGGAGATGAAGAGCATTGAGACTTGAAGGAAAAAGGGCTGCCAAATATTGAAGAATAGGACTTGAGGGTTTTGGAGATTAAGATGACTATCTAGATGATGTCATTAGAAGAAGAAATGGATGATCTTAAGGTTTTGACTTACGGCTACATGGGGGAACTTGAGAAGAACACCAAATCATTGTTAGAAATTTCCAGCACACACCATTAGCAGCCACTTTTGCCACTTAGTGGAGAGCTGAATGAAGAAGAAAACTCATGGTTGAATCACAGGTTGTTAACGAGGGCTTGAAAGGTTTAATTTAAATGGAAGTTTGTGGCCATGGAGATGAGGTGAGATGAATTTTTGGCATTAACAATTCAAATATGGTGGCTGCATCATGGAGGATACATGATTGAACAAAGTGAATGCAAGATGAAACTTTTGTGGCTGAAAATTTATGGAGAATGGAGCTTAAAGATTGCTGAATTTTAATGGCTACAAGTAGGGAATTTCATGATGGAGACACGACTATGGATGGAGAAAATCATTTTTTATTTGCTAAAAGTGGAGTTCGATTCTTCCAATTGTGACTGAAACTTGCTGAATTTTTTTATAGTTGTTAGTGGATTCTTGGATGTCGAATTTCAGTGGAAAATTAAGGGGAAATTGTGGCTGCATAAAGGAAGATTCTTATGACTGAAAATTAAGGGAGTTGTGGTTGCATAATGGAGAATTCTTGTTATTGTTTAAAGTGGATACTATGTGGGAAGTTTAATGGATGAAAGTGGCAACCATCAAATGGTTCTCTGGTGGCTGATTTTTTTTTTTACTGAAAAATCAATGGAAATGCAACCATGTAATGAGGTTATAGTGGCTGAAAATGAAGTGTGGTTCAAGTGGAAAAAGTGGCTGCATGCGTACATGATTTCATGGCTGAAAATTCTATGGAATTCAAGTGGATTATGGCTGCATGTATGCGTGATTCCATGGCTGAAAATTCAGTGTTTTCAATGGGAATTGTGGTTGCATGTGTGCGTGGTTCCATGATTGAAAGTTGTTTATAATTCAATAGGAAACGTGGATGCGTATGTGTAATATAGTTGCTGAAATTCAGAGCAAGTTAATTGATGCACACGGTTTGAGTTTGGCAACGTGAAGATGACATCAATTTCGAAAAAATTTGAGGTAAGTTTCAAAATTTGTTAATTTGTTAATTTTGGTTTTTAGATTCATCCTATTTGACTTATGTGTGGCTTTAGGATTTTAGGTGATTAATTTATTATTTGATTCCATGTCATTATCATTGTGTTTTTAATCTTAGTTTTTGGATTCATCCTATTGATTCACGAGTCTTAGAATTTTAGTTGATTGATTTATTTGATTTCGTGTCATTATCTTCATGTTATTAAAATTATTAATTTTAGTTTTTAGATTCATCCTATTTGATTTATGTCTAGCTTTAGGATTTTAGTTGATTAATTTATGTGATTCCATGTCATTTTGTCTATGTCTTAAGTTTGTTAACTTCGATTCTCAATTGGTCCAATTTTAGATCATATGTTTTCTAGAGTTTATTAGTTTGAGTGAACTTGTGTTATTATATTTATGTTTTTTAAGCTTATTAACTTTAGTTTTGATTCATCATATTTAGTTTCAGTGTTTTTTTTTTTTAATTTTAGTTGATTAGTTTTGTTAACCTCATGTCATTATTTTCATGTTTTAAGTTCGTCAATTTTGGTTTTTGATCTATCGTAATTAGTTTCCATGTTTTCTAGAATTTCAATTGATTAGTTTAGTTGATCCCATATTATTACTTCATGTTCTACATTTGTTAACTTTAATTCGCGATTCATCATATTTCAATTTATACATTTTTAAGTTTTGGTAAATTAGTTTAATAGATCCCATGATGCTATTATTAGATCCTATCTTAGTTTACATGCTTGGAATTTTGGTTATTATTTTGATCAATTCCATGATATTTAGTTTTTATGTTGAGTTCATTTTCTTTTATTCTTGATTAGATCCTATCCTAGTTTACCTGTTTATTTGGAATTTTGGCTTTGGTTTTGAGGTTCCACGATACTTAGTTATATGTTGAGTTCATTAATTTTTGTTACTTGTTTATTTGGAATTTTGGTTATTGTTTTGAGCGGTTCCGTAATACTTAGTTTGTATGTTGAGTTCATTTTGTTTTCTTTCTGATAGGATCCTACCTTAGTTTATTTGCTTGTTTGATTGGAATTTGGTTATTATTTTGATTGATCCTATGATATTTAATTTGTAGCTTGAGTTCATTAATAGTCGTTTTGATTGAATCCTATTTATTTATTTTATAAATTTAGTTAATTCGAATAAAATGATTGTTTTGGTTGAATTCTATCTATTTGTTTCATAAATTTGGTTGATTCATATCTTGAGTTCATTAACATTTATTTTGATTGAAATCAATTTATTTGTTCTAGAAATTTAGCAAGTTCAAATAAAATAATTGTTTTGATCTAATCTTATTTATTTGTTTTAAAAAATATTGATTAAATAATTCAAATAGAATATTTGTTTGAGTTGTGATCCTTTTAAAATTATCTAATTGTTTTTTTTTGGGTTGAGTAAATTTTTTTTTCCCTTTTGTCAAAATGAATTTTCTCGACCATGGATATGACTCCTTGATCATGAATAAAAGGTAACCAAAAAGAAGATCCTAATTGTTTTTTTTTTTTTCCTTTTGTTTTCAAATTCCTTCAAGTTAGAAATTAAAAGTTCATTTTCTTTCTTTTTGCTTCTTCTAAAATTATTTTCAAAGGAATTTAAATTATTTAAAAACTTAAAAAAAAATCCATTCTAGGTTTTTAACGCAAAGATTTCACTTTTTTGCAACTCTATTTTATCCAAGTTGCATTCTCCATTTCCTAGTTTTTTAAGACTTTGTGTTTTTTTTGTTTTGTTTTGTTTTGTTTTGTTTTATTATTATTATTATTATTATTATTTTTAACATAGTTTTGAAGTGGTGCCCTGAAGCTAATGGTTTAAACTTATGCATATTGAATGGGGAGTTGATGAACCCCTATATGAAATATTTTTTCAAAACACATCTTTGCTGCCAATTTCCACTCAACTGCTTACCTTTAGTTTTAAAATTTGTTTTGATAATTTTAAAATGTTATAAAATTTTTGCCAAAAATTATGTGACGTTCCTTACTTCTTATAGTCGATTTTGGAATGTTATTTGAGTCAAAAAGCTTTTCTCAAAGTTGATTATAACCCTTTCTTTCAACATGTTATATATTTGTATGAAGCTACACATCCGAGAGTATTCCATAAAATTAAATTACTTCGTGATCTTTTAAATTTAAAGGAATATTTTCCTTAAACTCTTGACTTCTTAAAATTGAATTTTGACACATAAAATACTGAAAAAAAAAACATTTTCTTAAGGTAGATATGATCTTTCAAACTCACCTACTGCACATGATTGAATCTAGGTAACTGATCAAGTTTGAGCATTTTTAAAATACTTTCGAGTGCTTCCTAGTCATGGCTTTATTTTTATTTTTATTTGTAAACTAGATACCTTAAAGGACATGTATGATTTTAGGAGACTTGAATATTTTTACAAATTTAGTTTATGCATGTCATCATTTTCTATGCACTTCTAGGCCTTCTATAGCTTTTGGCTATTTTTGCTTAAATCTATAGTTTGAATGAGTGTTTGAGCTTTTGTATGTTGTCTAGATGTGTAGAAGATGTTTCTTGAAAATTTTTGTAATTAAATTCCACTTCAAGATATTTTTTAGGATTTGTTTTGTGATGCCTCCTATTCTGACTTCATATTGATAATCTTGTACTTTGCTCAACTTTGTTATTTATTTTGGAGTTATTTGACTTATCTTGGTTTGACCTTGGTTATTGTATGATGATATAGACATAATAGAGAGGTTTGTCTTAATTTTTCATGATAAAATGATGTTCCTAGGTATTAATCTACAATTTTTCTTTTGATAATAGTGTGTTATCCCTTTTGCTACATGTTTTAATCATAACCCTTGATTTTTTTTTTTTGGTTGTATACATGACTTGTGTAATAATTGGTGTTTCCTTATGCTCTAGCCATTTCTGTTATGATATTTAGATACTATGCATGCTAGGATTTCTTTTCTTTCTGAGTGATCTAGGATGATTAGAAATGTGCCCAAGTGACCTAGGGTGAAGTGCAATGTGCTTAGGTGACCTATGGTGAGCCTAAATGTGCCCTACGTGAATATAAGTGAAGTGTAACGTGCCTAGGTGACCTAGGGTGAGCTTAAGTGACCTAAGGTGTGACTTAGTGGTTTTAAGTGACCTAAGGTGATCAGCGAGGTGCCTAAGTGACCTAGGGTGAGTGTGTGCAATCTGGAGGTGCTTAAGTGATCTAGGGTGGGTGTGTAGTTTGAAAGGTGCCTAAGTGATCTAGGATGCGTCTACGTGACCTATAAAGTGTACCTAAATATGCCTAAGTATGCAATCCTAAATGTGTACCTAAAAGAGCTATCATAAAAAAGAAAAAAGAAAATCCTAGATCTAACTCGAGGTTGCCAAGGGTCAGAATGAGGGGTTAGATAAATCCCTCAACCAAAGTCTCCATGGTGGCTCAAAAGGTAAGTTGTGAGAGTAGCAATGGGCTATCAGGAAACTCATATAGAGTATTGAAAGAATAACTAAGGCATGTGCTAAGAGGACAAAATGGAGGGTCTAGAAATATGCCCTTCTTCGGTAAAGATCACGAGTGTAAGGAATATGAGTAGAAATACGAGTAATGAGTGGAATAAAGTGAACTATACTGAAGAACCAAAAGACCAAAATTTTTATCTAAACACATGACGAGGTAAGCTTAAAACTTGGGATTGTTGAACTAGGGAAAGAAATAACTCTACACACAAAGGATGACAAGGTATGGAGAATGTACATGTAATCAACAACTTAAGGCTGTGGATGCAATGAGCATCTCAAGGTTGTGGATGTAATGAATAACTCAGGGTTGTGGATGTAATGAATAACTTGGGATTGTGATGCAATGAATAACTTAGGGTTGTGACGTAATGAACAACTCGGGGTTGTGATGTGATGAATAACTCAGGGTTGTGATGCAATGAATAGATATGAGCTATGGGTTCTGAACGCCTAAAGGATGTGGGCTTTGAATGCCATAAAACCGATTGAAAGAAGAAGTGTGGTATGTAAACTCTAGATCAAATCTCTCAAAGGTAATTGAAAATAATGAACAACTTAAGGTTGTGATGCAATGAACAACTCGGGCCTGTGATGCAATGAACAACTCGGGCTTGTGATGCAATGAACAACTCGAGGTTGTGATGTAATGAACAACTCAAGGTTGTGATGCAATGAACCACTTGGGGTTGTGATGCAATGAACAACTCAGGGCTGTGGGTGCAATGAATAAATCAAGGACATAGGCTTTGTATGCCCTAAAAATGAACAAAAAAGGGAGTACGATATGCAAACTCTTGGTCAAACCACTCAAAGATGACCAAAGTAATGAAGGACTCACATTTATAAAGGAATGAACAACTCAGGATTGTGATGCAATGAACAGCTTCAGGCTATGGGTGCAGTGAATAGCTCGGGGCTATGAATGTAATGAATAGTATCAACTGTGAGGTGAGCCTAAGGGAGATCACAATTCGCGATTCCAAGTCGAACCACTAAAGGGTGACTAAAAATGATGATCAACTCATTCAAAGGAGAATCTAAATATCTCAAGGAAGGAGGTTTGCCTTAGATAATACTTAAGGAAAAGGATGCCACAAAAAAAATCGGAGTGAAGAGATGCCATGAGTAAAAGTAAAAGATAATAAACTTTAAACTTAGATGTAATAAATAACTTTGGGCTGTGGAAGGGACATGCCCCAAATGATGCTTAAAGAATAGGATGCCATAAAGGAATTGAAAATGATAATAAACTCTGAATTGAGATATAATGAATAGCTCCAGGTTGTGGGCTCTTAATGCCTAAGGGACTCCAAGTCAAACCACTAAGGGTGACTAAAGATAGAGATGATCAACTCATTGAAAATAAGGGGGTATGCCCCAGATGATACTTAAAGATGAGGATGCCACAAACAAAATCAGAAACTACAATAAACTCTGAACTAGGATATAATGAATAGCTTTGGGCTATGAAGGGGGAATGCCCTAGATGATGCTCAAAGAAAGGGATGCCACAAAGGAAACTGGAACAAAAGGATGCCATAAAAGAAACACTGGAATGATGATAAACTCATGAATTAAAGGTAATGAACAACTTTGGGTTGTGAAGGGAGTATTCTTCAAATAATGCTCTAAGAAAAGGATGTCACAAAGGAAACTGAAACAAAAGAATGCCATAAATGACACTAAAATGATTAGAGATAACCCAAACAAACTAAGAGATGGGTGGGTACGGGATTTGCAATCGAGAAGACCTAAAATAGAAACGAGGACAAATGAATGATCGATAGCCAAAAACAAACTAAAGGATCTAGAGGAGGGATGAAAAAGATAAAGAACTTAACGAAAAGGGGTACATGCCTAAGATGATAGCTCATAAGGATTAGCAAATGGATCAAGCAACCCTAGAGTCAACATAAGATCAAATAATCTCAATGAAGGAGGTATGCCCTAGTGTGAAAAAATAATCAATAAAATGATATTGAACTAAACACTCTAACGAGATATCAACATACTACTTAAGAAAGTCTACTGATAAGAAGAAGCTAAACTCATCTACTATATCGAAAGCATGAACATCCTCACTCATCTAGTTGACTCAAATTACTTCTCGAGGAACTATGGTAATCATGATGTTTCCAACCTAACAATAGTCCACTAAGAAATTAGAATATGAGTCCACCCATATGTCAAGAAAAATACTCAAGATTAAATCTTAAAAGGATGACCAAAATGGCAAAGGGTCTAATAATCTCAAGAGTGGAAACTACCTTAATGAAACCCTAACTGAATCTGATGTGAACCTGACAACCTTAAAGTGGGGAAATATGCCCCAGTATGCATGGTCTACACATTGCACTAAAGAACGTCTCCAACTCAACAACAATCCACTAAGAAATCATAATAAAGAACCAATTAACGTCTCAAAGAAAATACTCCAACTCTAATCTCAAAGGATAACAAAAATGACAAGGGATATGATAATCTCAAGAGTAAGAGCATGTCTCTGATAAATCCCCAACTAAATCTAACGGGAATTTGGTAACCTGGAAATGGTGAAATATGCCCCAATACACAAGATCTGTACATTGCATTGAAAACTATCTCCAAGTCAGCAACAATCCATTAAGAAACCAGAATTAAGAATCTGCCAATGTATCAAATCTCGAAAGGATAATGAAAATGACAAGGGATTTGATAATCTTAGGGTAGAGATATGTCTTTAATGAATCCCAACTGGATCTGATATAGTAACCTTGAAGTGGGAAATATGCCCCAATATGCCGGATTTGTACATTGCACTAAAAATTGTCTCAAACTCAGTAATAATTCACTAGTCTATCTCGGAAATGCTCCATAAGTGGAACCCAAAATCACGAAAACTGTTAATGAGCTCAACAATACTCTAACGGTCTCTATCTCAATAACAATCCTAGGCTAGTGAACAAATGATCCATCTCGAACGTACTTTAATAAGATTTGTCACTATCTCAAAATGATCCACTAAAAACTATCATTGCCTCTTAAGGAATACTCCTCTAGGGATCATGGTACAAAACAATCAATTGGATTTGTCTTAGAGGCTCTCCACTATGAACTCAAGATAACTACAAAGCATATCCACTAAAAACTATCCATACCTTAGACTACACTCCACTAAGGAACTAGAATGCACAACAATCAAAATGACCCATCTCAAAATCTCTTTACTATCTCAAAATAATCCACTGAAAACTATCTCTATGTCTAAAGGAATACCCCTCTAAGGATCATGGTACAAAAACAATCAATTTGATTTGTCTCGGAGGGTTTCCATTATGAACTCAAGATAACTACAAAACGAATCCACTAAAAACTGTCCATACCTCATAATGTAATCTACTAAGAAACTAATGCACAACAATCAAACTGATCCCTCTCAAAATCTCTCTACTAGGGAATCATGATGATGAAAATTGTCAAAACCTTGAGAAATACTCTACTAGAATTGATACCATCTCAACATACTCCACTAAGGATCTCCAATTGGTGAAAAAGCCTAGGCTCAAAGAAAGTGCTCCACTTGAGACTCATGTCAACCAAAGGAAAGTGCCCCAATATAGCAGCTGATGTAAAGTCACAAAGGCCCCCCTAAATGATACAACTCATCATCTTTGTGTTGAAGGGTGAGACAATCAATAACTCAAAAGGTACATGTGCAATGACCCATCATGCTAGCTCAAAAGCAAACTCCACTAGGAATCGAGAATCATCACACTGATTTACTACACTAAGAATATGGATGAAAACATGTCTCACTAAGGTAAATCCATTGAGAATAAGGAGGATATAAGAAAATATGAGTGTGATTAATGGCTCGGGGAAAACTCCACTAGAGAATCGTGATAAAACCACACTATCAAATCTACATCCATCATCATAAACAAAGTGACCATGTGAACCAATGGTAATTTGGCAATCTGGCAATCTCAACAAAAGAGGGATATGCCCCAGTATGACAGCTAATGCATAGTAGAATGGGAGGTTAGATAACATCAAATGTCCACTGTTGAAAGAGAGAGAGAGAAAAAACCTTAATTCTCATTCATGTGATTAACTTCTTACAATAGAGAAATATATACACAAGGCTAGGTTGAACTAACTACCATATATGTGACCTATATTAAGAAAGGAAAGAAATATTGTACACTATAAATACATTATATTCAACACTCCCTCTCAAGTTGGAGCATACATGTCATATGCACCAAGCTTGTTACAAATGTATTTAATCCTAGGACTTCTAAGAGATTTAGTGAAGATGTCTGCTAGTTGATCATTTGAATTAACAAAACTTGTAGCAATGCACCCTGATGCGATCTTCTCTCTAATGAAGTGACAATCAACTTCAATATGTTTGGTCATTTCATGAAAGATAGGATTAGATGCAATATGTATTGCGACCTGATTGTCACAGACTAACTTTATCTGTTCCTCTTTTCCAAATCTCAATTCCTAAAAGAGTTGCCTCAACCATATGAGTTCACATGTTGCCAAAGCCATAGCTCGATACTCAGCTTCGGTGCTTGATCTGGCCACTACATCTTGTTTCTTATTCTTCCAGGATATTAAGTTACCTCCAATAAAAACATAATACACTAAGGTGGAACGCCTATCTGAGGGTGAACCAGCCCAGTCTGCATTTGTGTAACCAACAATTTGGGTATGACCCCTATCTTCATACAACATACCTTGGTTTGGTGTTCCTTTAATATATTGAAGAATGTGGATCACAACATCCTAATGGTTGTCATATGGTGATTGTAGAAATTGATTAACCACACTCATAGGAAAAGAGATGTTTGGCCAAGTGATGGTGAGGTAGTTCAGTTTGCCTACAAGTCGTCGATATCTCCCAGGATCTCTTAGAGGCTCCCCCTATCCTGGTACAAGTTGACATTTGGATCCATAGGAGTGTTAACAAGTTTACATTCTAACATACCTATTTCTTCCAAGACGTCTAAGGCATACTTCCTTTGTGACATAACCACACTTGAACTGGATTGAGCTATTTCAAGTCCCAGGTAGTACTTGAGTTTGCCCAAGTCTTTGGTTTGAAAGTGGTTGAAAAGGTGTTGCTGTAGATTTACCAGGAGATAAAGAAACAAGATCCCATGTGCCATTGGAGTGCAGAGCAGCCATTTCATCAACCATTGTCTGTTGTCACCCAGGATGAGAAAGTGCCTCACTAGTGCTCTTAGGAAGAGAAACAGAGGATAAAGTAGAGACAAAGGCAGAATAGGATGACGATAATCGATGGTAACTCAAAAAAATTATAAATAGGATGAGGATTACGAGTAGATCGATTACCTTTCCGAAGAGCAATAGGCAAATGGTCAGTAGATGATAGGGTCGAGGTAGGAGAAATCGCTGGGACAGGAGGTGAGTCATCAGGTACCTCAGTTGAAGAGAGAGGAGGAGCAACGACATGATGTCGACGATGAAAAACCTGAAGAGGACGAGAGAGCACATCTGAAGGGGGGGATATATAGGGAAGTGACAATACTTCAGAAATGGGAAGAGATTCAGAGAATGAGAAGAATGGAGAGTCCTCAAAGAAAGTGACATCAACGGAGAGAAAATAATGATGAGTGTCAGGGGAATAACAATGATAGCCCTTCTGAAGTCGAGAGTATCCCAAGAAGATGCATTTCATAGCCTTGGCGGAAAGCTTGTCTTGTCCAGGTGTGAGAGTATGAATAAAACAAGTACAACCAAAGACACGAGAAGGAAGGAAATAAAGAAGTTGGGTAGGAAAAAGGAGGGAATGAGGGATTTGGTAATGTAATATAGATGAGGGCATACGATTAATCAAGTAACAGGCTGTAAGAACAACATTCTCCCAAAAACGAAAAAGAACATGCCTATGGAGAAGGAGGGTACGAGCTGTCTCAACAAGATGTCGATTTTTACGTTCAGCAACTCCATTTTGTTGAGGAGTATGAGCACAAGATGACTGATGGAGGATCCCATGTTGGGACATAAATGAAGTAAAGGGTGTAGAAAAATATTCCCGAGCATTGTGATTGCGTAACACTCGAATAGAAACATTGAATTGTGTTTGGATTTCAGCATAAAATTTCTGGAAAATAGAGAATAACTCAGCTCGATTTTTCATCAAAAATAACCAAGTACAACTTGAATAGTCATAAATGAAAGTGACAAAATACTGAAATCCTAAAGTAGACGCGGTCCGACATGGACCCCAAACATCAGTGTGGACAAGTTCAAAAGGAGACTTTGTCAGATTATTCAAACGCTTTGGGAACGAGACACGAGTATGTTTCCCAAGCTGACACGACTCACACGCAAGCGATGACAAAGTGGAAAAACGAGGGACCATCTTCTGGAACTTGGAGAGACTAGAATGACCCAGACGATTGTGAATGAGAAGAGGAACATCGGTGGAAATGCAAGTTGCAGGAGATGAAGGTGATGTGAGGTGATAGAGGCCTTGAGACTCACGCCCTATGCCAATCGTCTTCCCCGTACTCCGGTCCTGCAAGATCACAGATTTATTAGAAAAAGTGATAGAACAGTTAAGAATGCGAGTTATTTTGCTGATGGAAATAAGATTAAAAGGACACTCAAGGGCATAAAAGACAGAATGGAGAGGTACGGAAGGGAGAGGATGAGCCAAACCAATACCTTTAGCCATAGTTTGGGAACCATTAGCTAAAGTAACAATAGGTAAGGCAGAGATAGTAGTAATAGAGAAGAAAAAATGTTTATTACCAGAGATATGATAAGATGCTCCAGAATCTAGAATCCATGGGCCAAGACAAGGAGACTGAGTAAAACAGACAGAGACATTACCGGTCTGGGCGATAGAAGCAACAGAAGCTGATGTGTCTGCCTGATATCGGAGATAGGCATCATAATCACTACCAATAAGGGTGATACTCTGAGATGTGGAGCTTGTAGCGGAGTCAGGTCGAGATAGCAGAGGATCAGATGATTGAGCAATGTGGGCAGAGCGAGGAGGCCGTCCATGTAACTGATAGCAACGATCTCGAGTGTGACCAAACTTATTACAATAGGTGCACCGAGGACATTGTCCTTGACCCCGATTGCCACTACGTCATCCTCGAGAGTTAGTTTGAGAAGCTAACATAGATGAATTTGAAGGACCATCAGTCGACAAGGTCTTAGTAGAGGAGAGGTGTAAGAGACGAGCGAACACATCATCCAATGATGGTACTAATGGACTAGGAAGAATCTGATCTTGGACAGACTCAAGATCTAGACGGAGGCCAATGAGGGTTAACACTATAAAGAACTTGTCAGTCTGTATTTGTTGAGCTTCAGCACCATTAGTGAAGGGCATCAAAGTTAAGAACTCCTCCTTAAGAGACGCAATTCGGCCAATATAAGTAGACAGATCCATGTCCTGCTGTCTCACATGAACAATATCAGAAACCACCTTATAAAATCGTTGAATATCATTCGTGTATAATCCTTTAGCCTGAGCCCAAAATTTAAAGCAGGTTTTGTAAGCATGAAGATGATGTAAAATTTTGGGATCAATAGATTGCCATAATATGTTGCATAATTGTGCATCAATTTTCTTCAATTGCACTTTGTCAACAGCAGGTATAACATCCTCAGGTGTAACAAGATGATCCTTATAACCTTATCCCATAAACCAGAGTTCCACGGATGCTAACCAGGAGAGATAATTCTCACTACCAATCAATTTTTCCGATGTGATAGTAGGAGATCCAGGGATGACGGATGTAAAAATAGGATTTTTAGTCGCCATATCTACTTCACCTGAGATTGAATCACGTTTGGATCGAAGAGAGCCCTAAAGGGAGGTTGGATCACAGCTGTGGAAGAAGAACCTGGTATGTTAGGATCCAAACAAATGAGAAAAGTGACTGGAGATGAAGAAGAGGCCTTCCCAAGGCACACACAGGTCTCGACCAAGGAAGGGAGCTGTCGTCGGAGGCCGGAGGAGGCTGAAAGAAGACCCACGGAGGTTGAAATGCCAAAAAAATGGAGAAGTAGGGTTCAGAGAGGACTGATGGAGGCTTAGAAGTGCAAGACGACGCCGGACGAGCCTGTTGGTAGAAGCTCGGCACCAGAAAGTGGGCCACCCGCCCTCACGCGCCAACGTGTGGGATTCAGGCCGTGGGAGAAAAGCGGCGCGTGGATCGGTTTTTGGCTCTAGTTCTTTGAGAAAAGTTGTAGATCTTTTCTTTGCACTCCAGATGATGTGGTCGATGTCGAAAAATATCATTGGGAAAATGTTAATGGTGATGAGGGTTTTCTGACCACGATATGGTTGATTAGAAAGCTTTGGGAGATGGAAAAAGTGATCGGAATGAGACACGGTCACTGGACGGATTCCCGAAATTAATTACACGGGTAAACCAGAAAGAATAAAGTTTTCTCCCTTGGCTCTGATACCATGTTGAAAGAGAGAGAGAGAGAGAGAAAACCTTAATTCTCATTCATGTGATTAACTTCTTACAATAGAGATATATATACAAGGCTAGGTTGAACTAACTACCATATATGTGACCTATATTAAGAAAGGAAAGAAAGATTGTACACTATAAATACATTATATTCAACATCCACCATAAGATCAAGTAATCATCTACATCCATCACTAGATGAAAGGGGTATACCCTAGTGTAATACATTGAACAAAGTGGCTACATATTCAACCATACTCTTTGAGGTGGCTATGCCTTAGTGTAAGGTCATGCCACATCTCATGATCCATCATAATCTGAATAATCTTTGATCAATCTCAAGTATTGCCCACATGAGAGCTATTAAACACAATGCATGATGTCATGACCTCAGGGTGGACTTAAGACACAAGATGTAACGTAGGTTAGGGTGGTCATAAAGGTGCCTAAGTGACCTAGGGTGATCAGAAAAGTGCCTAAGTGACCTAAGGTGTGACTTAGTGGTCTTAAGTGATCAATAAGGTGCCTAAGTGACCTAGGGTGAGTGTGTGTAATTTGGAAGGTGCCTAAGTGACCTTGGGTGAGTGTGTGCAAGCTGGAAGGTGCCTAGGTGTGCCTAAGAAGTGTCTAAGTGAACCTAAGTGATCTAAGATGCATTTAAGTGACATAAAAAGTGTACCTAAACAAGCCTATGTATGCTATCCTAAAGGTATACCTAAAAGAGCTATCTTAAAAAAAGAAGAAAAAAGAAAATCTTAGATTTAACTCGGGGTTGCCAAAGGTCACAATGAGAGCAGATAAATCCCTTAACCAGAGTCTCCAAGGTGGCTCAAAAGGTAAGCTGTGTGAGTAGCAATGGGCCACCAAAGAACTCTTATAGAGTACTGAAAGAACAACTAAGACATGTGCCAAGAAGATAAAATGGAAGGTTTACACTTGTATGATTAATTAATCAATTAACAACTTTTTTGGGTTAGGTTAAGTGACCTAAACCTATGGTTGGCTTAAGTCACTTAAGCCTAGTAGGAAACATATAAATTTCCTTGTAGGGGTTAGGGTTTCTATGTCATGCTATTTTTATCCTACAGTCTAGAGAGAGAACCCTAACCTCTATCATTGAGATCTTTATCATCTTAGTGCCTAGATACAAGGAAGAGTCATCGGGTGAGAGATCAAGGTGTTTACAAGATCCATTACAACTTTAGAGTTATCTACATTGATTGGAATTGATTCAGGAACATCTACCTCAAAGGTATGTGACTTTATTTTCTAGATCTATGATTTTTGTGGTATCAATATTGATTTTTGAATACCTGGTTTTCCATTGAGATAGATTTAGAGAGCCTAGGCTAGATTTTCATGCACCTCATGAAATCCAAAGCATGGAAATAGAGTGATCCAAGTTCCCTACAAACCTTTCTTTCTTTTGGAACCCAAATAACTTTAGAATTTAAAGCAATATGAAAGGGTTTCTTGGAAGACAAGTGTTATTAATGTGAACATTTCTCTAAAAAAGTTTCAAATGGTAGATAAGATACTACTTAAGGCTTCTTTTAAAAAAGTCATTCTTGAAATACTTTTAGTTTTTGTGAGGCTTGTAACCTTTTTTGTGCCAAAAAATCACTTTTGGCTTGTCAAAATTATATTGAAAATCGTTTGCCTATTTGAAAATTTTAAGAGTGAAGCAACTAACCATTCATTTTTCTTTTCTAACACATCTCTTGCCCTTTTTCAAGAGAACTTTTAGACTTTTCACGAACTACACATTTTCTTTGAAATCATCAAGCTCTACTTGAAGTGAGAATATCTTCTTTTAAGAGGCATTTTTTAAAACCAAGTTTTTCTAAATCATCATGCAATTCTTCAAAGGCTCTTGTAAATCACTCATAATTTGTGGGGATTTTACTTTATCCCCCTTCTCTTCTATGGTTAGGACGCGCATGTTAACCATTTCATTCTTTTTATTAACCTATCAGGGCTCCTCATGGTAATTTCTAATTGGTTCACATTGTTAAACTATATTGTACTTATTTTTATCAATTGCGCAATGGAGATAACATACAACTCTAGAATTTAATTGAACCTTTATTTTTATCAAGTTCATTCCACTCATGGATTTGAAATGACCATTGCATTGTCAACTTTTATAGGAGTATGATGACCATTTTGATTAACTTCCCAAAGATCATAACCAATGGATTTTCAATACCAAGTTATTTTGTATTTTTAATAGCTATAGTCGCTCCTAGTGAAGAGTTGTCTATTGATTAAATAGTCTTCAATGAGGGATAAGTATGATCTCTATAAAGTTAAGTACTTAAACAAGGGACTTTGTTGTGATACCAATTGTACAATCCTTCTAATTAGCAAACTCTAAGTTATAAGAGTGAGAGTATGCAATCAATAAATGAAAAATGCCATATAGAAAGAGTAAATCAAATGCCAAGTATAATGTGGTTTGATGTAATCACATCTACATTCACAATCCTCAAGCTCATCCAAGCCCTAAAGTTGATCCACTAGAATGAGGATCCTTCGGGCCAAGGCTTCTTCCAAGTACAATTGGTTTCAAAGGGAACAACCAATCTTTACAAAGCTCTTCCATGTGAAAAGTCCTACTTAAAAAACAAGCACACAATACACTAGTAATAAATGAAGAACAATATAAGAATTTGCTTGAACAAGAAAGACTATAAGGGAAAGTAGAAAGTAATTTTTGCACACACCTTGATATTGAATACTAAGGAAATAATTTTTGCATATGAAGTACCTTTTAGGAGCACTTTTGTTCTATTAATGAATGTATTTTGCCTGTAAAAAAAAAAATGGAAAAGAAAAGGTTGTTTTGATATGAAGAATTGCATAAAAGTTGAAAAGATTTAGAATTAGTGGAAGGATGTGCTGAAATTCAAACTTTTAGAAACAGAATTATGACATAAAGAATCACATTCTCTGACTTTGAACCTGAAAATTACAAGAGCTTGTTCCATATGAGATGCCATCAACCCAAAGAAGAAAACACTACAAAACTTGTGAAATAATTAGGTGAGGAAATGTCAGAAGATTAGAGGATGCAAAAGGCCATCTATGAGGAACAATGCAACCATGGATGTGATGCATATTTTAACTGAAGAAATGTAAGATATTCCATCCATATCCCTCCCAAAGCCCAATCACCTCTGTTGTTGAACCTCTGCTGTCAAATTAAATAAAAACGTGCCTTATTTTTTTGGCAGCAAATTCAAACTTCAAACCATGTAAGTCATGCCCACCTGCATTAGATGCGAGTGGGGAACACTTAAGTTGGCAATGCCCCTCCTGCAGTTCTTTCTCAAGAAAGCATAGAAGTAATTTATCATCAACTTCTTAATGAACCAGGAATTCTTCTTTGCCCTGATATCTCCATGACCAAGAAGATAAACAACTCCAGATTCTTTGGCCTTGCGTATGAAGGACAGCTCCCTCTCAAGACTATGCTCTGTATCAGACACTGTTGGGTCCGAGGGAGGCTCTGGCCTCACCTCCTCTGAGGTGCTTGCTTCTGTTATGGGTCCCCTTGTGCCCTTGTACTCAGCCAGGAGAGGAACACCAAGTGAGTAGACGCTGCCATTGGGAGCTATAAGGACCCCTGAGGAGGACTCATCTTCAGAATCTGTATCACCATCCCCATCACTCTCCAGTGACCGTTCCTGGGCCTCACGTCGAATGAACTTCTCAAGGCTCTCTATTAGCAGCTGCTCAAATGTCTGATGATTCTCTTTGCGAACATCCTTGTAGCCATACCTGTCAACCACAGTGGAGCGATGGAACTTCAGTCCTGTGGTCTATCACAAAATAGGTTTAAAGGACTAGGCATATCAATATTACACTAGGGTTAGAGAATGAAAATTTGTAAGAAGATAATCTTGTTCTTGAGGAATGCTTCAATTGGTAACATGTCACTGAACTATTTTACAGGCTAAATAAAATATATATTTGGTGAAAATGAAGGCACAGTTTTTCTCCAACAACCCAACCCCCCAAAAAACAAAAAAATCAATGGCCTTTCACATATCATTCCACCAATTGGTGTCTATAGCAGGCATGATTGATGACAATGAATCTCATGCAATTCCACATATGTAACAAGGACAACTTGCAAGAATGAGACTGCTACCTGGCAATGCAGCGAAATATGTGGTAGCTTTTTGGGCAGACTCTGCGGAAAAGGAACCTTTCACTCTGAGGCACTACAGGAACTGGAACATACTTTATGCACACAAATATTATCATGGAATGAATTGCAGGGAGGGTGGTTAGGAAATGGCCAAATATTGCTGGTATTCCCTTCACCAGCTCATTATAAAGCAAACCAATCCCAGGAGCTCTGATTGTTCCCAGGTTGCAGCCTAGTTCTCGCATCAAATCCATTGAAAGCTTTTGCTTGACTTCAGTTTCATACTTGAGCTTACTTCCATAATTCCAGATGAACATAATAAAAAACATGACAATGGCAAAAACCAATATGATCCAACTCCCATCTCCCACACTCCATAAAACTGATGAGAAGAAAGTTAATTCCACCCCCAAGAACACAACCAGAAAACTGAGCACGATGATAATGTTTATCTGCCATATAAGAAGCATAACAATGGTTACTAAGATTGTTGTCATCATCATCACCCCAATTTCGGCAATGCCTGTAAAAGCAGAATCAGTATCAGAAAGTGCAATAGCTTCCACAAGTATCCACAAAGGAAGCAATATTCATTAATTCATTCAGAGATAGGAAGCATGTGATTGAATTCAAGTTCATATGTAGTCAGTGATATCATTTTCAGCAAATAGCAACATAAGAAAGGCTAGTCACTTTCAATACTATCCCCATATAACCAGATATATAGATGATAGCTAAGATTAATAGCACCTTGTCAAAAACAGGGGTGCAAACTCAGTGCACCTGGAGTACACACAGAGAGTGAAACATACACGCACACAACCGCACAAAAACCAGCACTGAGATAAAGCACCTATACAGCCTATCTATAACCCAAACCCTAAAGGAAATCCATCAGGGAGATCAAACCCACAAGGGAACCTAACCCAATCAAAAGGTGATCTCAGGAATAAGTCCTTAGGCATCTGATCGGGGTGCTCCTCTTCTCTGACAATTCTGCTGTTGCATTCCTTCCACATGTACACTCCACATTTTTTCCCATTCTTTTTGCATTCTTGTACCCTGCCAGGCTAAGAGTCTTAGGGAACACCCAATAATAGCCAAACAAAGCCAGCACAAGGTCCAAAAGCATTTGGACTTCGAGACAAATGGATTAGAGTATGACAAGCTGATTCCTCCTCACAGCTACATGGACAGTGTCTATCAGCCAACAGCCATCCCCTCTTCATAAGCTAATCAACTGTTAAAATCTTCTCCCAAACAGTTTCACAAGGAAAAAAACCCAACCCTCATGGGACCCCAGACCAGGCTTAGAAAGCATGAAATTCGTCACTGGAAACATTTCAGAAATCCAGCACAAAGAGAAGAACAGCAAGAATTGACAGAAAAGTTCCCATTCTTTGCTCCCCTACAAACTAGTTATTTTCATTGAACCTTAGATAGCCACTGAATGAATAAACTCAAAAAAAGTGCTACTTCCTCCAACTTCCATCATAAAAGCACCTACAAAAGCAAGGATTTCAGAAACCATACCCATCCCCCCCCCCCCCCCCCCCCCCCCCAATCCAAAGATGCCCTACTCTAGCATTTCTACTAGAAGCAATTCTAAACAAGGGGAAGTGATCTTTTGAAAACGATTCAGCACTCCACCTTCCTAACTAGAACTTGGTTTGAATCCCACTCCCAATGGAGATGCTACTCCTGTGCTAGAATTCACTCCACCCACTTCTAATACCTTCCAAAAGCCCCAGGTCAATGGCTCTCCTACCTGTTTGGAGCTCCATCCATCATCACTCCTGCCAAACTTGCCAAGTAACCTGTTTCCATAGGCAATTTACTCTACAGAAAACCTCCATATCCCTTTTGCAAGAAGGGCTTTGTTCAGAATTATAAGCCTTTTTAAACCAAGCCCTCCCTATTTCTTTTCCTTACAAACAATGTCCCAATTCATATGATGCATTTATTTTTTCATGAAAGTATACCCCCACTATAGGAATTCCCTTTGAATTTTTTCCAACTGATTTTTCAATACCTTGGGAATGACAAATAGAGAATAATAAAGTAGCAAGCTGGAAAGGGTACTCCTAATAAACCTCAGTCTGAGTTATTGCCATATTGTCATCACGGTTCCAAAATCAACCACCCTTCAGTTGTAAAAGAAGAAACAATATAATACTAATGATCAGTATTTATCATAAAAAAAATTTATTCTAAAAGTTCAGTGCCCTATCATGCATTGTATAATACTAATGATCCACTGATTGAAGCTTTTAACAAAACAATTAAAAAAGAACAGAAGATAATCTTACTTTCCTTAAAAGTACTTTTTCTCTTTTTCCATAAGTTTGACTTTCCTTGTTAAAATAAGAATCCTTCTCCATGCATTTATGAGGTGGACTTTCCATATTGATATAGGAATATGCTCTTTCCTTGTTGATATAGGAATCTGCTCTATATCTGTGTATAGTTCACTTATACTTTCAACATGATTATATGAAAATTTCTCTCTTTTACCATGGTATCAGAGCAGGCTCTGATACCCTAATCATCATCCTTAACCATTGCCACCATTATCCTATATTAGAAAATCCTGAGCTATCCCACTGGATGCTAACATTAGTGATCATGCTTTGGAAGCTTTGTTTCTGATCTCTACTGGTGCTGTCACCAACTTAATGTTGCAATTATTTATCTGATCAGATCTGGACCTTGTATTCTCTAGTACTCAATCTCTGGTATTTTCTAAACTATTTGTGATAATCTAATTTCTCTCTACATTTTGGCTGCTTCTGCACCTCCTGGGGCTGGTATTTCTATCACTGCTGTTAAATTTAATGATTCAAACTACATTCTTTGGTCGAAAGGAGTTGAAAATCTTTTTATGGCACAGGAGAAGTTAAGATTCCTGCATGATTCACCTTCTCCGATACATTGAAAAAATTATGATTCATGGTTAAAGGAAGATGCTAGAGCCATGACTTGGCTTTGGAATAGCATGGAGCCTCATATTGCCTTTACCCAACGTTCTTTAATACAACAAAGCAAATCTGGAATGCACCGAAACAAATGTTTGCACAAGATCAAAATGTATCCTGCATTTATCACTTGTATTTCACTATATTTTTATGTCAACAGGATGATAAATCACTTGGTGAATATTATGTGAATTTGGAAGGATTATGAGAACTCAATGTCTATCATCCTCTCACGAATAACATGGATGTGCTTTGTCGACCAAGAGAAGAATTCAGAATAGAAAAATTTCCAATCTGGTTTAAATCCTGTGTTTGAAAGTTCCAAGAATAACATTTTAGCAGATCAACTGCCTACACACAACAATGCATATTGCGTCCTTGAGAAAGTAGGCTATTCTTCATTTCAGCCCACAACACAATGTCCACAGGAAGCTGCTGCCTTAATATCTTCTGCTGGTCGTGAAGAGAGGAGTTGCTTCTTGATGTGGTCATGGACGTGGTAGAGACCGAGGAGATAGACATTGCACTAATTGTGGATGCAACAATCATGCATCTGAGAAGTGTTGGATGAAGTTTGGCAAACCAGCTTGGGCAAATCAAGCTTATTATGATCATGTGGATCAATCATCCGCTCCAATGGCTGCTAGCTCAACTAGTGCCCAGAGTTCCCTTGTGCCCACTTATGAGGAGTCGAATCATCTTCTGACTTCAGGTAACCAACCAACCAATGGTTTTTCATCTACTCCTACAGCTACAGTTGCATAATCACATACTCCAGATACTTTCTTATCCACATCTGATTCTACATCTTAGATTATTGACTCTAGAGCTTCCTCTCACATGATGGGTAGCTCATCTATTCAGTCATTTTTCTCCTTCTAAACAGTCCTCAGTTATCCTTGTCAATGGTTCCAAATCTCAAGTCTTAGATGAAGTGTTTCCTCCAATTGTTTGCCTCTTTCATCAGTTTTATATGTTCTGAATTTTACTAGTAATCTATATCTGTCAGTCAACTCACAAAAAGGCTTGACTGTTCAGTTACCTTTTTCTTTTTCTTTCTTTTTTTCCCCCTTGTTTTTGTGTATTTCAAGATCTTTGTAACAAGGAAGATGATCACTGGAGGGCATGAGTGGAATGGAGTATATCTTTTATCTACCATCTACTCAATATACACTCTCTTCATCCGTCTCTTCAACATAGTGGCATTTTGGATTAGGATACCTCCTCTGAGACTTTTCCAGATTTTAGGGTTTCTAGTTGATTCAAGTCTATCCTTCGATTGTGAGTCATGTCAAGTAAGGGAACACCATCAATATTCGTTTGCCCCTCAAGTCAATAAAGTTAGTCCTAAGTCGTTTTCTTAGTTCATTTTGATGTGTGGGTATCTTGCAAAATTCCCAATGTCAATGGTTTCAAATATTATGTGCCTTTTGTTGATACGACTACTCAAGAGTTACCTGGTTATACTTGTTAAAAGAGTGGTCAGAAGTCCTTTTGTATTCTAATAATTTTTCAATGAAACAAGAAATCAGTTTGGTTTATCTCTTAAAAGTATTTTGTTCTAACAATGCCTTGGGAGTTTTCTAATGCTTCTATTTCAGATTTTTGTACAAAAAATGGACTTGCTCACCAAACATCCAATACATATACCCCACAGTAGAATGGGGTAGCCGAGAGAAAAAATAGGCATCTCTTAGACATTGCAAGAACCATCATGTTCCACATGAAAGTTCCAATAAGATTCTGGGATGAAGCTATCTTTACTTTCTGTTATTTGATCAATAGGCTTCCTTCATCTCCGTTTTGAATTTTAGAATTCCATATTCTGTACTTTTCCCTGGTAAACCACCATTCTGTCTTACTCCACATGTGTTTGGTTGTGTGTACTTTGTTCATTCAGTTCACACTTCAGACAAATTCACTCCATGGTCAACAAAATGCATCTTGGATGCTCTAGGACTCAGAAAGGCTACAACTGCTATGACCCTATTTTAGGAAAATTTTATATTAGTGCAGATGCAACTTTTTTTGAGTCTACTCCTTTCTTTTCAGCCTCTGGATCAACTCTTGGTTCTGAATTATTTTCCCCTACTCCTATCCTTAATCCTGTAGTTTTTCTGCCAAAACTACTTCAAGTTAAAAGAGGAGAACATGACAGCAAGATAATCGGCAAAATAATATTACTCCAACCTTTCTTGGGGTTGAAGTTGTTTGTAGCAAAAGAGAAGTAGTTTTGTTCTAAAGGAAATATGTTAAAGGCCTCCGTAACTGAAATGGGTATGTTAGGGTCCAAACCTACAAATACTGTTATGGATCCCAACTTACAACTTGATGATGAGAGAAGTCCTAACTTTGAAGAAAAAAAGAGATATAGAAGCCTTGTGGATAAATTGATCTATCTAATGGTAACAAGGCCAGACATTACTTTTGCAATCAATACAACTAATCAATTTAGGCAGAGTCCAAGATAGATTCATTGGGGAGTAGCTTGTAGGATCCTCAGATATCTCAAATAGACAATTGGTATGGGTGGCCTATACAAGAAAGGTAAAAATTTGGATATAGTAAGCTACTCAGATGTTGATTGGGTAGGTCCTAAGTCTGATAGGAAGTCAACCAGTGGGTATTGCATTTATATTGGTGGAAACTTAATTAATTGGAGGAGTAGGAAGCAAATGCTGTAGCCAGGTCTAGTGCTGAGGCAGAATACCATGCGTGCAATGACTTATACTGCCTATGAGCTCATGTGGTTAAGAACCTATTGAGAGAGCTTGGTATTACAATTAGAACTCCTTTAGTAATGTATTGTGAGAACTAGGAAGCTACTTATACAACTAATAATCTGACTTTTCATGAGAGGACTAAACATATTGAGGTTAATTGTCACTTCTTTAGAGAAGTTATTATGAATGGAGAAATTGTCACTCCATATATAAAGTCAGAAGATCAAATTGGTGACCTCTTTACTAAAGCAGTGCACAAGAGCTCATTTCATCATCTTTGTTCCAAGCTGGGCATTAAGAATAATGATGAGATATCCTTTGAGAAAGTAAAACAAATACAGAAAAGAAAGAAACAAGAAATACAAGGACAATGAGCAAAAGCAAATAATTTCCTTTTTCTCCCATTACCCATGCTATCCGGCCCTAAACTCCCAACTGGCTTTAACTTTAAGCATGATCATCGAAATTTAACTTGAAGATACCTTATGGGATAGGAGATCAAGAGCCAATAATTTTCATTTTTCTAGTTGTGCAAGCAGCTTTCTAGTCCAAAGAGATAAAACAATGGAATGGCAAGAAAGCAAGGAACTTCTTGGTGTCTAACACCAAGTTAGATGTGAGAAATAAGATTTTATCCCATAATTCCTTCATAAATCTGATTATATTCTAGAAAACTCTCTGCATTCCACTCCAACCATAACACCCAAAGCACAAAAGACCACACACTTTCATTGATCTCTACCACCCCACTTCCCAACTGCTTTCAAAACCCTCAAAAGAAATAAATAGATAGTAGGGTTCCCAAAAGATTCTAGTTAAAATAAAGTCTTTCCCATTGTCATAAGCAAAAAAAATGATGAAACAAATAAATAGTCAAATAATTTCCCACTATACGTGAGATGCATGCATTGTGTAATCTTGTTTATCACTTATCTAAATTAATTTATTTCCTTTCGATTTCTAGGGTCCTAGTAGAAGTGGCCTCCAAGATTGAGAAATTCCACAGGGACTTTCTTTGGTTTGGATTTGTTGGAAAACCGAAACTGATATGGAAAGAAATAACTTTGTAAAGCTGTAAATTATTTATTAGTTGTCAATCTTTGTATTTTTAGGAAAGTAATTATTAGGAGTTATTTATTAGTTGTCAATCTTTGTATTTTTAGGAAAGTAATTGTTAGGAGTTATTCTTTCCTTCTAATCAGTGATTTAGTTTCCTAATTTGAAGGATTTGTATATGCTGTAAACTCTATAAAAGAATAATCTCAATGAAAGAAAATTATTCCCGTGAAACCCTATTCTTCAACTTGGTATCAGAGCTAGCAATTTGCTTGTCGAAATCCTCCTTCTTCCTCTCTTTCAATCCTTGTTCTCTGAAACCATGTTGGATATTTCAAACGAGTCCACTACTGTTCCTCAACCTTCTCTAAACAATCCCATCATCACTAATTCTTCAAAAATCAGTCCTACCACCTTGGAATCTCACTTTGTCCAAATCACCACGATTCGCTTGAATGGTGACAACTTTCTGAGATGGTCTCAATCAGTTCGGATGTACATCAGAGGACGTGGAAAGATGGGCTACCTGACAGGTGAAAAGAAGGCTCCTATAGTGGATGATCCGAACTATGCTATATGGGATGCTGAGAATTCCATGGTGATGACATGGCTTGTGAATTCTATGGAAGAAGACATTAGCTCTAATTACATGTGCTATCCAACAACACGAGCTTTGGGAGAATGTAAATCAGATGTATTCTGATTTAGGGAATCAATCATAGATCTTTGAATTAATCCTCAAACTTGGTGAGATACGACAAGGGGAGGACAACGTCACAAAGTACTTCAACTCCTTGAAGCGGATCTGACAAGACCTTGACCTCTTCAACACCTATGAGTGGAAATATGCCGAGGATGGACTTCATCATAAGAAGACCATGGAAGACAATCGGATCTTCAAGTTCTTGGCTGGCCTTAATGTCGAGTTTGATGAGGTAAGGGGGAGAATCATTGGAAGACAACCCATGCCTTCAATTGGTGAAGTTTTTTTAGAAGTTAGAAGAGAAGAGAGTCGGAGGAATGTGCTGCTGGGCAAGAAGGGACCTAGAGTTGCTATTGAAGGTTCAACCTTGGTTACCACGAGTGGAGGCTATAATAAAGCTGCTGCGTTTCAGCGCAAATCAGATGAAGGACCACGGGTTTGGTGTGATTTTTGCAACAAACCTCGCCATATTCGTGAGAATTGTTGGAAAATCCATGGGAAACCTGCAAATTGGAAAGGAAAAACAGGTGACAAACCAGGCTGAGCCATTTTTCCTACTGCTAATGAGGCTGAGACCAACCCCTTCACCGCTGAGCAAATGGAGCATCTTCTTGCACTGCTGAAATCCAACTTGACATCCGATACTTCTAGTGTTTCTTTGGCACACACAGGTAATGAATTATATGCTCTATCTTGTCGTTTTAAATCTACTCCATGGATGATCGATTTTGGAGCATCCGACCACATGGCCAATTCCTCAAACATGTTTGAATCCTATTCACCGTGTCCTGGAAATAAAAAAGTTCGGATAGCTGATGGTAGTTTCTCACCTATTGCAGGAAAAGGTCTAATAAAAATCTCTGAGGGAATAGATTTTAAATCTATTCTCCATGTTCCTAAACTTACTTGTAATCTCTTGTCTATTAGCAAATTATCTAGAGATTCTAATTGTTGTGTTATCTTCTATGAATCCCATTGTATTTTTCAGGACCAGAGCTTGGGGAAGACAATTGGCAGTGCTAGGATGATCAATGGTCTCTATTATTTCGAGGATAATTTACCTAGTAATAAAATTGCTCAAGGACTAAGTAGTATTAGTTGTCTTTCTGTTCGTGATCAAATAATGGTTTGGCATTGTAGATTAGGCCATCCTAGTTTCTCTTATTTAAAGCATTTATTTCCAGTGTTATTTCAAAAGGTTGATCCTTTATCATTTCAATGTAAAAGTTGTTTATTGGCAAAGAGCTAACGAAAAACTTACATTCCAAAACCCTACTATGCACCAAAACCATTTTATCTTTTTCACAGTGATGTTTAGGGACCTTCAAAAGTAACCACAATTTCAGGAAAAAAATGGTTTATGACCTTTATAGACGACCATCCACGTCTTTGTTGGGTATATTTAATGAGGGAAAAATTTGAAGTCAAAAGGATTTTTAAAGAATTTTACAGAATGATTGAAAACCAATTTCAAACAAAAATCAGTATTTTGAGATCTGATAATGGGACTGAGTACTTTAATAAAGTTTTGGAAACCTTTTCAAACGAGAAAGGAATTTTACATCAATCCTCGTGTTCTGATACCCCTGAACAGAATGGAATAGCTGAACGTAAAAATAAACACTTGTTAGAAGTAGCACGGGCTATGATGTTTTAAATGAATATTCCAAAATACTTATGGGGGGGGATGCCATACTAACTGCTTCATATCTAATCAACAGGATGCCTACAAAAATTTTGCAGTATACCACTCCTTTGGAGTGCTTGAAAAAGGTATTTCCAGAATCTCGAATTAATTCTGAATTACCCTTGAAAATATTTGGTTGCACTGCATATGTACACATTCCAAAAAGGTCAAGATCTAAGTTAGACCCAAGAGTAGAAAAATGTGTTTTTGTAGGATATACTCCTAATAAAAAGGGTTACAAATGTTTTAATCCCCTTACAAAACGTTTTTACACAACTATGGATGTTTCCTTTATGGAAAATGTCCCATATTTTACCAAAAATTTACTTAAGGGGGAGAAATTAGTGGAACCAAATTTTTGGAAAATTGTTGAACCTTTGCCTAGTGTAATTCTTAATATCTCCCTTGAAAAATAAAATAAGGAAACTAATCCTACTGAATCCGAATCTGAAATTGGTCTGTCAGAAGAAGAAATACTACGAATGAAAAAAAATAGAAAGAATCTTAAGCCTGTGGTTTATTCAAGAAAAAAAGTCCCTGGAAGAAGTAAAGACCAGCCGACCATCCCAACACATGGTCAACCGAAAGCCCTGGGCAATGTGTCACAGGATGATTCAAATGAGCCTCCCCATGGGCTTATATAGAGCCAAGAAGCTTCTGGAGACTCCTAGAGTGGGAAGACTGTGGAAGGTTCTAGAGATGCACTTAGGCAAGTCAAGACGCTTGATCTTGCTAGGCTAAGACGCTCACGACTCGAAAGCTTAAGAAGCTTAGTAGACAACTCTTTAAAGAATGGAAACTCTTATTAACTCAAGGAAGCCTTTACAAGTGCTTGGAAGCTCACTTGCTTGGTGCCTTGGCCAAATGAGGCCCTCACCTATTTATAGGCACCAATGGAACTCTTTGGAACCTTGGAGGGTTCCTTACAATTCAAGAATATTCTAGAATGTCCTACATCATTCTATGTATAAGCCTATGTACAAGAGACCTCTAGAATTCTCTAAAAAGCCCTGGACTCCTCTTATGCTTTCCACCATAGTGTAGAGTTGTGTGGAATCTCCAGGCAGCACGAGCTTAGTGAACGACTAAGTTCGTGACAAGTGGTATCAGAGCGCGGTTACGAAGTGGGCATAGCAAAGGAAGCATGTCAGGCTCTAACGTGGAGGAGACTAGCGAGCAAACTCGTGGAAGGGAGATGGAGCATACTACACGGGGCAGAGGCAGGAAGGATAGGTCTCGTGACGCCTTAGCCAACATGGAGGCAAGGCTAGCCAAGGTGGAGCTAGCCATGGCGGACACCTGGGAAGGGGTGGACTTGGTCAAGCAAGGCATGGAGAAGGGCTTAAAGGATCTAAGGGAGCAGATCCAAGACCTTTGCGAGGGGGTGCTAGGCTCACAAGTTCAACCGGTGTCACACGAGGAGTTCATGTCCTTCCAAGATAAGGTCATGAGCATGTTCGCTAGTGTAGAGTCAAGGATGGAGGCCTTGGCTACGCACATGGAGACCCGAGACCAAGAGATTCGTCAAGAGCTGGCCATCTACAAGACTGCGGTATCAGCACGAGTCATGGCCACTCATGAGGCACCAAGGGTGGAGGTGCCCAAGCCACACACGTTTAGTGGCAAGAGGGATGCTAAGGAGCTGGATAACTTCTTGTGGTACATGGAGCACTACTTTGAGGCCATCGCACTGACGGATGAAGCCACTAAGGTACGCACCGCGACCCTGTACCTCATTGATAATGCTACTCTATGGTGGCGTCGACGGTTTGCCGACATAGAGAAAGGGACGTGCACCATAGACACATGGGATGCCTTTAAGAGAGAAATCAAAAGGCAATTCTATCCCGAAAATGTGGCTTACCTAGCAAGGAAGAGTATGAAGCGTCTCAAGCACATGGGCTTGATCCGTGAGTATGTCAAGGAGTTCTCTATGCTTATGCTTGAGATACCCAACATGTCCGAGGAGGAGCTACTATTTAACTTCATGGACAACTTGCAAAGCTGGGCTGAGCAAGAATTGAGGAGACGTGGTGTCTAAGACCTAGCCACGGCCATGGCAGTAGCAAAGTCCTTGGTAGATTATAGAAGGGGAGACTCCTTCAAGCCCAAGCCACCATCCAAGGGTAACCAATCCAAAGGTGGGGGAGACAAGGGATCACGCGGCTACGCTTCTAAGGAAGGATCAAGCAAAGGCCCTAGTGGCAAGGATGGCAAAGACAAGGATAAGCGGAAGGAGTTCACGCCCAGGACCAATTGCTTCCTATGTGATGGTCCACACTGGGCGCGGGACTGTCCCAAGAGGAAAGCCCTAAATGCTATGATTGAGGAAAAGGAGAAGGAGGGTGATGCTCAGGTGGGGTCATTGCAACTCCTAAACACCCTCAAGGCCAAGCCGATGCCTAAGACGCCTCAAATCAAAGGGCTAATGTACGTAGAGGCCCTTGTGAATGGGAAGGCCACCAAGGCCCTGGTGGACACTGGTGCCACTCATAACTTTGTCTCGGAGGATGAGGCAAGGAGACTAGAACTCCAAGCATCCAAGGAAGAAGGATGGCTCAAGGCAGTCAATTCAGCTGCCAAGCCATCACATGGAGTAGCTCATGGGGTGACTATGCACATTGGCTCATGGGAAGGAAGGGTCGACTTCACAGTGGCACCCATGGATGACTCCAAGATGGTACTAGGGATGGACTTCCTACAGAAGGTCAAGGTCGTGCCACTACCGTTCCTACGCTCAATGGCAATCCTAGAGGAGGAGAAGCCATGCATGGTCCCTACAGTCACCGAAGGTACGCTCAAGACCCCTATGCTATCAGCTATGTAAGTTAAAAAGGGGTTAAAGAGGAAAGAGGTGACCTACCTCGCCACCCTAAAGGAAGAAAGGAATGATGGGTCGGGAGAACCCATGCCAAAGGAAATCAAGGGAGTCCTTGATAAGTTCAAGGACGTGATGCCGCTTGAGTTGCCCAAGCGACTTCCTCCTAGGAGAGAGAAAGACCATAAGATCGAGTTGGAGCTAAGAGCCAAGCCCCCTGCTATGGGGCCATATAGGATGGCACCGCCTGAGTTGGAGGAGCTAAGGAGACAACTTAAGGAGTTGCTAGACGCGGTGTTCATCCAACCATCCAAGGCTCCCTATGGCGCGCCGGTTCTGTTTCAGAAGAAGCACGATGGGTCCCTACGGATGTGCATAGACTACCGGGCACTCAACAAGGTGACGGTAAAGAACAAGTATCCTATTCCGCTCATCGCTGACTTGTTCGATCAACTTGGTAGGGCAAGGTATTTCACGAAGATAGACCTAAGGTCGGGCTACTACCAAGTAAGGATTGCGGAGGGGGACGAGCCGAAGACTACATGTGTGACTAGGTACGACTCATACAAATTCTTAGTGATGCCTTTCGGACTCACTAATGCCTTAGCAACGTTCTGCACCCTCATGAACAAGATCTTCCACCCATACTTAGACAAGTTCGTGATGGTGTACTTGGATGACATAGTCATCTACAGTAACACCTTGAAGGAGCAAGTAGAGCATTTAAGGAAGGTCTTCAAGATCCTAAGGCAGAACGAGTTATATGTGAAGATGGAGAAGTTTTCATTTGCTAAGAAGGAAAGTGAGCTTCCTAGGACATCGCATCAGAGATGGCAAGCTGATGATGGATGATAGTAAGGTGAAAGCTATCCAAGAATGGGATCCACCAACCAAGGTACCTCAACTCAGATCTTTCCTTGGTTTAGTTAATTACTACCGGCGGTTCATAAAAGGTTATTCGGCAAGGGCAGCTCCACTCACTGATCTTCTTAAGAAGAATAAGGCATGAGAATGGGACGAAAGGTGCCAACAAGCCTTTAAAGATCTTGAGAGGGCTGTGACTGAGGAGCCGGTGTTGGCACTACCCGACCACACCAAGGTTTTTGAGGTACACACAGATGCCTCAGACTTCGCTATTGGGGGAGTCCTTATGCAAGAAAGGCACCCAATCGCATTTGAGAGTCGCAAGCTAAACGACACGGAGAGGCGTTACACGGTGCAAGAAAAGGAGATGACCGCCATCGTCCACTGCTTGCGCACTTGGAGGCATTATCTTCTGGGGTCTCACTTCATAGTGAAGATCGACAATGTTGCCACTAGCTACTTCCAAACACAGAAGAAGCTAAGTCCTAAACAAGCTAGGTGGCAAGACTTCCTGGCCGAGTTCGACTATACGTTGGAGTATAAGCCAGGAAGTGCTAATCATGTGGCCGACGCCCTAAGCTGCAAAGCGGAGCTAGTGTCCATGACGAGTTAGCCCCAAGGAGACATAATGAATCTTCTAAGGAAGGGACTGCAACATGATCCAGTGGCTAAGAGTCTCATCGCTTTGGCTCATGAAGGGAAGACTAAGCGGTTTTGGGTGGAGGACGGCCTACTCTACACTAAGGGGAGACGACTCTACGTGCCCAAGTGGGGGAACATAAGACGGAATATGATAAAGGAGTGCCATGACACCAAGTGGGCTGGGCACCCTAGACAACGACGCACGAGGACACTACTTGAGTCGGCTTATTACTAGCCTCAAATACGGGATGAGGTTGAGGCCTATGTGAGGACTTGTCTTGTGTGCCAACAAGACAAGGTGGAGCAACGACAACCTAGAGGCCTGTTGGAGCCACTACCTATAGCAGAGCGCCCATGGGACAACGTCACCATGGACTTCATCATCGGGCGACCCAAGTTGGAGGATAGTGGCTCTATCATAGTAGTAGTGGACAGGTTCTCTAAGTATTTTTTTTTTTTTGATAAGTAAATGAATTTCATTAAAAAAAGGGGAGAGATGCTAAAATAGCGACTCTAAGTATACAAAACCTATACACCCGCCATCAAAGGCCAAAAGACAAAAAACCGATTGCCACAAGCCTTCATGGTAGTCAAGTATGCAACCTTCATAGTAGCCCCGACTGACTGCACTGCGGAAGAGACGGCGAGGCTATTCCTAAAGCACGTAGTCAAGTATTGGGGGTTGCCTAAGTTCATCATCAGTGATCGCGATCTACGTTTCACTAGGAAGTTTTGGATGGAGCTCTTTAAACTTATGGGCTCGGAGCTTCACTTCTCCACAAGCTTTCACCCACAGACGGATGGGCAAACAGAGAGGGTGAACGCCTTACTGGAGCTCTACCTAAGGCACTTCGTGAGCGCCAACCAGAAAGATTGGGCCAAGTTGCTAGACATAGCCCAGTTCTCATACAACCTACAAAGGAGCGAGGCAACCAATAAGAGCCCGTTCGAGCTAGCCACAGGGCAGCAACTGTTAACTCCTCACACTCTAACGATAGGCTATACGGGGAGAAGTCCAGCGACTTTCAAGTTCGCGAAAGGGTGGCACGAGCAAGCTGACATAGCACGCTCATACTTGGACAAGGCCGCTAAGAAAATGAAGAAGTGGGCTGATAAGAAGCGACGTCACACGGAGTACAAGGTCGGAGACATGGTGCTTGTCAAGCTCCTTTCTCAACAATTCAAATCCCTAAGGCCGGTGCATAAGGGCCTTGTGAGAAGGTATGAAGGACCATTCCCCATACTTGGGAAGGTCGGCAAGGTGTCTTATAGAGTTGAGCTACCACCGAGGTTAAAGATCCATCCTGTCTTCCACGTAAGTTACTTGAAACCCTATCATGAAGACAAGGATGATCCGAGCCGAGGGTTGTCTAAGAGGGCACCTACAGTGGTCGTGACCTCCTAAGACAAGGAAGTGGAACACATCATTGCAGACTGAGTCATTAGGAGACGAAGTGTACCTCCTGCTATGGAATACTTAGTGAAATGGAAGGGACTACCAAAGAGCGAGGCTAACTGGGAGCCAGCAGATGCCCTATGGCAGTTCCAGGAGCAGATTGAGTGGTTCCGGGCAAAAGGCGCGATGAGGATGTCTGCGGCTTAGCTGGGGAAGAGTGTCACAGGATGATTCAAATGAGCCTCCCCATGGGCTTATATAGAGCCAGGAAGCTTCTGGAAACTCCTAGAGTGGGAAGAGTGTGGAAGGTTCTAAAGATGCCTGGAGAAATCCACACAACTCTACACTATGGTGGAAAGCATAAGAGGAGTCCAGGGCTTTCTAGAGAATTCTAGAGGTCTCTTGTACATAGGCTTGTACATAGAATGATGTAGGACATTCTAGAATATTCTTGAATTGTAAGGAACCCTCCAAGGTTCCAAAGAGTACCATTGGTGCCTATAAATAGGTGAGGGCCTCATTTGGCCAAGGCACCAAGCAAGTGAGCTTCCAAGCACTTGTAAAGGCTTCCTTGAGTTAATAAGAGCTTCCATTCTTTAAAGAGTTGCCTACTAAGCTTCTTAAGCTTTCGAGTCGTGAGCGTCTTAGCTTAGCAAGCTAAGCATTGGGAGCAAGGCTGACTTACCAAGATCAAGCGTCTTAACTTGCCTAAGTGCCGCACGAGCTTAGTGAATGACTAAGTCCGTGACAAATGGCTCTCTAAATGTCTTAGGTAACCCTCCTTTTATTCCTACTCATATACATGCTTCTTCTTCTTCTGTTACTGATCTAAGTTTACCATCACTTTGGTCCAAGTCCAGAAATATCTGCACCCGAACCCGGTTTAGGATTAGCCCCAATTGTTCTTGCATAGGACCTTGACCTTGATCTCCCTATTGCTCTTAGAAAGGGAACCCGAGCTTGCACTAAACATCCCATTGCCAAATATATCTCCTATAGTAACCTTTCTGACAACTATAGAACATTCACTACAAATATTTCAAAGTTTGTGGTACCTAGAAATATTCAAGAAGCACTAGATGAACCGAGTTGGAAATTGGCAGTGTTTGAGGAAATGAATGCCTTAAAAAAGAATGGCACTTGGGAGGTTGTAGATTTACCAAGGGAAAAAAAAGGTGTAGGGTGCAAATGGGTGTTTACAATAAAGAGTAAAGCAGATGGAAGTGTTGAGAGATACAAAGCCAGACTTGTGGTAAAGGGTTTTACTCAAAACTATGGGATAGACTACCAAGAGACTTTCGCCCCCGTAGCTAAAATAAACTCGATTAGAGTTTTGTTGTCCCTTGCAGTAAATTCCAATTGGCCCTTACACCAATTGGATGTTAAAAATGTCTTTCTTAATGGAGACCTAGAGGAGGAAGTGTTCATGAGTCCTCCACTAGGTTTTGAAGAAAGTTTTGGAGTTGGGAAAGTGTGCAAATTGAAGAAGTCCTTATACGGACTTAACCAGTCGCCTAGAGCTTGGTTTGAGCGCTTTGGCAAAGTAATATAGCATTATGGATATACTCAAAGTCAAGCTGATCACACGATGTTCTACAAACATTCAAATGAAGGTAAAGTAGTCATCTTAATTGTGTATGTTGACGATATTGTGTTAACTGGCGATGATTGCAATGAACTAGAGAAGTTGAAGGGGAAACTTGCTGAGGAATTTGAGATTAAGGACCTGGGGGCATTAAAATACTTTCTTGGGATGGAGTTTGCTAGGTCCAAAGAAGGTATCTTTGTAAATCAACGGAAGTATGTTCTTGATCTTCTTGATGAGACAGGTATGTTAGGATGTAAGCCTGCTGAAACACCTATAGAGCTTAATGTAAAACTGCAGTCTACAAAAGCCAAGAATGTGAAGGACCGGGATCGTTATCAGAGACTTGTTGGGAGATTGATTTACCTATCCCATACACGCCTTGACATAGCATTCTCAGTGAGTATGGTTAGTCAGTTTATGCATGCGCTTGGACTAGAGCATTTTGAAGTTGTTTACAGGATTCTAAGGTATCTAAAGGGGACACCAAGTAGAGGTCTTCTATTCAAGTCACGACGACACCTATAAATTGAAACCTACATCGATGCAGACTGAGCTGGAAGCATAGTGGATCGAAGGTCCACCTCTGGGTATTGTTCATTTGTAAGTGGCAACTTGGTTACGTGGCGAAGTAAAAAACAGAACGTGGTTGCTAGAAGTAGTGCTGAGGTTGAGTTTAGAGCTGTACCTCATGGTATTTGTGAGATTATGTGGATAAGAAGATTACTGGAAGAGTTAAAGATGACAAGTTCATCTCTTATGAAGTTGTATTGTGACAACAAGGCAGCAATTTAAGTAGCTCACAATCCGGTTCTCCATGACCACACCAAACATGTGGAAGTGGACAAGCATTTCATTAAAGAGAAGATAGACAACGGATTGGTCTGTATGACCTATATCCCTACTGAGGAACAAGTGGCTAATGTCTTCACCAAAGGACTACACAAGAGGCAATTCGATTTTCTAGTTGGCAAGCTGGTTATGGAAGATATCTTTAAGCCAGCTTGAGGGGGAGTGTTGGAAAACTGAAACTGATATGGAAAGAAATAACTTTGTAAAGCTGCAAATTATTTATTAGTTGTCAATCTTTGTATTTTTAGGAAAGTAATTGTTAGGAGTTATTCTTTCCTTTTAATCAGTGATTTAGTTTCCTAATTCGAAGGATTTGTATATGCTGTAAACTCTATAAAAGAATAATCTTAATGAAAGAAAATTATTCCCATGAAACCCTATTCTTCAACTAGATTCAAGGAAGGAAAGAGAGACCACCTAATTGGTTGGGAACATGTGCGTAAACCAAAAAAGGGATGGAGGTCCAAGGTTAGGGAGATTCTCCTTGAGGAATAAAGCCCCTTTAGGTAAGTGGCTATGAAGGTTTTCTAGAGAGAGCAATGCTTCATAGGCCATACTCCAATGGAAGGAATGCCAACATTGTTGTTAGTTGGTCGTACTGCTGTCCTTAAAAGGCTATTACTCAAATTTTCAGTGATTTTTCTATTTTTACCCAATACTTAATGGGAGATAGCATAAAAATTCATTTTGGAGAAGACTTGACTGAGAGATTGACCTCTCAAGCTTCAAGTTCCAAATCTTTTCAAACTTATAATAAGGACTAGAAATTTGAACTATTTTCTCAGTTCTACTTTCATCCTCCACTTGTCCATCTTGGAATTTCAATTTTCATTGAAAACTTTCTGATCCAAAGATTAAGGAAATACATGCCTTTGTTCCTTCTTACTATATTTGTACCAATCACCTTACTTCCTAGATGAAAGGGTTTAATCATTGACACTCTCAGGACTCTTCTCAGTGAGCTCTTTCCATGAAGCTTTCTCAATATCTCATGTTTTTTCTGTCTTTACCCTTTTGCTCTTGCTCAGTTAATATGGAACTCAAAAACTCCACCCAAGGTTAAGGCCTTTGCATGGCTTGTGGCTAATATGTAGGCTCATACTAACAAGTTGGTTCACTTAAGGAGGCCTTACAATCTTGGACCGATGTGTTGTGTTTGAAGAGTAGTGAATCATCTAATCATCTTTTTCTTCATTGTTCCACAACATTAGAACTTTGGCAAAGATTGTTCCACGTAGCCAAAAGTTCAATGGGTTCCTCCTAAAGGCATAGCAGAGAGGTTGAGAATCTTCTTTGAAGGCTTTGGCAACATACCAAAAGAGAAGACTCTAAGGCAAGTGGTTGTCTCATCCTTGATATCGTTTTATGGTTGGAGAAGAATGCTAAGATATTTAAGGATAGATGGGTATTTGTGGATGTCAATTGGGTTTTAACTTACTTTTTCTCTTTCCTATGGGCCTTCGTCATTGAGCCTTTTAGGAATATTCCTTTCTATACTCTAATGCTAGATTGGAAGGGTGTTTTCTACTCAAAGAGATCGAAGAAGAAGCTATGATTGGATTGGTTACCCCCTCCAATCGGTTCAATAAAGTTAAATTTTAATGAATGTTCTTTAGATAATCTTAGATGACTAGATATTGGGGTGGTGATAAGAGATCATTTAGGTACAGTATTGAGAGATTACTCTAAGCCTACAGATGCAGGATCGACTATTGAGGTAGAGATGTTAGCCTTATTGGAGGGTCTGTTGCAGACCAAAGCTTTGTCTATCCAATATAATCCTAAAGGGACATTATGCTATTGTAATATCTTAGGTGTCTAATAGGGAGAGGCTCATAGAAATTTGATAACCGGATATGCAAAATAATAGGTGTCGCTACTCACTAGTGAGTTGGGATGCTCCTCTTGGGTTCCTCCTTCAACTAATCAAATCACAAACCGATTAGTCAAACAAGAAGCAAAGCACTTGGTCTCCTTTGTTGGAGATTTTCTTTCACCATAGTGTATAAAGCTGCTTTACCATGTGTACATTGTTTTTCTTTTCCTTGTGAAGATTGTCCAGTTTTTTGTGGAGCAGGATATTGTTTACATTCTTATCAACCAATGTACATCTTTGGAGGATTGCTCATCCTTCTTGTATTTAACATTTAATGAATGAAGATATTTGCTTCTAATAAAAAAAATATATATTTTCCCTTTAATTTGATGGGCCATCCATATCATACAACACATAAGAGTCACTACTCAACTTCATCCATTCTGCTTCAATTTTATGCACATCATCCACCCCAATCTCCCCTTATAAATAATTGATTCAAGATAATGGAAATAATCACTTTAGGCGTCTCTTGAACATAATTTTCACCATACTCCTATTTCTGCTCCTAGTTTTACTAAAATTATATTCTATATATTCTAGATGTTTGTTTTAGCCTGCTAAAATTAAAACGTTTGGATTCTAAAGTATCTTTTCATAGCTCTAACTAGGAATCAATCACTTGTCTAGTTTCATAAATTAAAGTAGATAGTTGACAAATACTATGCACTAGGGACATCTTCATAAATATGCATTGTAAGTTATGATAAGTTTATTCATAACCAATGCAAGAAAACAAACAATTCTTTATATCACCCTCATGCTAGTTAGGACCCTAGGTACATGTCATTGATCATATCATTACATCTAGGACCTTATGCACAATTCTTTATATGCTTCTTCTAAGTCAGATTCCTGTGGAGGTCTTTCTTTCTTTTCTCTGAGCTCTATATCAAATTCATTTTCTAATAATGACCACTTCACTCATTTCTCAAAGTCTAACCTGGTCTACACTTAAAACATGTCACCAGATCCCAATGCAAATTTCAACAGATGTCAAGATGAAACTTGGAAACCAAGTGTTTACAAACTGAGAACGTTCACTAATGCAGAACAAAATTGAACAGAAAATGAAAACACCAGCATATATATATATATATATATATATATATATATATATATATATAGATCTATTATGAATGAAAGGTAGGTTGGAAAGAAGTTTACCATATGCATTTCCAATCTCATTGACATTTGAGATAAAGATGACTAACACCAAGCAAACCACCAGCAGAAACCAGTTTATGACTGGAATATAAATCTGGCCCATGAATTTCCGGGATGTATGAATGATTTTAAGGCGAGGGAAACAACCAAGTGCTGTTGATTGTTTTACACATGAAAATGTGGCCGTTGTCATTGCCCGACTGGCAATTAGTGCAGCAATGTTGGCAATGAGGAAGACTGGCCAGAAAGCACCACCTGGAGACAGAATAAAATTTCCTTCAGTTCCTTTTTCTTCAAACAATAGGCATGCAACCACAATTTCTTAAAATTCAACCTACTTGTTTAATATAATCACACACAACACATTGCATCTAGGAAGTTAAAAAAGTATTATTATAAATAGGTTTTGCAAATTAGATGATAGACACACATGAACTGATTAATAGAGAAAACAATGAAGCTTACTTGGGATAGAAGAAAAGAAGAGTTGACCATATTGATCATGGTTTTCCATAAGGTATGCAGCTTGACCAAGGTAGCCCAACAGAAGGCAAGGCAGTACAAGAAACACAAAGGTAAGCTGCAAACCACCAATACCAAATAAATTAGAATACAATGATCAGAACATGAAGGAGTAGTAACAGAGGAGAACCACCACAAGGTGCAATATTCATTATTCTATATTAAAGGGTACATGTTGAATAAATGATCCAGCAACTTCTATTTCATTCCTACTTTACCTGCACTGATCTTACTGGAAAGTAGCAAAGATCTGCAAACATTGCCTCAGAACCTGAATCAAATAAGTCATCAATGAAATATTAAAGAGGGAAGGAATAATAAAATTCATGTAACCACATAATTTCCATGTCACCATATCTGAATTAAGAAACAATGATAACAAAAATATCAACTAATTCTATTATTATTTTGATTTATGAACTGTCAATTCATTACATTGGTTAAACAGTAGATTCATTAATAGCAGAACATTTTCATGTCTAACATCTGTGCTGCAGCACATAAGCATTACATAATAGGTGTAGATGTTTAATCCTAACATTATAAAAAATTAGTAAGATTATGTATATGGGTCTATGGGGTCATAAACCTGAGGAGAAGGTGATTTGGGATGGCATTCAATAAAATGCAAAGAAGATAATAGGAAAACCAAAGACCAACCTATCAACCTAGACAACATTGATATCATAACTGGCAAATCAGCAGAGTAATTGACCCTATAACAGAAAAACTTCAGTTAATTTTTGTTTGATCATTACTTTCCATATCTTTTATTTGAAATTCCACTATCAGTAATTACAATTTGCATATAAAATTCTTTATTAATTAAAAAATAAATTGCACTTGAAAATATCAGAAACTTGACAAATAAAGAGAGAACTTAAGACTGAATTCAGAACACACTAATGAAATTCTAAAATAAGCATTTAAAATGCCATCATTTCCTTTTTCTTCAAAAATAAACTTCATTCTCCAACATTGTAACTCTGCCATTCAAACAACAAAATAGTAATCCTCTCTCCTATGAGGTATCTTTCTAATGACGATTCTCAGCCAGTTTTCCATTTGAAGAGATGCTGATTCTTTATTTAAAGTCATGATCAGTGATGGACTAGCTACAAAAACAGGGGTGCAACCTAACAAGTAGGCATACAGATAGCACAAAGAGAAGGCAACAAAAGGACAAGAAAATACAAGGACCACAATCCTTCCCTATCTAAAACCATCAATAAAGTCCAAAAGAGAGCTGAAGTCCAATTGTAAAGCGAATCTAGACCAATCCATAAGAGATTAAAGAAAAAATTATTTCAATCTTTGATTGAAAGTTCCTCTTCGATAAAATCGTTGTCATTCCACTCTTTCCATAAGCACCAAAACAAGCATATAACAGCCAACCTCCAGGCATTCCTCCCCCTTTTGTCAAAGTCTCTCACATGCCAACTCAAAAAAAGTTCCTTTAGTGACACTAGAAGAATCCCCTAAATCCCAAAGATAAAAGGTAAGAGATCCTATAATAGTCAGGCTTTAACAAAATGGATGAGAGTATCGTTAGTTGTCTCCTTGCACACCTTACATAAATTTCATTTTTTTTCCAAGGATCATCCTTTTCTCACTAGTCTACTTCTATGCAAACTAAATGAAGAACCTTCACTCTAACCACAAGGTTGGCTAAGGAGACACTTCCTATATACTCATAATCCACAATAGGTGTAGTAAGATTTAATGGGTGTTCTTTGGGTAACCCACAGCTGCTAGGAGGATAGTAAGGGGTCCATTCAGTATAATGCTGAGAGAGCCTTCTCTAAATGTAGAGATTCTAACCCCTTTGGAGGGTTTTTCCAATCTTTCAATGGAAGAAGATTCTGAATGTTGTCATATCTTAGGTGACTAAGAGAGAAAGGGACCTATTGAAGTTTGATTGTTTACTTGACTAAGTTGTTGCCATTACTTTAGAATTGGATGGTTACTTTCATTGTGCTCCTTAGTCAATCATGTGGTGAATATCTTAGCAAAGCACAAAGCCAAGTGTCCTGCTCCTTTTGAAGCATATTTTTTTTCTTTCTATTACCTTTGAGAGTTGTATTAAGCGAGTTGTAACCATCTTCCTTCTGCAGTTAGATTGTTTATTATCCTTCTTTTTTGTCAAATTTTGTATAGCAAATTATATAGTTGACCAAAGGAACATCCTTCTTTGTACTTACTATTCTAGTGCAATGAAATGGCTGTTGCTAATGGAAAAAACTAATTGCTCCAAAATCTGTAACACGCTTTTATTGACAGATTAAGACTAAAGCTACTCTCCAGAGACAAGGAAATAGAACCGGTAGATTTTTCATTTGCCAATGACTTTGATCTAGGACTCAACCAATAATGAGATATTGGCTAGAAAAAGGTTCCATGACTTGGATGCCCAGCCAACTCAGTCCATCAAGCGCTCCTCATCCAAATACAATAGGCCCCTTTAATCGAATTAGGATTTTTTATCTTCTTACTTGCTGGCCTTGAGCCTTTTGCCTGCTTCTCGCAGCAGATTTGTATGCCTATTTTGTTGATCATGATGCAGAGCTATTCAAGATTCTTCATCGTTCACAAATCATTTCCTTTTATGAGTACGGGAGGGTTTGGTTCTTTCAACAGCTAGGCACCACTCTCTTTCTGAGTTATTCAAGCTTTTTCATTCTTTCGTGCCATGGACCCTATTTTATTTAGGAAAACTGTTGTTTCTAGGTTGAGTTCCTATATTCTCTTCTAATTTAATTTTTCTGCTGTCTCCTAGTGTTTGACGTATTAATTTATTTTTTTCATGGACGGGAAAAGAATTGTAAGACAAGTAATGTATAAAATTTCAAATAAGCTATCTAACATACTCTCATTATGTATGATACTGAGTAAATATAATCCTTCTAAAAGTTCAAAAAAAATAAAATAAAAATAATTATCCTTTAAGATATTAGCAGCATAAGAGGCTTGATCTGTCTATAACATATGTTGATGATCAAATGCTCAACATGTTTTTTAGTATGTTTAGTTGCAAATTAAACTTTTGTTTTTCATTTTTTTTTTAATCCAAAAACTCAAAGGGATCTATCTATTTATCCATTATAAATAATCTAACAATGATATATAATATTTTTTAAATATTATTATGTTTTTACAAAAATTATATATAAAGAAAATTGTATTAAATAATCCAGAAATTTCCAAAGATTTCACCGTGGAGACAGAGGGAGACGAAGGGCTTTCGCGTTGTAGTTTGGCAAACAAGGTGTGTCTTCCTCTCTCAACTTCTTTTGAGAAGGGCCATCCTTTGGCTGGGGCTTTTGTTCCAAAATCTCTTCCCGTTTCCTCTGTTTCCGCTTTTCACTCTTTTCGGTGCTAGCCCATTTCTTCGATTCCACTGGAGTCAAACTTTGTTCTCAGGTTGTTCCATTTTCGAATTTTCCTGGTGATGAGTATAGCCGTTTTGTTACCGTGCCCATTTCAGAAGGTGTGGCATCCCCCTTAGAAGCCTCAAACCAAAATTTAAAAAACTGTTCTTTCCTTAGGGAACCACTTAGTAGCCCAGAGAAGCTTTGTGTCTCAGGTAGGGTGTCGTCCCTAGAGCCAGAACCTCCCACCCTCCCGTTGGAAGGTTTTCAGATTGAGGGCCTCACGCCCAGGAAGATGGTCAAGGTTCAGTCGGTTTTGGAGAGTTCAAGGATTAGAATTGTCAGAGATAATGGAAAAGGTGCGGCAATAGAGAGTAGGAGTACTCTTTCTGCGGACAAGGTCTATTTCAGAAGGAAAAGAAAAACTGTTTGTGGAATCTAGGGAGAGGCTTAGATCTGGTTGCAGTTTGTGTTGGGTTTTTTTATTTACATGAAGATCTTAAGTTGGAATAAAAGAGGGTTAGGTTCCAAGAAGAAAAGGAGGATTGTTAGGAATTTTTTAAGTTCTCAAAATCCAGATGTTGTGATGCTTCAGGAAACAAAGAGAGAAATTTGGGATAGGAGGTTTGTGAGTAGTGTTTGGAAAGGTAGAAGCATGGAGTGGGTTGCTCTTCCTGCTTGTGGGGCTTTAGGGGGGATTGTGATTATGTGAGATTCAAATAAGTTAAAATGTATAGAGAAGGTGTTAGGGTCTTTATCTCTAACTATGAAGCTAAATTATAGTGAGGAAGGGTCTTTTTGGTTAACTTCAATGTATGACCCGAATAAGCCTTTGTGGAGGAGGGATTTTTGGTTGGAGCTTCAAGACCTGTATGGTATGACTTTCCCAATGTGGTGTGTAGGAGGGGATTTTAATGTAATTAGGAGGATCTCTGAGAAACTGGGTGATTCTAGTTAACATTCAACATGAGGTGTTTTGATATTTTTATAAGGGAGAGTGGTTTGTTGGATCCCCCTCTAAGCAATGCGGCTTTTACTTGGTCAAACATGCAAGTTGCTCCTATTTGCAAGAGGTTGGATAAGTTTTTGTTTTCTTCTGAGTAGGATTCTTTTTTCTCTCAAAGTCTTCAAGAGGCGCTTCCTAGATAGAACTCAGATCATAGCCCAATTTGTTTGGAAACTAATCCTTTAAAATGGGGTCTGACTCCTTTCAGGTTTGAGAATATGTGCTTGCTCCATCCTGAGTTTAAGGAGAATTTTAGAGATTGGTGTCAAGAGTGTACGGTTGAAGGTTGGGAAGGTCACAAGTTCATGAGGAAATTAAAGTTTGTTAAATCAAAGTTGAAAGACTGGAATAAAGTGGCCTTTGGAGATTTAAGAAAGAGGAAAAATTTCATTCTTTCGGACTTAGGTAGAATTGATCTAATTGAACAAGAAGGGAATTTGAATCTTGATTTGTTATCAGAAAGGACCTTAAGAAGAAGGGAGTTAGAGGATTTGTTATTAAAGGAAGAGGTTCATTGGAGACAAAAATCTAGAGTCAAGTGGATAAAAGAAGGGGATTGCAATTCTAAGTTCTTTCATAGAATGGTCAATGGAAGGTGAAGCAGGAAGTTCATTAAGTCTTTGATCTTTGAGAAGGGGGTGGCTTTAAGCAACATTGAGGTTATCTCTGAGGAGATTGTAAATTTCTTTGGGAAACTCTATTCCAAACCCGAAGGTGCTCCTTGGAGGGTTGAAGGGTTAGATTGGGTCCTTATTTCTAGAGAGAGTGCAGTTTGGCTGGACAAACCTTTTTCTGAAGAGGAGGTACAATTGACAGTTTTCCAATTAAATAAGGAAAAGGCCCCTAGTCCTGATGGTTTTACTATTGCAGTATATCAAGAGTATTGGAATGTGATCAAAGAGGACCTCATGAGGGTGTTTCTAGAGTTCCACACCAATGAGATAATAAATCAAAGTACAAAATGCGACCTTCATTGCTTTGGTGCCTAAGAAAATCCAAACTTTTAAAATCTCAAATTATAGACCTATTAGCTTGGTTACAAGTTTATATAAGATAATTGCTAAGGTCTTATCAGGGCGTTTACGCAAAGTCCTACATGAAACAATCTTTGGCTCTCAAGGAGCCTTTGTTGAAGGGAGACACATTCTAGGTGCTGTGTTGATAGCCAATGAAGTGGTGGATGAGAAAAGAAGGTTAGGGGAGGAAGGGGTGGTTTTCAAAATCGATTTTGAGAAGGCCTATTATCATGTGGATTGAGGCTTTTTAGATCAAGTGCTAGAAAGGAAGGGGTTCAGCCCGAAATGGAGATCTTGGATAAAGGGTTGTTTGTCTTCATCAAATTTTGCAATCTTAGTTAATGGGAATGCAAAGGGTTGGGTTAAGGCCTCTAGAGGTTTGAGACAAGGAGACCCCCTTTTTCCTTTCCTTTTTACTTTAGTAGCAGATGTTCTAAGTAGGTTGATGATCAGAGCAGAGGAAATTGGGCTAACTAAGGGTTTCTTTGTGGGGAGGGACAAGACTAGAGTGTCTTTTCTACAGTTTGCAGATGACACCATTTTTTTCTCTAAAGCCTCTCTAGAACATCTTCAAAACCTCAAGATTATCCTTTTGGTTTTTGGGCAAGTATCAGAATTAAAAATCAATTTAGAAAAAAGCACCATTTTAGGTATTAATACAAGGCAAGAGTAATTGTCTAGTTTGGCCTCGGTTTTTGGTTGCAGAGTGTCAAAGTGACCTTTGTCTTATTTAGGTCTTCCATTGGGAGGGAACCCAAAGACAATAGGCTATTGCGATCCGGTGGTTGAGAGAATTTCGAGGAGGCTGGATGGTTGGAAAAATACATTTTTGTCTTTGGGAGGGAGGATTACTTTAATTCAGTCAAGTCTATCTCACATCCCTAGCTACTTTCTCTCCCTCTTCAAAATCCCAGTATCAATAGCCTCAAAGATTGAGAAATTGCAAAGGGATTTTCTTTGGTCTGGGGCGGAGGAAGGGAAGAAAGATCATCTTATTAGATGGGATGTTGTTTGTAGTCCAAAGGAGTTGGGAGGTTTGGGTATCGGGAAGACTTCTTTAAGAAATATTGCTCTCTTAGGGAAATGACTCTGGAGGTTCCCTAGAGAAAGAAATGGTCTTTGACATAAGGTTATTGCGAGTATTTATGGGACACATCCTGATGGATGGAACGCCAACATGGTGGTTAGATGGTCACACAGATGTCTTTGGAAGGCTATTGTTCAAGTTTTTCAAGGTTTCTCCCCTTTTGTCCGCCTAGTGGTGGGGAATGGGGAGAGAATTCGTTTTTGGGAAGATCTTTGGTGGGATAACCAGACTTTGTGTTCTCAATTTGCTGGTCTTTATAGAGTTATTTCTGTGAAAAACCTCACTGTCTCAAATGTCCTTGGTAATTCCTTTCCACTGTCTTGGAATTTTAATTTTCGTCGCAATCTTACTGATACAGAAATTGATCTCCTTTAGAGATTAATGTCCTCCCTTAGTTTAGTGCTTTTCTCTCCTTTGGCAGATTCAAGAGCTTGGTCTTTGTCATCATCAGGCTTGTTTTCAGTGAAATCTTTTTTCTTGGCCTTGTCAAAAGTCTCAAATCCTATCTTGTTCCTTCCGGCCAAGTTTTTGTGGAGTTCAAAAGCCCCCTCAAAGGTTAAGGCCCTTGCTTGGTTAGTAGTACATGGGAAGGTAAACACCAATGACAAGTTGCAATTGAGAAGACCCTACAAATCCCTCTATCCTCAATGGTGCATTCTTTGTAAAGGAAATGGAGAATCGATCGACCGCCTTTTTCTTCATTGTCCTGTTACCATTGGACTCTGGCACAAGCTGTTCAATCTAGCAGGTTTGGCTTGGGTCCCTCCAAGGAGTATTGTGGACATGATGGTTATTGCTTTTAAAGGTTTGGGGAATTCATTAAGAGGCAAGACACTTTGACAAATCGCTTGCCTTTCTTTGTTATGGATGGTATGGCAAGAGAGAAACAATAGGATTTTTGAGGATAAGGAGAGAACGGAAGAGATGTTATGGGACATGCTTCTTTTATATTCCTCTCTTTGGGCCTCTTGTACTGCAGCTTTTAGCGGAGTTCCTCTTAGTGTTTTACAACTCAACTGGACTGCGGTTTGCGCTTCAAAAGTTTGAGAGTGTTGGGTTTTTTTTTTGTCTTTAGTTTTCTAAAGTTGGGTGTTTTCTCTTTTGTTCAGTTTTTGTTTTTGTGGGAAGGACCTCTCATCCTTCTCTTGTTTTCTTCTCTTTCTCTTGTATCTTTTCTTATTTTAATATAAATTTCTTCGTTTCTTATTAAAAAAAAAAAAAGTCATCATAAAAGCATAAGGTCAAAATCATAAACTTAGTGCTTTACTATGGTGCATTTGAAAAAAAAAAAAGAAAATTGAAGATTCCCTAAAGGATGGGAACTAGCATAAATAAATTTGAAAGGCATCCTCAAGTCTTTATTCCCATGCTGTTGCATTTGAAAAGAAAAAATAAAAATAAAAATTGTAGATTCTCTAAAGGATGGGAACTAGCAGAATTAAATTTGAAAGGCAACATCAAGTCTTTATTCCCATGTTGTTGGGGTTCTTTTGAGGAGGGAAGTTTGTTAACTAGATTTTTTTTTTAATCAAAATCAAAATCTATATATATATATATATATGTATAAGTATGTATAAGTGGGGTATGCAATCTGAGATGTCTGCTAAAAGAGGAGGTAGATGCTGGTTTGCAGTGGACTCAAAGTCTTTTGAAATTTCTGTGGAGGTGTATGGGGAGAGACTTAAGGGAATCATTGTGGAAAGGAGCAGAGGTTTTACTTTCGTGGATTAAGTTTGGAAACCTCAGTTTGTGTTGCTTGTTGAAGGAGTGGAGGCTTGCTGCAGGGGTGTTATTGTGCAGGGTTTTGTTAAAAGTTGGGAAGATGGAGGAAGGAAGTTTAAGCTAGAAAGTCGTGCAAATGAGGCAGGTAGGTTCTTATTATGCTCTATGGTTGACTCGGAATCAAAGAGATATTGTTTAGTGTTTCTAGAAGGAAAAGGTATTTTGGGAGGTTGGGTCTTGTTGGCTGAAAAGCTTTGCTTTCTTGGAGTTTTGACTTGGGATGAACCCAGGGAAACTACTGCTTTCTATGGGACAGGGCGTACAGATGGGGAATCTGAGGGGAAAGCCAAAAAATCCTATGTTGATGTGGTGAAAACAGGAGCAAAAAAGTTAGGGGAAGCAGTGTGGTTACAGTTGGGGGAGAAAGATATCCTAAGCGAAAGGGAGTTATTAGACCGATGCCTGGTTGGGAGATGGGGACAGTCTCCAATGTCGGCTCTAGATATGCCCACTCTCGAAAGTTGGGGGAGATCCCTGAGGAATATTAAAGGAGGGGTGAAGCTTGCGAGGCTTGGGGGCCCTCTCTTGCTGATCGAATTTGAGAATAAAGAAGAAGCAAATAAGGTGCTTTTAAGAGGACACCAATGGTTCAAGGAATCGATCCTGCACTTGGATAGGTGGGACCCAAAGGTGGGGTGTTCTCAAAATGGCGAGAGGGCTAAGAGTGTTTGGGTGAGAGTTGTGGGTTTGCCGTTGCATTTTTGGAGCCAGGAAGTATTTAGAAAAATCAGGGACTGTTGCGGGGGGTTGTTGCAGTGGACGAAGACACTGCTAACTTTAAGGAACTACAATGGGCCAGATTATTAATGAGATCTGAAGGTATAGAGTGGCCGAGCTCCTTGCAAGTAGCAGTTAGGTCTTTTTGTTATGCATTCCAGCTATGGTGGGAGGTGAAACCAGGGATGTCGGAAGTAGTTCCGATGATCAGAAACGAGAAGGGTAAGGAGCGGGAGGTTAGGGATGATGGAGAAGGAGATTCACACGCTGGATTCAAAATGGTGAAGGTACAGACGCATGGGGAACCTGCAAAAGTGGCTAAGGCGTGTGAAGTTAGTGAAGGGGGTTGCAGAAAGGAAGCTGAGTCCTCTGGTACTGTGTCGGAAACAGTAGCAGAGGCTGATGGGACAAAAGAAGGCCAGCGATCAGATTAGGGGAAGAGTTCTTTTTTCGGGCCTGGAAAAGAACTTCCGTTGGGCCGGCAAAGGGAGTTGGGGCTCGGGAGAGGGCCCGTTGAGGAGGGCCAAGTGTTTGAAGTCTTTAAAGATTTAGTGGAGATGGGCCGGCCCATGACGGAGCCTTCTAAAGGCCCAGTGGTGGTGGGATAACCCAACTTGGAGAAATTAAAAGGGGTTAGGGCTTGCGATGGGAGTCTGTGCGTTTGTGGAGAGCAAGAGGGGGAAATGTTTGGTTCCCAACTGGGGTCGCTTCATCCGACCTTTAATCTCACAGTGATCATCGACGAAGCGTTGATGGAGGAGGCTTCCAGGTACTCTGATCAATTCTCTTGTTCTTTGTTTTCTTCAGGGAAGCGGGAAATCTCTCTTTCTTCTACTCCTTCTGGGCAGGATGGGGAAGGTGTTGCCATTGCCAGGGTTTCTGATCGGGGCAGTGGTTTAGAAGCCGTAGGGGGAGCTGTTATGGGCCCGTTAAGGATGATATTGGCGAATGGGAGGGAGGCTGAGGTCTTGGATCTAGCGGGTAGGGAGTCTAGGACTTTTGAGGAGGCATCAGAGGGGGTTTCAGAAAGGGTCTCCCAAGAGGATGAGGAGGAGAGCGACGAAGAGGGGGAACTGTGTTGGCATTCTAGTAGCTTGGCTAAGTTTAGCCGCTATCTTAGAATGCCGACGGAGGGCTTCAAAGGGGAAATTTTGTTTTTGCTTAAAAGAATGAAAGAGAGGAAACTTCAAAAAGGAAAGTTGAATGGTAGAAAAAGGAAAAAATTGGAGTCGTCAAAATTCAAAAGAGAATTGAGAAAGTTGGAATGGACAATGAACTATCTGGGAGGAGGAGGAGAAGGGGAAGAGGGGGGGGGGGGGGGGGGGGGGGGGAGTACAAGCAGGTCTAAATGAAGCTCCGACTGCTTACTTGGAATGTAAGAGGGGCCAATAATTGCGAAAAGAGGAAGGTGATCAAAGCTTTGATAAAGAAGAATATGGTGGATCTGGTTTGCCTACAGGAAACCAAGATACAGGAAATGTCAATGGGCATTATCCATAGTTTAGGAGTGGGAAGATTTCTTGAGTGGGGAGCTGTAGATTTAAGGGGCGCAACTGGAGGTATAGTGGTGTTTTGGGATAATAGGATGTTGGATTTGGTCGACCTTCAAAAAGGATTGTTCTCTATTTCTTGCATTTTTAAGAGTTGCGAGAATGGTTTCATATGACGTTTACAGTGGTTTATGGCCCAACATTGAGGAGGGACAGGGAGAGTTTTTCGGAGGAGTTGGGGGCCATTAAGGGGCTTTGGAATGGGCCGTGGTGCGTTGTAGGGGATTTTAATGCCATTCTAAGTCCGGAAGAGCGTAGCAGAGGAGGGAACCTGAATTCAAATATGAGAAGGTTCTTAGAAGTAATAGAAGATCTAGAGTTAAAGGATCTGCCTATGGTTGGGGATCCTTTTACTTGGATTGGAGGGGTGATCAATTAGTCTTTTTCAAGGCTGGATCGTTTCTTGGTTAATGAGGGGTGGGACAGTCATTTTGGTGATGCGAGGCAGTATGTCCTACCAAGAACTGTGTCCAATCACTTTCCGCTTCTTTTGGACGAAGGGGGCTTGAGAAGAGGCCCTTCCCCGTTTAGATTTGAGAATATGTGGCTGAAAGTAAAAGGTGTTAAGGACCTTTTGAAGTATTGGTGGGAGGGAGGTAGCTTCAGTGGATCCCCAAGTTTCATCTTGGTAGAAAAACTAAAATTTCTGAAGGCTAAGCTGAAGGAGTGGAACATAAACACCTTCGGTAGGGTTGAATATAGAAAGAATTTGGCTTTGGAGCAGGTGGAGTTTTGGGATGCCAAGGAGAAATTAGCAGACTGTTGTTGGAAGAGCTAGAAGCTAGAAAAGAAGCAAGGGAAGATTATAAAAAATGGGTCTTACTTGAAGAAATCATGTGGAGGCAAAAATCTAGGGAAGTATGGCTGAAAGAGGGGGATAGAAATACCGGTTTTTTCCACAAGATGACCAATGCTCACAAGAGGAGGAATAATGTGGACAGAATTAAGATTAATGGAGCCTAGCTTACGGAGGATAATGGAATTAGGGAAGGGATTGCCAATGCTTTTAGGTTGTTGCTCTCCAATCCGGGGAATGGTGCCTTTTTGTTTCCGGGTTGCAGTTTGAGACTTTGGAGCCTTTGGACGCTAGTGCCTTGGAGATTCCTTTTATGGAAGAGGAGGTCTTTGATGCACTATTGGGCTGTAATGGGGATAAAGCCCCAGGGCCAGATGGATTCTCTATGGCCTTTTGGCAATTTGCTTGGGATTTCATGAAGGCTGATGTGATGTGTTTTTTCAAGGAATTCTATGAAAATGACAAATTTGTTAAAAGCCTAAATGCAACTTTTGTGGTCCTAATTCCAAAAAAAGCAGGGGCTAAAGCCTTAGGGGATTTTAGGCCTATAAGCTTGGTGGAAAGCTTGTACAAGTGGCTGGCCAAGGCCTTAGCCAATAGGCTAAAAAAGGTGGTTGGAAAGGTGGTCTCCAAGGCTCAAGGGGCGTTTGTGGAAGGTAGACAAATTCTAGATGCAATGTTGATAGCTAATGAAGCCATTGATTCGGTCCTCAAGAATAATGAGAGTGGCATTTTGTGCAAACTGGGTATAGAGAAGGCGTATGATAACGTGGACTGGACTTTCATTCTCACGGTTATACAGAAAATGGGTTTTGGGGAAAAATAAATCAGGTGGATTAAGTGGTGCATATCCACTGCAAGTTTCTCCGTGTTGGTCAATGGAACCCCTACGGGCTTCTTCCAAAGCTCCAGGGGTTTGAGACAGGGCGATCCCCTTTCCCCTTATCTCTTTGTGATAGCTATGGAGGTCTTTAGTGCTTTTCTCAAAAGGGCTGTAGAGGGAGGTTTCTTATCGGGTTGTAAGGCGAAGGGTAGGAGTGAAGAAGGGGTCCTAATTTCCCACTTGTTGTTTGCTGATGATACACTGGTGTTCTATAAACCTTCTCAAGACCATTTGACTTATCTTAGTTGGTTACTTATGTGGTTTGAGGCCGTTTCGGGATTGAGAATAAATTTGAAAAAAAGTGAACTCATTCCAGTAGGGAGGGTAGAGAATATGGATGATCTTGCTTGGGAATTTGGTTGTAGACTAGGTAGTCTTCCAACCACCTATTTGGGGATGCCCTTGGGTGCTCCTTTTAAGTCAGTTACAGTTTGGGATGGTGTGGAAGAGCGCTTTCGAAGAAGGTTAGCCATGTGGAAGAGACAATATTTATCCAAGGGAGGGAGGGCGACTCTTATTCGAAGCACGTTATCGAATTTACCCATCTATCTCATGTCATTGTTGTGCTTACCAAGCTCAGTCAGACGGAGATTAGAGAAGATCCAAAGGGACTTCCTTTGGGGTGGGGGCAATTTGGAGCTAAAGCCTCATTTAGTAAGATGAGAGTTGGTGTGTTTAAGTAAGAAGAAAGGAGGTTTGGGGGTCAAATGTCTTTCCATTCTCAACAAGGCTCTTCTTGCTAAATGGAATTGGCGTTTCGCAAATGAGAGAGAGGTTTTGTAGAATCAAGTGATTAGAGGGAAGTATGAAGAAGATAGAGGGGGTTGGTGCTCTCGGGAAGTGAGAGAGGCTCATGATATGGGGTTGTGGAAAGGAATAAGGATGGATTGGGAGTTGGTGAGTGATAGGATGGTTTTCATTGTTGGTAACGGGGGGAGGGTGAGATTTTGGAGGAATAGATGGTGCGGGGATTCTCCTTTGTATATGTCTTTTCCTTCTCTTTTTGCTTTGACTGTTGAGAAGGAAGCGTGGGTGGCAAATATTTGGGACCCTTTGGCTGAGGGGGGTTGGAACCCCTGTTTTTTAAGAGCTTTCAATGATTGGGAGGTAGAGGAGGTGAAAAGATTTTTGGAGTGACTACATGGTAAGAGAGTTATTGAGGATGTGGAGGATATGGTGTCTTGGACTGAAACTAAGAGTGGTAAATTCTCGGTCAAGTCTCTCTATGTTGCCCTTGAAGCGGGTTGTTCATCTATGTTTCCTTCAAGCTATATTTGGAATGTGAATGTGCAGCCTAAGATTAGTTTCTTTGCATGGGAGGCTACGTGGCGCAAAGCCTTAACCTTGGATATGGTCTAGAAAAGAGGACAGGCATTGGCAAATAGATGCTTTATGTGTCTTGAGAAAGAGAAGACCATAGACTATCTTCTTCTTCATTGTTCAAGAACAAGGGTTTTATGGGATCTACTTTTTACTTTATTTAGGGTGTCTTGGGTGTTGCCTTCTTCAGTTAGAGAGACCCTTCTAAGTTGGCATGGTTTTTTCGTGAGCAAAAAACGCAAGAAGGCGTGGAGAGCTGCTCCTCTTCACATTTTCTAGACGGTTTGAAAGGCGAGTAATAGATTGACATTCAAGGATGATATGTTGTCAATTCAACGACTGAAATACTCTTTTATCCTTTCTTTTTGGTCTGAGACTAAGTTGTTCATAGATGATTGCCCTCTAACTATAGCTAATTTTATTGATTAGTTGGGCTCTAATTAGGATTGTGTTGTTGGGCTATCTTTGTTTTTTGGCCTTGTTGGAGGCAGGTGTATAGGTGTTGTATACCTTGAGTTGCTTTTTTAGCGTCTCTTTTATATATGAAATCTTATTTACTTATCAAAAAAAAAAAAAAAAAAAAAGTTATGTATAAGAGGCCCACAAAATACAAAACCTAATCAAAGTAAGACTATTCTCGTCCACTAAACAAGGAAAACTACAAATAAAAGACATGAACAAAAATATCTCAAAAACCACAATCAAATTCTCTCAACATTATACACCCCTTTCAAAATATACATACATACATACATACATACATACATACATACATACATATATATATATATAAAAGAGGTCTTTCTCATAAAATACAAAACCTGATCAAAGTAAGATTATTCTCCTCCACTAAACAGGGAGAACTACAAATAAAGGCATGTACAAAAATATCTCAAAAACCACAATCAAACTCTCTCAACATTATCCACCCCCTTCAAATTACAAACCAAAAGCCAACTAAGTTGAATAACATTTGTTAACTACATTTCATCGATGGACATAAGGAGTTGGTCCAAAGTCCTCTATTTTGGCCTTGTGTTTTTGGCCCCTTGCTTTCATATATATATATCATATTTTCCTTTAAATACAATAAATAAATTTGGGAAAATTGAGATAAGATGTAACAAAATAAAAAAATAAATAAAAATTGATAGGTAAATTTTTGTCCCCATTGGGACTTGAACCCACCTCCCACAAACCCTCCCCATCCCTTTACCACTTGAGTTAGGCCTCAAGAGCATAACAAAATAAAAATATTTGAAAAATTATGATTAACTTTTTGCTTTTTTAATTCACATAAATTTATTTGAAATGTTTCAATATATAACATTTATCAATTAAATAAAATAAAAAATACAACATATGGTATTGGAAATTGAGATGATGACATTTGAACAAGATGAAGTTCTTTGAAAGGGTTAACGTAGAAAAGAGTTATGATTTTAGGGTTTCATATTAGGAACTTAATTTGTAGATAATATTTGTAATTCCATAGGTTAATTAGTTATTATTTAATTATGTTGCATTTAATATTTAGAAAATAAAAGATTTTCTTATTGTTTAGTATGGTTATAAATGTAATTTTCCGTTAGGAGTCTCTTTATATGAATTAAAATGTGTTTTAATCTTTTCGTTTCTTTGAAAAAGATAAAAGTTAGTCACATTTTTCAAATATTTTTATCTTGCTACACCTTATCCTAATTTTCCCAATAAATTTTTGCTTCCTATAGATAAGCGTTCAAAGGTCTTTAAACAACATAACTCAAAACCATAACTTTCAATATTAATTTCATTTTTTACCTATCAAAAAAAATATATATTAATTTCAATTTTTGTCAAATGATAACCAAATCAATAGGAGTTTTATTTTGAAGATTCCATTGTAATTAGAAGATTAAATCAGAAAAAGACATGCTCCAATATTCTAAGCTAGTGTGGGGCTCTTGGGCACCTTTAATGGTTGGTTTTTTTTGCTTCAAAGGCGGTTTGGGAAAGGTTCTTAACCTTAGATCAACTTAAGAGAAGAGGATGGTTGTTAGCCAACTATTGTTGTATGCATGAAATCAGAAGAATCAGCTGATCACTTGCTAATCCATTGTGGAAAGGCAAGGGTCTTTGGCATATGTTATTTTCTCTCTTTGGTTGTTCTTGGGTCCTCCCATTCTCTATGAAAGATTTGCTAAAGACTTGGCTTGGGAGTTTTGTTAGCAAAAATAGAGAAAAGATTTGATGGACAACCTCTCTTTGCTTGTCTTGGATTCTTTGACAAGAGGGGAATTGAAGATACTTTGATGGAATTCAATATTCAGATCAAGCTTTAAAGGACTCTCTTATTTGTACCTTTTCCACTGGACTTGCCTACATATTCTAGAGGGTCTTAATCCCTTGTTAGATTTTATTGGCTGGTTGTGTGTGTCAGTGGGAGGGTGTCTTCTATGCTCTTTTGTGGTGTTTCTATTTTGTTGGCTCCCTTTGTATACCCCCTGTGAACTTGGGGTGCACCCCCTTGTTTTTATTTGGTGCCTTTAATATATTTTTGGTTGCCTATCAAAAAACAAAAAATTGTCTTAATGGCCATAGAGCAAACATGGAGAAAAAAATTCCCAAGGTTTCAAGAGAAACAACTAAGACATTGCTATTTCTTTGAGCTATTATGGTGGCTTTCCTGTTTTGTGGTTTTGTATTATCCTTTAGATTCTGGCTGCCTATTCCAGCCTTAATTGGCTTCTATTTTGACTACCAATTTTGGCCCACACCTATACAAGCCTTTTAGACCACCTAACTGGCTACATACATACATGACCACCTAACTGGCTACCTACCTACCTACCTACCTACCTACCTACCTACATACATACATACATACATACATATATATATGTAATGTATATGGATGCCAACACCAAGAAACAACGAGGAAGAGGAAGTACACAATGAGGAGGAGCTTCCACACTCAACTTCACCCCAGCACACTCTCCTTTCCTATCTCTCCGAGTGGACAACATTTGTTTGAGTTAACAACAGAAGAAAAATCCAGCAAAATCAAAATCATAAGTTTTGTACTCTTTTCCTCCTGCAAAAGAATAAAAACAACAAAGGAAATTCTGTGTTGCACTAAGAATTTAAAGTAAGACAAGTTGACAATAATATATGATTCATTATCCATTACATACATCATATTCTTGCCTTTTTCATGAAGCATTGATTATCAGTAAACTAAATTTCTAGTCACTAATCTGACAACATGTTCAAGGGTAGCATCTTATCATACCTCAAGCCAACTTCAATTGCAAAACTTATATATAATACAAAATATCAATCAAATCAATATAGTGAAAGATGAATTGTTGAATTGAACTCAGTTAATCATCCCAATGGAAAAAAATCAACCAGGTAGTTCACCACTTAGGGTCAACTAGCCATTTTGACATCTCTAGTTAGAGAAAAGAACCTCTGTTACCTAGGTTTCAAACAATTGCTTTTGCTGAGTGATTTCATAGCATGACAATAATTGAACTCCACTTAGACTTCACTTCAGATTTTTTTTTCACTAGAATCTCTGTTTAAGAGAGGTTAATGACTATCCTTTCATTTGCTTAATTATCCATCAGTAGAAGTTAAACTAAACTTGCTGTCTATAAATTCTCTTTAATCTTTGCTATAAGGGGAGGGAGTTCGTTTTTTGTTTCCCCTATATCGAAAGGAAAAAAAAACACTTCTTGCTTCAGATCCTTTCTCACCTAAGCACTTGTTTGCTAAAAAATGAAGCTGATACCTTGGGGATCTTACATCATCAGGTAGAATAGCATGTCTACACTTTTTTTTTTTTTTTTTGAACAAAAGTGGATGGTATCCACCTGTAGGATAAAGAAACATTTATTGACTTGAAAAACATAACATCAATTGAGAGGACAAAAAAACCAAATTTAATAGTTAAAGCAATTATTGAACCTATCCACAAGACATGTCAAGTACTGTGCATTCTTGAAATGTAAAATTCCTCAATTGACTGGTTACCTGTTGCACATAGAAGACAACCACCAAGGGCATACCAGGCTTTAGTCGAGTTCCTCTTGAAGAAGTAATAGATGTGAACAGGATTAAATGCCATTAAGACACGACTGTCATATTTTACAAGGTTGTAGATCCCAATTCCAGCGAGAGAACAAAACCATATGAATAAAGCAGGACCTACAGCAAGTCCCACTTTACTTGTCCCAAACTTCTGTACACTGAACAAAATTATAAGGAAGGCAACTGCAATCATCACCACTTCATCTGCATATGACACAAAAAAAAAAAAAAAAAAAAAAAGGAGAGAGAAAAGGAAAAAGAAATGCAGAAATTATTAATATGGCCAGATTGATTACATATAAAATTAAAATCAGAAATGCATACACAACTCAAAAATCCACTACTGTATCTGAGAAAAAATATTGGAAAAGGGGGAAAAATGAAATGGACAATTTATTAAAATGGCAAGATTCATATAATGAAAATTGAAATCACAAAGGCACAAGCAACATAATTTAAAGAAAAATAGAAACTAAGAGTATAGATATGTCCAAACCACTTCAACAGCACATCCACATATGCAAAATGAAATACAAATATGCTCATTTTACCTCAAATTTTGAACATACAAGCCTATAAGAGAGTAATCTGGTTCTAGTTAGGAGATGTGAAATCTATAACCTGCAACTTAACATAGGGAGTAGTCTAACCATGTATGAAACTTCAGAGCTGATAGCAACCATAGTAGGTCACCAATGTTCCAACTTAAGTTGCTGGGCAAACACAATGAACAGATGCAAGAGAAGAAAGGACAAAATCCTCAATTTCATAAGAATAATAATTACTATCACCAATATTCAGATTGGTGGACCTCCCCATCTAGCACTGGTGCAATATGGGTTTAGAAGCTGACACAGCTAGAGCATGGGATTTAGCAAACTCCTCAACTCAGGATTTATGAATGGAGCAGCATGCTTAAGATTCTACCATAACTAATTCACTGGAAAAGTTTGCTGAACTGAATTACATCTCATGAATCATATAATATATGCATGGCCAAAAGCTGAATAAACATCACAATCTATATGTACCATTAGTGGGCATTTTTTCATTTGGTCAAATAATTAAGAACAAAAACTCTATCTGAATTGGCTGGGTTCCCCTTTTTTAATAGAAACAAACATATTTATTGCATTGAAGAGTAAATAGAAAGAAGGACAAGCAATCATTTTTTTCTTTTTAATAGGTAGAAGGACAAGCAATCGTTCCAAGGAGCACAATTGCCAATCAGAAAGTAGAAACTTATACCACTCCACAAAATACCTGCATGACTATGGGTAGAAATGCAATATGCATACACCAGAGTTAATACACACGGGGAGGAAAAACGCTCTATACCTCTTGGAAGAAAAATTCTTCAATGTGGTTCTATCTACATTGTCAAGATGTTTGTTGGATCATATGTGAGTTCAGATTTTCCCCTTTTCAGTGGTTACGGGGGTGGGTGGGGTGTCAAATTAGGTCTTTGCATGAGTGGAAGTTCTAAAACCAATGTGCTAGAATCCTCAAGATTTTGGATGCCAAGAAACTAATAGGTTGTCTTCAAAAGAGGCAAAAAAGGAAAAACTTTAAATTAGAGCTCAATATATGGCAAAATTTGGAGGGGAATTGTAGGTGACAAATCCAAAAGCAATTTGATACAAATAAGGTTATAAAATTTCAAAAATTATTCCATAGGCTTGTGAAGTTGACAATAAATAAAATAATTACATTGGAAAGATGAATTACTGCAATCTATGGTGCTCTAATCCTTTATCATTACAGCAGTCTGCTATCTAGGTGCTCTAATCCTCACCTTAGCAGTGTCTTTGCCCTCTTGCAGCCAGTGTCAGGCCTGTTCTAGTATAAGAAGTTCTCTTTTTTTGCTCCAGGTGAGTGAGTAGACCGTAATTGTAGAGACGTGTGTAGTTAGCAATTCAAGGACAACAAATCCAATCCGTGGGAGTTACAGTACCTGTGGGGTTATTTTGGACAATCCAATGTTCAACTGGCTAAAAGTTGAATTTTTTTTTTTCCTTTTTGACCGTTAAAAGAACTAGCACACGAGAGACCCCCATGCTTACCACTTGACCCAAACTCGTGGGATAATTAACTAATACTAAATTTTATACAGCACAAATTACTTGACTTAGACTTGGGGAATGCATTTATCTTTTGTGAGAAAATAAACATTTGATTATGAGAATGGGTGAATTGAAGAGCCCCACTGAGATAGTATCATTAATGAGAAATAGGAAGGAAATAGTAAAATTAAAATTTCAGGGTTATTTCTCTCCATGGAACAAAAGTTTACCAGTATCTTTATCTTTCTATGACAGCAATTGAGGAATGAGATGTTATGGCAAAGATATATTCCCATGTGAGTAAATATGAGCTTCAGCCTAATAATCAGCATGAAAACATGATAAGTTGATGCATGTTGATTTCTCCAACCTTCAGCAGATATGCAAGATTCTAATCATCATAGGGTTTCTAATATTATCTCTTGTACCCAACAGATCCAACAAATTACGAAGCATGTTCAACAGGAACACGTTTACAGTTCATGCATGGTTTGTATCATGAAAATGGTCAAGCTAGGCCTCAGATCCTTGAATATCCACTCTCACCACCACCCCACACCCCCACCCCCTAACACACATACACATGATTACTACTAGTGCATATTACTGGTGTTAATTGATATATATTTCATACTTTTGGGTAGTAATCATTTCTTAAATACTCAATTAACATGTTTGCATTCTTGCAATGATCACTAACCACTCGTCTGAGTAGAGGAGTATTTTGAAGGTGCAATTGGTGAAAAGAAAGCAGATGAGCCAATTGAAAAGGATGGAAGTGAAGTTGTGGAAAGATGGTGAGTGAGAAAGCTTGCAATCATAGGTGTTAAAAACTTATGATACCACGATACGATGCATTTTTATGGAAATTGATATGTAATGCCATCTATATCTCATTTTAAAGTGTATCTTATGATACATATACGATACATGATACTATACGTGATATTACTATACAATGATACATACAACCTCTTTCTATATTTTTTTTTTTTTAAATCAAATTAATTTTTTTTAAAAGAATTTATTATGTTAATTGTTTAAAATATACTAAAAAATTTAAAATTGATTATAAAAAGGAGAAATAAGTAAAACAATCTTATATGAAAAGTTGCATTCTTGTTATCAAATGCTATATTAGGAGTCAAGTAAGTTTATCTTTACAATGACTATTGGAAAAATTTTATTTGAATGGTTTGAATGTCGATAATGAAAATAATAGTGATTAGTGAATAAAAAATTTTACTTAATATATTAGTTTTTTTTAATTTCTTTTTTAGTATAAAAAGGAACGATGATGAACCTAAAAAGCTAAAAATTTGAAGACGACACATAAAGGCATATATATATAACAACACAATAAGTGCATATGCCTAGTTAGAATTTAAAACAAAAAATCACAGCTAAAAATTGAAGAAGTTTATTTTTGTGGATTATGTAATGAATCTATAAATTAAAGTTATATTTTTTATGAATAAAAAGCAATATATTAAAAGAAAAAAGGCACATCAAGGACGCGCCCCAAAGTATACAGGTAGTATACAAGAGAGAGAAACAAGAACCCCTTAACCAAGGCCTAACCAATCTACAAAATTTACAAAGGAAGGGGGGCCAGAGTAAAAAAAAACCCTTAGTTGGAGCCCAAAGATGACAAAGGAAAAACGATTTACACCCTTGAATCGAATGTCCCTCCTTTTCAAAAGCCCTATTGTTTCTTTCCTTCCAAACAATCCAAAAAAGGCACAAGGGAGCTGAAAACTACACTTTCTTCCTCTCCTTTCCCACACAAGGCCCAAGCCACCCCAATAACGCCTCTCTAATTGAATAGGGGAGCACCCATAAAACCCCAAAAAGGGAAAAAAGAAAGTTCCATAAACTTCTTGTCAGCACACAATGTAAGAGGATGTGATCAATAGACTCTTCCTTTGACAGACACAAATAACATCTATTAGCCAAAGAGAACCCCTCCTATGAATACGATCCAAGGTTAAGACCTTTTTCCACGTAGCCTCCCAAGCAAAAAAACTCACCCTCGGAGGCACCAAAGAGTTCCAAATAACTCTTGCTGAAAAATCCCCTAGTCTTTCCGATTCCAAAGCCTTATACAGAGACTTAACAAAAAATCTTCTATCCTTTGCCTTTGTCCAAACTACTTTTTTTTTTATTAGAAACGAAGAAGATTATATTAATATAAGAACAAATACAGGAGAGAAAAAAGAGACAATAGAAAGAGAAAAAAACCAAGGGAAGGATGAGAGGTCCTTCCTACACAAATTGAACAAAGGATAAAACTCCCAACAATAGAACTCTAAAAACAAAGAGAAACCCCATCAATCTTCAAACTTTTGAAATGCAAACCCCAATCCAATTGAGTTGTAGAATGTTTAGAGGAACTCCTCTAAAAGCTTCAATACAAGAAGCCCATAGAGAAGAATAAAACCGGATCAAATCCCATACCATCTCTTCCGTTCTCCCTTTATCCTCAAAGATCCTATTGTTTCTCTCTTGCCACACCATCCAAATCAAAGTAAGGCAAGCAATAAAAAATTGCTTGCCTCTTAATGAGTTCCCCAAGCCTTTAAAAATAATAACCAACATGTCCTCAAGGCTCCTTGGAGGGACCCAAACCAACCCTACTAGATTGAACAACCTGTGCCAAAGTCCAATGGTAACGAGACAATGAAGAAAAAGGTGGTCAATCGACTCTCCATTTCCTTTGCAAAGAATGCACCATTGAGGACAGAGGGCCTTGTAGGGTCTTCTCAATTGCAACTTGTCATTAGTGTTTACCTTCCCATGTGCTACTAACCAAGCAAGGGCCTTAACCTTTGAAAGGACTTTTGAGCTCCATAAAAACTTGGTCGGAAGGAACATTAAAGGATTTGAGACTTTTGACAAGCCCAAGAAAAAAGATTTCACTGAAAACAAGTCTGACGAAGACAAAGACCACGACCTTGAATCTGATGAAGAAGGGGAAAAAAGCACAGAATTAAGGGAGGACATTAATCTCTGAAGGAGATCAATTTCTGAATCCATTAGATTGCGGCGAAAGTTAAAATTCCAAGACAGTGGTAAGAAATTGCCAAGGACATTTGAGACAGTGAGGTTTTTCACAGAAATAACTCTATAAAGATCAGCAAATTGAGAACACAAAGTTTGGTTTCCCCACCAAAGATCTTCCCAGAACCGAATTCTCTCCCCATTGCCCACCACTAGGCGGACAAAAGGGGAGAACTCCTGGAAAACTTGAGCAATAGCCTTCCAAGGACATCTGTGTGACCATCTAACCACCGTGTTGGCGTCTCATCCATTAGGATGTGTCCCATATATACTCACAATAACCTTATGCCAAAGACCGCTCCTTTCTCTAGGGAACCTCCAAAGCCATTTCCCTAAGAGAGCAATATTTCTCATAGAAGTCTTCCCAAAGCCCAAACCTCCCAACTCCTTTGGTCTACTAACAACCTCCCATCTGATAAGGTGATCTTTCTTCCCTTCCCCCACCCCAGACCAAAGAAAATCCCTTTGCATTTTCTCAATCTTTGAAGCTATTGATACTGGGATTTTAAAGAGGGAGAGGAAGTAGCTAGGGATGTGAGACAGACAAGACTGAATTAAAGTAATCCTCCCTCCCAAAGACAAATAGGCCTTTTTCCACTCATCCAGCCTCCTCGAAATTCTCTCAACCACTGGATCCCAAAAGCCTATTGTCTTTGGGTTCCCTCCCAAAGGAAGGCCTAAATAAGACAAAGGCCACTCTGACACTCTGCAATCCAAAACCAAAGCCAAACTAGACAACAGCTCCTGCCTAGTGTTAATACCTGAAATGGTGGTTTTTTCTAAGTGGATTTTTAAACCAGATACTTGCCCAAAAACCAAAAGGATAATCTTAAGGTTTTGAAGATGATCCAAAGAGGCTTTAGAGAAAAAGATGGTATCATCAGCAAACTGTAACAAAGACACTCTAGTCCTATCCCTCCCCACAAAGAAACCCTCAGTTATCCCAATTTCCTTTGCTATAATCATCAACCTACTTAGAACATCTGCTACTAAAGTAAAAAGGAAAGGAGAAAGAGGGTCTCCCTGTCTCAAACCTCTAGAGGCCTTAACCCAACCCTTTGCATTCCCATTAACTAGGATTGCAAAACTAGATGAAGACAAACAGCCCCTCATCCAAGATCTCCATTTCTAGCTGAACCCCTTCCTTTGAAGCACATGATCTAAAAAGCCCCAATCCACATGATCATAGGCCTTCTCAAAATCAATTTTGAAGACTACCCCTTCCTCCCTTGACCTTCTTTTCTCATCCACCACTTCATTGGCTATCAATACACCATCCAAAATTTGTCTCCCTTCCACAAAGGCTCCTTGAGAGCCAAAGATTGTTTCATGTAGAACTTTGCGTAAACGCCCTGATAAGACCTTAGCAATTATCTTGTATAAACTTATAACCAAGCTAATAGGTCTATAATCTGAGATTTTAAAAGTTTGGCTTTTCTTAGGCACCATAGCAATGAATGTTGCATTTGTACTTTGATTTATTACCCCCTTAGTGTGGAACTCAAAAAACACCCTCATAAGATCCTCTTTTATCACATCCCAACACTCTTGATAAACTGCTATAGTAAAGCCATCAGGGCTAGGGGCCTTTTCCTTATTCAATTGGAAAACTGCCATTTGAACCTCCTCTTCAGAAAATGGTCTATCCAACCAAACTGCACTCTCTCCAGAAATAGGGGCCCAATCAATCCCTTCAATCCTCCAAGAGTCACCTTCAAGTTTGGAATGAGATTCCCAAAGAAATTTACAATCTCCTCAGAAATAACCTCAATGTTACTTAAAGTCTCCCCCCTCTCAAAAATCAGAGACTTAATGAACTTCCTGCTTCTTCTTCCAGTGGCCACTCTGTGAAAAAACTTAGAGTTGCAGTCTCCTTCTTTAATCCACTTAACCCTAGATTTTTGTCTCCATTGAACCTCTTCCTCTAATAACAAATCCTCTAGCTCCTTCCTTCTTAAGGTCCTTTCCGAAACCAGATCAAGATTTAAATTCCCTTCTTGTTCAATTAAATCAATTTTGCCTAAGTCCGAAAGAATGTGCTTTTTCCTCTCTCCTAAATCTCCAAAGGCCACTATATTCCACTCTTTCAACTTTGATTTAATAAACTTTAGTTTCCTCATAAACTTGTGACCTTCCCAACCTTCAACCGTACACTCTTGCCACCAATCTCTAAACTTCTCTTTAAACTCATGGAGCAACCACATATTCTCAAACCTAAAAGGAGTCGGTCCCCATTTTAAAGGATTAGTTTCCAAACAAATTGGGCTATGATTAGAGATCCATCTAGGAAGGGCCTCTTGAATACTTTGAGAGAAAAAAGAATCCCACTCAGAAGATAACAAAAACCTATCCAATCTCTTGCAAATAGGATCCACTTGCATGTTTGACCATGTAAAAGCCGCATTCCTTAGAGGGGGATCCAACAAACCACTCTCCCTTATAAACTCGTCAAAACACCTCATGTTGACTATTAACCTAGAGTCACCCATCTTCTCAGATATCCTCCTGATAACATTAAAATCCCCTCCTACGCACCACCTTGGGAAAGTCAAACTATACAGGCCTTGAAGCTCCAACCAAAAAGTCCTTCCTCCACAAAGGCTTATTCGGGCCATACACTGAGGTTAACCAAAAAGACCTTTCCTCATTAGAGTTCAACTTTACAGTTACAGAGAAGGATCCTAACACCTTCTCTGTACACTTGAACTTAATTGAATCCCACAAAATCACAATCCCCCCCGAAGCCCCACAAGCAGGAAGAGCAGCCCACTCCAGACTTCTGCCTTTCCAAACACTGCTCACAAACCTCCTATCCCAAATTTCTCGCTTTGTTTCCTAAAGCATCACCATATCTGGGTTTTGAGTACTTAAAAACCTTCTCACAGTCCTCTTTTTCTTCCTAGATCCTAATCCTCTTGTATTCCAACTTAAGATCTTCATGAAAGCAAAAAACAACCCGACACAACCAGCACCCAGTACTAATCCTCTCCTCGAGTTCCAAAATCATTTTTCCTCTTTCTTCTGGAATAAACCTTCTCCGCAGAGAGAGCACTCTTGTTCTCTCCTTCCACACCTTTTCCATTATCCCTGACAATTCTAATCCTCAAACTCTCTAAAACCGACTGAACCTTGACCATCTTCCTAGGCGTAAGTCCCTCAACCTGAAAACCTTCCAATGGGAGGGTGGAAGGTTCTAGCTCTGAGGGCGAAGCCTCACCTGAGACACCATGCCCCTCAAGGTTACTGAGTGTTTCCCTAAGGAAAGGTCGGTCTTTAAATTTTCGGTTAGAGGTTTCTAGGGGAAACACCACACCTTCAGAACAGGACGCACCACCACGACGGCTGATATTCACAACAGGAGAGATAAAAAAGGAACCACGCTAAACAAAAAAGCTTGACTCCAACGAAAACGAAGAAAAAGGCTGACAACGAGAAGGATGAACCACAGAAACAGAGGATTCGGGAAGAAATTTTGGCTCAAAAGCCCCAACCAAAGGAAGATCCCGCTCGGATACAGCTAAGAAAGGAGGACGCACCTTATTGACCAATTTGCATTGCGAAATACCCTCTTCTCCCTCTGTCTCGCTGGTAAAAGCTTTGGATGTTTTTAAACCAGGAGAAAGATCGCTCTTATTGGAGCGAGATTTGCCCCGAAAAGTGTCTTGATTTACCTCCGATGAGCCACCTCCTTCTAAGTTACGCTTCGGGGTAGAAGACGCCTCCTCTAATCTCGGCGACCAACTTCTTGCTATGCGCCTTATGGAGACTGAGGATCCTTTTGCCTTTGACAACTCTTGAGGATGACCTTTCAGCATATTTTCTTTGCAGTGAACCCTGGTCGTAGGAGCTTTGAAGACGAAGATGCATCTGGGCCACCATTAGAGGAACCTTTGTGGGCTGGACCCGCTAAGGGCCCAAAATCTTTCACCCCAAATTGGGCCCAATCAGAACAGGCTTTAAAGGCGTCTGGTTTTGTTGGCCCGACGTTGCTTCCCACCGTTGGGCCCAACATTCACCTTTCCTTTCCTTTCTCCCCCTTAGAGGATTTTGAATCTGAAGAACGAGAATGGGAACGATGACGAGGCCTCCAGCTACGGCACTCATTGGTCCTAGCAGTAGCTCGCAACCCCTCAGCAATCTGTGGCTTCTGAAAGACGCAACCCCCCACTGACCTCAGCTCGTCCTTGTTGCGATTTGACTCAAGTCTGAGAGAGGCTTCTCCGTCATCTTCTCCGGTGACTGTAACTACAACCGTGTATGTCCAATCTCCATCTTCTACCTCTAGTAGCGCTGGAAGCACGACATTTGGAAGCATCTCCACCCACAATGTTACCTTTGTCAAATCAACAAGCTTCAACGATTTCCTCGCCACCTTCGTTACCCTCCCCCACTTCTGCAAAATGTGTCTCAGTTGCGCCTCATCCCACAGATGGAATGGAAGGCCTCTTAGTTCCAACCACCCCCGTCTAAATTTTCCATTAACGACTGAGTTCTCTTTTGGCGACCATCTCCTCAGAGCAATAACCTCTCCTCTCGCTGTGAAGCTCCCTTGATCTTGAATCCACTAAGCTCTCCTTGCAGAATCCACAAAAAAAGACCCTTTGTAAGCATAAATGGGTGTTACAGACACCATTCCTTTCATACCCACCCTTCTCGCTATAGCTTTTCCAACATCACACCAGTCTCGTATTTTTCCTTTGCTTTCACAAACTACAGCTCTTGCCCATTTTCCAACTAGCATCTCTGCACCATTCCTAGGTCCTTTCTCTGCAACCACATCAGCATAGGACCACTCACCTCTGTACATTCCTTTGCTCTCTTGAGGCTTTTTTTGCTTCTCCTTCGAAACTCTTTCAGCTTGAACAGAGAAATCTTGGACTGAAGCAATCGCCTTCCTAAGATTTTCCCACCCATAGCCTTTAACAAGTTCGGGAACAACTAAAACCAAAGGTTTTCTCTTTGCAACGAATTCTGTGATTTTCATATATCTCCCTCTGCTATTAAAACATATCTCCATCAGATGAGTCCTAGTCTTGCCCCTCATCTTTCGAATGAAACCCCTGGAAGCCTCCAAATCCACAACTTTCTTCAACTGCTCCAATAACCAACCCGACTCCTCTCCAAAACCTAAAGAAACCACAAAACCTCGACTTCTCTCTGTTATTGTAATCCACGTTCCCCCATTAAAACCTTCAGACTTTACTTGGAAAACCTTTCTCTCCACTACAAACGATTGATTTCGAATCATCTCTCCACTTCATCAACTCTCATAGCACCCTGCAAGTTGAGGAATTTCCCTCTTCTCACATAGGCATCCCTTACCTCAAATTTGATATGATAATGTCCTACCTTTGTCCAAACTACTTGATCTTCCACATCATTATAAACCCTCCTCCCTTGCAGCCTTAATAGAAAACGCTCCAAATCGAACACTTCCCAATCATTAAGCCGCCTAGAGAACCTGGGAGCCCACACTCCCCCACCAGAATGGCTCCACACACTCCACCCAAGCCTCCTTAGCCAAGGGGTATAGCAAATAGAGAGGAAAAAGAAGTACACAAAGGATTGTCTCCACACCACTTGTCCTTCCAAAATCTAACCCTTCTACCATTCCCCACAGAATAAACCATATTGTCACCTATCACATCCCAAACTCTCCTAATCGCTTTCCACAAACCAACCCCAAAACTACCTCTCACAACACAAGACCTCCATCCGCCCTCTTCTTCCCCATACTTCGCACAAATAACTTGCCTCCACAAAGCTTCCCTCTCCACCGCAAAACGCCAACTCCACTTACATAAGAGGGCCTCATTCAGCAACGCTAAATTCCTCACACCCAAACCACCCTTTCATTTATCTGAACAAACAATAGACCAATCACTAAATGGGGCTTCCTCTCCAAGGCCCCACCACCCCAAAGAAAATCCCTTTGGATCAGCTCCAATCTCAAACTCACACTCCTTGGCATATAAAACAGGGACATACAGTAGATAGGCATACTGGATAGAGTGCTCCGGATCAAAGTCAGTCTATCCCCTTTAGAGATATACTGTCTTTTCCAAAAGGAAAGTCTCTTCCTCAGCCTTTCCTCAACCTTGTCCCAAACTGCCACCTCCTTGAAACGAGCACCCAAAGGAAGACCCAAGTAAGAAGACAGGAGCGTGCTAACCTTGCAACCAAGCTCAAGAGTCAAATCCTTTACATTCTCCACTCTCCCCACCGAGATGATCTCACTTTTGTCCAAATTCACTTTCAACCCCGACATGGCTTCAAACCACATAAGAAGTCAACTCAAGTAGGACACCTGATCAATAGAAAGCTCACAGAATACTTAAGTGTCATCTGGGAACAGCAAATGAGTGATCTCCACTCCCGCACCTCCTCCACCACTGAGCTGCCACCTCGGTAAAAACCATCCCTCCTTCGCTCTCTTCAACAAGCAACTGAGAGCCTCCATGACAATCACGAAAAGGTAAAGGGATAAAGGATCCCCCTGTCTCAAGCCCCGAGAACTTTGGAAGAAACCGGAGGGAGTTCCATTAATAAGGACGGAGAAACTAACAATACCAATACACCACTGAATCCAACTAATCCACTCAACTCCAAAACCCATCCTTTCCATCAACCAAAGAAGAAAACTCCAATTAAAGTTATATTTTGTTACTTTGAACTTGTCAAAACTTTAACATTCAATGTTTTCATATGATATGATATAGTTCAACTCTTTACATTCTACCATCTTCCATAAAATTGGTTATATTTTACTCTATAATCCATACTTTCAATAGATATTCACACATATACATATTTTTCTATTTATTTTTCACTATATACAAAAATTTACAATACACGATATTATATGATACACAATAACAAAAAAATAGAAAAACAATACAAGATACGTTTTACAAGCTAACAACTATGGCTATGCATATGTCAAGTTCATCCTGTGGACTAATGACTTGGGTAGTTACAAGGATGAAAGATGTTTTGTGAAGTTGCAAATGGCATGCTTGGATTCCAATTCAAGTATGCACAACAATGGGGAGTTCTTGGTAAAATGGAATGGGGTTTTACAAGCTTAATTGAGGGAGACAAACCTCTAATTTGCTTGCCTATGCAAATGGAGGAAGGATGAAAGTGGAATTGTGCACTCTATGTTTTTTCACACACCTATGCAAGCATCAATGCTATTCTTGGTTACCATTCCAAGCTCATTAGAGAATACATTAAAAAGAGGGTCATGCTTTGTTACTTTGACACACCCATGTGAAGGTGATCTTTAGTGCTTGAATGTCTATCCCAACAGCCATAGCCGCATTTTCGGGGATTTAGAGATTCATCCATGTGAGGAAGGTGATTGCCATATGAGGTTCCATTTGAAGTTGCATTTGAGTGGAGGAAGAAGATGACCAAGGCTGTGATGCATCTGGACAGTCAGTGCAAAGTTGATTCATGCTTAAGATGTATTGAATTTCCTTTTAAGATTATTGGTGATGCAATTGGAAGAGATATGGAGTGTCTCAAGATGGATCATGGCTGAGAATGATGGGTTTAAGGGTTTTAAGGGAATTTATAGATTGATCTTTTAAAGGAGATTCAAAATTCAGGTTTGGTTAGGAAATTACATGCATTAAAGCTTGTTTGAAGATAAAAGTTTCATAATCAGAAGCTTGTTTGAGCACTTGAATTGATCATGAGAGGAGGAGCTCGTTTGCTCATTTGCAATGCAGTTGGAGGAAGAATGGACAATCTCACATGCCCATGCAAAAATTGGAATACCTCTGCCAAGGGAACCACCAAGTATGTTTTAATGGCAGCCCATGCACCATGCTTGCACACCCGTGCAATAATTGGAATTGCCATGTGAGCCTCCACAGAATGCGTGCAATTCAGCTGCATTTCATGTTCTCTTCACATGCCTATGTGAAGTTTCAAACACCTCTGCGAGCCTAACAAGAATTATGCATTTTGAGCCGAAATTTGCTAAAATTTGCTACTTGTATTTGCATGTCCATGTGAGCAACCACTACACCGTATGAGGAATCTTGGCACCAAACTCCTATTTTTGAATTGGAGCCTTTCCAATGATAACATGGCGAATTGGAAGGTTCTAGAAGGCTTCTAGCATGGTGACAAGTGTACACTATTGTACTTGGCCTATAAATAGGAGTTAGAAACTCTAAATTAAAACTTTTTGCAACTTTTGGCGATTTTGTAATTGAGGGAGCTTTGTAATTTTTCTTTGGGGAACTAGAAATTTTGTTTCACTTTCTTAGCAATTTTCTTTTATTTTTCTTGAAAGCCAAACATATCTTGTGAAATCAAATCTCCAAACACGTGTCGCTAGTTTTTCATTTTTATTAGAGGTGGAAGGAACTAAAGTTGAGATCTAAGGTGAATTAGTCAACTGGACTAAAAATCAAAGGTATTCTTGATTGAATTGGTTGAGTAATGATTTTAAGATAACATTCTTTTTCAATTGCCTCGAATGGGGAATATAGTGCAATCTTGATTGATTCACCCATTCTTAAGGCTAGATTTGGTGAGATTGTGTAGTTTCATGATAGAATCTATTGAAAGGTGATTTAAAAAGAATTGAGCCAAGTATGAAGGTTAATCCACAAATTAGGAGACCTAATTTGAGAATTAAATTGATATAGACCTAAAGTTGAATCAAATATCAATTCAGGTGAGATTTCAAGGTGTTACCCTAACTTAATGAAGAGTAGATCATGATGATCTAAATCACCATAGACATTGATCTCTAGTGAACTCTAAATCTGAGAGGTTTTTCATTTGAAAGATTTAATTTCCATTTTAGCCAAATTTACTTCTTCAACTTTTATAAATTTTATCAAATTTCAAATATAATTTGTCACCACACCATAACTTTGATTTTTATCATTTCAATTCACACCATTTTCTCGCTTCATTACCAACATTCAACAATCTCAATGGATGATACTTGGTCCATTATACTACCATAGGTTCCTTGTTCTTATACATTTTTCATCAGACGAGAGCAACTACCATATGGTTTTTATACATTTCATTGTTAAAACAAACTTCTCAAGTCTCCACTAAAATCCCAAGTTGTTCAATATGATAGGAAACACTCCTATCCCCTATGAACTCAATTGTCCAAACATCATGGAAATGTCAAACTAGTTTTGTCAACTTCCTTTATAGGAATTCAAACCCTTCAAAGGTTTCCCCATTTCTTCCTTTCCATGTGTTCTGTGCAAGCAAAGTTAGATGTTTTTCCATGTTCTTCCATTTTCCTCTCATGAACTTGCCATGCCAACTTAAGAGACATCCCTCATTGTTCTAAAGAGAGCCCATGGTATGATACAAAGCAAAAACAACTTGGGATCGTAGGCTACTAGCCAATGGACCAAATAGTGAATGCTACTTTTAAGGGAGTTGAATAACCTAAAACATTTTAGGATAAAGCCTTAACTCACAAGAATATTAAAATCTCAATTCCAGCACTATCGAGCCTTCCAATTTGCTTCATGTCTCTTTTTCAAATTCCCAAAAGAGTAAGGGTTAGATTGGAAAAAATACAGAGAAACTTTTAAGGATTAGCCATCTAGAAGAAAAATGAATCTAGTGAGATAGGGAATTGTTTACAAAGATAAGAAGTACGGTGAATTGGGATACGAGGTTGAAGGTCTTAAACCAAGCCTTACTAGGCAAATGGTTATAGAGGTTTGTCACTGAACATGTGCGGGAAAATTCATCCAAGCCAAATATGGGTATATAGAGGAGGGTTGTAGCACCCTATGGATGAGAGAGTTTTTTAGTGTAAGCTTACGGAAAAACATTAGAAGAGGATTGGATGATTTTAAAATGAGAACAACTACTTAACTTAGAAATGGTACGAGTACTAAATTCTAGTGGGGTAGATGGGTGGGTGACAATCCCATCTAAGAACTTTTTCCCTTACTTTTTAGTTCAGCCTTTGACAAGAATGCTACAATAGCACATTAATTGTGGGAAAGGGTAAGCAATGGAGGCCTTTTGTTTCTTTGTTGGTTTGTTCGTTTGTTGGTTTTTTACCAAAAACAGAAGATGTATTTATTAAAGTTAAAAAGAACAAAAGAAAGATGAGGATTCTTCCTCGTAAATACAAAACTTGATTAAAATATGATTGAACTCCACTATACAAGGAGTCTACACAAAAGGTTTAAACTACAAAACAAAATACAAAGATGTCATCTCCTCAAGTCTTGACTAAGCTTCTCTCAATGATGCCCAAACCCTTTTGATCACACTAAATGTCAATTGAGTTGAATAACACTAAAAGAAATGTGTTTAAAAAACTTGGTGAATGAGGCCTAAAAAGAGGAGTAGACCATTGGAGGCCAATGGTCTATATAGTTTGGAAGGCACTTTCAAGATTGGAAGTAGATGTGGTGGTTCAATTTTTAAGCTCATACATGTAGTGAGACTGCAAGGAGTAAGGGTTGATGGTTTACAAAGAAAAGAAGATAGGAAAGGGAACTTTTGCTGACAAGGCAAAGAAAGGTTTAAAAGGCTTGGGAGAGGCAATTTGGTTTCAAATGGGGGAAAAGGAGATCTATCTTGAAAAGGAATCCCAGAAGAGATGTCTAGTGGGGGGATTTCTTCGACTTGGTGCCAAAACTACAAACTCTGAAGAAATGGGCAGTTCACAATTGGCAATTGAAAGGGAGAGTTGATTTATTTTTATTAGGGGGAGCTCTCATCCTTTTGAAATTTGATTTCGTTGAAGATGTAGAGGAGGTGTTGTACAAAGGTCTAAGGAAGTTTGCTAATAAACGCTTGTCCTTAAGAGCTCTCAAAGAGACATCCACACGAAGGAGGTGTGGGTTACACTGGTAGGGCTACCTTTACATTTATGGGACATGGCTTTATTTAAATATCTAAGGGATTGTTGTCAGGGTTTCATTGCAGTGGACGAAGACACTGCAAGGCATCGCAATTTCCAATGGGCAAGATTTCTTGTGAAGTCAAATGGCAAGAATGTTCCTGGATCCTTGCAAGTGGTGGGGAGATCTCTCTGCTACTCAATTCAATTGTGGTGAGAGGTCTCACCTTGGTTATCGCAGTATATAGCTAGCAAAATTACGAAGCCGTAGAAGGCTAGGGTAGAAGAAGAAGGTGGTGGTGATCCACGCACTAGAGAGGGCATGAGAGAGAAAGTTTTGTTTGGTAGTAGAAGCTCAGGAAACGTATCAAGCTTAGGAGGCCTTAGGGGTCTTAAAGTTGGAGAAATAGTAGGTGGTTCAGAAAAGCCTCTATCCCTAGGCCTTTCTAATGGTGGGTGTAGGCTTAGAGAATTGGACCTCAAGATGCTAAAGGAGGCCCATTGCAAGAATGGTTTTGATGTGCTTTTGGGCCAGGACTGTAATGATAAGGAAAGTTGTCGTGGTCTCCAGCCCTTTAGCCCTTAACATTTGTGGTTTGAGCCTCGCCCATGTTTCTAATTTAAGGAATTTAAATGGAAAAACTTTGGAGGTGGGCTAGGCCTCAACTGGTTACTACGTGGCCTAAGGGCATTTATAACCTCTCACCCTCTAAAGGAGATTAAGAGAATGGTTATAGGAAGGGGTCTTGCTTGAAGTTCAGGAATCCCATAAGAGGAAGTCTATCTTAAGACTTGGTGACTTCTCTAGCTAATGTCGATGGTCCGAGGTTTGTTTGTGATGATGATGCCCTTTATCTTTTAGTTCAGTCTTCCACATGCCTAGAGGAGAGAGCGCCTGCTATTGATGCCGCTCTTTTGCTTGAAGCAGAACTTTTTTCCGGTAAGTCTTCTTCTCCAATTGGCTTGAAGGGGGGACAGTCTTCTTCTTCGGATTCGTCTTTGTCTAAAGATGAGGGGATTCACCTTCAGGAAGGACTAAAAGCTTGGTCCCATGAGAGGAGCAGGGCATAGAACCTTCAGTTATGTGCCAGGGTGATGGTTACGAGCCGTTGCGTTTGATTTCTAATGAGGGTTGGGTTAAGGGCTCCTCGAATAATCACTCTAAAGATGCCAAGAGTGCAAACCTATAAATGTGCAATGAGGAAGGGCTTCGGGTTTTCGGAGCCCAAGTAGGGGGCCGATGGGAGATGAGAGCCTCTCCAATCTTGCTTTAAAAATGTCTCCTTCAGCAATTTTCTAGGAACGCCAGTGGAAGGGCACATAAGAAGGAAATTGCTTCCTTGCTGAGAAAGTTGGAAACTAGAAAGGGAAGCAAAGTTTTAGCTGCAAAAAGGACTCCCTCTACATCTAGCATTGTTAGGGGGCTTCGTAAATTGGAATGTTTGGTCAATTACTGCAATCAAAAAAGAAAGCGAGGAGCCAAAATAATGGGTGGGAGATGGTTTGTAAGTGACCTCGTTGGTTGTGATTTTCCAGTTGTTGGTAGGCTCAGGCTTGGTGTTCATCTTTCCTCATATATAAGTGTTATTTAGAACAGGAGAGGGGTTGGAGTCTAAAGATGGTGGTTTCAAGAAGTGCAAAGAAGAGTGGAAATAGCAATTGGGTAGTTCTAGTTTATGTTTTTTGTGTGTTTGCCAATCAAAAAAAAAAGGTTAGATAGGCTTAGGGTCTCTTTGTTCTTCCAAGGCTTTAAGGTGAAGGTTTTTTTTTTTTTTTTGTTTCAGGTTATGGTTTGTTGTTTCTTTTCCCTTTTGCTTGTATTCGGTTGCTACTTGTATACTCCTTGTGTACTTTATGCGCATTTTCCAAGCGCTTTTAATATATGCTTTGTTTATCTATCAAAAAAAAGGAACTTGTGTCAAGTCTTAATATAGTCCATTATGCAATGAGAGTAGAGAGATGTTCCCAACTCAAGAAAGTTGGAGGCTCATGCTCCTCTAAGAACCTAATTGTTTGCCTAGGAAGCAATTTGAGGGGAGACTATAGCAATAGATTTTTTTTTTATACGTAAACAACACAAATATATTAAGAGTGTTTGAAACAAGCACACAAAGTACACATGGAGCATACAAGTAGCAACTGAATACAAGCAAAAGGAGAAGGAAACAACAAACCAACACCCAACCAACATCCGATACAAAAGATTTCACCCTAAAGCCTAAAAAACCATAACAACCCTAGACAAAAGTAACACTAAGATGAGACCAACTTCAAGCACCCCACTATAGCCACATCCACACTACCCTGCCCTTCCTAAAACCTCCACCTTCTACCCTATAGAAATTTTACAATATAAGCCACCAACCCCAAAACCCAACTCAAAAACACAACCTACAAAGTCACATCATAAGAGGGTTGATGATGCAAAATAGATGTAGTCTATGTAAAGATAGTGAAGAAAACATCATATCCTAATCCATTATGATAGGATGAAAAAGTTGTGAAATCTTAGTTTAGCTACTTTTGGATTGAAGTGAGTGTTTTTAGATTTGGTGAAAAACCTTCTTGATGGAAGGTAAGGAGCATGGAGAAAAGACGAAAGAAGATTTGGTGCATGGTTCCCTTATGTTTATTTTGGTGTATGTGGAAAGAGTATCGAAGGATCTTCGATGAGGAAGAGCTATTAGATTAAAGATTGAAGGAGACATTTTTTAAATCCTTGTTAGAGTGGTCTCTAGATGCAATGGGGATGGAGATATTTCACAACATTAGATTTTTTTTTTATAGCCTTACATGTGAATAGATAGGTCTTTTTATGGGCTACCTTGTTTAGTTGTCAGCCCTTCTTTTTGGAGCTTTTTGTATACCACCTATATAATTTAGGGGCATTTTTTTAGGCTTTTTTTCTCTTAATATATTATCTATTTGCCTATCAAAAGAAAATCTCAATTCCAACACTCCCCCCACTACCCATCACCCTTCTCTCTCTTCCCCAACTCCTTTCCCCCACCTAAATAGGTACCTTCTATCGTATCACATCCACCTTCTCTATCCTAAAGTAAACATACAATTCTCACATCACAACATTCAATTCCCTCTCATCCCCTAAAATGCACCACTAAAAATCCATATCAGCTTTTACAATCTCTTCCTCAACAATTCAAGATGGAAAAATTTAACACAATGATAGGGATGAATCTCTAAGACCATTTAAGTAATTTTGCAATCTTTTAGGTTTTAGAGTCATATTTAGTGAGTAGTTGGCAATTTAGTTGCATTTAGAATTGGACAAAATTTTTATTTGAAAATTCTCCTTAATAAGAAGTTTCCATATTTCAAAACTTAATAATCTTTTTTTTCCCTAAATTTTTTTTTGAGTCCTTATTAAAATCTAAAAATCTTTTTATCAAAAGCTCTTATTATAAAAAGTTTCTATAAAGTTTCAAGTTTCTAACCTTAAAAAGTTTTATTTTCCTTTTAATTCCATTATGGGTAAGACTTACAAATTTTAAGGGAAAAGGGAAAAAAAAAAAAAAGGGTCCTAATAAGATGATGCCTCCAAAGGCAAACCAAATGAGCAAAGGGTGAAGTCAAGACTCTGCAATGCAAAATTGTTGCAAATCTATCCACATCCCCATCAGAACTGATATGATAAACTCTCTATTTTACAAGTTCAACTTCACCATCATGGATAAGTAGTAACTGATAATTATCATTTTCACAAGCATCAAACTGTCAGCTTCTTTAAATAAGGAATTGAAATGTGACTTTTCCTAAAAACCATTATCTTTTTTTTTTTTTCCTTTTCCCTCCTTAGAACAGGGGAGCTGGAATACTACAACCCACCCATGAGACCAGAGTTTTCCATTTTAAACCAGAAGGCCCCACGCCAGCAAATCTTCCCATTAAAAAACTATGCATTTGCCAGTCCAACTAAGAACAATAAAGAAATTATTACTTTATATACTCAATCGAAAAGGAGAATAAGCAGAAAAATTAAACATTCTGATATTATCCCTTTTTGAATAATTATACATTTCTTTAGGAGAAAACTATGCATTAAATAACAGAATGCTGAACAATCAAATAATCAAACAACCAAACAATCATTATTGCAGGACATAGAGCGAATTGAAAAAGTCTACTGTCACCTTGCTTTATTCCAGATATTCCAACCTTCAGCCCACCAACAGCTGACATCACTGTACAAAAAAAGGGGAGAGGGGGGACAATCCTATCGTCAAAACTAAGCTCCAGCTACAATGAATTAAGCATGGAAAATGACTTTTTCGTTTGAATTATTGCATTATTCAATTTTGTCCAAGTGCTAAAAAGAATAAAGGAGATAGCATGTAAAAACCTGACATTGCAGGCGTAACAACCCCATCAGCTATTACCATAGCAGTACCAGCAAGTACTAACATTAGAAGCAGCTTTTTCAGAGTCAGTGAAGTCTCAAGTCGTTCCTTGATTTTTAGTGACCTCTCAAGTTCTGGGGATGGCACCTTTAGCCTGAAGCTTGATATACGAGCATCAGATGGAAGTTGATTTGGGAGAAGACTGACCTTAGCATGCCTACAAATCAATGAGTATAAAGCAAACGTACCACCTGCCATGGTTAGGTAACAACAGAAAAAAATTCATTCATATGTAAGATACAGTTGAAGATGAATATTATACACAGAAACACACATCCATGAACATATATCTACACACCTTCACCATCATCATTTGCCCAAAGGACAACAAGGACATATTTGATCAGTGGGATCAAGATCAAGGTGTATAGAATTAGTGAAAGTCCTCCAATAATATCTTCATCTCCTTTAATGGGGGCCTTACTAAACATCACACCAAAGGTATATAGTGGACTTGTTCCAACATCACCAAAGACAACCCCAAGTGTCTGAAAAGCAAGTATAATTCTCCTTCCCAGACTAAAGTCCTGCAATTAAATTTAAAAAGTTCAGATAGAAACTTCTTATTGTTCCTTCTATGTTTTTAGACAAGAAACAAAATTCATGTTGATAATAAGGGAGAGGGAGTACAAGGAGAAGTATGAAGCTTGTGGAAAACACATTGACAGACAATCTCATATTTAATGATTCTCCTATCACCTGTTATCCCTTTTTTCTCCTCATAAATATGAGGTGGAATTTATTAGAAAGAAAATAATGCAAAAAAAAAAGGCCTCAAAGAATACAAAAGGAGGCAAAGAAACAAACAGGGAAGCAACTACATAAGGAAAGATATAGACCCCACTAGGAACTTCCAAGTCAAGGCTGTTCTCTTTGCAACAAATCCATGTCCAAGTTGGATAACATATGAGCCAAGGAAGGTAAAAACACTAATCTACACTCTTAACTTCATTGTATGAACTTTTGGAACAAGTTATCCTTCTCAGATAAAGTTTGGGGTTAGACAAAAGAGTCCACAATGATAATGAAAACTCAAAAAGTTTGAATTAGAACCTAACTTTACTCTAGCCTAAGAACACTACAAATGCCTTGACAACCTTTCTCCAATAACAAGGGCATTACATTGAAAAGTAACATACTCCCAACAGGCAGTCCATAATGTCATCCATCATTAGCATTATAGGAAATAGTTAACCCAACTTTTAGTCAAAGCCCATGTACACACTCCAGATTATATGCAATCATCTTTTAAGTCAATATTGAGAACTGTAACCCAAAAACTTGGATCAGAGTCTAAATAGGTTGAATAGTAGAGAATACTACAAATTCTTCCATAAATACTCTCTCAATCAGAGTTTAATTTAAGAATCCAACTCATGTTGAACAGAGTTCCACTGCAGCTTAGACCAGATCCTACATAACAAATCCTTCTTTTCATAATGTTCTGTTGATTTTGCCAATGAACTTTAAGAAAAGAACAAAAAATTTAAAAACTTAAAATACTACATTCTTCATTGTGCATGACCTGAGAAAACGAAGGCATCCGCTCAACTGTCCCTAATGACACTACTTGACTTAATTGTTGTGAATTGTCATTCCCAGAAACACATATAGAAATGAGAAAACAAAACATAAGTTACCAAATTAAATCTCCAATCTTTCTCTCCGTTTTAAATGAGAGCTACAGAAACACTTTGTTAGGTTACCGAGAAAATGCACAAAAACCTCAGTCAACTTACACTAACACCACAACACCAGCTGAGCTCAGGTTGTCCTTCATTTTTTTTTTCTCTATTCAAATCAAAATTAAAACGAAAATAAAGAAATAACAACAAAACATCCAGCATTTTATTTTCTTTCCCGTTTCCCCAATTTTCCATTCAAGCAACGAAACAACAAAAAAAAAAAAAAAAGCCCCAAAAACACACCTCATAATCGTTCCTCTGTGCGCCGGGAATCTCGAGGGCCTCGACATCGAAGGAATCGATTCTGGGCCCAGTGCGGATCAACTTCGGCTCTCCATTCTCATCATCCTCGGAATCCAAAACCGTACGCAGGCCCAAATCTTCGTCATCGTCATCCATCTCCGTTTCGTCCTCGTCCTGGAAAACCCAGCGTGATTCCATGGAATCCATCGCCACCAGCCCTCCATTTTCCCTCTCGGATCCCTCTTCCGCCATGGATTCTCGGTTCCGATTCCCAGGAAAACTACCACCGCATCAACATCATTGGCCAGAAATTTGTGATTTCCAGAAACCCTAATTGGCTGGGGAAATCCGATTGGATTGTGGATTGATTCTTCTGTGGGGAAAGATGTGTCGTTGTTGATGTTGTTGTTTGCTGCTATTTATGGATGGACGCTCTCACAAGCTTTGGCAGATCCCACTGCACGGAAATGGAAAATAACTGCTTTTAATTGATAAAGCTCCAAGGATATTGTCCCCTTAAGTGGGCCTCCAAGGTAATTACCCCTTTCGGCATGTGGGCCGCTGCAACGAGCCCAATTTGGATGTCCAAAATTAGATTTTGGCCACGGAAATGGAAAATAACTGTTTTTAGTCCTAATTTGAACTTCTCTAATTAAATGTTTTCCAAAAAGGAAAGCTTGGATACATTCACTTCCACTAATGCTCTTTATTTCGTATTTAATTTAAATTTATTAACTCAACATATGGAAATCACCAATTATTGCAAATACCATTGAAAAATAACATAAATGATTTTAATAATTTTCTAAATATGTTCTTACTAGATTTGGGTCGAGAGGATAGCAAATCCCTCATTTGCTCACCAGGATTGACCCACATGACAAATTCTGATGCCTGATAATAAACATAAAAATATTGATTGTTTCTACAAAGATATTATGTTCAAAGAAAAGCTAACCCACATTGATATTTATGTGCTTAACGTGGATTTTTTTTCTTGTTTTTAACCCCTGATCAGTTAAGCTTAATACTTTATGATTATCATTTAATGAAGTTATCTACTCGATAATCCTTGTCTAACACAAGTATAAATTGTAAGCTCAATGACTCCAATAAAGGAGTCAATTCATACTATATAATATGACAATTATTTATTCTCAACCAATATAGATTGTCCACTTTCTTTATGGTTGTAAACTAATTTTTAGTTTGGAATGAATTGATAACCATAATGTTATGCATTGTGGTCATCTACAATCCAAACCTTGGGCACTTTTAATGCATTGCTCTTGTATTAAAACAAATACAACTTATTCAAAATGTGCAATGAAGTCATAATAAATATTTTATTAATAAAATAAAATGTCAAAAAGAATATCTTTTGGGCATGCAACTTTAGGTGATCTCATCCTTACTACTAGTGCCCTCATTCTTCTTTTGATATATTACTACATTTTTTTCTCTTTATTCTTGTTACTAGTTGTTAACTTTCTTTTTATTTATTTATTTTTTTGTTTCATTTTCCTTTCTATTATTAATCAAGGTGTTTGATTCTTCTCAAACATTATTTTGAAAAAAAAACCTTATTTTATATATAATCTAGAAGACCTAAAATAGGATTTGGAACTCAATATTCATCTAAAACTAGAATAGTTACTCCATAGCTTTAAGTGATACTACTTATAGCCAACGTTGGGGTCGGGATCATGCTCATTGTAATGAGGGCATCATGGTATAGGATTAGGTCATGGGTCATAGTGATGACTCCTCTTACTAATAAAGAGAACCTAAAGGGATGTTAGAATTTCTATTGTTAGGATAGAACCTTTAAAAGCATAACATGATATATACAAAATGAAATTTCATTAATATATTTATATTATGTTTTTAGTTTCCACTTTATATCAATGATTACATTGTTATTATCTAAGCATTCAAACCTACATCACTTGCATTGTAAATTATTTAGGTGCATTAGAAGTTGCAAAGAAAATAAGGTTAATTGATTAATTGGAGCCCAATAAGGCTAATTAATCAATTAAAATATCATTACATTAGATTAAGTGACCAAAGCTTAAGATGGGTTCAAGTCATTTAAGCTCACTAGAAGCTTCTATAAACCCTCCTTAAAGAGTTAGGGCTTTAATTCAATCTTCTTATTCCCTCTAAAGAGAAAAAAACCCTAGTCACCATCCTTATATGAGATATTTGAAAAAGCCTTGAAGTCCAATAGGGTAACACCCAGAGGATGGGTGAATAGGTGTATTTAAAAAATTACCATATAAGGATTAAATATTATGCTCAATTTTTAACCCTACAAGTGGTTAGAAATTATCTATTCAAATAATGATAGACAATTCAAACAAACTAATCAAAAGATATAAACAATGAGATACAAGAGATTTTTACATGGAAAACCCTCCACTAACTGTGGAGATAAAAAAACCATGAGGTCTAAGACCACTAATCTCAATCCACTATATGAAATCAAATTACACAAATTTACCTGATTTCTTTACCCTAAAGACTTACTTTCTAATACCTACAACATGATCCATGTTCGTAATACAATAACCGCTGATTGCTCTAGTGAATACACTTCAACCTTGTTGAAGGGATGAAGATCTTTAACCCAAGATTCAAATATCAAATCCTTGAATAAGAGATCGGGAATGGTGTGCCATGTTAGATTTTCTCTTTGAAAAACCCTTTTTAAAGAATACGTGATCTCCTAATGATCTCTACATGATCTCTAACCCTTAAGGGGTTATAATAAGGTATTTATATAAATAAATCCTGAAGAGGTTTGGTTTTAAAAGACTACTAAATCAGATTTGCATGAAAAAAATATCGCTTGGAAATTCATTACTGCTCGAGCCCACTTAGGCAGCTTGAGCGCTTTGGGCGTTTGAGTGGTATGGGGCACTTAAGCGATCAGTGCTTGAGCGCTACACCCCACTTAAGCTTCCCCTATTTTTCAAAAACTTTATAAAAATTAATTTTAAGTTCAAAATAATTACCAACCTCTCTATACCTCAATGAAGCCTAACTTGCCAAAAGCCAAGCATTTTTAGATGTATCTGTAATTTCTCAATTAAACGAACAACAACTCGTGATCTTTAATGAAGAGCAAGTCACTATCTAAAAAGATTTCTAAGGCCAAACATTAAAAGGAACAAAATTGCCAACATACAAACAAGACTCAATGTCTTAACAATCTCATTTTTTGACAATTTTGTGACAAAACATTGTTACATAAACCCACCCAAACTCTCATAACGAAGTTTACATAACACACATTAACACTCAATTAAAAACAAACTAAGGGAATGCTTTGCATCATCTTGTAGTACTTATCTTCCAATTCTATATAGAAAACTATACCAAAGGTAAATCAATATGTGAAATAAGATATGATCAAAGTAATATAACAAGATAGTTTGAGATTTTTCTTGATGTATTATGAAAGCATGTAAAAGGAACATATCCCCATAATGACACCAAGGTATAAAACAAAGCTCGAGAGGAATATATATATGTGCAAATCAACCAAACATAATAGAAGCTTGCTAAGACACAATAAATCAAACAACAATGCCTAGAGGTCTATCATCAAACATGATATATGTAGTAAAGACTATGGGAAGAAGCTTCTATGACTCAGAATAATTCTAGAGAGATGGACAATTCAAACATTAATATCTTGCAAGAAACATTTGTGTTAGGTATCTCTCTTAAACTTCTAAGTTATGCTTTCAACAGTTGATTTGGTTTCCTCTAGTGTCTCAAGTTTAATTTTCTCCAATATTTCAATTAATTTCCCTTAAGAATTCAATGAATAAAAGAACGAATTAAATAAGTAATTCAAAAATTATTAACTCCCCTATTTGTCAAGAAGTTTCTTTACCTTTTCTCAATTAATTCTTATGTGCAATTAGTTCTTAAAAGTAATATGCTTATGCTCCCCCTATTTAAGTGAGTCAAATATGGTTAGTGATTTTTTTTTTTCACAAAAATGGCAAAGCATATGAAATATATAAATTAGAAAGGACATAAGAGAGAAAGAAAAATAAGAGCATCATATATATATATATATCAAAAATATGATTCTAGATACATAAGATGTGCAAAAAAAGAACAAATACATATCAATAATACAAATAAAACATAAAAAATAAATATCTAAGTATCTGAAGGAGGCGGAGAAGGGACAAAACTCAAGGCGCCTTGAGAATGAATCCAGGATATGGCATAGTCGAGCTAACCTTGGATCTCATGGTGCTGAATTTCCTATAAGTCTATCATCTGATGAATATAGGGCATGGAATCCAATGTCTCTTGGGAAGTCGGGTCGATGGAAGACGATGCCTCGTGAGTAGCTTAAGAAGAACTTGCACGACCTTAATTAGAGTGTGTCCTTAGAGTAGGCTCAAAAAATCTGACTTAAGAACTGCATCCTACTCCATAGCTCAGAGCTCATCTTCCTTAACTAAATCCTCCTAAGCTATCTAAGGTGCTGCATCCTGAGGACCATGGTAAGCTAAGGGTTCCATGAGTCCATAATCATGACTATAGTACTTGGCCCAGGAGCTCCCATCTAAAAAGGCATAGGTAGCTTGGACTCTTAGTGGTGGGTCTATCGCAAATCCCATATCCTCCAAAATACGTGAGATAAGGAGGGCGAAGGGAAGACTACCCTCTCTATTAGATGGAAAACTACTGGACAGAGAGTATGACATGAATTAACTGAGTAAACGATCAACGAATCTGGGTATGATGAGTAGAAGGGTAGAAGAAGTAGGTGAATAAATTAGCAAGTAGCCATGTTGGCTTAGGAAAGCCAACAATCAGAATATATGATGAAAAATAGGGAAGAACATCATAAAGAAAGGTTAGAATGACATCAAGCTCTCCTCTTCTGAGAGCCTATACTTTCGGAGAAAAAGAAAGAACACAGACCTCTAATCTAAGCATCCCAAGTACATGCTTGATGGACAAGAAGAGACGAGAAATGACTAGTCGTACATAGTCACCCTAAAGGTGACTTTGACGATAACAAAATGTATGTTCGTATTGAACATGAGAAAAAAAATGAGAGGTAGTACGTCCCTTAAAGAGAGAATAATGTCTCCCATCCTTGCTATCTAATGATAGTAGGGAGAGAAGTGTCCTCGAAAGCTCTAAGATTCATCGGACACTTGATCTCAACTAGCTTATCACAGAAATAAGTGTAGAAGAGGTTTTGTGCCTCCTAATAGTGGCAACACTTGACTGGAAGATTTGCTAGGTCGAAAGAACCCTACAATGTGATGCCTTAAATGGGCTTAGGTGACCTAGGAGGGGTCAGCTCTCATGGACATCTACGACTAGCCATACTATAATTAATAGAATATGAAAGGACATGAAAAATCAAGAATGATAGATAAAAGTCTAAAAGAAAACTAAACTGCTAAGAATACTAAAAATAAGGTGCAAAACAATATTATACGAACAAAAATGCAAAAAATTAAGCGGGTTAAAAGGACAAAGAAGAGAAAACCTAGAGCGCTCGAAACAACTTGGAAATGTGAAATGTTCTAAAAGGCACACAAGATGGCTTTAAATAGCATATAGGAACGCTCAATGCAGATTACTGTTCAAGTGTCGTGAACGTTGGAAGTGGCACTGAATATGACATAAAGCACCTAAGCAATCAAATCGCTCTAAGTGGCGCTAAAAACAACTTACAACACTTGAGTGCATGGTGTGCTGGAACAAACACTTGAGCGTTGGTAACAACACTTGAGCGTTTGAGTTAAAAGCTAGGCACTAAGAAAAGAAACAAATAACTTTGAAACGAACAAAAATTCACATGAATTGAATTAAAGATGCAATAAACACCTTGAGATAGAGTCATAATGTATTTAAACTCTCAGTATTAAATCAATTAATAATAAACCTAGTTAAATTCCTAGATAGTATACTTCAATCCATCAAAAATGAGGTTTCAAGTTCAAAGGTAGAAGTTAAATCATAATTTTAGTTTTGAAACCTAATGCATAATCATCAATGTATAAAAGGGTCAACATAGAAACATAAGTATTGATGTTCAAGGGAATACAACTAACTAGTTCTATATTTTGAAATTGATCACCTAGAAAAGATCTAGTCATGCCTTTGGTCAAATTAAAATATGTGACGACTCATCTTTGCAGGCGTTATGCATGCAAGATAGTGTCTTCTTCCTAGTTAAAAGATTGAGATGAAGATACTATCTTAGGAAATTAACTTGTAATCAAATATGATGTGTTAGAGCAACATAAGGAAGCATAATTAAGAAACTATTTATTCATTACCTTTATAAGCTACAAAATTTTTAGTACATAAAAGTGGTCATAAGGCCTCATTACAAACTTTGCACAAATGTATGAAGATGACTAGATGCCATCAGTTTATCAAAAGAATAAAAAAAAAAAAGGGTAACTCGCTCGGTGTCTGGTTTAACTAGGTCCTCATCTGGAAAAATTTAGGAGACTATAGAGTGAGTATAACTCAATGAATGATATTATAATGTAAGTTTTAAGATGGTCAATCCAAAATATAAAATGGAGTTTCATCATGCAAATAACGATTCAACGTAAAAAATATTTACCATGGGAACTAAGTAGGCACACAACATTGGACAACCTAGTGTATAATCAATCAAACACATGTGTAATCCATGGCTATGATGCCACTTTAACTCTTGGCATATCCCAATATCACTCAATATCAGTGCTACCATGCCCCTTCCTCCATTGACATATCACAATGGCGTCCATAGATGTCATGTATCTCATACAACATGGTGACATATAGACACTGTGCCCTTACATCTCTAGGCATGCTTCTTGTCCAAACTGCTCTAGTGCCCCTTCATCTCTCGACATAAGGATCACAAGGTCCATCAACTACAATATGCCATTTTATCTCTACGACATGATATAGGTCTAGGGTATATAACAATCACATCCATAATAATACCATAAAGTACCATGATGATAGTGTAGACCCTCCATTTTGTCCTCTTAGCACATGTGCTACTAGGTGCCTTCATGTACTTCTCTCTTGAATTTTAGTCATCCCTTAGTGGCCCATTGACACTTCTACGACTTCTTTTCTAAGCCACTTTCAAGGACCCTTCGATGAGAGACTTATCTGGCTTCATTGTGACCCTTAGCAACCCCGAATTAGACTTAGGATTTTCCTTCATTTTTTAGGATAGCTCATTTAGGTATATCTTTTAGGATAGCATACTTAGGCATGTTTAGGTACATTTTTTAGATCACTTAGATGCATCCTAAATAACTTAGGTTCACTTAAACACTTCTTAGGCACACTCAGGCACCTTTTAGCTTGCACACACTCACCCATGGTCAACTAAGCACCTTCCAGATTACACACACTCATCGTAGGTAACTTAAGCACCTTACTAATCACCATAGGTCACTTAGGATCACTAAGTCACACCTTAGGTCACTTAAGTTCACTAAGTCCTCTCATATTGACACAGGCCCATTTAGGTTCACCTAAGCCTGTTTAGGTTCACATAGGGCCATTAGGTTCACCTAGGCCCACTTAGGCACACCTAGCCTACTTAGGTTCACCTTGGCCCACTTAGGCCTACTCAGATTCACATAGGCCCATTTAGGTTCACATAGGCTCTTTTAGGTTCACCTGGGCCCACCTAGCCCACTTAGGTTCACCTAGGCCCATTTAGGCACATTTAGGCCCGCTTAGGTTCGCTAAGTCCATTTAGGCACATCCTGGCCCCCACCTGGGTTATTTTCTAGGTAATTGTTTCATGACTTACATAGTTTGCATGATTTGCATTTTTAACACTTGCTTGTGCTTGATTTTATTTATTTATTTAGTTCTTTACTTATTTATTTATTATTATTTGTTTATGTTTGTTTATTTATTTATTTATTTTCATAAAATTACATGTGATTGGTGATCTTATATTCTTATTATTATTATTATTATCAGTAGTAGTAGTAGTAGTATTAAATTTGCATGAATTAATACTTAGGTTTTTTCTTATATATGGATGTATTGATATTTTTTTATTTTCCTTTTTCAAATTGGCATGTTTTTTTTTATTCTTTATTATTATTATTATTATTATTATTATTTTCCTATTATAACGTTTCTAACTTGTATATTTTATTTATTTATTTATTTTGCATGAGAATTTGATGACTCTCCAAAAAGGAAATATACATGCTGCCATGAACTCTCTCCAATGCACACACACCTAAAGAATGAAAATCTAGATTTACAAGACAAAATATAGGTTGTAGAAGGATTTTTGGAAAGAGGATCACCAAATTTTTTTAAGGAAAGATTTAAAGTTGCATATGGGTGGAAATATTCTCTCCAAGGGCAACATGTATTATTAGGATCCTTTTTCAATACAGCGACACCATTAAGGATTTTTTTTAGGAAACACAATTGAATATTTTTGGTTAGACAACACAATTGTACTATTGGAAATCCTCTCTAAGGAAACATGCACAAAGATATATGGAAAGGAGATTGGAGGAGATTTTGAAGGTTGCATCTTGGTTGATATGTGGACTGGATGCATTGAGAGGGCGGGCTACATCTTTTGGAAGGTCTACACAGCACGCTGGTAAGAAAGATAAGAGGAAGGCAGCATGAGAGGCAACATTAAGGCCATTCAATAAAGACGCACCATAGAAAATCTCCATGACAGGGGCACACCAAAAAAACAAAGAGTGGACTACATCTTCTGGGGGTTTTCCCAACATGCCTCATAGTGGATTTTGCAAGGGTAGTGTGCATAGGAGGATTCCATGAGGGTTGCACCCTTGAGATCACATAATCATATGATTCATGAAGAAAGCCATACACGTGATTCCAAGGATAACATGCAGTCGCATCCTTGAAGAAAAACAACTGCATGATTGATTCCCCGAGGCCATCACACTCTAGAGGGAATTTTCTTCCATGCGGGCTGCCATTTAGACACACCATAGAGGAGAATTCTTCAAGACAGGCAGCCACACACCTCCATAGGCTACAATTGGAGGAGCACCCGACAATATGCATAGAGAAGAATCACAAACAACCCACTTCCTAAAGGATTCGATGCACCAAAAACACAAGCACCACTCGAAAGAAATCTCCATGCATAACCACACATGGGAAGGATGACACAAAAACATTACCACCCAAAAAGAATGACACATACAGACTACCACTAAAAAAAGATCTACACGCATGGTTGCAATGCTCCATGGGCTACACCATTATTTGAAAAAACATCGACACGTGGGGAGAGCAACACACACAATCAGTCAAAAATGGGATTCTTAGATTTGGATTTTCTGTTTTTCCTATTCTTTTGATATCCTCCACAAGCTGCCACTTTGGAGGGATACTGGTAGCAGCCCCGACACGCCCTAGATTCTGGGTAACCCAGAATTCAACTTGTGACCCTAGGTCAAAGGTTTGACCCTAAGGGTTTCTCCTAGTCAAAGCTAACAGTCAACCAAAACACCTTGGATTTTTTTTCTAGAGATAAATCACAATTTAAATTAAAACAAAACTTATTCCAACTAAGATTCCAATTCACCAATATAGAAACAATACTAAAAAACAACATGAGAAAATAAAAATCATTAAGGTTTCTAATCCAAGTTTATAATAAAAGTCCACAATTTGAGCAAATTTTAAACAAAATAAAGTCCAAGTACAAAATATATAGTTTAACAGTCAACTAGCTCAATTCCAAAATAAACAAATATATCAACAATACTAAAACCCTCTAGGTTGCTCCAAAATTTCTTGTGGCAAGCCTTCCCTACTCTATTTGTTGGTCCACATGAGCAATATGTACATTTAAAAAGTTTCAAGAAAGAAGAAGCAGGTATTCCCACATTGCTCAGTAGGGTGTCATACATCCAAGGAGGTAAATTGGTATTACTAAGGTTTAATGATACACAAAATAAAACATTCAACCATAAAATAAACAACCCAAACATTTTATTTGATCTAATTATATCACTTCAACAATTCTCAACATTTAAATAAAATGCATGTGAGGATGTGACAAATAGTCATACAATGCACTATTGTTCTCAGGCTTTCACCGAATGATACACGTCAGTACCCAAATACACTTCCCATTTGGAGTCTTCTCGGGGTAAACTTTTGGGCCTTTCACCCTAGGGATCTCACTCCCTTCTTAATTCGCCTTTCATGGACCTTTATTTTTCATCATCATTTTTTTTTCTTTTTCCATTTCATGCAACCTTCCAACAATTTTCATTTTTTTCCACACAACCACGATGCATATGAAATGCAGTAATTTCATATATCATTATCCACAATTTTTTTCCAAGACAAATTTTATTAAATCCAACATAATAATTTCTTCACCATTACATCACCCCAAATATCAAAGAAAATTCCTAATACTACAAATATCAACAAAACACAATTTATACCCTAATTTTATTTATTTCCAACGATCTCAATAATTTTTAACACTCAATATAATTATTTTTTCATATTTAAATCACCAAAAACATCAAAGAAAATTCCCAATAATACAAATATCAACAAAACACAATTTATACCCTAATTTTATTTATTCACAATAGTCTTAATAATTTTAATCACCCAACACACAATTTTTCCACAATTAAATAATCCCAACATCACAAAAATTCCAAAGAAAATTATGTAAATCACCAAATAAAATTTCTCATCATATTCAAATGCCACAAATATTACTTATTTATCTCCCAACAACAAATCTATATATATTAAGAAAAAACATTAAATAGAAGTTTTAGGGTTAAACTACCCTACCTCAAATCCAAACATCTAACCGTTGAAACAAAAATCGAACTTTTGTAAAAATGTTTCTCGTGTTGAATAGAGTATCCTCTTAAAATTTTACGTGAAACAAATGTTGTTAGGTAGGTCCATCAACGCCCTAAAGCTGACACCCTTTTTTTTGCCACTCTTAGTCGACTCCTTGCACATTCTCTTTTTTTTTTCTTTTTTCTTTTTCCTTTTTAACTCCTCCCTACAGTTGACCCATTATATATATATATATTTCTTATTATAACAAATCCCAAAATACCACACATGTCATTTATTTATTTATTTTTATTTAATTCACATTCTTTATATATAAATTAATCTACTATTCTGTAATTCACATTCCACAATAATAAATTATACTCAACTTATGATTTTCTACTTTATGAAAAATATCATTGTATTCTTAATTAAATATAGTACAAACCTACTTTTCAAAAAATATAATTTGACTTTAATTACCTAAAACATTTTTACTATTAAATTCATTTAGGACATGATTCCATTAACTATTAAATAAAAATAAAAAATAAAAATCAATTTCATAAAATTTTTTAAACATAAAATAATTCTTCGACATACAAGAAGCTGAAATTCATAATAACCTTTAACCCATTAATTTTACCAATATTTATTTACCAACAAGAATTTAAGCAATATTCTAAAACTTAATTCTAGCAATTATTTAGTCATTCAATTTATAATAATCAAATTCTCAACCCTTTAGTATAACTTGCATTTAATTTATTTTATTTGTCAAATTCCTCAATTGAATCAAAATTGCAAAAGTTAAATTCACTAAATTCGCATTTAATTAATTTACCCTTTTGTACATTTTCCTAAATTCATATGTCATAATTTAATCTTAACTTAATTTCAATTCAATTCTATTTAATGTTTTGTAATTCTATAAGGTTTAATTCCAATTATAAGAGTTAGATTGATATATCATATAATTAAAATCAATTTCTTTTTAATTATTCATTATAACAATTTGATATGATATACATTTTTTTATTAAGTTTTTCTCCCTACAATTCTTTGATAATTACCCAATAATAATTAAATTAATTCTTGCAATTTACATATTCAAAATTTCACAATCTAATGTCAATTATTTGATGGTTAAATTTTTCTCCAAATCTAAATTTAATTTATGAAATTCCTACTCTTACAACGTGACAAAATTTTCAAACTATTGACTTTTGACCAACTTTTCTAAAATCTCTGCTAATTAAATATTAATATGTGGGTCTTCACCATTCTTTTTAACCATTTGACTAACAATTTTATGAAAACTTTTTTGAACCCTGAATCTGACGTGCCATTAAAAACTCGAGTATTACAAGCCCATTATTCCATTAATGGGACACATCGTATATTTTCTATAGGCATGAGATCACGTGCACAGTAGGTTTCCATGGGCTGCCATGAGGAGGGCACCATTGAAAAGCTTCCATACACCATCCATGAGTTGGAACAAATCTAGAATTTCGAAAAAAAAATAAAATCCAAGGACACAACCCACACCTTTGAAGATTCCACAACCCATGTGCATTGTCCAACAAGATAAGTTGGAATGTTGTTTAATTTAATCTTGATTCATTACATTAATTCAAAAGGTTTGGTTTTATTTAGTTTTAGTTTCTAATTCACTAGATTAAATAAAAAGGGTTTGAAGTTAGTTTAGTTTTGATTTCGATTCATTGTAATAAAATTTGAATTTTTTCTAGTTTTGGTTTTTGGATTCCGAGCATGTGTATTTAGAACTCTAGTTTCTTAGCCTAATTAATTCCATGTCATTGTATTTGAGTTTTCAAGTTGATAACTTTATTTTTCTTTTTTATTTACTAATCCTATTTTGTTCTTGAGTGTTTTGAATTCTAGTTTCTTAGTTAAATTAATTCCATGTTATTGTATTCTTGTCATTTCAGTTTTTTAGTTAATCAATCCCATGTGATCAAATTCCTTCTTCTAGTTTTGTCATTTGATTAAATTCTATCTCAGTTTAATTGCCTTAGGAAATTTTAGTTATTATTTTGAAGTTCCATGATATGTAATTTTTTTGTTGGGTTCCCTAGTTTTGTCACTAATTAAATTCTACCTCAGTTTAATTACCTTAGGAAATTTTAGTTAGAGGTTCCATGGTATGTAATTTATATGTTGAGTTCACTATTTTTGTTTTCAATTAAAACTTATCCTAGTTTAATTGTTTTCGGAATTTTTGTTATCATTTTGATTGACTCCATAATATTTAACTTGTAGTTTAAGTTCATTAGTAGTCATCTTGATTGAATCTTATTTATTCGCTTTACAATTTTAGTTAATGTGAATAATAATTGTTTTGATCGAATTCTATCTATTTGTGTTTAAATTTCAGTTGGTTCAAATATGATAATTGTTTTGAGTAAGATAAAAAAGTTCTTCTTTAGTCAAAAATGAATTTTATCCATCAAAGATATGGGTCCTTGATCTTAAATGAAAGGGCCAAATGGGGATCCAAGTTGATATTTCTCTTATTTTCAAAACCTTTTTAAGTTAAAAATAAAAAGTCCCCATTTTGTATCCAATGTTTTGGATTTATCAAATTACATGGCTCTTTTTGCTTTCCTAAAATCATTTTCAAAAGAATTTGAATCATTTAAAAACCTTAAAAAAATAAAAAAAATCCATTCTAGGTTTTAGGGTAAAGATCTCATTTTCTTTTAAGAATATGTAATTCAGTTTTATCTAAGTTAAGTTAATGGGAATACACAAGTTAAACTTATGAATATTGAATGGGGACTTGATGGAACCCTTACATAAAATAAATAAACAATCACCAGAATTTTCTTATCTTTTCTCACAACATAATATTTTTTTTGTGTTTTAAAAAGGATAAAAGTAAGTCTGAAAAGTCAAAAAGAAAAAGGAAACTAGTGGGAGACACGAGAGAAAGTATGAATGACAAAAAAAATATATTCAGATTCTTATAAAAAGGATCCCAACTAACATTATTTATTAAAATATTTCATTTTCATGTTAATTTTTTTTAAAATTATACATTAAAAATATTATAAGAATGGTAAATAATAAGATATTCACATTGAAAATATTTATCACATTTTCTCTTGTTTTTTATTTTTGATTTTTTTTCTAGTCTAATACAAGTACGGTGTGACAAATTTTCGATATTAAAAAAAATAAAATCTTGATTTTTTTTTCCATTAGTGAATATTAGTTTTGATGAAAAAGATGATGAATTTTTCTTTTTCACATGAAATCAATTACTTAGCTCACATCATTAATATTTTTTTGTCTTTTAGTATATATTTTATTAAATATTTTCCAATGTAGGATTTATAAGTTACACTTTCACCATATTTTAGAATTTATTTTAATATTGTGTTAAAAGATTTTATATCTTCTTAGCACTTGAAATTGAATTTAAATTAATGATGGAATATCATCTCATATTTCTTAAGTTGCATAGCTCCAAAGCATTTAATAGTAAGTTTTTTTTTTGTAACTTATCAAATTAGTAGGTCAATTCTTGGAGGAGAGAGAATTTTTACATAAATTTGTAAATAAAAAAGCAAGTTTGGGTTCATCAATAGAATGAGTCATTAAATCATCTCCTAAGTTGGTCATTCACGAATGTTTGGATTCTTTTTCAAACAAAGGCTCCATAGAAATGGTCATAAAATGTTTTACTAGAAAAAGTCATTAGGGTATAGGAAGCTTGGCTATATGATGGAAGTATAAATTTAAAAATTTATATATAAGTAACTAGAAGCAAGAAAGAAAGATGATAGAGGCTTCATATGCAAGTGCCCATGTTTGATCGACTTTTTACTAGGGATGTTTCTCCCAACTTTTAATTGTGACTTATCACCCAAGTTTCATTACCTTCACAGTTTTAAAAGGGAAAAAGAGAAGAGGGTTTCACTATCTCAATAAATGGATGCATATCCAAGAAGAAACATCTCATTTAATTTGAACCCTAAGACCACCTAACTTACTATTAGGATGTTAGAATTTTCACATGAATTTATCACTTAATTTAAGGCAAGTTTCAAATTAAAATTGTGGAACAATATCATTTTTTTTCTATTGGAAAGTGAGGTTCACGTGGATAGAAATGAAGGTTGAATGTGATGTCTGCACATATGGAAGGAAAAGTTAAAAGTAGGGTTCACATTGTTACAAATTAATGTTTAAAATAGGGTCGACATGATTAAAAATGATAAATGGGATCACACGACTAAAAAGAGTTGTCCAAACTGAGTCCACTTGGGAACCTTCATTTCCCACTTGTATTTTTTTCTTTCACATTTTTCTCCATTTTTCTTTTGTTTTTTTTAGAGGTTATGCAAGTGAAAATGGATTCTTTTCAATTCAATTGTACAAACATTTATAGTATAAAAAAATTTATGTTTATAACAAAATTCTCATATAACAAGCATAGTCTAAGCTAGGTCCACTTACCAACAACCCATTTCCTTTTCTTAGCATTTAATCTCAATGAAAATTCACCAATAGGATGTTAGATTGCCATACTCAGTTGCTTAGCCCTAAAGCATTTATTTGTAAATTTAATGATTTTTTTCTAATTTATTATATTAATGTGTCAATACTTTGAGGAAGAGATAGAATTGTTGCATAAAATTATATATGAAGTTAAGGCGAGTTGCAAAAGTTGTGGAATAACATTATTTTTGTTTTTATCATACTTTTTAGATATTTATTGAAATAAAAATATAAAATAAATATTTTAAATTCTATAAAAAAAAAATAATTATATTACATTATGCTATGATGATAATTAATTATGGTAAGAAAAAGGGTGCTTGCACCACTATAATTTTTCTTTTATCATTTTCACCATATTGATATGTGATAGGTAAGGCTACAATTTGGACGGATTAGTCTGACCTAAATTGAATTCAATCAAATTTTAAAGTAGGATCATCCAATCATTTTTAGTATATGAATTAGGCTTAAGTTCAAAATTTTCCATCCAAATTTAATTAAAGTTTAATTTAAATCAAGGTTTGAATGATATGAGGTAGCCTAACGTAAACATGATTTAATACTTTTATAATATTTATAATTTATATCCATACTTATTTTATACTATCTTTGAATTCAATGAAGAAATTTATTTATTTATTTATTATATTATAAATGATTTTATTCTACTCAAATTTAATTCAGTTATTAACCTAGTCTTCTAATGCTAAACTTATTAACTTGAGCTTAATTTAAATTTAGAATAATAAGATTGAATTATGCTTGTATTGACCATATTAAATTAGACATTATATTGATTTGGTTCAAATTGAACTATCACCTTCAAATAACATTTCTAAAAACCAAGTACACTTATGAGCTAAGTATGGAATTGAGGTGTGTTAATGAGCCATGGTGGTTGAGAAGTATTGTGGAAATAGGGTTTATATGATTGAAAAAGTGTTATTGAATCTTGAAATTGGAGTCCATACGACTAAAAAAGTTCATCCAAAGTGGGTCCAGAAAATTGAGTTCACACGCTTGAAAGAGTGTTGTTGAAACTAGGTTCACACAGCTAAAAATGGTCATCCAAGGGGGGTCCACAAAATGGGAGTTTACACAATCCAAAAAATGTTATTGAAAGTGGGATCCACATGGCTAGAAAAGGTCCTCCAAGGTGGCTTTCTTCCCATTTCCCACTTATCCCTTATTTTTTCCCTCACTTTTTCCTCTCATTTTCCCTTTTGGGGCTTTTCTTTGAATTTATCATTTTTTAAACTTCTTCCTTAATTCCATTTCCTTGAAACATAATGCAGTCAAACATGCTAATGCTAAAGTCCATTTTTGTTTAATTAAATTTTTTTAAAAGAGTGAAATTAGATATTTTAATAAAAATATTTTTCAAATATAATTTTCCAATATAAAATTAATTTTATTACTAAACAAATAAAAAAAATTAAAATAAATTAATTTAATATTCTATGTTATTTTAACATATTTGGTTAAAATTCTAAATGTACTATTTATAACAGACAATTTTCTAACAATGAGTTGCGAGAGAAATTTATTTAAAATTTTAAATTTATAAGGAAAAGTTATAATAATGTTAAAGAAATAAATATATGGCCTATGTCCAATTAGGTGATGCCTACAAATCATTGAGTGCAATAATACTACTTTTACGTATTGTGATTTGTAATCATCAAAAGAATGGTAACATCAAATGTCAGAAAGTTTCATTCTTGACCATCTCATTCTAATCTATCCATCTTGTATAGCAAATTAGATTTTAACTCTTAGTTGTATCCTAAGTTATCTCCCTTTTTAGAAGGCTTAACTCACCCACACTAGACAAAGATTGATTTTTAAATGAGATGGTCAAAATTAGATTTAAGAATGTGTATCAGAAATAAGGATTTCCAAGTGTAGTCCCTCCATTTTGTCCTTTTGGCACATGTTATTCGATGTTTGCCTTTCTTCATCCTCTACTCCCTCATTATGCACTTAGGACCCTTTTTTGAGCTGTTATTGAGTTTCCATTAGTGATCTACTATGACTCATGTGATCATTTTTGTTAACATTTCTTTCGAGATATCTTAGAAGGTTTCTAGGGATCCTTAGTGTGATTGCTCAATGACCTCTAATTTTAGTTTAGGATTTTGTTTGATTTTAAGTGCTTTAGGTTTAGGTTTCTTTTCCTGTTGCACAATTTTAGGATTAGGTGAGTTTTGATATTTTGACCTTGATTGCATGCATGAGATTGATATTTGTTATGCTTGATTGCATGTGATTAACATTTTGTTTTTTAGTTTCATGAGTTTCAATTTTGGTTTTTGGTAAATATGAAATTTTCTTTGCTTTTTTTTTTGTTACATGATTTTTGTTCTCTTAGTTTTGTTTTAGGTTGCATAAGATTGGTTTGTAATTTTGTATGGCATGTGCACTAACTTTTGTTTTATATTCTGCAAGTGATCATTTTTATTTTTATTTATTTATTTATTTATTTTTGTTTTTGGTGAGTGCATAGTTTGATTAGATCATTAGATGCATGATTTTATTGAGGCCACGTGAGATAAGAGGTCATGTGGATTGAAAAGCATATTTGGAGGAAAATTTTGGAAGTAAGAAGCTTTGGTTAGAGTACAATTCATAAAGTTGGCATGAGATGGAAATATTTTGGAAAAAGGTGGTGGTTAGGAGGATGGAAGTCTTTAGAAGGTGAGGGGCATGGAAATCACATTTGGGGAGGAGAGAAGAAGAACTACATCACATGCATTTTTTGAGGGGTAGTTGCTTGAAGATTCTAAAGGGGAACTTTAGGATATCTCTTTAGAACTTGGGAGAGACTAGAAAGAGGAGCTTAGGGAGAAAGTTTGTTTGGTTGGTGAGAAAAATTTTTAGGCGGAAAGTGGATGGATTCAGTGGATGAAAAAAACAACAAGTTACAATCATAGCATGTCAAATTGCATGGCTAAGTTTGGTGACTTTTTCAAAACGATTACGTGGTTAAATTTGTGGTCATGTTTGTGTTGAATCTCATGGTCGAATTTTTAGCCGCGTGGGAGCATAAATTCAATTGTAGTTGCAGCCACTAGAGTGTCATGTTGAAGTTCGGATTTAGTGAAAATTTTGCAACTGACTTATAAAGAATTTGAAGGCTTCTTGGTGCATGTTTGGGAATTATAGTTGTCCTTAGTGGAGAATTCAACCATTCATAATGGAACATTCAACCGCCCTTAGTGGAGATCCAGTTATCTTCAATTGTTAATTCATGGAGAAAAGTTGCAGTTATTGATTGCTCGGATTTTGATGGAGATTTCAACCACTTTGAGTCATGATGATGCTTTGATCTAATGGAGAAATTTCATCCACTCTGAGTCGTGATGATGCTTTGAATTAATGAAGAGATTTCATCCATATTCAACGGTTTAAAGTTTGGATTCTGTTAGCCTAAGGGTTCTCCTAATCAGGTTTTGATGATAACAAACCATGGTTAAGTGACTAATTGTTTTAAATTGTTAAGAATCTCAGGCATAATCTCAAAAATTCATCAAGGACCAAATGAATACGGGATCGAGATCATTTGGAAGACTTGTGATCATAGGAAATGAATGTAAGATGATAGCATGAGTGCACTTAGGATGTTCATACCTTTTCATGCATCTTAGAAAACTCGGTTTATTCTTTAAAACTTGATTTTCTTTAAAACCTGAATTTTATCAAATATACCTTAGGCAAATTGATTCAAATTTGGCATATTAACTCACCTAAAGACCTTGCCTAAGTGTTAAAAAAGAAAGGAATAAAAAAAATAGGTTTTTTGGGGCAAAAAAGGGTCAACCAATCAAGGTTATGACCAACCGATTGAGGAACCGATTGACCGATTGAGGTCGTCCGGTCGAGGAAGGTTAAAAACCTTCTCTCTTTCCCAGTAGTCTTCTCTTCCCGGTCGAGGTGATTCCTTTACCGGTCGAGGTCCGGTTGAGGCAACGGTAACCTGTCATGCATTAAATGCTCCAACGGCTAGTGAACCGGTCGACCCCTAGCTCGACCGGACGAGATTGCCTTTTGCTGTTTTTGACTCCCGAGCTTAGAAACCTATAAATTGAGAGCTCCACTTCATTTATGACTAAGAGAACCTTTACAATCAATTGTCTACCTACCTGTTCTTGATCAAAAAGCTCTCATTTCTTTCTTAGTGCATTAAACCATCACTTGCATATTCTTAGTGCACTCTTGTAAATCATCCTAGCTTTCTCTTGTACTTGAGCCATCCTTAAGCTAGGTTGAGAGTTTCATCTTTGTGTAAACTGAGTGTGAAAGCCTTCAAGTGGTTCAAATCTTGAAGATATTGTGTAAGATCCCATTGGAGCCGGAATCCAAGTGTAAGAAGATTGAAAGCTTGATTGAAGCTTCAAGTTAGTAGAACCCTCACTCAGTTAGGAGATTGAGGATAGTGGACGTAGGCAAGGGAGTGCCGAACCACTATAAACCCGAGTTTGAATTCTCTAACTTTATCTCTTTCCTTTATTTATTTTGTGCATATATTATTGTGTGGAAAAAGATTTTGAAAAACCCAATTCACCCCCCTCCTTTTTTTGGGTATTTTCCTTAATTATTCATAGCCTTTGTTTTATCAATTGGTGTCGGAGCTAAACCTCTTGCTTAAGACTTAATCGTCTAAGAGGAAAATGGCTATTCCATCAAGCTCATCTCAAACTGAAAATTGTTCAAAACATAGAGCTCCATTCTTTACGGGAACCGATTATCCCTATTGGAAAGCTAGAATGACTTGGTACTTACAATCAACTGATTTAGATGTATGAGATGTCATTGAAGATGGCCCAACTTTTCCCACTAAATTAGTTGATGGAGTTTTGGTTCCAAAACCCAAGCAAGAATGGAATGAGCTTGATAGAAGAAATTTTCAATTAAATGCTAAAACCGTTTTTACTTTGCAATGTGCTATGGATAGGAATGAATATAATAGAATATGCCAATGTAAATCTGCTAAGGAAATTTGGAGATTGCTTGAAACAACTCATGAAGGAACTAATCAAGTGAAAGAGTAAAAAATTAATATACTTGTCCATAACTATGAATTGTTTTCAATGAAAGAAACTGAATCTATTGTTGAGATGATCACTAGGTTCACTGAAATTGTCAATGGCCTTGAAGCATTGGGAAGGGTCATAAATGAATCCGAAAAGGTGATGAAGATATTGAGGTCTCTCCCCTCAAAGTGGCATACAAAGGTCACCGCTATTCAAGAAGCTAAAGATTTGACCAAGCTACCTATGGAAGAACTCTTAGGGTCATTAATGACTTATGAAATCAGTTTGACAAAGCAACTACAAGAAAGTGAAGACAAAAAGAAGAAAAGCATAGCTCTCAAAGCTACAACCAAGGATGAAGAAGATGTTGAAGAAGAAAAACCAAGTGAAGAAGATGATGATTTAGCTCTCATCACGAGAAAGCTTAACAAGTACATGAGAGGTGAAAGGTTTAGAGGGAAAAAGTTTACCTCTAGAAGAAATCCCTTAAGAAGGGAATCCTCATCACATGGTGACAAGGAAAAATGGGAAGAGAAAGGAGATTTGATATGCTTCAAATGCAAAAAGCCGGGACACATTAAATATGATTGTCCTCTCTACAAAATTAAGCCAAGAGAAGAATGAAGAAGGCAATGATGGCCACTTGGAGTGAGAGGGAAGAATTTTCCGAGGAAGAAAAGGAGAAAGAAGTGGCAAACATGTGCTTCATGGCAATAGATGATCTTGATGAGGTAAACTCTAACTCTAGTGATGAAGATATGCATGTTATTTTTGAAGAACTATATGAAGATTTTGAAAAACTTAGTTTGAAAAATAATTCTCTTAAAAAGAGAATTCAAGAACTTGAAAAAGAACTTGAGGAAGTGAAAGAAAAGTTTTCAATTGATGAAATCTCTAAAACTCATCTTGAAAAAGAGAATGAGATTTTAAGAAATGAAAATGAAATTTTGAAAAATAAAAATGAATGGTTGACCTCCTCTATTTCAATTTTCTTTTGTGGACAAAAGTCCTTTGAAATGATCTTAGCAAGCCAAAAATGTGTTTTTGACAAACAAGGACTAGGATTCAAATCTTCAAAGAACCAAAAGTATTTTAAAAAATATTTTGTAAAAGAATCCTCAAGTGAATGTCCTTCCACTATTTGTAACTTTTGTGGAAGAGGAGAGCACATTAGTAGTACATGTCCCTTAAGAAATGGTGCTCAAAAGAATTCAAATGCTAAGGTTAAAAAGGTTTGGATTGAAAAATCCAAAGTCACTAACCCTCAAGGACCCAAAAAGACATAGGTACCTAAACCAACTTGAATTCTATTTTGTAGGGCTCAAAGGAGGATAAGTGGTTCTTGGATAGTGGGTGCTCAAGACACATGACCGGGGATGAATCCAAGTTTGCCTTCCTTACAAAGAGAAAAGGAGGATATGTCACCTTTGGAGACAATGCAAAAGGAAGAATCATTGGTCAAGGTAACATAGGTAATGGTACATCCTCCCTTATTGAAAGTGTTTTATTAGTAGATGGTTTAAAACACAATCTTTTGAGCATTAGTCAACTTTGTGACAAAGGTTTTAAATTAATTTTTGAAGCATCTCATTGTATCATCAAGGATATTCAAAATGACAAAACCATCTTCACGGGCTATAGATGTGAAAATGTATATGCTATAAATATTTCAAAATATGATGGCCATGATAGATGTTTTTCAAGCATGCATGATCAAAGTTGGTTGTGGCATAGGAGGTTGGGACATGCTAACATGGACCTTATTTCCCAACTCAACAAAGATGAACTCGTTAGAGGCCTTCCCAAAATTAATTTTCAAAAAGACAAAGTTTGTGAAGCTTGTCAAATGGGAAAACAAATAAAAAACTCTTTTAAAAACAAAAATTTCATTTCAACATCTAGACCTCTTGAATTGCTACACATGGATTTATTTGGTCCTTCTAGGACACCTAGTATAGGAGGAAAATCTTATGCTTATGTCATTGTAGATGATTTCTCTAGATACACATGGGTCTTGTTTTTAAGCCAAAAGAGTGAAGCTTTTTATGAGTTTTAAAAATTTTGTAACAAAGTTCAAAATGAAAAAGGCTTTACAATCACTTGCATTAGAAGTGATCATGGGAGAGAATTTGAGAATTTTGACTTTGAGGAATATTACAATAAGCATGGTATCAATCACAATTTTTCGGCTCCTAGAACTCCTCAACAAAATGGGGTAGTTGAAAGGAAAAATAGAACTCTTCAAGAAATGGCTAGAACCATGCTAAATGAAAACAATTTGCCAAAGTATTTTTGGGCCGAAGCGGTAAACACTTCTTGCTATGTTTTAAATAGAATATTGTTGAGGCCCATTCTTAAGAAAACTCCCTATGAGCTTTGGAAAAACAAGAAACCTAACATTAGCTATTTCAAAGTCTTTGGGTGCAAATGTTTTATATTAAACACCAAAGATAATCTTGGAAAATTTGATGCAAAATCCGATGTTGGAATTTTTCTTGGCTACTCAACTTCAAGTAAAGCTTTTAGAGTTTTCAACAAAAGAACCATGGTTGTAGAAGAGTCCATCCATGTCATTTTTGATGAATCTAACAATTCTCTTCAAGAAAGAGAAAGTTTTGATGATGATTTAGGATTGGAGACCTCCATGGGAAAATTGCAAATTGAAGACAAAAGACAACAAGAAGAAAGTGGAGAGGATCCCAAGAAAGAAGAATCACCTTTGACACTACCTCCTCCTCAACAAGTGCAAGGTGAATCAAGCCAAGACCTTCCAAAAGATTGGAAGTTTGTTATCAACCATCCACAAGATCAAATCATTGGTAATCCATCAAGTGGGGTAAGAACTAGATCATCCCTTAGAAATATTTGTAATAATCTTGCATTCATCTCTCAAATTGAACCTAAAAACATAAAAGATGCTATAGTTGATGAAAATTGGATGATTGCTATGCAAGAAGAATTAAATCAATTTGAAAGAAGTGAAGTATGGGAACTAGTACCAAGACCTTCAAATCAAAGTGTTATTGGAACCAAATGGGTCTTTAGAAACAAAATGGATGAAAATTCCATCATAGTAAGAAATAAGGCAAGATTGGTAGCCCAAGGGTATAATCAAGAAGAAGGAATAGACTATGAAGAGATTTTTGCCCCCATAGCTAGATTGGAAGCAATTAGAATGTTGCTTGCTTTTGCATGCTTCAAAGACTTTATTTTATATCAAATGGATGTGAAAAGTGCTTTTCTAAATGGCTTCATAAATGAGGAAGTATATGTTGAACAACCACCTGGTTTTCAAAGCTTTAACTTTCCAAACCATGTTTTTAAACTTAAAAAGGCACTTTATGGTTTGAAACAAGCACCTAGAGCTTGGTATGAAAGACTAAGTAAATTTCTTTTGAAAAAGGGTTTTAAAATGGGAAAAATTGACACAACTCTTTTCATAAAAACCAAAGAAAAGGATATGCTCCTAGTTCAAATATATGTTGATGATATTATTTTTGGAGCTACTAATGACTCTCTTTGTGAAGATTTCTCTAAGTGTATGCATAGTGAGTTTGAAATGAGCATGATGGGAGAACTCAATTTCTTCCTTGGACTTCAAATCAAGCAACTAAAGGAAGGAACCTTCATCAATCAAGCAAAGTATATAAAGGATCTTCTCAAGAGGTTCAACATGGAAGAAGCCAAGGTGATGAAAACTCCAATGAGCTCATCCATCAAGCTTGACATGGATGAAAAAGCTAAATCTATTGACTCAACTATGTATAGAGGCATGATAGGATCCTTGCTTTATTTGACCGCTAGTAGACCCGATATCATGTATAGTGTATGCTTGTGTGCTAGATTTCAATCTTGTCCTAAAGAATCTCACTTAAGTGCCGTTAAAAGAATTCTTAGATATTTGAAAGGGACAATAAATGTTTGTGGTATCCTAAGGGTGATAACTTTGAATTGATTGGTTTCTCGAATGCCAATTTTGCCAATTGTAGAGTTGAAAGAAAGAGCGCTAGTGACACTTGTCATTTCCTAGGACACTCACTTGTCTCATGGCATAGTAAGAAGCAAAATTCGGTAGCTTTGTCAACGGCGGAAGCTGAATACATAGCAACTAGTTTGTGTTGTGCACAAATCCTTTGGATGAAACAAACACTTAGTGATTTTAACTTGTCTTTTGAGCATGTTCCTATCAAATGTGATAACACTAGTGCCATAAATATTTCAAAAAATCTCGTGCAACACTCTAGGACCAAGCATATAGAAATTAGACATCATTTTCTTAGAGATCATGCACAAAAGGGTGACATTACACTTGAATTTGTAAGCACAAAAGATCAACTTGCCGATATTTTTACAAAACCTCTAAGTGAAGAACAATTTTCTGATATTAAAAGACAACTAGGGGTTATTTCTCTTTGATCTGATGTTTGTATAATGAATTCTTGTTGGAAATCCATTATGATTGCATAAATTTCATCTCATACGCATCATATAGCAATTCCTTAGGAAATAGGTCAATTTTTGACCAAAATTCAAAATTCCCTTGGCATTGAACATAAAAAATTGGGGATTTCAACTGAAAAAGCCAGGAGGAGGATCACGAGACAAGAAAATGCAAGAAAATTTGGAAAATCTAACCGTTGACCGTTGACCAGGCGGTCGACCGGTTCGTCGGGGCTGGGAATTTAAAAGGCCCCCGCGCGTCAGTTTTTTCCACTGTTCTCCACAATTCCTTGAAGACTCTTCATCTTCTCGCCTTCAGAGACAAGTTTGGGCTATTCCTTGGACCGATTTCAGGTTTTGGAGTGACTTTTGACACGATTTTGAGGCTAGGGTTTCATCTCTGGACGGATTTGGACTTCGGATCTGGACGGGTTCCTCTCTGATTGCGCGCCATCTTCTGGTTTTGTTCCTTTCCCGCGCGCCTAGGGCTTATTCGGTTTGGTCTTCTCTCTTTCTTGCTCGCTTCAGTTCTCCGAGCTTATCTCCATTTTTTTGGATTTTGGATGGCTCCTCGAAAGGAGATGGGTACTTCCAGGGCTCAGGGCAAGTGCCCTGCTGAGACATCTCAGCAGCCTGAGCAGACTAAGGCTCGCCGAAAGGCGAGGTACGACATCGCACTCTTCAGTTCAAATGAGGACTATTAGCACTACTAGCAAAAATTTGCTCAGAGGAAAGTCGTCCTAGGGAGAAGTGTCAGTTTCTCCCAACTTCAGCACTTTGGCTTTGAGGGGTTGTTCGGACGGATGGGATGGCTGCCCTTAGTGACGATCTTTGAGCCGGTCTTCTCGACTCTGGTGCGGGCTTTCTATTCTTGGGCGACCTACGGGCTTGGAGGACCCGTATTATCCACTGTGAGAGGCATTGAGATTCGTTTGAGTCTCGAGAGCATCTGCCGCATTCTCGACATTCCTTCGGTTGGACTCCATGTTTATGAGGCCAAGGCATGGCCCATTGTGCCGGGATTTGAGCCTAGAGAGGTTGTTCAGAGGTTGTGCGGACTTGCCGATCCTCAGGGGATGGGCAAACCATCGGCTCACAGCTTGACAGTGACTAGCCGAGTCCTTCACCATATGATTTGTTCAATTCTCTTGCCACGTGGAGGACATCGAGACGAGGTCTCCTACCTCGAGGCTTTCATTGTTGACTCGATCCTCATCGAGAGACGGATTCATGTTAGCTACCTTATGATGATGCATATGAACTCCTGTGTTGAGGCTCGACACAAGTACTCTCCTATGGCCGCTTCCTTACTTGTGCTTTCAAGGATGCCGGGGTTGACTTGAGTAGAGAGACAGATTTTGAGGCACCCACCACCTATGACACGTATGATGAGCAGTCTCTGGGGCGCATGAAGTTCGAGAAGGCTCCCGATGGCTCCTAGGTTAGGAAAGCCGAGCGACAGGCCCGGGGACATGATCAGATACACCCCGGAGTAGAGGAGGAGATCGAGATCAGAGAGATGGAGGATGGGTTGGATCCTTAGAGGGACTTTGAGCAGAGAGGGCCCGAGCTTGACATTCCGCCTCCACATCAGTCAGAGGGCATTCATGTTGAGGCTACCTTCTCCGAGCCTATGATGACTGAGCCGTCCTTCACAGCAGGCCCTTCATCTCAGCCATCATTTACTGAGCTACCATCTCAGGCTCCTCATGCTCCTGATCATCCATCTTGGATGGATTTGTCGGCACAGATCAGCTCTCTTGGGACTCGTATGGAGGAGTTAGCCGTAGTCCATGATACTCGCTTTTCTTCCATGGAGGATCGCATCGATCAGTATCAGGCCGGCTTCATATCTCAATTTGAGCATCTCGTACAGAGGATTGAGCGTCTTGAGAGCCTCCAGGAGAGTCAGCACGAGGAGATGATGGCTTACCTACGTTCTGTGTTTCCACCACCACCTCCTCAGCCTTGAGTTTGTTTGGGATCCCCCTTCGTTTCTTTTTTATGTTCCCAAAGGGGGAGATATGTTAGGATAGGGACCTTAGGAGACTTTTTCATTTTCATGCATATCATACTTATGCTTTCATGTACTCTTGCTCTTGCTTATATATGATATGACACTCTTATTGATTTACATTGTCTTCTCGCTTTAAATTTCCTAAATTTTGTGTTGATTATCCCATGGTTGGTTTGAGGGGGAGATTTCTCTGTCTCCTAGATAACCAAGGTTTGTCATCATAAAAAAAGGGGAGATTGTTAGCCCAAGGGTTCTCCTAATCAGGTTTTGATGATTACAAACCATGGTTAAGTGACTAATTGTTTTAAATTGTTAAGAATCTCAGGCATAATCTCAAAAATTCATCAAGGACTAAACGAATACGGGATTGAGATCATTTGGAAGACTTGTGATCATAGGAAATGAATATAAGATGATAGCATGAGTGCACTTAGGATGTTCATACCTTTTCATGCATTTTAGAAAACTCGGTTTATTCTTTAAAACTTAATTTTCTTTAAAACCCGAGTTTTGTCAAATATATCTTAGGCAAATTGATTCAAAATTGGCATATTAACTCACCTAAAGACCTTGCCTAAGTGTTAGAAAAGAAAGGAATCAAAAAATAGGTTTTTTGGGGCCAAAAAGGGTCAACCGGTCAAGGTTATGGCTAACCGGTTGAGGAACCGGTCGACCGGTTGAGGTCGTCTGGTTGAGGACCGGTCGAGGAAGGTTAAAAACCTTCTCTCTCTCCCAGTAGACTTGGATATTGCTTTGGACTCCTTAAATGTATGAAATAAATTATGTTTGAACCTAAAACACTTCTTTCATTAATAGATTTAATTTAGTCTTTTAGTAGATACAGTTTAAGAACTATTTTGGACACCCGAAATGTCTTTACAACATTAAATTATTAAATGACCTCTTTAATTTATTTAGATATTTTTTCTTTATTCTAGACTTCTTGAATTTAATTTTAGATACATACAATATTAAAAAATTGTTATTTTTTCTTTTTGTATGTACTACACGGGTTCTCTTTTGAAGTTGAGAAATGTTTATTTAATTTTAAATATGTTACGTACATGATCATGTCTTGGAATTATTTTTCCTATATATAAAATAGACATTTTAAATACATTATACAAATTTTGGTAGGATTTTTGCACATCTCTAGGTTGGTTAAATAAATTAGTTTCTATATGTCATGGAAAACTACTCTATTCTGGACTAATTGTGATTTTTGTGAGAATTGGTACTAATTGAGCCATAATTAATTAATTTGATGTTTTAGGTTGTAATCTAAACACATAGGAGAGGTTACCTATTTTTTTCATGGTAAGTTTCATCTTTAAATAATTTTTTAGGATTTATTTTGCAAAGTCTCTTGTTTTTGTCACATGTTGATTTTTATGTGTAGTAACCCACTTGTGATTTAATTCATATTAATTGAGATATGATTAATTAATTCAACATTTTGAATAATGATTTAAACATGTTAAAGATGCTACCCAAATTTTATTTTGATGAAATAACAACTCTTGATATTTATTTATAATTTATTTTGTGAAAACCTCTATTCTGCCCTGTTATTGATAATTCATATGTTTTTGACAATTTTGATCACTTTAATTCACATTGTAGATGGATTAAGTATATTAATTGGACTTTTCTCTAGATTAAAATCTTTCCTTTGATATTTTATGTGAATTGATTCTTATAGATGAATACAAGTTAGTCAATCTTAAATTTGTAAATAATATACCTTTTTCCCTTGAGTTTATTCATTATTATCTTTTATTCCTTGAATTGAGGCATGCTATGTATAGATAAATTTAAACTTTGATTTTTTAAGCTCATTATTATCATTCATGAATTAATCTCATCTTTATGCACGCGCTTTACATGCCAATAAGGTATGTGTCTTCCTTTCTTTATCCCCTTATCTTCATTAGTATAGATGTTATATTCTCATGACTAAACCATCTTGCTTAGCTTAATGTTTATGTTGTCCTATCCTTGCTTCATGATTTGGGTGAAATGCATAATTAGACATATTATGATATTATTGCTTGTGAATTAACTCCTTTGTTTTATGGAAACTTTTAACAAGCTAACAAGGTACACTTTTTTCCTTTGCTTTGTTTATTGATTTATTGAGTGTGCATGGCTTGACTGGATGTTCCTTGATTATGTTTTTGTTATTGCCTTAATATATTTCTTGATTCATGGTATCCACTGGTTTACATATCAATTGTCATAATTATCTCAATTTATTTAGTAGAAACCTGTTTTAAGGCTTAGAGGGATGTTACCTTAATATTTTCCTTATTAATGTTTATTAAATGTAAATATTGTGTAAAGCATCACATGGTTTATATGAAAATAACAATGTTTAAGTTATTTTCTTTGACTTATTGAACTTATATTTAAATTTAAATAAAAAATTTAAAGCATTAAAAGAGAGGGATTACGATGTGTTATCTTAGTAAAAGTTCCAAATCCAAAATTTGAAGGACAAGCAAATTATTGTTTATGTCTGCATTATGTACATGAATTGATATTTTGGGTTGGTAAAAATCCTTTTTCTACCTCAACATTGAAGTTGTGAGATACTTGTTGAGTTTTGAAAGTGAGTTTCCATGTGACATCTTACCTTCAACTAAATCTCCATATATTTTCAAGCTTGTCTAGTGCATAGAAAGTGAGAGATGACAAATATGGAATCTAAATGACCTCCCAATTCCCTTTACCCCCCACCACAAGTAAAGTTCAAGTTAAAATGGTTAAAATGTTAATAAAATTCAAACAAAGGAGTGTTATTTCAGTTAATTAATCAATATTGAGTCAACTCAAACTTGACATTTTGGCAACTTTTTTATTTTTTATTTTTATTTTTATAGAGCTTTCTAAAATCAAACAAAATACTTGCCACTGATTTAGTGAAGTTCAAAATTCAATGCACTTCTTAACTATTATGCAACATTGCTTGCATCTACAACATATTATGATGCATTAGTGTGTTATTATACATTACATATTCTTTGGTTTTGGGTATTTGTTTGAATTTGTTGGGCTAGCTAACATGCCATTTGATTGTAAAGTGTTAATAGACTTGTCTTTTATGTTCTAAATTTGAATAATTTCTTATTATTTATCTCAATAACTTTTTTGTGTTCTAGGGTGCATTTAGTTGCCAAGCTAGGTTGTATATTTGTTGCTAAAAAGTTGTTTGGTGAAATGTCTTAAATCGGTTAGTATGAGTTGAAATTTGGGTTTTTGGGTGATCTACTTTTATATATAATAGGTTGTTATATTTCTTTATCAATGATCCAGTGTTTTAGTTTTCTATTGAATATGAAATCTTTGAAGAGAATGTATGTTTGTGATATAATGGATTCTTCAACTCAATTTGTCTGCCACATAAAATTTATGATATTTTTTTTTCTTTCATATTTTCACTTTTGATTTCTCTCTTTATGAGTTTTTTTATATCCATAAGAGTCTTTAAAGAAGCCAAATGGGGAAACAAGGAAGAAAAAGGAATCAACTCTCGTCCATTTAGTTCTATTGGTAAAATATTCAATAGTAATGAAGAATCAGTGGGGACAGGTCAGTGTTCATAGTGTTGCATGAGAATGGTTCTAAACTTTTCCTCACTTATTTGATAATTTTGTATTGTATATTTCCATTTCTTCAACTTGTATTTTCTTTATCAATTTTTATCCTTGAACCTTTTTCTTGCCTAAGTTCTTCACACAACCTCTTTCTTGTATTTTCTTGTATAATTTTGTTAAGTTAAAACACAATGTTTTGAGTTGCAGAATTTTAAACAGAAATGAACCAAAATGACATTGTTTTTACATTTCTTTATTTTTATTTTTCAAGGGGCAAAATCATGTTGTTTTGGCATTTTTTTTCTTTAAAATTCTAATGCTTCAAATGTTGCACTTTGACCTAACAAAATGAAAAAAAAAAAAAAAATAGCCCAAGCCCTAAATTACGGTTTCTCGTATCTCAAGTGTGTTGGCTACCACTGAGTAGAAGAAGAAGAGAAGAATGAGAAGAAGAAAAAGAAAAAAAAATGCGTACCTTTCCAAGCTTATTATATAAAATTATGTATGTAAATTAGGGTGCACCTCATTTGACAAAAGCTCGAGCCTTAAGCATGCCTTACGCCTTAGGCTTCAGGAGGACTTTGCACCTTAATGCCCTTCCAACATTTTAGAACTATACTTATAGCAATCATTACCACTAGCTTCACTACCACGTCAAATACTTAGGATATTAAAATCCTTGCTAAATTGTTCCTATTTCCAAAAGAAATTTGGCTCCTGATTTAGTTAGTTTAAAGCAAATGAAATCAAAAACAATATTTTAGATTTCAATTTTGTGACTGAAGATATAACCTTTAAGCTTTAGGGATTGAAACCTTAATCACTTTGGATTGTTGATCATTGTTGTTTTACACAATATTGAATTCCCTCAAGTTTTTCAAAAATGTGTCTCCAGTGATGGAACCAATCCTTACAAATATGGTAGTAAACCAATTGGGGTTTCCACCCAAATATTAGAACCTTGTTTTGTGAATAATTTTTCTATCCATAAACAATTCTTAGTTCAAATATGGTCATGCTTATCATAATTTTTCCTTACTTATTTGATAAATCTATCAACCATAAGATCTTTTTTTCCTTTTTCAAGAATAAGCACCACTAAGATGTCTATACCAACCAAAAAATGTTGATAACTCAAGTAATGAACATGGTCATCATTTGAGTAGTGGTGACATTGGTGGCAGTAATGAGTTAGGCCTTTTTGAGCAACCTCATATTTGGCAAACCATGGATTTGCAAAATATTGTGGATCATTCAATACAGTTGCATCTTTATTAGCTTTGAACAGAAAAATGTATTTATAAATTTCTGAAATCACCTCTATAAGTTGAATCCTTACAAATACTTAGGATCCTTTATAGATGACTTAAATATAAGACAGGGGATATTGTAAGTGGCAGAGTGGTCTTGCTGTTGTGATCCATTATGTTTTAGCCTTATGTCATTCTGATTCGTTCCCCCTCCCGTAAACCACCCTACAACACTCTCACTCCATTTTCCCCGACCGCGACTCTAAGGTTTAGAATCCTTTAGGAAGGTGCCAGGTATGCCTCCCCCCCCCCCCTTGACCCTTCAATGCATCTGTTGATTGCACCCCTCCCTCCCCTTCCTTTTTTCCATGACGCTCAAGCCCTTTAAGACATGGACAAGGCATGGAAACATGAAAACTTGGAAGCATGATTGTTCAATCGATCTGTTGGTCACCCCCTTCCCAAGGGTGAGGCACATGGAAACACAGAAGTAGGGAAACTTAGAAAATGGTGGTGCCACGACTTGAGCCAAGACACGTGACGGCTGCAATGACACAACACATCACACATGCCACTGCTCATTCCATGATGCGTGCCATGGTCCCTAACATGGTGCCACAACCTGAGCCAAGACATGTGACATGGTGCCATGGCCCGTGCCAAGACATGTGACGCATGCAGGCTCATGCCATGCCATGTGCCACAATCCCTAACATGGTGTCATGACTCATGCCAAGAGACGTGGCGCTTGCCATTGTCTATGCCATGATGTGTGCCATAGCACTAAGCATGGTGCCATGACCCAAACAATGACATGTGATGCATGTCACCGCACATGCCATGACATGTGCCACTACACCTACCAAGGCGCTATTACCCGAGCCAAGACATGTGACTTGTGCCACTGCTCATGCCACGACCCTTGCCATGGTTCCATGCCCCATGCCAAGACATGTGACACATGTCACTACTTATGTCATGACGCATGCCACGACCCGTGCCAAGATACATGATGTGTGCTACTACCCATGCCATGACGCATGCCACAGTCTATAACATGGTTCCACAGCCTATGCCAAGACACGTAACGAGTGCCACCACTTGTGCCATGATGCATGACACAACCCCAAGCATGGTGCCACGACCCCCATGCCATAGTGCCACAATCAAAGTCAAGACACATGACGCATGCCACAAAATGTGTCATGATGAATGTCACGACCCCTACCATGATGCCATGACCCAAGCCAAGACATGGGATGTGTGCCACCGCTAGTGCCATAATGCATGCCATGACCCCCACCATGGTACCACTATCCATGCCAAGACACATGACGCATGCCACTACTCATGCTAAGACACGTGACGCGTGCCATCTTCCTTGCCATGGCCTATGCCATGTTGCCACGGCTTAAGCATAGACATGTGACGCATGCCACAACCCATGTCACAACGCGTGACACCGCCCCTACCACGGTACCATGGCCCAAAACTATACACGTGTCGCATGCTACCTCCTATGTAATAACGCATGCCACAACCCCTTCCATGGTGTCATGACTCGAGCTAAGACACATGATACGTGCCACCTCCCATGCCATGACAAGTGCCTCGTCCCATTTCATGGTGCCACTACTTGAGCTAGGATATGTGACGCGTGCCACTACTGATGCCATAACCTATGCCAAGGCCTGTACCATGGTGCCATGGCTCGAGCCAAAACACATGACGTTTGTTACCACCTGAGCCATGACCCCTACCATGGTGTATGACTTGTGCCAAGATGTGTGATGCATGCCACTACTTATCCCATAACCCATGCCATAATCCCGGCCATGGTGCCACAACTTGAGCCAAGACATGTGACATGTGCCATTGCATGTGCCATTACCTGTGCCACGACCCAAGCCAAGACATATGATATGTACCACTGCTCGTGCCACGACCCCTGCCATGGTGCCACACCTCGTGCCAAGACATTTGACCTGTGTCACCGCTTGTGCCATGACATATGTCACAATCCTTGAAATTGTGCCATAGCCAAAGCCAAGACATGTAGCACATGCCACGACACTTGTCAAGACACGTGATGCATGCCACCACCAATGTCATGACGCGTACTGATTCATGCCTAATTGGTGTCTCAGCTGATTCGTGTCCAGCTGGTGCTCCTTGATTGAGGGAGTAATCAACAAAATTTATAACCTATTACACCATTTACTAGGGTAGCAAAGACAAAGCTACTATAGCATAGTGGCTCTAGGATCGTTCACTGGGATGGGTTTTCACTTCACAAATGATGTTAATTCAAAGTTGAATTGGTGCTTTTTCATTTCAAGGTTAGCTTTAAAAGAAAACATAAAGATGTTTGAATGAAAAAAGTTTGGTTTTAAACTAACCAAAAATAGTAACTGATTTTACTTATAAAGAAAAATGTTTCTTGGAGTTTCAGATCACTAGGCTCAGATTCCTCATACAAAAAGGGAGTTCCGGTCACTTGTTTCTTTTCCTCGCATTAGAGAATTAACATATAGTTCCTTCTCCAACCGGTGTTGTACAGATGCTTCCCATTAATGGGTTCAAACACTAAATCCCTCTCACTGATGCACCTTGCAATGGCTCATGCCTCTCACCTAGCACTTGCCATTCAAGGTGATCTTTAACCTTGGATTACCCGTTAAAAGCTCGCAAGAGATAACTAATGGATGTCTCCTTGGAGTCCAAAAGCTTACCAAGTGTTGGCAATTCTAGAAAATCCTACCTTCAAGTCACCTCCCAAAAGCTCGCAAGAGATAAACTAGTGAATCTCCACGGACGGAGATCACTTGCCTTACCAAGTGTTGGCTCAGGTGAATTGAAGGCGTTTTAAGTTAACTAAAAAGATAAAAACCATTAACGGGTCACACTTTCTCTTCATTAAAAACTAAAACAACAAAACTTCTAATTTATGCATATGGAAACTTACCTGGCTTTCCTTACTCCAAGAGACAAAAAGCTTAGCCTCTCATCCTCTGAGGAAAAATCCTCAAAGTTTGGTTGGCTAGAAAGAAAACTAACGAGAAAACAAGAATATATATGAAAAACAGAGCAAGTGCTCTGTTTGTTGATTCTATATATGCTATATCTATATATTGATCGATTACATTCTTCTATATCTATATGATTTACAATGGATGCAAGGGAATATATATAGAGACGTTTTTCCAACCTTCCTAGCTAAGAAATCTTATGGTTGGTGGATTACAAGGAGAAGAATGGAAATTTATACAAAAATATCTGAAGAAAAGATCTAAAAGAGTCGGTGCACAAATATCTGGAAGCACTAAGGACCATTTCGCAGGTGAAAACGAGGTCTGCGAGATTTCGCAGATGCACAAAAAGGGCTGCGAAATCATTTCGCAACAAAAGGCTAATCTCGCAGTGCTGTGAAGTTGGCTTTCATCTTGAGGTGCTCAACTTCCAGCGTGTCGCATATATCGGGTAACTTCAGGAGGAATTTCAAAACACTGTACAAAAAGGTTGCGAAATCATCTCGCAACAAAAGGGTGATTTCGCAACACTTTGCAAATTTCTTCTTTTAGCTTGGAGTGATCGGCTTGCAATGGCTGTAACTCCTTCATTTCAACTCTGAATTGCGCACCGTTTGAAGAATTGGATTCTTGAATTCCTGAGCTTTAAAATGGTATATAGCATGTAGAAAATGGACTTCGGGAAGTGCTCCAAAAGTGCGAAATAAGACTGCAGCTGCTGTCCTCTGTTTTCTTCACTCTGTTTTCCTCTCTCCAGTGCTCTTTCCTTGCATACTTTGAACGACTAAGGCAAAGGACTATGAGCCTCTAAAGCTTGGTTTCTTCATGAATTTGAGCTTCCAAAAGCTTTGCCATGAACTATATACAACTCTCCCTCAATCTCGGATTGCTTTGGTGATCAAAAAGCTATCAAAACACCAAAACTTAACATAATTTGATTAGAATTGATTGCAAGGGTCCTTAACATGTTAATTGGGTTAAAAGGAAATAACTAATACTCAAAAGTGTTTAAAAGAGTTAATTACAAGCTATCAAATAACACTTTTTGAGTAGTAATCACGTACCACTGCTCGAGTCAAGATACGTGATGCGTGCCACCACCTGTGTCATCGCTTATGCCACAACCCATGCCATGGTGCCATAGCCATACCTAAGACACATGACACGTGCAACCACTCATGCCACAGCCCGTGGCAAGACACGTGACATGTGACACCACTCATGCCATGATGCATGCCATGACCCATGTCATGGTGCCACGAACCTAGCCAAGACATGTGACGATTACTATTGCCCATGCTAAGACACATGATAAATGTCATCGACCATGCCATGACATGTGCCATGGCCCATGCCATGTTGCCATGGCCCATGCCATGTTGCCATGGCCCATGCCATGTTGCCATGGCCCATGCCATGTTGCCATGGTCTGAGCCAAGACACATGAAGCGTGTCACCACCTATGCCATGACCCATGCCACAATCCCTACCATGGTGCCACGACCCAAGCCAAGATAAGAAAATGACTAACCTATTAAGACATAATAATCATGCTCATATCTATATGCAATTAAATAAGTTGGGTATTGAGTAGACAAGTTCCATACTTTCTCAATTGTTCTTCAAGCTATAGATTCATCCTAATTTAATGCCAAAGGTAGGTCATATGATTGAGACCAAAGAACTACCTTTGGTTCAAAAATAAAGTACCTAAGGTTAACAAATGAAGTATCTAAGGTTCATAAAGGTAGTACCCAAGGTGCACTTGGGTAGTACCCAAGGTTCATTAAGGTAGTACCCAATGTGCATTAAGGTAGTACCTATCATCCCAAGCTTTCATTGTGTCTAAAAGACACATAATCGAGTACACATAAAATAGTAAGCATGATTGGTAGTCATTAGTCTCAGTTCACCCAAAATAGTAAGCAATGACTTCATTACGCTATGATATATATATTTTAAAGAAAATAAAATAGATATGTAAAACTTTTAAATTTTATATTTGTCTTATTTTTCAATTTTTGTATAGAATAATTTGTTGAGAATTTGTTACAAAAATAAGTTTTACAAAGAGCAAACCCTATTTGACCAATTTTTTTTTTTATAAAAAAAACAAAGGTTGTTTGCTTTCAAAAACAATTTTTTTTTAAAAAATAATTTTCTCTACAAATAAAAACAATCTTTATATTTTAGTTTTTTTAACAAAATTTTATTCTTAAAAATATTGATAATTTTTTTTTGAAAATTGTTTTTTAAAATACCTAAGTTTTGGCTTAAAACTAGCTTTCAACTAAAACAATTTTTTAAAGAATCCATTCCAAAAAAAAATTAAAATAAATTTAAGATGTTTAGAAAAATACTTTTTTTTCATATTTGGTTTTAACGGAGAAATTTATTCTTAGAATCAAATAAAATAAAGTTTTTAAAAATTAGATATACAATATTGTATCAGTCCCAAGAGCACAAGTTATCAACAAATAAGATAACCACTTCCACATTATAAAAAAATTTACAAAATATCCAAGTTTTTAATAGTTTTTAACATTCTTAAAATCAATCCCAAGAGCTATTGGAATTCCAATATATATATAACATAAGGGGTTCTAAATATTCAATCAAAATTGGGAGGCCAAAAAAACCATTGGATGAAATAGACCATTTTTCATCATGGGAATATTTAGAGTAGCATTCCTACACCTAACAATTTGAATCTTCAGTATCTTTATATTCCTTTCCTACAATTTTCCAACATACCAAACAAGAGGTCAAACACATTGAAGCTTCAATATTGTCTTTATATTATTTTCTCAAAATCCAATGAGAACTAGCATTCATAAAACATACCATTGTATGTTTTGTGAAATTAGTGCTATTGAGATACCCATAAAGATTTTTAAGGTACCCTACTAATATCCCTCTCTTTTAGTAATTTTTAAGGGAGTTCTATGACTCTCAGGTTTAAACACATACAAACAAAATGAAATAGAAAAAAGCTAATTAACTATGGTTTCTACAACACAAGATATATAAATAATGCTTTCATACTAAATCGATTCATAACAGAAGAACAAATTTATTGTGGTTTTGAACAACACCCATAACATAAGATTTAAGATTTTGAAGGATTCATGGTCTGTTTTGAAGCACTTGAACTCTTGAACTCTTGAATAATGAAATAAAGTATAGATCATGGGTGAATCAAACATATATGGGCTCATAGTGTAAGATTTTATTAGGAAATTATGGTACCTGAAGATAAGTGAAATGAGATGGGATTTATAGGATCTAGTCTACAACAGCCAAAGCCTTTTTCTCACACTAAATAATCCGGCTTCAAAATGTATAAAATTCACTTGTGAAAGCTACAATCCTCATTGTATCATGGAGATGAGAGTTTATGGCCTTAAGAAAATAAGAATGACAAATGAGAGCAAGAAGCGATGCATTAGGGTTTTCGCATTGTCAATCTTTTTAGATAAACACAAAGGTTAGTTCACTGGATTTCAATTTTTGAGAATTAGAGAAAGAAGAAGAGAGATTAGGCATTCATGGGATTTTGGGACTTTGGGAAAGGGTTGAGAGGTTAGGGTTCATGGGATTTTGGGTTTTCTAGAAAAAGAAACAGAGAGTTCATGCAAAATTAGTTAAGTGCTTGGTGAAGTTTTAAGTTTTTGTTTTTGTTTTTGTTTTTTTTTTTTTTTCATACGTGGCAGCCTTAGTTGGAGGCTTGATTGGCAAGGTAGCTGACAACTTCAGTATTGAAATACATATCAGTAAATAGTGCATGAAATTCCAAATATTATGGGAGTCGAATGGGTAATTTGAAATATATAAAGTTGGGATTCCATTTTGCTAATATTTTCATATTAGCACATGAAAACCTACTTTTCACTCATTTTATTTTATTTGATTCATTATATTTTTAATTACTAAATAATTTTTTGCCATTTAAAAGTTAAAATAAAATGCAAGCTTCAAAATTTATATACTTTTATTAAATTTTTAGAAATTTCATTTATTTATTCAACTTTAGAATTGTTAAACTCACATAAAAATATCAAATGACTATTTTTTTTCTTTTTTTTCACTTTTTATCAACAACAAGCTTTTTTTAGATTTAATAAAGAAAAACTATTTTTATAATTAATGACTATTTTGTATAATACTTTTATAAATTGTTAAATATAAAATATTAATTATTTAATAGTTCTATTTAATTTTTAATTTATTATATAAAAAGTGGTGTATATATAATTAAAATAAAAGGTAATTGTCTACTACAAATTAGAATGCAGAAAAAAAGTAGAACAAAAATTTAAATTTATAAGTATTTCCTTATATATTTTTTTTATTAGAAATAAGTTTGAACTAAAAAGTAAAGTTTTTTGTAAAATGTCACATATTATGTGAGAATTATTCTTATCTTAGTTTTAAAAATGAAATGCAAATTTGTGGCTAAAAGCGATATTTTTTGCCACAAATGATTTTGAGGCAAAAAGTGGAGTTCATGACACTATGTCATATATTGCATGAGAATTATTCCCGTCATATTTTTAACAACAAAAAGTAATTTTGTAGCAACAAATAATATTTTATCATAAATAATTTTATGGTAAAAAGTATTTTTTTTAAGAATTATTTCAACTATTTTTAGTGACAAAAAAGGAATTTGTGGCTAAAAGTGACATTTTGCCACGAAATTTTGCTTATGGTAAAAAAATTCGTGCAAAAAGCGATATTTGTTGTAGTGTGTTATTATTTTCATGAATGTTTCCAAGACATGCATTCAATGGTTGGGTCTTTTTTGGATAAGCTTACCCATCTTCCAATTTTCTTCTCCAACAATCAAGTTCTGTATATTGTTGGTATATTAACTTGCCTAGTCTATGCATTATAACTATAAATTTGGAGAGTTGAAAGAACTACTTGTACATCATATTGCTATCATGATTGAATTGTTGGTAGATGCTAACATGCACATGAATTAGATGTGGGCATTTGATAGACATGAAACATAATGAAAATTAAGTTTGAACTCAATTTTTGTCTCCATTCTTTGCAAATTTATACCTTTTTATATAAAGAAAGCATATTTGGGAAATATCATAAGTTTTTAACTATTGTTTCATTATATTTCATTTCCTTCTTTTTTCTTTGATAAAGCAAACAAGAGAACATGAATTTCCAAGATCCACATAGATGGCTAGTTTCCTAGCTAAGGTGAAAATGGGCTTGACAAGTTTTCTCTAATCTTGACTCCAACTAGTTGCTATTTCTTTTCCTTTTTTTTTATAAGTAAATGGTTGCTATTCCTATAATTAACTCTTAATTAGAATAGTAATCAATTAATTATTATTAATTCTACTAAATAATAGGTTCACTCCTAGACAAGATACAATGAAACCCAAAACTTTGTAATTATTTCAACTATGCCCATCCATCAACTAATATCCATGAGTGACTTTGGAAGGAGATAGATTTTTTTTTTTATCAAACTAATATGCATCTACATCTAATAATACTAGAAGCTTAATTAAAAAAATTTTAATCACCGATTACATTTTAATAAACAATTCATTAAAATCATTGGCTGGTCACTAGCAATTTATTTAGTATTAGCTCTTGGAATACTTTACTCCCTCCTAAGAGAAAGGGTGGGTTCTATACAAAAAAATAAGTGTTGCCATAGTCTTAACATGAGCTATGTAGGTTGTTGAGGTGTTTATCTTGGACAATTTGCTTGTTAGTAAAACAAAACAACTAATAAAAAGAAATGAGTTTATTACTTTTATGAAACATAAGATCTTATTGAATTTAGCAATTATGAGAATTGTTGGAGTGCATGATATACATTGTGTGCCCAAATCTTATAAGCTTAAGCTTTTAGGAAAATTAGTTGTTCGACATGGCATCAATGTCTTGTTTGGCGAGAGGTCATTTATTTGAACTCCATCGCATGTTTATTTCCCCATTTTATTAACCTAGAGGATGATATTTGTGGCTTGTTTGCCTATAGGTTTGTGTATTTCTCCACTAGGTGTTACAATTACTTCTAGTTAGTGTTAAGCTTTTAGGTGTTAGGAACCTCGGATTACTCTATTCCCATGCCTTGGATTGTGTAGGGTGCATGCAACAATCCTTAGGGCTCTCTAGATCTATTGCAACAAATAAACAGGTATTAAAAAATAATAAGGATACCATAGAAAACATAGATTTAGAGAATAAAGTCACACACCTTTGATTCGAATGTTCTAGGATTGATTCCAATCCATAGATAACTCCAAAGTAGTAATGGATCTCGTAAACATCATAATCTTCTGCCCAATGAATCTTCCTTGTGTCTAAGCATTGAGATGGTAGAAATCTCAAAGATGGAGGGTAGGGTTCTCTCTCTAAATTGAAGGAGAGAATGGTAAGACTTGGAAACCCTAACCCCTAAAGGGGTATTTATAAGTTTCCTACTAGGCTTAAGTGACTTAAGCCCACCATGGGCTTGGGTCACTTAATCTAGCCCAAAAAGGTTACTAATTGATTAATTAACCATACAAGGTCTAATTAATTAATTAGCCTAATCTAAAGATACCACTCACTTATCCCTGTGCAACCTTATGTAACTACTAAAATGCCCATATGCACAAAAGTGAACTAAAAACCCATTCAACCCTCATAAGTTGTGCCAACAAGGAATATGAGCTCATGGCGAGGACCACTAGGACCCATAGGTGTACTAGCTCCCTCAGAATCAAATTTTGAAATTGACTCAACATCCCACTACAGAGAGTCAACTACACTCCCATGTCTTATGTATATTACAACGAAACGCCAAGTGCTCAGATCTGTGACCTACTATCCACTGTATGCAAACTCTCCATGAATTGGTGTTCATAATCTAACAAGGTAGTGTTATCACCTATCAAGATTAGCTCTCAAATCCTTAAGTTACAGATCCCACTTATTATGTGATCAAATGACATACTCTAATTCTAAGGAGCATATGTCAAATTCTACTAAAGGAATTAATGTGGCCACATATTTTATGATCACATGTTCTTTGGATCACCCAAGGGGACACACTGTCTCAATCTCATGAGATATCATGGTACCTTTATTGAGAATACCTATTACCACCGACCTCTATCAATACTGACCCAATCCATATGGATATATGACCACTTTAGTGTCTCACCCATAGGTCAAAGTCTCCTATTGATTTTGGCACATGCTCAATATCCTCTTAAGGTTGAGAGTCCATGCAATATAGTAGCTTGGTGAATCATGACAGTTGTTAACCTTGCATCATGATTCACCATAGGTCTCGTCTATTGTTCATCACATACACTCACCATGAGAAACTCATCCCAATGACCAAGACAAGTCATCCCTCTAATTAGGAGGTGGTGCACTACAACCTTTATTGGATTGTCCAAATCCATGAACCAACTATGGACAACTTATCTGCTTACAAGGAACCGATGACTTGTATTTTCTGTGCAACTCCTAATGCATCCAAGTCATGTATAATGTAAAAGACATGAGTTGAATGCTCAAATCAATGCCAATATACCAAAGAGATAGCAAGAGGATAGTTAAGTCTAACTTTGTTACATCATGTCGTGCTTTTTGAGGCTCAATCCCAACATTAGGAAGTTCATTTTCTATGAGTATGTGGAACTGGAACTTTCACTTTATATTAGTTGTTTGGTATTGATTTGTTGAAGTTGAAGTTATGCTTCTTTTTATGGTTTTAAATATTTATGTTTTACTATCTATTGTTGTCTAGAAGAAGCTTATTTTTCATATTAGAGTGATATATTTGCTACTCATGCAGGTTTCTACTAAAAGGAAGGTTAATAATAGGAAGAGAAATGTTGCTAAAATAAACGAGTCAGGACATGTATCCTCAAAAAATGGGCATAAAACTACATCATTGTCAAGACTTATAGTATCAAAATAATCATTGGTTGTTAATTAATTAATAATTATTTCTATCAACAATTTACTGAATGGTATCATATGCAAGTGATTTGCATATGTAATGACCTATATGCACCTACCTTGAGGTCTTTTGAGTTAGGTAACGAAGTGAGTTTTTCTTACTTACCGCAAATAACATATTATATGAAACTTATGTTGGCTTCTCTTTGTCATAATTATAAGAGGCTATAATAGGGAACTCTAGACCTCCTATTTATCGAGGATGGATGTGTGAAGAAAAAATTTAAAATAGCAAATAAAGGCACTACAGTAGATACATTTCAGAATTGTACTTGTAGTTTATCATTGTATGTTGCATAAAGTTAGGTTGGGTTCCTAATATGTGTTATGATTTAGCTATGGATTATTTTTTCCTTGTTAAATCAAGTTTGTGTTTTGGCTAGTAGAAAACATAGGCTTAATATATTTTGTTTAAAGAAATATTTCATCTAGTTCTCATTGTTTTGTGTTGTGATCCCTATATCTTTTTGTGTTGTTTTCCATAAATATAAAAATATTGTTGATATGTTGAAGAAGTTCTATGCTCAAACATTTGAAAGTACGGTTAAAACAATGTTTGTAATTGGGTTGAAATGTCATGTCATGCTTTGTCCAATTGTGTTGTGTAGTGCTAGATCGGTTGACTATTCATATTAATGCTTCACTTCACCAGTTAATAACAATAGTGGAAAGGCTATAGCTATGAATGGAGTAGTGTATCTTAAAAATGCATTGTTTCCTTATGGTAGTGATCTTGGTATGATAAACATAATAGAAATTGGTTCAAATAAAGCGTGATACTTTACCTGTGACTCAATCAATGAAATAACCTCTCTCTCCAAAAAAACATGTTATTTTTTTTTTACCACCCCACACAGAAAATATTTTCTTGTGAATGAACAAAATATTAAGGAATAGTCTATATGGGCTTTTTCCACACAAAAAAGGAATATTTTGTTGTAATAGAAGCAGAAGCAATGTGGATTATTCAAGAATTGAAGTCGATTTTCTTTATAAAAAGAAAATATCAATGAACTTCTATTAAATGGTTTCATGGGATTTAATGAATTGTTTTGATTGTGGGATATCATTGACAAATAGGAATCCATGTTATCAAAGGATTTCCTACAATTATTTCTACTATAAAATGAGTCAATCATCCTCTTTGGTATTTTGTTAAACAAAAACAAGGATATTGTTCCTCCATTGATAAAAAAATTTGATTTTTGGGAAGTATCATGATCATCCAATAAGAAGAGTTTCCATTTTTTCAAATGTTATAGCATGTTAATAATTGTTACCTTAACAAGTGATTGTTATAATTACAGGGTTCACATTTTTGTTCAACCGATAATGAGTCGCAAGTAGGTAATGATTTGCTAAAAACCATTACTGTGCTATTGTCAAGTACTTTCAAGCTTATCATGGTGCCTTCTTGTTGAACAACAAAGTCATTTATTTACTTAGGTTTAGCTTGAGACTTGATCTTGGCCATGGTATCATCAAAACTCAAGATTAGTGACATTACTCAGTTGATTTGCTATGAGTTATGAAATAGTAGTAAAAAATGCAAAAAAAAAAAAAAAAAAACAAAAAAACAAAAAAACAAAAAAACAAACAAAACTAAAGCCGGTTAAGACTTTCGATTCATCGTATAAAAGAGGAGTAAAAGGCTCAAGCTATGCACTATAATGTTGATCTTGAATCATGATAACATATAATATTTAAATAACAAATATTAGTTGTTATTTTTTTTTAATAATGAGGGATCCACCTTGATGGCAAGACATTTATCTTGACTGCTAGTGAATAAACTTTGGGTGACATTGGCTCACCCATTTATGTTACACCACTTAAATACTAGGGAGGCTTGAACTCAAGACCTCCAATTCATTACTAGAGTGCATTATGGCTTAGCTACACCTTTGGGGGCTGGCTCTTATCAGAATATTTTCATATGTATGGCATCTTATTTTAAAAACCAAATTGACCTTCCTTCATTCTCAAGATAGGAAATTATTTTGAAATAATGATGTTCAATTTTCTCAAAGAATCTTCAATTTCTTTTCTTGTTTCAGTAGTTTAAGGGAGGGGGTTGGGGAGGATAGAATCTTATTTCAGGCACTTGGGATTAAATCATTGATGAGTTGATTTGAGAATGGATCTTTTTATTATTGCTCACAAATTATCTAGTGCTCCTAATATTGTTTTATTTTTCCTTGTATTAGAATGTGTTAGTGGATAATATTGGTATTTGCATAAAGTATTATGGCCTTTAAGTATTGAGAACTTGCTTGAGGCATTCTCTATCTCTATTTCTCTCCCCTTATCTGTTTTTGTCTCTTTCTCCCTCTCCGTCTCTCTCTCTCTCTTCTTTCTACTTATTTTATACATACTATAAATCTAAATCAGATCTAGTTAATACCAATATGAGTTAGGCAAACCATCTTGGTATTAGCTCATACTCTCTATAATGAGTTTTTAGTGTTGTCTATTTCTCATTTTTACTATCTATAAGACAAGTTCCATGACACTTACTGTACTTATAGAGCATACTGGTCAGTTACTGTCTACTTCCATTCTATTACCTGATTTAGCCAATCAAGGTATTGAAGGTTGAAGTAAGAAGAGAAAACAAAAGATAAAATGATAATAGTAAGAATATACAGTATGACAAAAACCATGAAACAAAAGACAATACAACTATTCATATAAAAACTTGAGGTTTACATTATAAAACCGTCAATTTTGTAAATATAAGAATCAAAGTTCAAAATTTTTTAACGACATTACTTTGATTTTATAATAGATCTTAAGAAAAGGGGATTTCTTAAATACTTAAAATGAAACCTTAAAAATTAAAATCACTAATGATAATTTCTAATATACCCAAATGAAACCCTAGAAATTCAAATCACTATAAAAGGAGATTTTCATATGCTCAAAATAAAACCTAGAAATTGAAGTCATTGTAAAAGGAATTTCTTAAACAAAAATGAAAATCTCTATAGAGAGAAATAAATTAGCATACCTTTTGAAGAAGGGTTTTCTTGAACTTCTCTATATTGCCATTTATAAAAAAGGATAACAAGACCACAATGGCAAGAAGATCAAAAAGTGAAAACTTAAAGCTTTATTGTGGTTTCCTTCTCTCTTGTTTATAACAAGTAATATGCTGGTTGAGTTGCAAATTTAAATCATAAAGTGAAGCAAAGAAAGATTTTTTTTCTTCTTCTCTTATTTCTAATAAGTTAAAGTTTAAAAAGTCATTCAAAGGGTAAAAAAGACCAATAATAATTTTAGTCCTTTGTGGGAATTTAAGAGATAAGTAACCCTTTCGAGTCATTATCACCACCAGCCCACCCTATTCGATAATTTTCCCTTAGAGAAATGCGTCCTTATCTACTATAATTATAACATTCTATGTTATTAGATTTGGATGAAGTTTTCTTGTTTCCCTTATTCTTCGTTGAGTTCTTCTTTCCTTAGAGTTATCTTTATTGTTTTCGTTCTTTTGAAGTTTCATATATATCTTGAATTAGTTGCATTCTTCTTTCCTTTCTTAGAGTTATCTTTATTGTTTGCTTTCTTTTGAAGTTTTCATATATGTCTTGAATTTTTTAGCAAACAAGATATTTCTAATTAAGTCAGAACTCGCTCACTTTTATCCTCAAACTCTACTTTTTTTCTTTAGTAGAAGCTTTCAGGGCTAACCCTTTAGAATTCTTTGAAGAGGTAAAAACACATTTCATAAGTTAGTAAAGATCTCCTAACTCATGTACTCTTAGGGTGTCTATATTCTTATTCTCTTTCATGATTGTAACCTTAGGCTTAAATCTCTTAGGGAAAGATCTTAGAATTTTTCTTATTACCTTAAATTCATGAACCTTTTTAAAAGATTAAAGCATGAATTTACAATACCACTTGATTCAATATAGAAATTTGTGAAGCTTTTATATTTTTCCATTCTAATGCTCTCAAATTTGGCACTTAAAATTTGTACTTTGGACAACTTCAAAGAAAGTCCCCTCATAAGTTTCAATCAAAATGTCAAAGGCTTCTTTAGGGTATTTGCATGCTAGTATTCTACAAGTAGGACTCACACCATTGAAAATACATGAAAGAGCATTGTCATTGGCCTCATTGCCTCAATAGCAGTTTTATCACATTCTTGTTTGGTTTAACATCACTAGTTGATCTTGCATTTTTTTTTTTCCATAAGAATAGGAGGTAACCATCCAAATTCCACTGAGTTCCATACCTATCCACCTTGCATTTTTAGGAAAAAAAAAATCATTTGAACCTTCTAATAGGGGGGTTATTCCCATTAAAGAATTAACAACAACTAATGAATAATCCTCCTCTTCAAGATTTCATAAGTCAAGATCCAAATATATATATATATATATATATCTTTGTGTGTGTGTGTGTTATATATTTTATTTTATATGACCTTATTTTATATGTTCATTTATAACATTTTATAATCATTAAATAAATAAAATACTTATACATACATAATATTTGATTTCAAATATATATATATATATATATATATATATATATATATGAGATAATGTTTTATTTAATCAATATTTTTCTTTAATATATATCATATTTATATTCCTTTTATATTGTAGGTCCCATGAAGTCTTCTATATGATTTTATTCCTTTATTTGGTTTTAGCTTTTAAGACAACATTTTTCACTTTTTTTAAGAAAATTTTGAAAACATCAAATTGGCGTTTTCATTTTTTCCCCCATTTTTTGAGTTTAGTTTTCTAGAAATGAAAAATAAGAAAGCACCACTCCAAACAAGGCCTTGGTTCCTTAAATGTTTTGTTGCTATGATACTAATTGAAAGTGTGTTTTTAATTCACAAAAATACCTAGAGGAGGAAAATAGGTGAGGGGTGAATAAGTAGTATAAGCTTTTTAATGTTAAATTTTAAAGTTTTTATAAGCATTTTTTTTTCCACAACTAATAGAAGGTTACATTAAATGAGGTAAGCTATGTGGAAATTTTCCTACATTGTCTCAATAGAAACTCTATAGGTGAAACACCATGAATCCAACAATTATAGGTAATATACACTAATTATAAAGAGAAAGTAGACGAACCAAATACCAAGTGTCGTATACCATCGATCAGTACTTACACTTTTTTTCTCATGTTCTTGATGCAACATCTTGTGCTCCTTAATGGATTACTTGAACCCCATGCTAAGGCATGTGGATAAATATACTAATGCCTTCTACCAAAAGATTTTCCAAGACTCATTCTTGAAAGCTTTTGGAAGTTTGAAGATTAAGGTAGAGCTTTTGGAAGTGTAATTTTACCAAAAGATAATTTTATGACATTTAAAACCATAATTTTCCAAAATAAATAAATAAATAAATAAACAAAAAAAGAAGGGAAAAAAAAAAAAAAAAAAAACCTCAAACGTTCAAACCATTCAAGGGGCATGTTTGAACTCTGAGAAGGCATTTGAATGTTCCTCACGGGAACATTCAAACACTGGGAGGACATTCAGACGTTCTGAGGAAGGCGTTCAAAAATGCCCCCTAGCAACTTTCTATTTTCAGCTTTTTCTTGTGATCTTCAACGTCATTTCTTCATTTCATCCAATGAAGTAAAGAGGGCAGAACTGGAACAAAATTATCAACCTAATATAAAACATGAACAAAAACTATATCGTTTATTAGTTAAAGAACAGTGTCAGGTTAACCACTTAGTGAAGTTTGGACTAATAGGGTGTCAAATCCCTCTTTAATCAAACAATTTTAGTAATCCTAAGTATCTGCTCTTTAGGTGAGCAATTTTAGCAATCAGAAGTATAGACGTAAAATTGCATATGTTGCAATTTCATGGCCCAAGAGGCATTTCCAATATAAGAAAATAGTGTAGGAATTCACTGAAATGAGTCCTCAAGATCAATCACAATGATATCATGACTAGAAGACGAAGCTCGGTGAAGATGGATTAAAAACAAGTTCATCATGTTGATATAGAGGATAAAAAGGTGGGAATCATGGCCACAGCAAACTTGGAGTTTGGTACTAGTAAACTCCATGTAGTTGGAACAACATTTCTGTCTACACTTGAGACAGCCCAACATCAACATTGAAACCAAAAATTCTCCATGCTTTTGACTCTAGAGTTTTGAGGCCATCTTCCCTGTCAAGAATTTTGGAACTCTCACACCACCTTTGCCAATGTGTTATAAACTTAGTGTTATGTTTGTTTGATACAAGTTAAGACTACATCTCTATGGCCAAAAGTGGTGAAAAACATAGCTTCAAACTTTTGAATTTAATTTGATAGTTTGAGATCACAAATATGAATCTACAGGCTCCAACTGACTCTTTAGAACCTCAGTTGCAGTGTTGAGGTCAATTTATACTTTAAAGTTCACAGGTAGTAGCATGCTAAATAGCAAGGAAAAGAAAGAGCATAGATGAAACTTGGTTGGTAGCCTATAGGCATCCAAAATGAAATATAAATAAGAAATAGGTATTGACATGCACAACAGGGATAATGAACTATTCCCTTTTACCTAAAAATTTTCAATCTCGCTAAATAAAATGAATGCCTGGATACTACAGAAATTTCACCTGCAAAAGATTTTTTCTCTTACGATGTTAACCTTCTGATTCAATAAAAGTCTATATGTTTTGAGGGAATATTATTCCTAGGAAACTAACTGAAATATTTTAACTTTAAGAGGATTTGCCTCAAAAAGCTCTAACCTTCTGGTAAACACTGATTTGCATGCACAGAAGTTAACACCGCTTTTGTACCAATATAATAATCTGCAAAGGAAATCAAGGATTAGAAGCTGTGTTACTTTGTATATCTCCACCTAGCAACCTGGATACTCCAGTTTTTCTCCACTATTGACTGCCTCTCTATCTAGAAGGAGAATAAGAGTGCTGCTTCAGTTTTTCCTTTTGGTCCCCAGGACGATCAGGAACTAAATAGGCCTTGGAGTTTGGAGATGCTTCATAAATTTGCTTCTGTTTTGCAGAAAATTTGGATCTCAGAAGCAACGAATTTGTCATGACCCCTACTGAACTCAAACCCATGAGGGCTCCAGCAATAGATGGAGTCAGCATGGTCCCAGTTATAGGCAGCAACATCCCAGCAGCAATTGGAATTCCAACCTGTAAGTGAATATTTGGTGTGTGAGACCAGTTATTGTTCAAAGTGTAGCAAATCTTATCTTAATTATCAAAAACCTAAATGAATAAAAATGAAAAATGAAGAACAAAAAACAGTTTCAGACATCCCTCTCCCTGAGAAAGGAGGACGATGCTTGATCCATGAAGATCATTTGGCACCTTGTGGATTGTAACTATACTTCATGAGCAAACCAAAAAGATTTTATCATCTGATGATTCATATCAGCTGATTTTTGTGATTTTAAACTGACCTTTGATGTGGATTTCAGTTTAAACATCCCTGTGAACAGGAGGTTCCCTCATATAACAGCTTCATTAGTAAATGTCGTACTTGAAATCAAAATACATTAAGTTAACCTTCACTTTAAGCGCCTCAATAATGAATAAGCAGTTTAGATAGCCTTTCATCTTCCTTACAATTCTCTTTCTAGATTGATTTTCTCATTGCACAATTTGACCCCAATCTATATTGGGTTCATAAATCGAAGCATAACAGTTATCTCAATGAAAAGCATGGCAATTTTATTTCTAATTTTGTCCCCATTTTCTAATTACTATTTTCAAGAATAACTTTTCTTTTTCCAAAAAATAACCAAAAATAGGAACAAAAAACAAAATGTTTCATCTCAAAAACAACTATCATCTAAGATTTCTGGACTGTGGAGTTCAACTCTAATGGGTTTAGAGAACAGAAGTTTCAAAAGAAAGGCAAAATATGGAAGCTAAACAGCATACATAATCTCAGTAAACTCATTATTTCTGTCACGATAAGAATTCTATCCTAATTCATAAACAAGTATTGATTTGGCTCCAATTCTGAAATAAGGAAAATCAAACACTAGAAAGCAGATTAAAAAGGGAAAGGGGAGAAATGTGAACTGCTTGATTATTTTCAAGGCACTTATTAAATAAATAAATAAACAATTCATTGTTATTTGGGTAGGTTTCAACAAGGAGAAATGAGTAGATGAAATTGTTGTATGATGGAAGCATATGTCCACAGAGATGTGTAACTAACAGTCCACTTCTACAGAGAGGGTAGCTCATAGGAAAGCATAACAATCAGATAACTAGAATCATTAGATGAGAAACTCAGGTTTATTCATGAACTTCCTCTAGAAAAGAAACCACTGAGAGCAAATAGTAATATGGATCAGATCATTAGACGCAAAGAGTGATCACAGGTTTTAAATCTTATTGGGTTTACCAGTAGATTTGAGGACTGAATTTAGCTACATGAAATCCTATAATCAATTTCATAGTCCTACTTTTGGGTTCTTCCCCCTCAAAAGTATTACAAAAGCTTTTTAATCATTTGGCAATAACAAAAGGTTGCAAGTTACAACAAATTCTCTACCTCTTAAAAATAGGTTTGGGCATAAAAAAAAGAAATGCAATATACTTGTATGTTGCAAAAGAACTTACAATGTTATATGCAAAGGCCCACCAAAGATTTTGTTTCACGGTCTTCATGGTTAGTCTGCTTAGTTCGAAAGCATCAAGCAACTGCACAAGGAGATCCAGGTCAATTTTTCATAGCACAGTATAGGGCCCTAAATCCAGAAACTCATTTAGGATGAGAAGCATCCACATCAAACCAGAGGTAGAAAAGAAGCTTGAGATAAATAAATATTTTGAAAGAAAAAATTAAAAAAGATAAAGAAAAACAGCAGAAAGACCTACATATGAAGACACATGTGTAGATCTTCCTTACTAAATCATTATCAATCCTTCTTTCTCACCCATAAAAAATTGCCTCAGACCTGGCCCAATCAAAGAGAAGAGTCTGTATTCCTTTCTGTTTGAAGTAACCGCTTTTGCCTTTTCAAGAGTCATGTTCCCTGGGCAATATATGTAGTTTTTTTTTTTTTTTTGAAAAGGCTTTGTTTTTTATCATGTTTGGTTGGAATTAATTTCCTCTTCTATATTGTTTCGTTAATTTCTTAGTGAAAGAACATACAATTACCAGGAAAGGCTTGTCAAATTGAAAGGATACATTGACAGAAAATACCTGTGAAAGCCTGTTGCCCATCAGGACAATAGAAGACACCTCACTAGCAGCTCCAACACCCCCACCCATAGCGATTCCAATATCTGATGAAGCCAATGCAGCAGCATCATTGATTCCATCACCAACCATGGCTACTGTGTTATGAGCCTTCTGAAGTTCTCTTATGAACTTACTCTTTTCATTTGGTTTAACTCCAGATAGCACCTGCTATCCACAAATTATTTCTGGCATTTAATCATGTAAATCCTCTAATGTTCAAATATTTTTTTTGTTCTGAAACATGGGTTTGTTTAACAGCTTCAAACTAATTTGTCTAATGCAAAAATCCACCTTTCTGAAGCATGAGATTTTTAGGATTCTAGTGCTTAAAATATGGTGGCAAATTCCATACCACAAGTATGTGATGAAGAGTCAAATTTAACATCAACCAATTAAATAAGAGAAATCTTTGAGGATTTGTCCAGGATCCATATAACATTGAAGAGACCATTGCATCTGGTAAGTGACTTACAGACCTTTTGGTCACTTATTTTTAAGTTAAAGGTCTTAACTAAAGCAATTTGAAGTTGGTTGAAAATTCAAAGCCAAAAGCAATAAAGTTCTTAGAAATTTAAAGCTCCAATCAATCAATTGAAGGGGATGTGCTCAACCAATCTAACTAGTACTCTCCAATCAATCAAGCCATGTCTACTGGTTGAAACACTTGTGTTTCAATCTAACCACTGTTGAGAAAGTGAAACAACAATTAGAGAAACTTGAATCTCCAAATCAAATGGATGAAAGTTCATGTAAGGACTTTGCAAGTAACCTTCAATTGATTGAAGGGGACTATGCAAAGTACCCTTCAACTTTTAAAGTTTTCAAAAATTTAAAGCTTCAATCAATCAATTGAAGGGTATGTACTCAATCAATCTAACTAGTACCTTTAATCAATCAAGCCATGCTTATTGTTTGGAACATGTATTTTAATCCAACTGTTCTTGAGACTTCTAGAGCCTTGCTTTTTCATGATAGAGATTGTTTTAATCCAATTCTGTTTAATCCAACTGTTCTCTATCACCTCTAGAAATAAAGATGATAGAGATTGGACATAAGAAAAAGAGAAACACAATCAGAGAAACTTGAGTCTCCAGATCAAATACGTGAAAGTCCATTTAAGGACTATGTGAAGTCTATGACAACCTCTTGTTGAAAATCTTGAACGAGAAAGTTTGTGAGAAAAAAAGTAAGACTTGGATTTTCATCCCTTAGTACTTCAGGATATCAACAGGTAGAACTAGAAAACCCCAGGCTATTGTTTATTTCTTGTAGTTTCGAGCTGTGCCCATGGACTCAAGAGATTCAAAAGATTCCAAATTGGATATAGTTTTGCTTGGACAGATTATGTATTCAATTTGAGGTGCAGTGTGGATGTGTGCAATTGGAAGTCAATAAACTCATGATGATAGCCAAGATTTGAGGAAGTCCTTGTTGAGAGAGAGAGAGAAAGGAGAAAAACCTTAATTCTCATTCATATGTTATCTACTTACAATTGAGAGATATATATATACAAGGCTAGGAGACCTAACTACCATACATGTGACCTATATTAACAAGGAAAGATAATATACTATAAATACATTATATTCAACACTCCCCCTCAAGTTGGAGCATATACGTCATATGCACCAAGCTTGTTACAAATATATTTAATCCTAGGACCTCTGAGAGATTTAGTGAAGATGTCTGCTAGTTGATCATTTGAATTAACAAAACTTGTAGCAACACATCCTGATGCGATCTTCTCTCTAATGAAATGACAGTCAACTTCAATATGCTTGGTCCTTTCATGAAAGATTGGATTGGATGCAATATGTAATGCGGCCTGGTTATCACAGATGAGTTTCATCTGTTCATCATTTCCAAATCTCAACTCCTGAAGAAGATGTCTCAACCATATGAGTTCACATGTTGCCAAAGCCATAGCTCGATACTTGGCTTCAGCGCTAGATCTGGCCACTACATCTTGTTTCTTACTCTTCCAAGATATTAGATTACCTCCAATAAAAACACAGTACCCTGAAGTGAAACGTCTATCTGTGGGTGAGTCAGCCCAATCTGCATCTGTGTAACCAACAACTTGAGTATGACCTCTGTTCTCGTACAATACACCTTGGCCTGGTGTACTTTTGATATATCGAAGAATACGGATTACGGCATCCCAATGGCTATCACATGGTGACTGTAGGAATTGACTAACAACACTCACAGGAAAAGAAATGTCTGGACGAGTAATGGTGAGATAGTTCAATTTACCTACGAGCCATCGATATCTCCCAGGGTCTCCTAAAGGCTCCCCCTGTCCTGGTACAAGTTTGACATTCGGATCCATAGGTGTGTCTACCGGTTTACAGTCTAACATACCGGTTTCTTCCAGGATGTCTAAAGCATACTTCCTTTGGGAAAGGACCACACCAGAACTGGATTGAGCTATCTCAATTCCCAAGAAATACTTGAGTTTCCCCAAGTCTTTGGTCTGAAAGTGGGTAAAAAGATGTTGCTTTAGTTTCTGAATACCATCCTGATCACTGCCTGTAATGACGATGTCGTCCACATAAACAACCAGATAAATACACTACCCCAAGGAGTTATGATGATAAAAAACTGAATGGTCTGCTGTACTGCGAAGCATGCCAAACTCTTGAACAACAGAACTAAAACGGCTAAACCATGCTCGAGGAGATTGTTTCAAGCCATATAGAGAACGGCGTAACCTGCACACTAAACCAGACTCCCCCTGAGCAACAAAACCAGGAGGTTGCTCCATATAAACTTCCTCGGCAAGATCACCATGAAGGAAGGCATTTTTAATATCCAACTGATAAAGAGGCCAAGAACACATAGCTGCCATGGAGAGAAGCAAGCGGACAGAAGCAATCTTGGCAACAGGGGAGAATGTGTCACCATAATCAGAACCATAAACTTGAGTATAGCCTTTAGCAACTAAGCGGGCCTTAAGGCGATCAACCTGACCATCAGGACCAACCTTAACTGCATAGACCCAACGACAACCAACTGTAGATTTACCAGAGGGTAAAACAACAAGATCCCAAGTGCCATTAGAGTGCAGAGCAGCCATTTCATCCACCATTGCCTGTCACCAGCCTGGATGGGAAAGAGCTTCATGGGTGCTCTTTGGAAGAGAAATAGAGGATATAGCAGAAACAAAAGCAGAATAGGGTGAAGATAATCGATGATAACTCAAAAAATTGTAAATAGGATGAGGATTACGAGTAGAGCGAGTACCTTTCCGAACAGCAATGGGTAAGTCATTAGGAGAAGGCAGAGCCGGGGCAGGTGAAGCCGAAGGGATAGGAAGTGAGTCAGCAGGTGCCTCAGGAAAAGGGAGAGGAGCAACGACACGAGGGCGACGATGATAAACCTGAAGTGGTCGAGGGGGCATAGCATCAGGTGGGGAGACAATGAGAATGGGCAAGACTTCAGAAATAGGAAGAGACTCAGAAGTGGTGGAAAAGAATGGTGAGTCCTCAAAGAAGGTGACATCAGCGGAGATAAAGTATCGATGAGTCTCAAGGGAATAACAACGATAACCCTTCTAAAGTTTGGAATATCCCAAGAAGAGGCACTTCATGGCTTTGGCGGAAAGCTTGTCCTGTCCAGGAGTGAGAATATGAACAAAGCAAGTACAACCAAAGACACGAGGAGGAAGGAAATAAAGTGGTTGGTCAGGGAAGAGAAGGGAGTGAGGAATCTGATCGTGTAAGACAGAGGAGGGCGTACGATTAATCAAATAACATGCTGTAAGAACAGCGTCCCCCCAAAAACGAAAAGGAACGTGACTATGGAGGAGGAGAGTACGAGCTGTCTCAACAAGATGTCGATTCTTGCGTTCAGCTACCCCATTTTGTTGAGGAGTATGGGCACAAGAAGACTGATGAAGAATCCCATGATGAGACATAAACGAAGTAAATTGGGCTGAAAAATATTCCCTGGCATTGTCACTGCGTAACACACGAATAGAAATATTGAACTGGGTTTGGATTTCAGTATAAAATTTCTGGAAAATAGAGAATAACTCAGCTCGATTTTTCATTAAAAATAACCAAGTACATCGAGAATAGTCATCAATGAAAGTGACAAAATACTGAAATCCTAAAGTAGACGCAGTCCGACAAGGACCCCAAACATCAGTGTGGACAAGCTCAAAAGGAGACTTTGCCCGATTATTCAAACGCTTTGGGAACGAGACACGAGTATGCTTCCCAAGCTGACATGACTCACACGGAAGCGACGACAAAGTGGAAAAACGAGGAACCATCTTTTGGAACTTGGAGAGACTAGGGTGGCCCAGACGATTGTGAATGAGGAGAGGAGCATCAGTGGAAATGCAAACTGCAGGAGATGAATCTGAGGTGAGGTGATAGAGGCCTTGAGACTCACGTCCTATGCCAATCGTCTTCCCCGTACTCCGGTCCTGCAAGGTCACAAATTTATCAGAAAAGGTAATAGAGCAATTAAGAGTACGAGTGATTTTGCTGATGGAAATAAGATTAAAAGGACATTCAGGAGTATAAAGGACAGAAGTGAGAGGTAGAGAAGGCAGAGGAAGGGCCAAACCAATACCTTTAGCCACAGTTTGAGAACCATTAGCTAAGGTAACAGTAGGTAAATCAGAGGTAGTAGTAATAGAGGAGAAAAGATCCTTATTACCAGATAGGTGATCAGATGCTCCAGAATCTAGAATCCAGGGTCCAAGAGAAGATGTGTGGGTAAGGCAGGCAGAGGCATTACCAGGCTGGGCAACAGAGGCAATAGAAGCCTGAGATGTCTGAGATGCGGAGGAGCTCGGAGGCTGAGGCAGCGGAGAATCAGAGGACTGGGCCATATGGGCAGTGCGAGGAGGTCTTCCATGTAACTGATAGCAACGATCGCGAGTGTGGCCAAGTTTATTGCAATAGGTGCAATGAGGACGTTGGCCTCTACCTCGGGTACCACTGCGTCCTCCTCGAGAGGTAGTTTGAGAAACTAACACAGAAGAATCTGAAGCACTATCAGATGACAAAGTCTGAGTGGACGAGATACGGAGGAGGCGAGCAAACACATCATCCAAGGACGGAACTGATGAACTACCAAGAATCTGATCACGAATAGGCTCAAGATCCGAACGGAGGCCAATAAGAGTAAGGACCATAAAGAACTTGTCAAGCTGTGTTTGTTGAGCCCCAACATCAGGAGTAAGAGGCATCACAGTCAAGAACTGTTCCTTAAGAGAGGCAATCTGACCAATATAAGTAGATAGATCCAAGTCCTGTTGGCTGATATGGACAATAGCAGAAGCCACCTTATAAAGGCGCTGGATATCATTCGTGTATAATCCTTTGGCCTGAGTCCAAAATTTAAAACAAGTTTTGTAGGCCTGAAGATGAAGAAGAATCCTGGGATCAACCGATTGCCATAATACACTACATAACTGTGCATCTATCTTCCTCCACTGTACGCGGTCAATCTCAGGGATATCTGCCTCCTGGGTAACCAAGTGATCCTCATATCCTTGACCCATAAACCAAAGTTCAACAGAGGCAGACCAGGAGCGATAATTCTCACTGCCAACCAATTTCTCTGAGGTAATCATAGGAGATCCAGAGATAACAGAGGTAAAGATCTGATTTTTTGTGGTCATATTCACGTATTTGGATCGAAGAGAGCCCTAAGACGGGTTCAGATTTCGGCGGAGAGAGAAAAAACAGTGAAACCACGGCTGTGAGAGGTGCAATCAATGGAGAAAAAAAGGTCGTGACGTGCCTGGAGAGGAAGAGAAGCAGCACCCAAGCCTCGGAGATGGAGGGGGAGCCCTGTCGGAGATGGCCGGAATGGCAAGAAAGCCAAAAACAGGGAAAAAATGGAGATGCAGGGCTTGGGGAGGACTGCCGGAGGGCTAGAAGGCCAAGACGGCGCCGGACGAGCCTGGAGAGGTGTCGGAAGTGGCTGGAAAGTGAGCCACGCGCCGTCACGCGCCGGCGCGTGGGTGACAGTCTGGAGGAGAAGAGCGGCGCGTGGGGGCGCGTGAGATGCCGGTTTCCGGTGGGGTTTCCACTGGCGTGTAGATCAGCCTCTAGCGTTTTGGAATATGTGGTCGTTGCCCGGAAAATAGGTCGCCGGAAAATTTCGCCGGAAAAGGTTGCCGGCGTGGTGGAGATCCGACGGCGATGAGGTTGTCCGGAGTGATTCGGGAAGAAAATGAGGGGACCGGAGTGAAACACGGTCACTGGACGGTTCGCCGGAATTGATTACACGGCTAAACCGAAAAAAGATTAGGTTTTCTCCTTTGGCTCTGATACCATGTTGAGAGAGAGAGAGAAAGGAGAAAAACCTTAATTCTCATTCATATGTTATCTACTTACAATTGAGAGATATATATATACAAGGCTAGGAGTCCTAACTACCATACATGTGACCTATATTAACAAGGAAAGATAATATACTATAAATACATTATATTCAACAGTCCTAATCTCAAGTTCTCTTGTAGACCTTGTTCTGATATTAATGTGCTTCTAGACTGTAGGGTTGGCACTTCTATCCCAATTATCAGCTGGCCTTATTGACTGGTAAAGATCTTGTCTTAGACTATGATACTCCAACCAAAATACAAGGAGCCTCAATTTCAAGTTCTCTGACAGATCTTGTGATGATGCCAGTGTGCTTCTTGACTGTAGAGTTGGCACTTCTAACCAATGATTAGTTGGTCTTATTGACTGGTACACATCCTGTCTTAGACTATATACTCCAACCAAAATACAAGCCATAATGGCTAGGGAAGCTCTCATTCCTCCAGACAACTCTTCCAATAACTTAATTCCCAGATGGGCCTTCCATCAAGGGTCCTTGTCCCAATGCTAAAATCTAAGTCAGCAGCACAATAACCTGTTGTGCCAGTGTGCTTCTTGTAGAGTTGGCACTTCTAGCCAATGATTAGCTGGTCTTATTGACTGGTTTACATCCTGTCTTTTAGACTATATACTCCAACCAAAATATAAGCCATAAGGGTTAGGGAAGCTCCCATTCCTCCAGAAAACTCTTCCAATGACTTAATTCCCAGATGGGCCTTCCATCAAAGGCACTTGTCCCAGTGATAAAATCAAAGTCAACAGCACAATCACCTATTTTGTAATGAAAATACTTTAAAGACTTGTACCACTGATTTCACAAAACTAATATTTCAAGCATAAGGTTTCCAATCAATTTAGATATTGAAAGTGGCTTGGAAACCTTAGGAAGTAAACTGCATAAATCAAATTGTATAACTATTAATGTTTTAGTGGGATTAGAATTCAAATTGGAGCAAAACAAGCAAGTTTCTGGCACTTCAACTTGAAGTAATCAATCTTATGCTTGGATCAACCAGAGACACATTTTAGGTGCTACTAATGTATGTTATGCGCAATTACTTGAGCAAAAGCTTAGGTCAGATTGACCGAGTAATTACTGTATGGATCTTGCCCCACTGAAGTGGCCAAACCTAGTAGGTTTAACCTTCAGATGTTCTGATTTCTCTAGAATTCTATTCTAGTTCAAGTTTCTCTCTGTTAATGTCAGATCTGAAAGAGAATTAGTGAGAGAGACCAACTATTTTCACAATGTAAAAATTGCTCCATGCTTAAGGAGACGACACATTTTTTTAAGACAATTAAATATTCTCAAACTCCTTAGATATACAAAAAAATCTGTGGATAATGTAGAGACATCAGACAATTTCCCATTAATCATGGATTCAGTTTGCCTGCTGATTCAATTATCTAGATTGCTAAATCAAGTGCTTCATTATTTTTTGTGGAATCAAATGGCTGCTCATAGATTCAAGAATAGGTCTTATGGACTCTAAACTGGTGAAGCTGCATAATACAGGTTGTGGGCTCAACTTTCTACAGCACATGACTCGTGTTGGAAGAGTTGAAGAATTCTTCAAGGCAGCAAATTAGATAATTAGCCACACCAGTAGGTATTTCATCTTGTTTCTTTTTTCAAACCTATTGCTTTAATCTGGAAAGGTCCAGAATCCAACCTAGCAATGATCATTCATTTATGTGCTTTTGTGTTCATGCAGTTATCTTTTGTACTACTCTGTTCCAAGAATCTTACAATTATTTCTAGTAATATACATAGAGCTTCACACATAACCATCATGACTGATACCAAGGGTTCATTAAAAGGTTGATTTTAAAACATAAAACTTAATCGAAATCGTACCTTGTCTTTCGGGATGCCAACACTTGATGCAACATGTTCAGCAGCATTTCTTTTGTCACCAGACAACATGTACACACTTATTCCTTGTCTAGACAAAGATTCAACAACATGTCGTGCATCGTCCCTGATCTGGTCCTCAAAATAAATAAGACCAGCAAGTGTGCCATCTACTCCCACGTAAACAACAGACTGATTCTTAAGCTCATCCACCTCTTGAAATGGATTCTCTTGAACTCCATGCCTGGAGAAGGGGAAAATATGACCAAAAAAAAAAAAAAAAGAAGGAACAAAAGAAAGAAAATGCTCATAATCTAAAAGTAAGATATGTCATGCATTTTAGGAAATAAGGAAGACAAGAAACTTGTGGCCATTATGGGGGAATCTTTATTCTACTTCTGAGTCCTTTTAGATAAACACATAGGCAAGAATCTTGGACTGTATATCAGCCTAGGTAAAAATTTTGAATAAACACCTAAGCAAAAACATTAAGCTAATTAGGGATGGGCTAACAATGCATATCAGCTTCATGCTAGCCTCCTTCCTATGTAGGCTCAACAAATGGGGGAATAAACAGAGAGAAACTCAGAAACAAGACTTCCAGGAACAAAAATTCTGGATTCATGTTAAACTATCAAGTAGCCCAAAAGCTTAATTATTATGAAATTAGCAAGCATTTTTTTTTTTTTTTGATGAATAAAGAGAAATATATTAAAAGAAAAGAGGCACTTCAAGGAAGCACCCCAGAGTATACAGGAGGTATACAAAAGAGAGAAAAAGACCCTTAACTAGGGCCTAACCAATCAACAAAATCTACAACGGAAGGGGGACCAGAACCAAAAAACCCCCTAGTCCATGCTCACAGATTATAGAGGAAAAACGATTTACACTCATGAATTGAATGCTCTTCATTTTCAAACGCCCTACTGTTTCTTTCCTTCCAAACAATCCAAAAAAGGCACAAGGGAGCTGAAAACCACACTTTCTTCCTTTCCTTTCCCACACAAGGCACAAACCACCCCAATGACGCCTCTCTAACTGAAGAGGGGAGCACCCACGAAACCCTAAAGAGGGAAAAAAGTAAGCTCCATAAACTTCTGGCCAACCCACAATGCAGGAGGATGTGATCAATAGACTCTTCCTCTACCAGACACAAATAACATCTATTAGCCAAGGAGAACCCTCTTTTCTGAATACGATCCAAGGTTAAGGCCTTTTTCCACGAAGCCTCCCAAGCAAAAAACTCACCCTCGGAGGCACCAAAGAATTCCAAAGAATTCCAAATAACTCTAGCAGGAAAATCTCTTAGTCTTTCCGGTTCCAAAGCCTTGTAAAGAGATTTAACAAAAAATCTTCCATCCTTTGCCTTAGTCCAAATTACTTGATCTTCCACATCACTATAAACCCTCCTCCCTTGCAACCTTAAGAGAAGATGCTCTACATCGAACACTTCCCAATCATTAATCCGCCTAGAGAACGTAGGAGCCCACACTCCCCCTTCAGAATGGCTCCACACATCCGCCACCCAAACCTCCTTATCAAGGATATAGCAAATAAGGAGGGAAAAGAGGTACACAAAGGATCATCTCCACACCACTTGTCCTTCTAAAATCTAACCCTCCTACCATTTCCCACAGAATAAACCAAATTGTCACCTAACACATTAGCAAGCATTATAAACAAAACTAACATTTAACACTAGCCCTCAAAGTAAATATATAGACCAGAATCCCTGCACTGGTGCCAACAGCATGATGCCAACTCTGAATTATGTCTTGGTATAAAACAGACAAGTTTGCCATTTCCAAAATAATAAATGAACTGATTCTTCATTATGTTGGACATTTTATTTCATTGGATCTCTGCACTCCAATATCCTGATACAGATTAGAATTATGTTCTCATGTCGAAGAAGGCTTGGACTGAAGCCACCAAACAATTAATATAAGCTTCCTAGTCAACAGAAAAGAAAGAAAATTTGGAAATCCAAAATTAAAATATATATATATATATATATATATATATATATATATATATATATATATATATATATATATCTAAAAATGCTAATAATTCTTGCTATGCATCAAGGAAATCCATAAGCCTCATAAAAATCATTCAGCACTGTGTCAGACTAATGACACAAGTAAAACATTTTTTCATTAAAATACAAATTCCAATTTAGGGTAATCAGATTTTGTGATATATGAGCCATGTGCCCAGTATGAAGAGATCAATACCACAATACCTTTGAACCCAGTCAAATGTACCAACAGAAACCTTTTTATTCTCAACAGTTGCTACAGCACCAGACCCAGGTTCTTCCACGAATGTTCCATCCACTACCTGTAATAAATAATTTCTTGCGTGAGATATCTGCATGTTTGATATCATTACCATAAGATAATGACTAGCTGATGAACTACACAATCCAGGAAAATCATAATCCATTTTGCCACTAAATATAGTTATGGCATCAAAATAAATATCTCAATGCAACATGGATTGTCTTGACTGATTATGATTGATTCATGGCTTGATTGACTGTGATTGATTGAAATTTACAACTTATACAAGATGTAGATTAGAGTTGTAAATCAGTGATAAAATTAGGACAATAAATTAGGGATTCTTTCCTCGTTTGTATAGTTGATTAATGGTGTTTGCATTCAATGAATTCTAAGATTATTTTCCTTTATTGTTTTCCCTGTATACTCTATATATATTCCTTGTAAATTCCACCATCAATACAAGAAATACAATTCTATGCTTGTTCACATGGTGTCAAAGCAAGGTTTTGGTTAAAATTCCTTCTTTGTTCTTTGACTTTCGTTGTCATAACCAAGAGCAGTCTTCTTTGCTGCAGTTTTAATGATTCTTAGCCTTCATTGCTGAAATCGACCTAGAGAAAAACAACCTTCATTGTTGGTTCTCCCATGTTCTCTTTACTTCTAATCCCTTCCTCTACTTTTATTTGCTTTCTCAATATGTTTGAAATATCTACTAATGTCTAACTATCTCCCTCCACCCAAAATTTTGATCAAACAGTAACCCACTCTTCTATCGGTGCATACCAAAATCTTCAACCGTCATTCAGACTTGTTGGCTGGAATTATTTGGTTTGTCATCAACTCAGTCATTCCTTAAAGGAAAGGGGAAGCTAAGCCATTCATTTAGACTGGTACCAAGCCCAAAAGTCCCAAAGTTGCTGCATGGGATGAGGATGTTTCAATGATAATGTCTTGGTTTTGGAACTCGATGCAACCAGTGCTAGGATAGAACCCTTAAAAGCATGACATAATGTAATAAACTTTGAAACTTATTATCTATTAATAAAGTTTCTATTTCACTTTTATCTACCCTCATTCCATGCATTATACTTTGTGAACATTTTCGCCCACATCTCTTGCCTTGTATGTGATTTGGGTGCATTTAGAAGTTGCACGAAAGATCCAAATCATGGATTCCTTGCAAGTATATGATTAATTCACAATCGGTTATGGGCTTGGGTAACCCATTAAAGGTTATAGTGCACTACCTCCTAATTAGAGGGAGGGTTGGTCTTGGCTATCGGGATCGGTTTCTCATGGTGAGTGCACTAGTGTGTATAGTTACATATTGGATAGGACTTACAATAAGACATAACATAAGGTAATCAAGTAGTCATGACTTCACCAAATTGCTTCATTGTGTTGTTTTTCAACCTTGGGAGAATATCGAGCTTGTGTCAAAATTAGAAATGGCTTTGACATATAGGTGAGGTCCTAAAATGATTATATATTTCCTTATGGATTAGGTCACTATTAATGGAAGCTGGTAGCACTAGGTATTCTCAATAGAGGCACCATAATATCTCATAGGATTGAGACAAAATGTGCTCTTGCGTGATCATAAGGAGGTGTGTTCATGTAAACTATGGCCATAATGGTTCCTTAAGTGGAATTTGACATAATCTCTTTGTGAGCTAAGATATGTCAAATGATCACATAATAGGAGAATTTGTAACTCAATGATAGTAGAGGTAGTTTTGAGAGACTGATAGTTTTCACCTCGTTAAACTATGGACACTAGTTCATGGGGGAATTGAATGCAATGGATAACAAGTCACAGACCGAGCACTTAGTATCTCGTTGCTATTTACATAGGGCAATGGAATGTAGTTAATTTTGTTCGCATCTTAGATCTATGCAATAGAAGTAATACCAATTTTTTTTAAAATTGATCTTTGGGGTTAAAATACTAATCTATAGGTTTGGGTGTTCCCAAACCTCTTTTTTTTTTTTTTTAGGTAAAAAAACTTGCATTAGAAACGCCTAGAAGTGGCAAAAGCAATACACACAAAGTATACAAATAATGCCCCAAAAATCGAAATAGTAAGGAGACAACTTCCCCTTACTTTAAGAGCAACCAATCTATAAAATCAATCATAGATACAGTGTGATCTTCTATATAAACCCTTACTCAATTCACAAAAGTATACATAAATAAAGACTTAATCGATTGGTCAGACTGCTCAACGTTGTTGAAAGCTCTTCCATTTCTTTCCTTCCATAATGTCCACATTAAACATAAAGAGGCAGCCCTCCACACATTCTTCCTTTTTTTACCCAGAAAAGGACCATGTCAACCTAATAAATTCCTCATAACTGAGGAATGCAAAACCCACTGCACGCCGAAAAAGGGGTAGATCAAACTCCACAACATTCTAGCCTTGCCACAAAACAAAAGTAAGTCGTTGGTGGTTTTCCCCTCTTCTTTACCCAAGTAACACCTATTCGGGATAGTCCACCCCCTTTTTTCAACTGATCAAGAGAAAATTCTACTCTAAAATGCTTACCCTCATTGCAGCCCAAGACCTCCAAATCATATCCCACGGAAAAGGAACTTTAGAGACCCTCGTGTAGGAGCAATAGAGGGACCTAATTGAAAATTTTCCATTCTTTCTCTCCAACTCAAAATGTCCTCCACTCCTCTTCTCACTGCCAAGGGTTGTTGTTTGCTGAACAAAGACTCCACTTCATCCATCTCTCAGTCATTTAGGTGTCTTGAAAAGCAGGGATTCCAACAACCTAAATCCCCACCTTCCTCTCAAGCTTCTAACACTTAATCGTCTTTATTTACAACCAAAAGAAATAAGTTAAGGAAAGCTTCTTTCAAGGATTGGTCCTCACACTACAAGTCTTTCCAAAACTTAACCCCTCTCCCATTCCCTACCATAAAGCGAGATCTACACCTTATGCCTTCTCAATCATTTCTAATGGCTTTCCACACCCCCACACCATAAACTCCCCTCATTCCTTTTGAACATCACCCTCCTTCTACTTCAAACTTCCCGATGATGACTTGTTTCCAAAGAAGCTCCCTTTCTTTTGCAAATCTCCAATTCCACTTACCAAGCAAGGCTTTATTTAGGGTCGCTATATTGCAAATTCCTAAGCCTCCCTTCTTCTTATCCACACAAACTAAATTTCAAGTGTTGAAGAATTAAATCGATGTCCTCGGAAGTCTCATAAACCCACAATCTTTCATTCAATGACTGAACCTCATTCTTTGGTACACAAATGATGGGTAGTTTGGGAGGCTAGAGGCTAGAGGCTAGGACTCTCTCTTCTCTCTAGATGGTGGAAGACAAAAGTGAAAACCCTAGCCTCTAGGGAGTATTTATAGAGTTCCTAACTAGGCTTAATTGACTGGAGCCCATATGGGCTTAGGTCACCTAATCTAGTTCAAATTGGGTCCTAATTAATGAATTAACCCCACAAGACCATCCAATTAATCAATTAGCCCAATTCAGAGATGTTGTTCACTAACCCTGGTGCAACCTTGTGTACTAACCAAAACGCCCTTATACACATAAGTGAACCAAAAGTCGATCTAACTCTCATAAATTGTGTCAACAAGGTATTTGAACTCAAATGAGGACCACTGAGAGTCATAAGACAGTATTGTGTCACATATTGTTTGTTTGGTGTATGTGAGCATAGCAGAGGTGCTGATTAAGATTAGTATGTTGATTGGTTTGAGCTGAATGTAATGGGAATTGCTCTAGGGACAGGCTGTGTATGTGATGTCGGATGCTTATTCAGAGTTCAGGTAGGCCGACCCGGTTAAATTTGGGGAGCTTGTCACTAGTCAAGGACTTGGCAGTGAAGAGGAGCTTGACCATCTCCTACACAAACTGGTCGAGAGCTGAACCCATTCCCCTAATGAGTCCATGGTAGGACGAAACTAATCAGCATAGTGGCATTGAAATGCATAGCATGCAAGCTGAGCCCCTTTGATTCTTGCCCACGGGGTCGCTGCATGGGTCGTGCCATTATGTTGGAACTCTAGGCCCGTGAAAAGTGGTATCAAAGCAAGGCAGGAGGTCAAGCATGGCGGTGTTCCCTTTTGACAGTCTATGGCCGACGAGTTATCTCTCCCGATGGCAATACAAGTAGCCTATGAAGCCTAACGTAGCGACAGTGCGAAGGTGGGCCCTGTGGCATGAATCGAAGCTACACTTATGAGGACCCGTGAAAGAGTATGGGTGCCTCTGGATCACGAGGTGTCGCTGGCTGTTCTAGTAGTGCACATGACTGTCGCCTACTAGGGGTGGAAGTTAGTGTTTAGGTGCACACTTCTGGGGTGTTATCGGGTTAACACGACCAATGGATGTCGTGTCCGAGGTGTGGACGTCCCCTTTGGCCCAGCCGCCCAGTGGGTTTCAGCAACGAACCTCTGGTGATTAATGGCTCATGGGGAGCAGCAGCATTCGAAGGCATCATTTGGTGAAGACATAAAGCCTTACATGAGGGCGTGCAAGAGATTGAGTGGGGGAGCGTCATGGATTGTTTGTTTGGTGTCTATGACCGTAGGCAAGGAGCTGATCAAGATTAGTATGTTGATTGGTTTGAGGTAAATGTAATGGAAATTGCTCCAGGGAAAGACCGTGTATGTAATGTTGGATGTTTCTTCAGAGTTCAAGCAAGCCGACCCGATTAAGTTTGAGAAGCTTGTCACTAGTCAAGGATTTGACAATGAAGAGGAGCTTGGCCATCTCCTACACAAACTGGTCAGGAGCTAGAGTCGTTCCCCTAATGAGTCCATGGCAGAACGAAACTAGTTAGCATAATGACATTGAAATGCACGGTGTGCAGGTTGAGCCCCTTTGATTCTTGCCCACGGGGTCACAACACAGGTCGTGCCGTTGCGTTGGAACTCTAGGCCCGTGACAACTAGCTCTCTTAGAATTCAATTTTAAAGTTAATTCAACATCCCACTATAGATAATCAATTGCACTCCAATACCCTATGTAAATGATAACAAGACGCAAAGTGCTCAGATCCGGGATTTGCTATCCATTGCATTAGTCCCCCCATGAACTGACATTCGTGGTCTTTAGTTCCTTTAGAAGAGATTTTAACCATAGGAGTTCACAAATTCCTAAGGTCATTGATATAAACCCAACTTTTTCACTAAATCTTGTCACAACTGATTGTTTTTTGCTTCTCTGTGTCACCAAATTGCCTTTAACAAATGTACAGTACCTATAAATAAATTGTTTTTAATTAATACTGCCTACCCAATTAGCATCAGTTTATGCCTCTACCTTTGGGTTGTTGTTTTTTGAAAATAGAAATCTTTTCCTAAGTGCTCCTTTGAGATATCTAAAATTTCTCACCATTGCATTCATATGTACTTCATTTGGTGCATGCATGAATTGATTGACAATTTCAATGGCCAAGGCAATGTTAGAATAGGCAATAATTTGTTGCAATAGACATTTTTTCTATAAATTAGTTGTATATTTACAGCTATATTATTCCCATTGATGAGTTCTGCTATGTATAGGATGTTAGGATTTTTTTTCCTTGTTTAGAGCTCTATAAGTCAACTAGTGTATTCTATATATCTTGAAATATTTTTTTATAGGTAACAAATCAGTTTTTTTTATCACTCTTTCACAAGTCTACATGGTATCAGAGCCATTTAGGCTCTTGGGTTTACACGTAGCCTTCATTGTTGTTTTGTTTAGGTGGAGTTAATTGCCACCATTTTGTGTCCTACTTCACAACCTTCATTGTCATTATCCTTTCCACTTATTTCTCAATTCATAGCCTTCATTGCTGTTATTTATTTTTTATTTTTTTGTCACCACCTAAGAAAATCTCCTTCTCATTCAGTTCCTACTATCATATTCTCCTTCAACCATGTTTAAAGCACCTAAGCCCACCAACACCACTTCTGCAGTAGCTTCTTTCAGCGCCCAAGCATCCATACACCCTGAAAATCCTACCCTTCAAATCACCACATCAAAACTAAATGGAAGGAACTTTATGGAGTGGTCCCAATCTGTAAAAAATTCTCTGAGAAGCAAAGGGAAATTCAAATACATTATTAGGACAGCAAGACCACTACTTGAAAGTGATCCTAAGTATGAGATTTGGGAGGTAGAAAACTCAATGGTAATGTCTTGGCTACTACACTCCATGCAACCTGCGATCAGTAAGACATCTACTTCTTCCCACGACTAAAGACATTTGGGAGGCTGTTAATAAGACTTATTCAAAGGTTGGTTTCACCGCCCAAGTTTTTCAGATCAAGCGACAGATTAGGAATACCATGCAAGGGATTTCAAGTGTCACGGAATACTATAACTCTCTCAAAGGGTTATTGATGGAGTTAGATCTCTACCAAAACATGGAGATGGAATCTACTGCTGATTCAAAGAAGATGGAAGGACATGATAGAAATGGAACGAGTCTTTCAATTTTTGTTGGGACTTAATCCTGAATTTGATCAAAGCATGTGAAAGAATACTAGGAAAAGACCTTTTTCCTGATCTTGATGAAGCTTTTTCACACATTCGTAAGGAGGAAAGTCGAAAAGAATTGATGGGCAACAAAACTGAAAATTGTGGAAGTCTTACAACAGAAAATTCTGCTCTAGCAGTAACCAAACAAAATCAAAATGCAAGTGACAACAAGAAACCAATGGACAAGGATAAAATGTGGTGTGACTATTGCAACAAACCAAGACACACAAGAGTCATGTGTTGGAAGCTACATGGAAAGCCTCAAAACCTGAAACAAATTGGCAACAAAGGAAGAAATCAGCCTACTAGATTGGGACAAGACAATCACACAGCTATTGTTGAAGAAAAATCAGCATAGTTGGGATTCAACAAATCTGATATTGAGAAGCTAAAACAATTGTTGAACCAATTCGAGGATTCTAATGCAAACCCCTCATCAAATTCAGGTTCATGTTCCATGGCTCAATCAGGTTGTTATTTTCAAGATCATTTGGGGAAGACGATTGGGCATGGTAAGCTAAAAGATGGACTTTACTTCTTGGAGACCAATTGGAGAAGTGGAGGCAAAACACCATGACCACTTTTTAGTGGGAGCTCTATTCCTTGTAAGGATACCTTTAGACCAAATTCCCCTCTCACTTCAATCTATATACCTAAATTTAACCAACCAATTGGATGATATACACTTGCCTAAAGTGGCCAGGAGAAACCTTTTTGGATTTTCTCAACTCCTTGAAGGATATTGTTAAGCGACTAGATTAAACCAAAAGTTCAAGTTATTTGGTGAAGGGCCAAAAATAGATTTCAAGCCAACTTGGGCTAAAGCCCTAACACCCTGCTCACAGGGAGCCTTCTTTGAGCCTTTACATGGGCTCAATAAATAGGGAAAATAAACATTGGTGAGACTCAAATTCATGAGCTCCCTAAGCTAAGGCTTTAATTCCACATTAAGCTACCAATTTAACCTAAAAGCTGAAGTTTTTGTTAGATACAAGGCCAACTATGTATATAAGCCAACTTAGGCTAAAGCCTTAACAAATGTTAAAAACTTGAACAAAACTTTAATGATGGTTAGGCGTTTAGATTTTACATAAAAATAAGAACAAGGAAAGATTTAATCAAGGTGAAAACAAAAGTTGAGATACTTAACATTTTATCAAACCACTATATCTCAAAAACCAATTGGTCGAAGATTTTCACTTAGGAAAACTGAAATACTTTCTAAAGCAAATAGCTAATCGGCAATCGCATGACCCAATATTATCTTCCAACTTTTTTTTTAGATATTAATAAGCTTGAATCACTTCATAGTATTGTGTAAGATAAACACAAAAGCTATCAAATTGTTTGATACAACAAAATATTAACCTGCATATAGTTTTTAGAATCTGTAGTGCAGAATTAATATTTCAAACATAAATATTGATACTATTTGTCTAATATTGTATACTTTTATAACATATGAAAGTTCATATGCAAAGCATGAGTCAGCCTAGTAATAGTTAGACTAAAGAAAACTGGAGAGAGAATAAAAGGAAATTGGGAAGATCCCCTAAAATAGGGATAGTAAACACAATGACAACACAATGTGGTTGAAAAGCAGCTAAAAGATTACCATCACCATCACAAAAATGGCTAAGTTTCTCCCTTTGTAGAACTGCCCAAAATCAATTACAATGACTCAAAACTATTTATTAGTGTTATCCACAAAAAAATGCAAGTTCCCAGCTGTTGAGAAATTATTTTCTTGAATTTCTTTAAAATAAAAATGAATTTCTTAAATAAATTAGCATTAAAAAAAAGATATAATCTAAAGCAGCAATGCACTGTGGCACAACATTGTTTCAGACAACCTAGCTTATTCTGCAGGGAGACCTAAAGTACTTTGGCTGCTTCAAATGATTTAGACATTAAGCAACACTGCAGTTGTCTCAACATTTAAACCTTTCTAATCAAATTGGTGGATGATATAAAGTGTTTCAGCAAAGAATATTCCATACATTATCAAAAATCCAAATAGTTCAATTACAAAACAAACAAAAAAAAAGAAAGAAAAAAAGAAAAATCTAAGTAGTTTTACCATTAGGAAACAATTAAAGGTTCCTGGACAAAAGAATAAATGTTTACTTCATGGACCGTAGATTCCAAAAGAAAATTCCTTCAGTTTTGGACCCCTGTCCAATCCTTGTCCAAATACACCTTATTCCAACTTGTCTTCATATCCCTTCTAATGTGTTTGGTTGTTTGCTTTATTTTTTACTTTTTGATAGGCAAAGAAAAGTATAGTGAAGTACACATGAAGTATACACGAGGAACCTAAAAGAAAGGCCTTGAAAGAGAAGTCACAAAAACTCTCAAAGAGACCCCACCCAGTCTATAAAATCAAACAAAGGCATTGAACCTTCCCTTATGTACATGCTAACCCAAGCTTAAAGGTTGTAGAGGAATGAAAGATTTAACTTTTGGTAGTCTTTCCCCATTTTCAAATACTCTTCAACTTCATTCCCATCAAATTGTCTAAAAAATTTCAGAGGAGAGGCTCTCCACGCCTTTCTTTCCCTCCCTATAAAGGAACCATGCTTAACAAAGTTTCTTTCACCATAAAGGGGATCACCCAAACTACACCGAATAAAAAGAACAACATATGTCATAGAATCCTTACTCAATAGATTCCCCCTCAAGTTTACGAAGAAAACATCTATTCATTAAGAGGCCACCTTCTATTTTAGAACTAATTTGAAGTTAAAACTTTTCCCTATCTAACTTCCTAAGAAAAAAAACTCACTTTGAATAGGACCATAGATTCAAATGATGTTCGTTGGAAAGGGGAGTAATCTCCTAGGCTCCAAAACCAAATAGAAAGATTTAACTAAAAACACACCCTTCTTAGCATCCTTCCTATCACCCTATCATTCTCTTCCCTCCTAACCAAAATCACTAATAGTCTAGAGAAAAGAGTCTCAACAATGTCTAGCTCCCAATCATGAAAGTGCTGATAGAAGCACAAATTCCATTGATCCGCTACTCCTAAATCCTCCAATAAATTTGTTACCCAAGCCTGCTTAGACAAAGTCATCATACAAGGAGGGGAAGGAAACACATAAGAGCTCCTCACCACACCATCAGTCCTTCCAAAACTCAACACTCCTACTATTACCTACATCAAAGGAGGCTCTACTAAAGAAAAGATCTCACCCTTTCCTTATAGCTTTCCATACTCTTTTAACATTGTAACCATCTCTTGCTTTGCAGGAGTGGCAACCCACTTCCTCCTTCTTGTACTTCTCCTCTATAATCTGCTTCTCAAATACTTCCCCTTCAAAACAAATCTCCAACACCACTTACCAAGGAGAGCTCAATTCAAAAGAGAGAGACTTCTAATGCCTATTCCCTTCTTCCTCCTATCCAAGCAAACAATAGGCCATCTTACGAAACGAAATAAGGCTTATTCTCTAAAGTTCCACCTCCCCAAAGAAAATCTCTTTGTATCTTCTCTAACCTTACCCCGACCCTTCGATGGACTACTAACAAGGACACATAATGGATTAGTAAGCTGAACAATGTGCTTCTAATCAACGTTAAGTCTACCCCTTTTGGAAATATATTGTCTTTTGCTCATTGAATAGCCTTTTATGAAACCTCTTTTTCACTACATCCCATACTACAAATTGATATGAAAGGGGCACCTAGTGACAAACCTAAGTATATGGAATCTCCCTTACCTTACAACAAAACATCATCATCAAATCTTCTACATTTGCAACCAACCTAATGGTATAAATTCACTTTTTTCAAGGTTAATTTTAAGCTTTGAAATTACTTTAAACCACATGAGCAACCAACTTAAGTGAACCATTTGATCATGAGAATCTTAACAAGAAACTAAAGTATCACATGCACACAAAAGGTGAGACACCTCCACACCATCTCCACTTCCCCCTTCCTAGCCCTCTCTAGAAGGCAATGCAACACCTTCATAGCCAAAACAAATAAATAAGGCAAAAGAGGGTCCTCTTGTCTCAGCCCCCTCGAGATCTAGAAAAAAAAAAAAGTCTAATTGACAAACATTGAAAACTTTGTAATAAATATGCACAAGTGAATCCAAACAATCCTTTTTTTGATCGAATCCCATTTTCATAAGAATTACCAGCAAGAAAGCCTAATTGACAAGGTTGTAAGCTTTTTTAATATCCAATTTACAAATTATACCACTAGTGTCGTCCTTCAACATGGAATTGATTGCCTCCTTCACTATGAGAGTTGCATCCAAAATTTGTCTCCTCTCCACAAAAGCATTTTGAAACATAGCCACGACTTCTCTTATCACCATCTTTAATTTGTTGATGAAGATCCAACTCTTGCCACAAAATTTTTAGGGTATTGTAGGAGGTTGTTGTGAAAAGAGAGAAAAGGGAGAATCCCTAATTCTTGTTATTGAAAAACTGTTTATAATACACATTGGACTTAGGTATTTATATACATGTTAGTGGGACCCACAATACAATAAGGAAAGAAAAAAAAAAGGAAAAGTAAATAACCTAAATAACTGTACACTATCTAACACTCCTCCTCAAGCTGGAGCATATATGTTATATGCACCAAGCTTGTTACAAATGTATTTAATTCTAGGACCTCTGAGAGATTTAGTAAAAATATCTGCTAGTTGATCATTTGAATTGACAAAACTAATCGCCACACATCCTGATACGATCTTCTCTCTAATGAAGTGACAGTCAACTTCAATGTGTTTGGTGCTTTCATGGAAGACTGGATTGGATGCAATATGTAAAGCGGCTTGGTTGTCACAGATGAGCTTCATCTGTTCATCCTCTCCAAATCTCAACTCCCGAAGAAGATGTTTCAGCCATATGAGTTCACATGTTGCCAGAGCCATAACTCAATACTCGGCTTCAACACTAGATCTGGCCACTACATCTTGTTTCTTACTCTTCCAGGAAATTAGGTTACCTCCAATAAAAACACAATACCCGGAAGTGGAACGTCTATCTATGGGTGAGTCAGCCCAATTTGCATCTGTGTAACCAACAACCTGGATATGATCTCTATTCTCGTACAACACACCTTGGCCTGGTGTGCTTTTGATATATCGAAGAATGCGGATCACAGCATCCCAATGGCTATCACATGGTGACTGTAGGAATTGACTAACAACACTTACAGGAAAAGAAATGTCTGGACGAGTAATGGTGAGGTAGTTCAGTTTACCTACAAGTCGCCGATATCTCCCAAGATCTCCTAAAGGCTCTCCCCCTGTCCTGGTATAAGTTTGACATTTGGATCCATAGGAGTGTCTACCGGTTTACAGTCTAACATACCGGTTTCTTCCAAGATGTCTAAAGCATACTTCCTTTGGGAAAGAACCACACCGGATCTGGATTGAGCTATCTCAATCCTTAAGAAATACTTGAGTTTCCCCAAGTCTTTAGTCTGAAAGTGGGTGAAAAGGTGTTGCTTTAGTTTCTTAATACCATTCTGATCACTGCCTGTAATGACGATGTCGTCCACATAAACTACCAAATAAATACACTGCCCCGAAGAGTTATGATGATAGAAAACGGAATGGTCTGCTGTACTGCGGAACATGCCAAACTCCTAAACAACAGAACTAAAACAACTAAACCATGCTCGAGGAGATTGTTTCAAACCATATAGAGAACGACGTAACCTGCACACTAAACCAGACTCCCCCTGAGCAACAAAACCAGGTGGTTGCTCCATATAAACTTTCTCAGCAAGATCCCCATGAAGGAAAACATTTTTAATATCTAACTGATAAAGAGGCCAAGAATGCACAGCAGTCATGGAGAGCAATAGACGAACAGAAGCTATCTTGGCAACGGGAGAGAAAGTGTCACCATAATCAGAACCATAAACCTGAGTATAGCCTTTAGCAACTAAGCGGGCCTTAAGGCGATCAACCTGACCATCAGGGCCAACCTTAACTATGTAAACCCAACGACAACCAACTGTAGATTTACCAGAGGATAAAACAACAAGATCCCAAGTGTCATTGGAGTGTAAAGCAGTCATTTCATCTACCATTGTCTGTCGCCAGCCTGGATGGGAAAGAGCCTCAGGGGTGCTCTTGGGAAGAGAAACAGGAGATATAGCAGAAACAAATACAGAATAGGGTGAAGATAATCGATGGTAACTCAAAAAATTGTAAATGGGATGAGGATTACGAGTAGATCGATTACCTTTCCGAAGAGCAATAGGTAAGTCAGCAGAAGGAGGCAGAGCCGAGGCAGGAGAAGCCGAAGGGATAGGAAGTGAGTCAGCAGGTACCTCGGCCAAAGGAGGAACAACGACACGATGACGGCGATGATAAACCTGAAGTGGGCGAGAAGGCACTGCATCAGGTGGGGAGATAATAGGAAGGGGTAAGACTTTAGAAACAGGAAGAGACTCAGAGGTGGAGAAGAACGGTGAGTCCTCAGAGAAGGTGACATCAGCGGAGAGAAAGTAGCGATGAGTCTCAGAGGAATAACAACGATAACCCTTTTGAAGTTTGGAATATCCCAAGAAGATGCATTTTGTGGCTTTAACAGAAAGTTTGTCTTGTCCAGGAGTGAGAATATGAACAAAGCAAGTACAACCAAAAACACAAGAAGGAAGGAAATAAAGTGATTGGTCAGGGAAAAGAAGGGAATGAGGAATTTGATCGTGTAATACAGATGAGGGCATACGATTAATCAAATAACATGCTGTAAGAACAGCATCCCCCCAAAAACGAAAAGGAACATTACTATGGAGAAGGAGAGTACGAGCTGTCTCAACAAGATGTCGATTCTTACGTTCAGCTACCCTATTTTGTTGAGAAGTATGAGCACAAAAAAACTGATGAATGATCCCATGTTGGGACATAAATGAAGTAAATGGTGCGGAAAAATATTCCCTGGCATTGTCACTATGCAACACACGAATAGAAATATTGAACTGGGTTTGGATTTCAACATAAAATTTCTAGAAAATTGAGAATAACTCAGCTCGATTTTTCATTAAAAATAACCAAGTACATCGAGAATAGTCATCAATGAAAGTGACAAAATACTGAAATCCTAAAGTAGACGCAATCCTACAAGGACCCTAAACATCAATGTGGACAAGTTCAAAAGGCGACTTTGTCCAATTATTCAAACGCTTTGGGAACGAGACACGAGTATGTTTCCCAAGCTGAAGGGACTCACACGCAAGCGACGACAAAGATGAAAAACGAGGGACCATTTTCTAGAACTTGGATAGACTAGGGTGGCCAAGGCGACTGTGGATGAGGAGGGGAGCATTAGTGGAAATGCAAACTGCAGGAGTTGAAGGTGAGGTGAGGTGATAGAGGCCTTGAGACTCACGTCCTATGCCAATCGTCTTCCCCGTACTCCGGTCCTACAAGGTCACAAATTTATCGGAGAAAGTGATAGAACAGTTAAGAGTACGAGTTATTTTGCTGATGGAAATAAGATTAAAAGGACACTCAGGGGCATGAAGGACAGAATGGAGAGGTAGGGAAGGGAAAGGATGAGCGAAACCAAAACCTTTAGCCATAGTTTGGGAACCACTAGCTAAAGTAACAATAGGTAAGGCAGAGGTAGTAGTAATAGAAGAGAAAAGATCCTTATTACCAGATATGTGATCAGAAGCGCTAGAATCTAGAATCCAAGGTCCAAGAGAAGATGTGTGGGTAAGACAAGCAGAAGCATTACCAGTCTGGGCAACAAAAGCAACAGAAGCTGACTTGGTGGCCTGATGGCGGAGATAGTCATCATACTCACTGTCAGTGAGGGATATACCCTGAGACGTGGAGGAACTGGGAGGCTGAGGCGACTGAGGATCAGATGATTGGGCCACGTGGGCAGTGCGGGGCGGCCTCCCATGTAACTGATAACACCGATCACGAGTGTGGCCAAGCTTATTGCAATAGGTGCAATGAGGACATTGGCCTCTACCTCGGTTACCATTGCGTCCTCCTCGAGAGTTAGTTTGAGAAACTAACACAGAAGAATCTGAAGTGTTATCAGACGACAAAGTCTGAGTGGAGGAGATATGAAGGAGGCGAGCAAACACATCATCCAAGGATGGAATGGAGGAACTGCCAAGAATCTCATCGCGGACGGTCTCGAGATCTGGACGGAGGCTAATAAGTGTAAGAACCATGAAGAACTTGTCAATCTGTATTCGTTGATCCCCAACATCAGTAGTAAGAGGCATCATGGTCAAGAATTCATCCTTAAGAGAGGTAATCTGGCCAATATAAGCTGATAAATTCATGTCTTGTTGGCTGACATTGACAATAGAAGAAGCCACCTTATAAAGACGTTGGATATCATTCGTGTATAGCCCTTTCACCTGATTCCAAAACTTAAAGCATGTTTTGTAAGCCCGAAGATGAAGCAGAATTTTAGGATCAATTGATTGCCATAACACACTACATAACTGTGCATCTATCTTCCTCCATTGTACTCTATCAACCTCAGGGATATCTGCCTCCTGCGTAACAAGGTGATCCTCATAACCTTGACCCATAAACCAAAGCTCCACAGAGGCAGACCAGGACAAATAATTTTCACTGCCAACCAATTTCTCCGAAGTAGTCATAGGAGATCCAGATATGACAGAGGAAAAAGTGGAACTTTTAGTAGTCATATCTACTTATCTGGAGAATGAAATATGTTTGGATTGAAGAGAGCCCTAATACGGCTTCAGATCGCGGCTGAAAGAAGAAAAACCGAGGATCCGCGACTGTGAGAGACCAAATAGTAAAGAAAAATAAATGTGGCACTATTGGAAGGGTAGAAGAACACTTCCTAAGACATGTGCAGGGCTCAGGGTGGAGAGGAAGTCACTGAAGGTCGCCGAAAAGGCTGTTTAAAGGGCCGACGGAGACAAAAAAACCCCAAAAAATGCACTTTCAAGGCTCGGATGGCACAAGCACAGATGGAGGGTGGCTAGACAGCGTCAGGCGAGGCTAGAGGTGGAAACGCGTGGCCGGAAAGTGCTCCACGCGCCCTCACGCGTCGGCGTGTGAGGTTCAAGCTGTCAGAGAAGAAACGCGCGTGGCCGGCGCGTGGCTGAGAATCTCCCTCCGGTGCTTTGAGAAAACTTGAAGATCTCCTCCTTGCGCACCTGGTGGTCTGGTCGATGCCGGAAAAGGACGTCGCCAAAAAAAGGTCACTGGAAAAGTCGCCGGTGGTGAGGGTTTTATGACGGCGATATGGTTGATCGGAAAGCTTTAGGAGATGGGAAAGGTGACCGGAATGAAACACAGTCAATGAAAGATTTCCCATAATGGATTCACGGATAAACTGAAAATAATTAGGGTTTTTTTTCTCCCTAGGCTCTGATACCATGTGAAAATAGAGAAAAGGGAGAATCCCTAATTCTTGTTATTGAAAAACTGTTTATAATACACATTGGACTTGGGTATATATATACATGTTAGTGGGACCCACAATACAATAAGGAAAGAAAAGGAAAAAGGAAAAGTAAATAACCTAAATAACTGTACACTATCTAACAGTTGTTATAGTGAGATCTTTTTGCTTTGTATTTTGGATCATATTCTTCAACTCATAAATTCACATAGCATTGAATAGGTTTCCGAGATAGCATCCCAAATTTCATTAGTTGAGGAGAGATACAAGAATGGTTTTCCAATTTGTAGTAGCATAGAATTCAATAACCATGACATAATCATAGAATTCTTACTTCCTATGATTCATAACATAAATCAAACCTCTTTAGTTCCTTAATGGGACCCCATAAATACTTCGTTTTTCCTTTACTTGTGAGAAAATATTTTGCTAATTGTGAACACTCAAAGAAATTTTCTCCATTCAATTTTTCTATTGTAATCTACAATGCCGGATTGTTTAGAGTGACAAATTTAGTTTGAGATGAAGAGACATCAAAAGGGATATTTTCAAAGACTTTTGACATGGTCAAGGAAGACAAGACAAAAAAAGGAATAAAAAAGTTTATGGCAATGAAGTCCAAAAATAAGAAATTTAATCTAGGCAATGAAGGCTAAGAACGAATTTTATTTTTTTTCTTCAAAAGAGAGCAAATTGCCAAAATTTATTTTCCACCTCTCATACCATGAAATGAAAATGAACACGAGATTGTTTAAATGAGTGATAGAGTTAGTATGAGATGAAGAGACATCAATAGGGGTATTTTCAAAGATTTTTGACATGGTGAAGAAAGAAAAAGCGAAAAAGGTATGAAAAACTAGTGGCAATGAAGGCCAAAAACAAGAAATTTAATATTGGCAATGAAGGCCAAGAATGAAGATTTTTTTTCTTCAGAGGAGAGTAAATTGCCAAAAATGAATATGAAGTTTTTGAATAATTTTGTATTCTCTAAATCAAAGGGATTACAAGGTAATATAAAAACAAATTGTAAATAAATAAATAAATAAATAAGAAACTAAATCAAGTTTGATCCTAAAGTATACAATTTCTAAAATCACTCCCAAATCTAATATTTGCCTAAAGTATAGAATATAATCAAATCAAAGAAAATAAAGGACAAATATAATCAGATCTGTTAAGTCAACCACATATTCTAACACTTAGCAAAGTAGGGAGCCATACATTTGATCTCTTTTTTAGAGGACTTCTACCTTGATGAATAGGGAGTCATACATTTGGGCAATTACCTTTGCTTTCTAGAAGAGACAATTTTTCCTTCTTTTGATCAGATTTGTGTAGCAGATTGTTATGGGGTAAAGATTTCTCATCGTTTATTTAATTTATTATTTCATGGGAATAAAATGCTTGTTTCTTATCTCCAAGAAAAATGGCATGATAATCACTTTTATATCTATTTCAAAGCAAACACAATAGCTTTAAAATGTTATTTCTGTTTTAAAGCAAAATGACAATCATTCTGCATCTGATTTCAAAATCTTTTTCAAATGTTAGTCGATGAGGATTCAAGATGGAGGATTCATGAAAAATAGCATTTCCAAGTATTACAAATTCAAAGGAGAAGTAATTGACCATCAAGCTAGCCAAAAAGAGGATATTTTTTGGAAACTAGGAGAGAAGGTACCTTCACATTCTGACAATTAACCGCACGAGCAGCCTCTACAATGGCCTTCCCAACTGGATGAATGGTATTTGATTCAACACCAGCAGCTAACTTCAGAACCTCAACTTCCGACCAAATAGATTTAGAACTTTTCCTGTAGCAAAACACAATGTTTCAGTATTTTTCTAATTTGTTATACTCTAGCAAACAATAGACATCAAATTATTTCAGGAATATTTCCTAAAGGGTTAAGCTGTTAGGGAGAGACACAACAGTAGTTACAGATTACAAATAAATAGATAGGGACGGTAGCTGTAGTAGAGACTCAAACTCAAGAGCTCTAGCTAACCATACTTTGATATTATGTTAGGTTAACAACTATCTAAAAACTTAAGCCTTTAGGATATGGGCCCACACTATATATTATGCTAACAAGCTACTAATTATCTTTCACAGCAATAGCCACAACATATATACTGCTTTATATTGCAAAAGATATTCTTAAGGATACTAAGTGCCATAAATTAAAAAATCTGTAAAACATCCGAGTATCCTTTTGAGGGAAAAAATAATCAATTCTATCTCAAAAGAAGTAATTCATTTATAGGAGACAAAAAGATATCTCGATAACATAAAGGAGAGAAGTACGGGTATGAGAGAGCCTTTGTGAACAAAAGGTGAGAGGAAAACAAATCATCTCTAGCTATGTACATAATAAGAAAAGAATCAGAAGCCTATTTATCACCATCAATCTAGTATGTGCAAGTGAATGTGTGTGGGCTGGGAGCAGAGCAATGAAGGAAGTCAACAAACTCCAGCCAGGAAGCACCTATCATGTATTCTGAAGGCATTTACTAAAAAATTAGTGATTTTTACCTCAAAAAACTATGATTGTTATTTATCATTACTGTGTAAAAAATTATATGACCATCATTGTACTGTTATGAAATCCTAAATGATAGCTTCCTTTTCAATTGATAAGTATCATAAAATTATGAACTGATTTTTAAAGGAAATATAGTTGATAATGATAGAGATGTGAAGTTTAGTTGAGCAGGTTTTCCACAATAAATAATTGCCAGTCCATCTATGATAGGGCTGCCCTCATACCTCTTGCTATCATCTCTCCTGTTTCTCAACTGTTTTGAACTTGTAGCTCGAGACAAAACATTATAACTTCCACAGAAATGGGCTCTAATAATGTAAATAGACTCAAACATACACTAAAATGGGTCCACATGAACTAGCTAACCTAGACAGGAAAACAATATCGAAAGAGAGAATTCTATTCAAATTAGTGCACATGAACAAGAAATCTCATCTAGACAAACTTCAATCTATAGACTGATCCAAAAAAAAGCAGTAAAAGAAATTGAAAATCAAGACCTTCCTTCCAATGTTTATGGCTTCACTCTTATAATATATATATAATTTCAATGTTGCAAACATGAAAATTTTAATTTTAATTTTTCATTTAAAATGATCTGATATAAGAAAGGATATTTCCGCCTTCACTCAACCTTGAATCTGTATCTTTCTCACATCCAGGAGTAACAACTTTTGTCACAACAGGTCTGCCAATGGTCAAGGTCCCTGTTTTGTCAAACACAATTGTGTTCATCTCTGAAAACTTCTCTAGAATATTTCCACCACGCAAAAGCAACCCTTTTGTTGCCCCTAGTGAAGTCCCAACCTGGAATGTTTCTAGATTTGATTAAAATCTGTGACAAAATATAAACATGAAACACATGAACCATATCAAATATTTCCCATGAGTGTACAATTACCAGAATAGCCGTAGGTGTGGCCAAGCCAAGTGCACATGGGCAAGCAACAACCTGAATTCAGAAAATAGAGATCAACTGCTGCATAGAAAAAATAGGTGGTGATTTAAGGACAGCACACAAAAGCATGGGGAAAACCAATCAAAACAAATGTAATGGAAAAACTTTACTAGGCAGATAGTTATTATTATTATCCATAGATATTGTGGAAAATCATAAAATTTGTGGGAGATTTGATTTAGTGTTGTAAATGGGATGTTGTGATTTGATTTAGTGGAGTAAATTAGAGTAGAGAATCAGTTGAATTTAGTTTTTTTTTTTTTTTTTCTGTTTTTAGGGTAGTGAGTATTTGCATAGCTGTATCTTTTTATTTTTTTTAATTTTGCATGTACTCAAAAGTAGTCCTATATATATATGTTGTAATCCTAAACCTTTTTTTTTTTGTATCAGAAAAGAAATATATATTGATAATAGTAAAGTTCAAGAAAAGGATGAGAGGTGAGAGGTCCTTCCTACAAAATACAAAACCTGATCAAAGTAAGACTACACTCCTCCACTATACAATGATAATTATAGATGAAGACATGTGCAAAATATCACAAGAAACCAAAATCAAACTCTCTCAAATGTTATCCACCTCTTTCGAATTACAAACCGATATTCAACTAAGTTGAATAACATTAAGCTGAATATCACAATTTTTTTCTCTAAACTTTCAGATATCACTAATGAACTTCAGAATTTTAGAGAAAATGAGTAAAGAAATTCCTCATCTGCATCAGAAGACTACAACATAGCTTAAGAAGGTGAACAAATTACTGCCTAACTATCTAAGAATCTTGACCAACTTAATCTTCTCTTTCTCTTTTTATAACATAATTCATTTCTGGTTATTTCATTTATGGAACTCTTTATCAACAATTAGTTAGGAGGCTGATTTACTCTTTGCAGACAAGACCAGACATTGCTTATGCTCTTAGTGTGTTTAGTCAGTTTATGCACAATCCAAAGGAGATTCATCTTCAAGCTGTCAACTAGATTCTACACTACCTTAAAGGTACTCTAGGTAAGGGAATTTTGTTCAAAAAAGGCTCTGAAATGAGGCAAGAGGTCTATACCAGTGTTGATTATGAAAGATCGATTATGGACAAAAGGTCTACAACAAAATATTGTGCCTTTCTTAAAGGAAACTCCTCTTGGAGGAGTAAGAAGCAAAATGTGGTGGCACAATCAAACTCGAAAGCAGAATTTAGAGCTATAGCATGCAGCATCTGTGAGTTGTTGTGTATGAAGATAATTCTTAGAGATCTCATAATTAAATGGAATAGTCCTATGAGGCTCTATTGTGATTATAAGTCAGCCTTCGTATTGCACATAATCCCGTACAACACGACCGAACTAAACATGTTGAAATTGATAGACACTTCATAAAGGAAAAGTTGGAGAGTGTTTTGATTTGTACTCCCTATATTCCTGCAAGCAATCAACTAGTTGATGTTCTCACAAAGGGATTGGTTGGCTTAGTGTTTCATGCTATAGTAGGCAACCTAGGAATCGATAATATCTATTCACCAACTTGGGAGGGAGTGTTGAAAATCTCGGTATTTTCTATATAATGAAAACTAATTTGTGTACAGAGTGTATGTTTTGTACTTATTATGATAAAATCAAATCCCTCAATTATAGGGATTGAGAGATAAGAGTTTCCTAGTTGGATAGGATTCCGTATCCTTCAATTATAGGGATTGATAGATAAGAGTTTCCTAGTTGGATAGTTGTTAAACACACACACACACACATATATATATTCCTAAGATGTACCGTTTTGAGATTGAGAAAGAATTCTATTAAACATTTTTTTGTTAAAAACTAGTTACCCAAATTAGTGAGGCCAACACTCAGCTACCATACCCCATAATGGACAAAGTGGGCCCACTGAATTCAGATTTTCTTTATAAATTATACTACTTTGCTAAGAGTGCTGGAATGGATTCTCTAGGAAAAAGAAGAAAGAAGATATTGTTTAGGAAGAACAGTAACAGAATATTTGTAAATAAATGCAGGTTATCCCCAAGTTGATTCCCACCGAGTCTGTGGCACTTGAGTAATCCATATGGATCATGTAACCATCCAGAAGCCATGTGATTAGTTAATCCTGAGTAGGGTCCAACCTGGGACCTCAGGTTCCTGAGCCATGGTCCCCAACTGCTTCAGTGGTTTTAACTTATGCAGCTGTAGATTATACTTTTACCAAATGCTGTATATCAATCCTTTCCAACCATAAAAACCATTTAAATACAAGGGAAATTAGAGAACAGTAGAAAAGTAGAATAATAAATTGGTCTAGCCAATGCATGATAGCTAAGGTAAGGCTTACTGGAGCTAATCCGGATAATGAGGATCAACCAAAGGAACACAAACTTCCTTGGCGCAGTTGAACAAACCCAACTTAAGTTCATATATAAATTCAGATTATCTTACCAGAACACTGCAAGAGAGCTGCAGAGCCAATGAAACTGAACTTCCTTGATGAAAAGCAGCAGGTAGAATTCGTGCACCAAACAAGTTCCAGAACATAAATGTAGCAGCAGAGAGTGCCATTACTCCGTAAGTGAAGTGCCCAGCCACCTGGTAGAACAAAGTCAATATTATTAAAAGGTTAATGTACATTCCAGTTATGTGGATAACACACCTAAAGGCGTTGACCAATCAAATGCAAAGTTGATACCGATGAGGCTAACAAGTGCAAAGTTGATACCAATGAGGCTAGAATCTGTTCCAGAGAAGAAGGCGAATGAGATCATGTAGCTTATTTCAGACGCAGAGGGGCTGGTGTTTATTCCCAAAAGAGTGTCCTCCAAAAAAAATTATCTTGTAGGTCAGAGTTCTTATCATACACTACACAAAGGCAGGAGTATATTCCTTAAGGCTCCATTTGGCACCTCAAAAGTAATCAATGGAAGAAAAGATAGGATAGGGTTCTATATACACTTCTTTTCTAAGCAGATTCTTCATTTTTTGCACCTTTTCCAGGAACCAAAATACTGAAAAAATTTGTAGTATAAGATTTCCTAGAAACTAGATTTGTTTATCTGTTGGCTAGAGAATATGGTAAGGACGTTGAAGGTCTCTGTGGAGAGGAAGACCTTCTTGGTTAGGTTGGAAGGCGAGCACAGAGGAAATTGGTGTTCGATCACAGAGCACAGCAGAGGCTCTGTTTATGTCTTAGGATTTGAAAAGGAAGAAGTCGGGTGGTTGATCAAACATTTAACGAAAGCCATCGAAATGAAGAGTCACTAGGGGTTTAACAGAAAGTTCAGGGGAAAATTTTGCGTCCATTTGTTGGAAGTTTGCTTCAACAACCACGGAAGGTTCATAAGGATTTTGGAGTTCACTACCAATAGAAAACAAATTTTTCTGGTTATTCCTGAGGGTGAGAAGGGCAAAGGATGGGAGATTCAAAAAAGCACGCTGTCTTCAATGTCGGTGGTCCCCCCATCGAATGCATATGAAAAAGGAAGACATTACAGTGTGGAAAGGGTTACCCACAATCATGTGGGTCCTCTATACTAGTCTTTTGCGAACGTAGTTAGAGACGAAGGACCAAGGAGAGGCGGACTTGTTCCTGTTGGGAGATGAGCATGAGCCGTGGTGTGTGAATGCAATGCAGATAGCGTTAAATGGGTTGAGGTTGGCCGAGTTGTGGCGAGAAGCTTAAGGAAGAAAGGAGTGGCTAAGATTGTGCCCTTCTTAGGCGGAAAAGGAGTTTTTTTTTTGTAGAAATGATAGAGGAAGCTCTCTTTCTCCAGGATTTAAGGTTTATTAAGAATGAGAGAGGGAATTCAGTTCAGTTGAGAAGATGGTCGCCAAAGGAAAATTCGAAAGTTGAGGGGAAGTTCAAAGGAGGTTGGATTGAGCTACGGGGTTTGCCATTTCATCTTTGGTTTGAGGTACATTTGAAGAAAATAGTGGAGTAGTGGGAGACCGTGACTGAAATTGATTGGCGAACGTTGAAATTTTTTTATCTTAGCAAGGTGAGGATAAGAATTGCAATGAAGGATCGGTCAGTTCTCCCAGCTTTGATTAAGGTGATAGACGGGGATTGGGTGTTCACTATGTTTATCGCAGTGATCGGAGATGAAGAGGTCAGGAAAGGCATAGCAATGGGTGAGTCGACTCGGGTGGTTCTTGAATCTCACTCGGGGACAGGTGGTGGAAGGCGGGAGGAGAGACTTAGATCAACGGCTGGAGGTGGTTTTCGTGTTGGGGAAGTTGGCAGAAAGAAGAAGGGAGAAGAAAGGAGGTCAGCTGATGTTCTTCCAGTGGGGACACGTGCTAAGAGTGGTCAAGCTATGGGGAACAGTTGGTTCAGTTCGAATTCAAAAAAACTGAACTTTGGGCCTGTTGGGACAGAGATGACAGGCATAGCTACGACCGACGGGGACGAGGCCTTCTCAGACGAGAATGGCCAAGCTGTTGAGAGAGAGGCCCAATTTCTCCTCAATTTCAGCCCACTAAATGTTGCAAAATTAGGTTGTAACTTAAAAGGCCCGTTGAGGCTGGGCCAAGGAGAAGGAGAAAAGAAGACCTCTGAGAAGCAGGTTCCGCCACAAAGAGAAGAAGCCACTATAGGGGGAAAGGGGAAAGGGGAAAGGAGTTCCAGACGATCATGATGTTCAGACGAGAGGATCCGCGAAGAAGGAAGTGAAGTTTGGTTCAAAGAAGCTGTGGAATACCCTATTTCCTCCAAGCTCCAATCGCCGACAAGGTTCTCGAAGTTACAGCGAGCCTCTTTTGCTCGAGAAGCCTTCGTCAGATAGCGAAGAACTTCCAAAGGAGGAGGCTTTCAGGGAGGGAGCCCAGTGGGAACGAGGATTCAGTGCGAGTCTTATCTTCTTTTGCCGATCGCCAAGGATTTGATGTTTGGGGGAAGGGGCTTCGTCATCTAGAGACGAAGAGGTTGTGCGTGATCTGCAAGTGCGCAAACCTTTCTTTGAAGAAGACAGAGAAGGACTCTTGGGCCGAGTGGGGTCCGATGTTCGTGGTTCTTCAATTACGTTCTTGCCTTCTAATCCAGAAATCAGAGGTAAAGGGCTTAACTTTTCGGGGATTTGTGGAATGTCGGTAGCGGAAAACTTGGAGGTAAACTCGTCCTCTCTTTCTTAATCACTCTTGTCTTCTTTTCCCACTTATTCTGGGTTGGCAATTCCATTGTTGAGCCCTTCTGCTCTCGATCTCCCTAAACCAATCATTCAGTCTCAATTTCCTATGGAAAATCGAGTATTTTCTGAAATTTTTTCCAAAAAAGACAATGTGGGTTCTTTATGTCAAAACTATGTTGGCAATCCTAACCATGTTGCGGTGGGGTCCTAGTCTGCTTGTTCAAACCAATTGCCCGAGAGTTTCAATCCCATTAAGACTAAACCCATTTTGCCCAGTGAGGTATCCAACCGAGTTACAGGTAGCCAGGGTGATGTTGGGGTCTCCCCATCAGGCGAGTTCCAAATTGAAGGCCTGTCTCCCAGGAAAATGGCTAAAGTGTGCGAGGTTTTATGCTCTCTGGATATTAAGGTATATTCCAGAAGGAAGAACAAACGCTCTACAGGTTTGTGAGGCCTATTGGAATTGGTTGGGGGTTTAGGGTCTATGTTGTTTTTCCACGAAAATAATTAGTTGGAATACCAGAGGTTTGGGATCAAGGAAAAAGCGAAGGGTGGTTAAAGATTTTCTAAGGTTAGAGAATCCGGATGTAGTGATGATCCAGGAAACAAAAAAGGTGGAGTGTGATAGAAGGTTTGTGGGTGGTATCTGGTCGATCAGAAATAAGCTGCTCTCCCGGCGTGCAGGGCTTCAGGTGGGATTTTGATTATTTGGGAGTCTAATAAATTGCGCAATGAGGAGGTGGTATTAGGATCCTTTTCGGTCTCAGTCAAGTTTGCTTTGGATGGTTGTAGACCTCTTTGGCTGTTCGCAGTTTATGGTCCTAACGACCCCTTACTTAGGAAGGATTTTTGGGTGGAGTTGTTAGACATTTTTAGTCTATCTTTTCTGTTATGGTGTGTGGGCGGTGATTTTAATGTAATAAAGAGAAGCTCAGAAAAATTAGGAGAATCTAGTCTAACTTCAAGCATGAAGGACTTTGATGGTTTTATAAGAGAATGTGAATTGCTTGATCCACCTTTACGGAACGCACCATTCACTTGGTCAAACATGCAAGAGTCTCCCGTGTGTAAAAGATTGGACCGATTTCTTTACTCAAATGAGTGGGAGCATTACTTTCCACAAAGCCTTCAAGAAGCTCTTCCTAGAAGGACATCGGATCATTGGCCGATAGTTTTGGAAACCAACCTGTTCAAGTGGGGCCCAACTCCTTTTAGGTTTGAGAATATGTGGCTGCAACATCCTAGTTTCAAGGAGTGCTTTAAAAGTTAGTGGAGAGGTTTTCAAGGAACTGGGTGGGAAGGTCACAAGTTCATGAGGAAATTACAATTTGTTAAGGCCAATTTGAAAGAGTGAAACAAAGTTTCTTTTGGAGTGCTAAACGAAAGGAAAAAAAGCATTCTGAATGAAATAGCTAACTTTGATGCCATTGAGCAAGGAGGGGGTCTCACTTCTGAACTTTTAGTTCAAAGAGCTTTAAGAAAAGGGGAACTAGACGAATTAATTTTGAGGGAAGAAATTCATTGGAGACAAAAAACTAGGGTGAAATGGGTTAAGGAAGGGGATTGTAACTCAAAGTTTTTTCATAAAGTGGCTAATGGTAGGCAAAATAGGAAAGTTATCAAGGAGTTGGAAAATGAAAGAGGAATAGTGTTGAATAATTCAGAGAGCATCACAGAGGAGATTTTACATTACTTTGAAAAGCTCTACTCGGGTCCTACTGGAGAGTCTTGGAGAGTTGAAGGTTTGGATTGATCCCCTATATCTGAAGAGAATGCGTTTAGGTTGGATTCCCTTTTTACTGAAGAAGAGATTTATAAGGCCATTTTTCAGTTGGATAGGGATAAGGCATCGGGTCCTGATGGCTTTACCATTGCAGTGTTTCAAGATTGCTGGGATGTGATCAAAGAGGATTTAGTGAGAGTATTTGCAAAGTTTCACAGTAGCGGGATTATCAATCAAAGCACTAATGCCTCCTTCATAGTTCTGTTGCCCAAAAAAAGCATGACAAAGAAAATCTCAGACTTTAGACCTATTAGCTTGATCACTAGCCTTTACAAGATTATAGCCAATGTGTTATCAGGGCGTCTAAGAGGGGTACTTCATGAAACTATTCATTCTACTCAAGGCGTGTTTGTTCAAGGAAGACAAATATTGGATGTAGTTCTCATAGCCAATGAGATAGTGGATAAGAAAAGACGTTCAGGGGAGGAAGAAGTTGTATTCAAAATCGACTTTAAAAAGGCTTATGACCATGTGAGTTGGGATTTTTTGGATTATGTGTTGGAAAAGAAGGGGTTTAGTCCAAGGTGGAAGAAATGGATGAGAGGTTGTTTGTCCACGGTATCTTTTGCAATCTTAGTAAATGGAAACGCTAAAGGGTGGGTCAAGGCATCTAGAGGCTTAAGACAAGGCGACCCTTTGTCCCCCTTTTTGTTTACTTTAGTCGCAGATGTACTGAGCAGAATGTTATTGAGAGCAGAGGAAAGAAATTCATTGGAAGGTTTCAGGGTGGGTAGGAACAGTACAAGGGTGTCCCATTTGCAATTTGCAGATGATACCATTTTTTTTTCTAACACTAGTGAGGAAGATTTGCAGACTCTCAAGAGTTTATTGCTAGTGTTTGGGCATATTTCGGGGCTTAAGGTTAATCTTGACAAGAGTAATATTTATGGCATCAATCTTGAACAAAATCATCTTTCTAGGTTGGCCGAGTTGCTAGATTGTAAGGCTTCTGGTTGGCCTATGCCCTACTTGGGTCTTCCTTTGGGAGGGAATCCCAAGGCTTGTGGCTTTTGGGATCCAGTGATTGAGAGGATCTCGAGAAGATTAGATGGGTGGCAAAAGACTTATTTATATTTTGGAGGTAGGATAACTCTTATCCAATCTTGTCTCACCCACATGCCTTGCTACTTTCTTTCCTTATTTAAAATACCCGTTTCAGTGGCTGCAAAAATTGAGAGATTGCAAAGGGATTTTTTATGGTCAAGGGTTGGGGAAGGTAAAAGAGATCATCTTGTCAATTGGGATGTAGTGTGTAAGTCGAAGGCAAGAGGGGGTTTGGGATTTGGAAAGATTGTTCTAAGGAATGCCGCTCTCTTAGGGAAATGGTTGTGGAGGTACCTTAGGGAGGGTTCAACTCTATGGCATCAGGTTATTTTAAACATTTACAGATCACACTCTAATGGTTGGGATGCCAACACCATAGTCAGATGGTCACATCGTTGTCCTTGGAAGGCTATTGCACAAGTCTTTTAGGAGTTTTCCAAGTTTACTCGGTTTGTGGTAGGAGATGGGGAAAGAATTCAGTTCTGGGAAGACTTGTGGTGGGGGGACCAACCTTTGGGATCCCAATATCCAAGACTATTTAAAGTAGTCACGGATAAAAATATTCTTATTTCTTCAATCCTCGGATCTACTCGTCCCTTATCTTGGAACTTTAATTTTCGTCACAACTTATCCGATTCTAAGATAAAAGACTTAGAAAGCCTCATGCGGTCACTGGATTGTTTGCATTTGTCATCTTTGGTTTTAGATGTGAGATCTTGGTCTTTATCTTCTTCAAGGCTTTTTACAATCAAATCTTTTTTTCTTGTCTTATCCCAATGTTCTGGATCTCTTCCAGTTTTCCTTACTAAGTTTCTTTGGAATTCTCAAATCCCTTTCAAAGTCAAGTCCTTTGTCTGGTTGGTGGCACACAAGAAGGTAAATACTAATGACTTGCTACAATTGAGAAGACCCTACAAAGCTCTTAGTCCGGATATTTGTAAGTTGTGCATGAGGCATGAAGAATCAGCAGATCATCTTTTCCTACATTGTTCTTCGACGATGGAGTTATGGCACAGATTATTTCAGTTAGCCAAGACGGATTGGGTTCCCCCGATGAGCATTTCCAACATGTTGTCCATCAATTACAATGGTTTTGGTTTATCTAAGGGCGGGACAGTTTTGTGGCAAGCTACGTGCATAGCTATAATTTGGGTTGTGTGGCGGGAAAGAAACGCAAGGATCTTTGAGGATAAAGCAAGGAATTCAGAGAATCTTTGGGATTCCATTCATTTCCTTGCTTCTCTTTGGGCTTTTTGTTCCAAGGTCTTTAAGGGGACTCCTCTTATTGTGTTACAACTTGATTGGCTAGCGACGTGTAATTCCTTTGGGTTGGTTTAGTCTAGAGTGTTTGTTCGATATTACATTATATTTCTTTGTTTTCGTATTCTCATAGTTTAGTTTTCTTTGGTGGGAGGATTTCTCATCCTTCTCTTGTACTTCTTTTTTCTATTAATATATTCCTTTGTCGTTTCCTATAAAAAAAAATTGTAGTATAGTTAGGACACCATAGCATATGGCACAAGGTTTTAAATGTATGAAAACAAAACATCCAAAATTAAGATTTTAACGCATACACTCTATACCACCATACACTAAATATGCATCCTCATATGCCATGGGAAGGTCCCATATGCAGCTTAGGGAGTGATTGTCAAGTGTCTGGTGTTAGGTGTGAGCATCAAGTGTTAGATATCCATGTCGGGGGCAAGGATAGGGTGCAAGTGTTCTTTTAGGAGGCATCCAACCCTTCACAAACCCAAATATTAAGATTAATGGCATTTGGTTGTAAAGGATCTCAATTGCAGGTACACGTTCATTGACTTCACATAAACAAATCAAATTAACTTAATCTAGATTTTAAATTCACCAAGTGTAACAACTTACTCCCAACCATGTAGATATTGTTTGTTATAAGTCTAAAAGCTCTCACAGCTTTAAAATACATCTCCAAGGTTAAGAGGAGTTCATACATATATATCATCACGTACTTTTTCCCCTACAAGGTCAAACAAACAGACATCCCTTATGAGGCTAAAACAAACTCCCATATTAGGGTTAAGGATAGGCATTGATACCATTTGTAATGACCCACTCTCAGCCATGTAGATATTGCCCGCTTTGGGCCCAAGGAAATGTTATGTTTGCATGGGTGGGGGTGTAATTGTGATATCCCACATCAAATAGGAAATAAATAAATAAATAAAGCTCTTGGCGCTATATATTTATGGGCTCTTAACCATGTACACGTATTTTAAAACCATGAGAACTCCGTAGGCCTAGAGTAGACAATATCTACATAGATGGAAGCAAACTATTACATTGAGGATTCTAGATGGGAATAATATGGCAATTTCACTTTTTAGATACATATATTTCAGTTATCCTCATTAAATTAATTAAAAACTTCAAATCCTTAAATCGAGTCAATATGAAATAAATAATATAATTATAGTTACACATTTATTTATCATTTATTATAGCTTTTTGTTTTAATTTGTTGGCTGATTTTGAAAATCGATAGCTTCAGTAATTATGATTGATTGACAGCTTGACTGATTGTGATTTATTGAAATTTACCGTTTATACAAGCTGTAAATTAAGACTGTAAATCAATAATAAAATTAAGGTTATAAATTAGGGATTCCTTTCTTGTTTGTATAATTGACTAATAGCGTCTACATTCAATGTATAATATGATTATTTTTCTTTATTATTTTCCCGATAAACCCTTTATATATTCATTGTAAATTCCTTCATTAATACAAGAAATAGTATTTCTTGATTGTTCACAAGTTAGTTATTTATTTATTTTATAGACGGAACAAAGCAAAGAAGAGAAGTTGTTGAATAAACTATAATTTTTTCATAACCAAATCTCTTCCATCTCTCCTCTCCTTTTACTTCTTGGAATTTAATTTGGCAAAACCTTATGGATCAAGAAAGTAAGGAATTTGGTCCTTACCTCTTCTAGCTTGTTCTTAGTTAATTCATTCTTTAAAGGTCTTTTTCTCTACTTCTATCCTTTTTGCTATGACTAATTTTATTAGGAGATCTAAAGTCCATCTTAAAGTAAAGGCTTTTGCGTGACTTATGGCTACTAACAGGGTTAATACCAAAGATATGCTCTAGAAGTAGATTCCTTTCAAAGCTCTCAATCTTATGTGGTGTGTCATGTAAAAGAAGAGTGCAAAATTAATTGATCATCTTTTCCTTTCTCATTCAACCACTTTGTGTTGTGGCATAGATTGTTTAGCCTTGTTAGGATTAACTAGTTCTCATCCTATAAGAAGGCTGAGATGACGAAAATTTCTTTAAAAGGCTTCATTGGTCATTCTAGAGGCAAGGTTCTACAAAAAATTGGTAGCCTCAATTTAAATTGGATGATACGGTAAGAAAGAAATACAAGGATTTTTTAAGTTTTTTTTTCTTATAAGGCTTTTTTAGGATGCTTAGAGAACAAATGCAATTTGAGACTTGTTTTACTCTTCTTCCTCCCTTTAAGCCTCCGTTAGTGAAGCTTTCACAGGTATTCCCTTGAGCCTTATATTATTAAATCGATACCTTATATGCAAATCCAAGAGGTTGGCTAAGAAGACCTCTCAATTATGGTTATTGTCATCTAAAGGTTTCGCCAAATTGAACTTTGATAAATGTTTTTTAGACACCCTAGGAGAACTTAGAATTGATGGAGTGATTGTGTGGAGAGAGAGGAATGCTAGGATTTTTTAGGATACTTGCAAGACGCCTAAGATGATGTAAGACTTGATTCATTTCTTTGCTTCTTTTTGGGCCTATTGCACTGATGTTTTCAAACCTTTCCCTTTGAGTGTTATTCAGTTTAGTTGGCTCTCAATATGTACTCCTTAGGGTTCGGCCTACTTGGTGGGGAGTTAAGTTATGCTTTCGAGTTGTATTTTTTTATAGTCTATTTATTCTTTTTTGTACAAATCTCCTTGTAAAACGGAGGTTTTCATGGGTGTGTTGATCATGCTTGTATTTCATGAGGATTTATCATCCTTCTTATGTTTTATTATCTTTAATTAATACATCTTTGGTTTCTAATCCAAAAAAAAAAAAAACAAAAACAAAAATGATGAAGCCCTATTCTAAAACTGCAAGAGTTTTGCTATTAAGCTTGAGATTCTAACTCTATTGGAGGGCATCAATAAAGCTTTTGTCTTATCAAATCTTGTAATGAAAGATGATTTTGTTGTTGTCATTTCATGAGTGGCTAAGAAGGAAAGAGACTCATGAATGTTTGACAAGTGGCTTTACCAAATATTTGATATTATTAGAAAGTTAGGATGCTCCCTTTGTTGAGTTTCTCACTTAGCCAATCAAGCAAAAAACCTTTCTACCAAAAATGGGCAGACCACTTGGCGCCTTTTTTTTTTTCCCTTTTTGGACACTTTTTCCCTCCTTGAGTTGTAATTTGGAGTTTATGATGTTTCACTATAGAATCTACATAAGCTTTTTTGTCTATTCTGCTTGCATGACTCCTTTTTAAGGAGTTTTTTAAATCTTATTTTGACCAAATTTGTATATTGTGGAAGGATGTCTCATGCCTTTTTATCTTTTTAATTAAAAGATCTGATATGTTTTTTGTCCAAAAGAACAAAAAAAAAATCCACAATTTAATCCTAAATATCAAAATATTCAAAATTCTCTCTACTTGTTTTCACATCTCACTTTTCCTCACCTCAATTCACCATGCAAATCCATTTTTTCTTTCCGATTCTACTTTTCCCCACCCTAAGTTCTCCATACAAACTATTAATTTCTCTTTCTTTGTCCCTTGCTACTTCCAATACAAAGTGAAACTCCCTTTTTAATGTTTCCAAAAACCTTTATCCTTCTTAGCTTCCTTTTTTGGATAAACATTTTTCACTATCATTTAACTTTAGAGTGCAAACTATGTCCTTTAATACGTGAAAAATCAATTGAATAACCAATTTCCTGTCTGAACTAAGAAAGCCATATCTAATATAGATCCCACACCCATGTCTCTTCACCATGTGGTATCAAACACAAGTACCTTGGATGAAATGGAAGAATCAGCGTGTGACAGAATTTCATTTTTTTTTTTAATGGTAGTAATTAGCCAATTACTAAATCAACAATCTCTAATAACCACAAGTTAATGACCTCAAGACAACCAACTTTTTAAATGAACCATCTTGGTTCTATAAAGCATATTTGAAAATTCTAAACAAGGTTCTTTTCTAGGTAATAACAAGCAAATTCCAATGATTGAAAAGGAAAGCTAGCTAGTTTGGTTTCTAATCTTGGTTGTGGCTAGCTTAGCATCTAATCTTCTCCATTCTTATATTTTTCCTTTAAAAAGGTATTGAAAATTAAGACTGAAGTTTAAGTTTTACCAAACATAACATTTTTGTGATCATGGAAAGAGATTCAGTAAAGGCGAGAAAGAGATTCAGTGTGAGGCGAAGACATCACACGCAAGGATCGTCATCGCTGGCAGAGACAACAACAATGGCGAAGGCGCAATTTTTGTTTCATGATGAGTTTATGATGGTGCGAGGGTGGAAGCTCTAGGTAAAGAGAAGGCTAACAGCGAGGAAGATCCAAAGGTGATGACGAGGTTGAGACAAGGGGGTGACAACAACGGTTTTGCGGAGGTCTCCGACTGCTTTCACAATGAGTTTACAATTGGTTTTTTTGTTTTTTTTCTTTTTTTTAGGCTTTGACTGCAACAATGCATGATGAAAACAAAAGGCAAATTCTTAAGGTCGACTATGATCTCCAACTCAACAATGAAGGCCGAAAAAATCTTCTCTTCCTAGATGTACGAGCCTAGGGCTCTAATACCATGTAGAAGATGAAGGATTGGAAAAAATAAAATATATAAAGTTCTTCCTTAACATCAGTATGTACAAACCCACCTATTTATACAAGCATTCCTAGCACAGAAAAAAGAAACTTCCCTAATCTAATTATATCTAAACAATTTGATTATAGGATTGTCATAATCCTATCCTTGATTACACAAATATATAGTTATAATCTTTCTTAATTACATTCTTCTACAGTTAGAAATCACCAAAGCCCTACTTTTTTTATAAAAAAAAAAAAATGCATATATCATATTAGGGAAAAGTTATCCTAACTACAACTCATTTGATTACCCAATTACCCTCAAAAGTACTTGAAAATAAAACTCCATTGGACACACTCTCCAATTTTTTTCCCACATCTCATTAGCTCTAGTAGACTTCCTCCTAAAGTCTTTGGTTGCGTGTCATTTGTTCATATTTATCCTCCAAATCACATCAAACTTGATCATCAAGCTCTAAAATGGGTATTTGTGGGATACTCTCCAAACCAAAAAGGGTTCTTGAATATTCTTCAAGACCATTGATCTCAATTTTGCTTAAAATCGATCATTTTTTCCTAATACTTATCTTCAAGGGGAAAGCTTAGATGAAGATTGTTGAAATTTGGCATTCAAAGTTAGGGTTTTAATTTAGGAAAGTATTTTAGGAATAAAAAAGGAGAGATCATTTAGGATGATTTAGTTTCCTAATTTTAGGAGAGAATCAAGCTAGATTGATATTTTCTTATTCAGTCATTTGTGTATATATATGTGTATGGTGTGTACCTAAAAAATTAATAAAGGAATTCAGAAATTCTTCATGGTATCAGAGCCAGTTTTCTGAAACCCTAATCCCTTCTGGCCACCTCTTATTCAGGCCATCATTCATTCCGGCCAAATCTCTCTGGCCATCTCTCAATCCGACCATCTCTCTCTCTGGCCATCTCTCATTCCGGTCATCAGTCCCTGTTCTCAGAGCCAAGGGAGAAAACGCTTTCCGGTCGGTCGAATCGTCGTCAGAAAACATTCACCGCCGGCAACTTTTCCGACGACGGTTTTTTCTACACCGCAAGGAGCGCCTGGAGGAGATCTCCAATTTTTCCCAAAGCACCGGAGCCAGAAAACCATCCAAGCGCCGGCCATGCACGTTTTTCCGACCGGAGACTGCATCTCACGCGCCGGCGCGTGAGGGCGCGTGAGCCACTTTCCGGCGACGCGCTTCCTCCTCCAGGCTCGCCTGACGCCGACCAGCCACCCTTCTTACTTGTTTCTGCCATCCGAGCCCTGCACATGCCTCTCTCGGGGTTCTTTTGCCTCCGCGGGCCCTCCAATCAGTTTTTCCGGCGTCCTCCGGCTATTTTTTCTCAACTCCAATCCCTGCACGTGCCTTGGGAAGTGTTCTTCTACCTTTCCGGTCCATGACAAAATACGGAATGGCATCATCACAAGTATCCAGCGTCACATCACCAGAATCAGGGGGCAGATCTGAAATTCCAAACCTTGGTGGCAGTGATTCCTCTCCTATTCTCATCACAAGACACAAATTAAATGGCCATAACTATTTACAGTGGTCACAATCTGTGTTGCTGTTCATTTGCGGTAAAGGAAAGGATGAGTACCTCACTGGAGAAGCAGCCATGCCAGAAACTACAGAACCGGGTTTCAGGAAGTGGAAGATTGAAAACAGCATGATCATGTCATGGCTTATCAATTCCATGAACAATGACATAGGTGAAGATTTCTTGCTGGTTGGGACTGCAAAGGACATATGGGATGCAGCCAAAGAAACTTACTCAAGTTCTGAAAATACTTCAGAACTTTTTCAGGTTGAATAAGCCCTACATGACTTCCGCCAAGGAGAGCAGACAGTTACTCAGTATTACAACACACTCACAAGGTATTGGCAGCACCTTGACTTATTCGAGACTCACTCATGGAAATGTTCTGATGATGCAGCAACATACAGGAAAATTGTGGAACAAAAGAGATTATTCAAGTTTTTCCTAGGACTAAACAGGGAATTGGATGATGTTAGAGGCCGAATCATGGGCATTAAACCCCTGCCAAGTCTCAGGGAGGCTTTTTCAGAGGTTAGGCGTGAAGAAAGTAGAAAGAAAGTGATGATGGGATTAATATGCAATTTATGGCAAGTTTGAAAATATCAAAGGTTTGGATGGGAAAAGTTGTTATTAAATTAGAAGTCAAAAGGTCAATTTTTGTTATTAAAGGTTACTATTTTTTTTTTTTTTTTTGATAGGTAAGCAAAGATATATTAAAGCGCTTGCAAAAAGGCACAAAAAAGTACACACAGAGTATACAAATTAGGCCCAAAAGCAAGCCAAAGAAGGAAAAGAGGAGAAATACCCACCACCCTCACAACAAGCTGCCCTAACTAAACAGAAAAAAATTGAAAAACAAAACCAATGAGAGAACCCTACAACCAGAAGCACCTTCTTTCCTCAAACCCCAGCCCCACTCCCCTTTCCCCTAGCAGTGAACGGAGAGCTATTATAATTAACTGAGCACTCTAACTTTCAGATTTCCCTCTCAAAATGGGAAGAACCCCTTTTCTTACCCCCTAACATCCATATCCCCCGCCCTTTTCTTGACTCCATTTTTCTGATTAGAGCACAAATTTCCTTCTCAAAGCCCGCTATTGGCATCCCTAAACAATTACTAAACTCAACAAACCCACTGGGAAGGCTGTTAAAATTCTCCCCCTCCAAGACCCCGATTTCCATATCCCTTGGAAGCTCCATCTCCTTGGCCCTGGCAACTAACTCCATATCAGAGGGTTCCTTCACAGCCTTCCTCAAGAGATCTAACATGCTGCCATCTTGTAGAACCATCTTCAGCAGCTAACAACCAGGGCTTTGAGGACCCAAGGAGAGGGAAGAACACCCGTAAGCCTATTCGTCTCCACCACAAGTGCATCATCAGTAATCGCAACTCGAGAAGATAACGAATCCACAGGAAAATGCTCACTGCTCCCATCATGCAGAAAAAGGATATCAGGAACATGGGGCAACTTGACTCTGGGCTCCTCATCTGAAGCCATACCCTGCCCTCTTCTCCCGACTGAACCACTAAAATTGTCCCCTCCTCTGCTCTCTCGCACAAGAAGAACATGCCCCTCCTGCACCTTCTCTGCAGAAGAAACGAGCCTTAGCAAGCTCGCTCTACCTTTTAAAGCTCCACTTAAAGGCTCATCCTTCACAGAGGCCTTTCCCACCTTAGCTTCAGTACCAGCTTGGGCCAGGCCCAAAAATAGTGGACCCACCCCTCTTGAATCCAAAGACAAAGATGTATCCCCAAATACACCACTGTGAGCCTCTTCCAGCCCCTGTCAGCCCAAGAACCTCCCCATCATCCTTCACAAAGGCAACAGGCCCAACTACCCCATTTTCTCCCATTACGGTTGTAACCTCTTGTCACGTCCTAGAAAATCCTCCCACCTCCCCTCAGCAAAAATTGCTGCAGAGTTCACTGTAGCCTCTCCTACCAACCTCGGCCTGCAACAAGTCAAACCTACTGCAACAGCTTTTGCGTCAAAGCCTGCAACACCCTCTTCCGCTGCTTCAGACCTGCAGCAAAGCAACTCGACAACTGCTACAGTACTCAAAGGATGCATTCCCATCCCACTCGCTTCGTCAACGCATGAGGAGACCTCCACTCCTCCCCCAACCTCTTGCTCACTGGCAACACAGTTTCTTCTTCTTGGCTCCACAAACAAAAAACCCGGCAGAGCTTCCCACCAAAAGTGTAAAAAGAAGCTGGTCTTGCCCATTACCAATTGCAACAAACTAGGTAAAGAACTCCCAACAGGATGCACCAAAATCCTGGCCCAATGCAGATTAGTCATTAGAGTTGTGTCTTCATCCACAGCGACAAACCCTCCACATTCATCCCCAATTTTCTTAAACACCACCCGACTCCAAAGATGTAACAGGAAACTCAACACCCTCACCAACATCTCCTTGGCATGACCCCCCTTGCCCAGATAACCAGCCTCGGGAGTCCACCTCACCAAGTGCAGCACTCTCTCCTTCACCCTTCAAGAACCTCTAGCAAGCACCCTTTCTGCCTAAGCAAGAATCTCAAAATCAAACAAGAGTAAGGTACCTCCAAAACCAGAAATCCTTAACCACCCCCCCCCCCCCCCCCTTTTTAGAGACCAAAAGCAGCAAAAGATTTCAAAAAGGATAAGTCAAATCGCTGCTTTGACCCCTCATCAAACCAACTGACCAAACATCTGCACAGAGACTCCTCCTTGCCTCGCACCTCGCTTTCTCCAATCTAAACCCAGACCGCTTCCCCTGCCACTCCACGAGGCTTCCTTACAGCATCAACAAAAGACCCACAGATTGTCTCCTCCCTACAGGCGCTCCTCGCCTTAGCAGGGGGATTCACTCTCCTAGCCTCAGTTGAGGGGGCTACACCTAAATAATGCAGCTTCTCCACTAGAATCGACCATCCCCCATGAAAACCCCTCCCTTCGAGGAAAACCAATGAGAACCTCTTCTCCTCTTCAGCCACAACAGAGCAAAGTAAAAACCTCCCTACCTCGTTCGAGTGTCATTCCAACTTGAGCCTCCTACCCCCCTCCACCCAACCTTTGCTCCATCTTTCCAAATCCTCATCCTTGCAACAATCTTCTACCTCTTCCAACAAAAGTCGCAAACTCAAATCCCCGAACCTAATCCAGTCAGAAAAACCTCTGCACTTTCCACAATAACCCCTCTCAGTTTTCCCCAAACCTCCTCTATAAAAGGTCAAAAGTTTTTTACTCCACTACAAACCAGCACCGTCCACCTCTCATGGCCAGCAACCCCCTCACTATTAAAGGCTACCAATTATGTCTTGGAAACCTTTAGAAAGTAGTTGAGGGTTATTATAAAAGGGAAAAACTTGCTTATTGTAAAGACTTTTGATGATTATCTAGAAAAAAATACAAGAAGTGATTAACAAAAACTTTCTGGTTTCGGCTTACACACAGGGTTTTTCCTAGATTTTTCCTTAAGAAATCTTAGCTCCTACCGGTGTTTGGAGTAACTTGGTTGTAGTCTACTTGGATAATAACTATAATAGCTTTTCAATTTTCATCAATTGGTATCAAAGTCTTTGTTTCATATTTGTTCTTGTTTTTTGAATCAATGGCTAGGTCTGGGGATCATTTGAATGCTACAACATCACAACCAGAGAGAAGTGGCCTAACTAGAGAAGAGTTTGCAAACTTGCAGTAACAACTTAATCAATTATGTGCGAGATTGGTGCTAGCTGGTATTTTTGGTGCTCCTAATTCCACCATTGGAGGCCAAACAAGGCAGAATTTTCAAACTCACCAGCGAAGGAATTTGAGAAATCAGTCTGCTATGGAGGAGTTCCAGCAAACCGAAGGGTACTTTTCGAATGAAGGTGGAGTTTCACCTTTGAAGAGGCAACCAACATTTCATCATACTGCAGATCATGATCAAAACCTAAACATTAAGGTAGACATTCCACATTTACTAGAGAGGAGCAACTAGAGGAGGTCTTATAGATTGGTTGAATGAAGTTGAAAGGGTTTTTGAGTTTCTAAATCTTCCAAAAAATAAAAAGGTGAAGTTGGAGGATATAAAATTGAAAGGGTATGCTTCCTCTTGGTGACAAGAGTCCAATCTGGAAAGGAGAAAATCCAAAGTTGGACTAAAATGCAGCAACAAATCCGAAGTCAATTCCTTCCATTGAACTATGAAGGAATTATTTTTCAGCAATACCAAGCACTTCAGCATGGCCAATGTTCTGTGCAAGAATACACTAATGAGTTCTACAAAATGCAAACTAGAGTACAACTAACTGAAACAAAAGTGCAGGTCATTCATCGTTATTTGATGGGATTGAGGCCAAATGATAGAAATTTGGTGGAGCTACAGCCTTGTTGGACGCTATTTGGTGTTGTTCAATTGGCAATGAAGGTTGAAAGTCAACAAAGACGATCAAACAACCACCCGATTAGAAGTGTAAGGGGGCATCGCGTGCCTTATGGATGAAGCTTCCAGGTATTCCTTATTTTCGCCTCCTTTTGTTTGCGTTTGGGGGGGACGGGACTCTGCTTCTTCTTCACCTTTCTTTGGGGTGAAGGGGGCTTTGATCGAGGTAGAGGAGGGTCATGATGCTGATGTCATTTTGAAGGAAAACGAAAGGGAGCTGTTTGTAAATCCTTTTAGGGTGTTGTTGGCGGAAGAAAGGGTTTTTGAGAAGGGCGATGGCGGGTCTTTCCCGATAAGGAAGGGGAGGGTTGAGGAAGAGGGAGGGGATGTCGAGTCGTGGAGGTACAACAGTTTGGCAAGTTTTTGTCATTGTTTGGGAATGCCCACTAAGGGATTTGAAGAAGAGATTTTGAAGCTTCTTAATAGAATGAAGGAAAGAAGAGAACGATTTGAGAGGGTAAGCAGAAAAAAAGGAGAGTACAAAGATCCTCTAGATTTGACCGAGAGCTAAAGAAACTTGAATGTTCGATAAATTACGATGGGACAGGAGGGGATCGGGGTCATTCGAAGTGTGTTGGATGAGGCTTCGAATCCTTTCGTGGAATGTAAGGGGGGCAAATGATAGAGACAAGAGAAAATTGATAAAGGATGTTATTAAAACTCAGAAGGTGGATTTAGTGTGTCTCCAGGAAACAAAATTCAGGAGATAACTAGTGGGAATGTGAAGTCTCGGGTTAGGAAGATGTTTGGAGTGGGGGGCTATGAATTCAAGGGGTGCGCGGGGGAAGGGGGGTGGGTTTTGGGATAATAGGGTGTTACAGATGGTGGAAATGGAGGTAGGCAAATATTCAGTCTCTTGTCGCTTCAAGAATTGTGAGGAATGGTTTTTGCTGGATTTTCACAAGATTGTATGGACCAACTATGAAGTTGTAAAGAGGAGATTTTTTGAGTGAGCTGGGGTCATTAGAGGTTTGTGGAATGAGTCGTGGTGCGTAGTAGGAGATTTTAACATGATAAGATTCCCCTCTAAGCATAGTACAGGAGGTTGTCTGTCCTCAGCAATGAAGAAATTCTCAGAGGTGGTTGAGCACTTAGAACTAAGGGACTTGCCTCTGCAGGGGGGGCTATTCACTTGGAGTGGAGGACTTAATTTTTTTTTATTTTTTTTTGATAAATAAGCAAGGAATATATTAACAAGAGGCAAACAGCCACAAAGCATACAAGGGGTATACAAGGTAGCTCAAACCTCACAAACAAAAAACGAAAGAGCCCCGTCACCTCACCAACCCTTAAGTGGATGCTAACCACTCCAAAAAGCCTATAAGGGAATGCGACTCCTCACCAATATACAATCTAGCCCAACTCCATAAATTACATACAAAAGAATTTTTGAGTTTCTAAATTGCTAAAGAACCCCCCCTAAAGGCAAGTCTATTCCTCTCTTTCCAAACTGTCCAAAATATGCACAACGGGATGGATTTGCAAATCTTTTTCATTTTTTTCCCACAAAAGGGCTCATCCAGCTAATTAAAACCTCCTTTACAGTTTCTGGAAAGACCCACTGGATACCAAACAAAATGAGGACGATTTCCCAAAGAACTCTGGCCACTATACAATGTATAAGAATATGATTTACAGTTTCTTCTTCACAACCACACAAAAAACAGCAATTAGGGATCTGCCACCCTCGTTTCTGGAGTCTATCTAAAATAAGCACCTTCCCCCATGTAGCCTCCCAAGCAAAGAAAGCGATTTTGGTTGGAACTCTACCCACCCAAATGCAATTTTTCGGGAAGACGGTGTCTATTGGATTAACCAGCAAGTTGTACGCTTCTTTAACTCTAAAGTGCCCGTTACTTCCACCCTTCCAAGAGACTGAGTCTTCCTCCAATGTAAGTCTGTAACCCCTCAAGACATGGAGCAAATTTCCTACCAAATCCAACTCCCAATCATTAAAATCCCTAAGTAATCTTAGATTCCATCCTCCTTGACCGAAATTCTAGTCCCACATTTCCTCCACCGTAGCGTTCCTATGTGCAGCCATGATAAATAATTGTGGGAATCTTTGAGACAGCGATGTACTGCCGCACCAATGGTCAGTCCAGAATCTAATTTTGGTGCCATTTCCAACTGTGAACACTATATTTTCCCAGCACCATTCAGTTTCCTTCAAGATCTCCTTCCAAACCCCTACTCCAAACACTCCATTAGCTTTCTTCGTCCTCCAACCAAAGCCCTCTTGCCCATATTTCGCCAAAATACCTGCTTCCAAAGATTTTCCTTATCACAAGCAAATCTCCATATCCATTTGCCAAGCAAGGCCCTATTCAAAAGAGCTAGCTTCTTTAAGCCTAACCCACCCTTCTCCTTATCCGCACAAACCACCTCCCAATTAACTAAGTGGGCTTTTCTCTCCAAGTCTCCCCCTCTCCACAGGAAGTCTCTTTGCAGTTTTTCTAACCTTCTTGCTACTACCTTGAGTATACAGAAAAAAGACATTTGATAAATGGGCATACTAGCCATCGTACTCTTTATGAGAGTAATTCTCCCACCTTTGGAAATATATTGACATTTCCAAAGCGCAAGTCTCCTCCTCACTCTCTCTTCCACTCCATCCCACGCCGATAGAGCCTTGTTAGGAGCCCCTAAAGGCAGTCCCAAATATGAAGAAGGCAGAGAACCCACCCTACACCCTATCTCTACTGCCATCACATCCAACTCTTGCACCTCACCAACTGGGATGATTTCACTTTTGGGCAACTTAATCCTTAATCATGATGCGGCTTCAAACCAAAATAAGATCCAACTCAAGTGAGTTAGGTACTCTCTCTTTGCCTCACAGAACACAACTGCATCATCAGCAAAAAAAAAAAAATGCGAGATATTCAAATCCGACCTTCTTCCTCCCCAGATTTTGTACCCTGCTAGGTAGCCCCCTTCAACAGCCCTCCTAATGAGAGCACTCAACACTTCCATTCCCATGACAAAGAGGTACGGAGATAGTGGGTCTCCTTGACGAAGCCTCTTAGTACTAGGAAAAAAACCTATTGGCAACCCATTAACCAAAACTGAAAATTTAGCTGTAGAGATGCATCACCACATCCATCCCAACTACCTTGACCCAAACCCCATCTTTTGCATAACCTTCATCAAAAACTGTCAGTTAATGCTGTCATAAGCTTTTTCGATATCCAATTTACATATAAGCCCTTTTCTCTTATCTTTTCTACCAAGAATCGATCACCTTGTTTGCTATTAAGGAGGCATCCAAAATCTGTCTACCAATCACAAAAGCATTCTAATCAGAGGAGACCACTTTTCCTATCACTTTCTTGAGCCTATTAGCTAGCACCTTAGCCATCAATTTATACAACCCCCTCAACAGGCTTATGGGTCTAAAATCCCCAAGGTCCTCAGCCCCACCCTTCTTAGGTAAAAGAACCAAAAACGTGGTGTTGAGACTCTTGATAAAAGAGCTTTGCTCATGGAACTCCTTAAACATTTCCAAGACTTCCTCTTTTACAAAGTCCCAACAATTTTTCCAAAAAGCCATTGTGAAGCTATTCGGGCCTGGGGCTTTGTCTCCATTCATAACCATCAAAGTAGAGTGTATCTCTTCCTCAGAGAAGGGAATCTCCAGATTCTCCGCTTCTTGATGGCTTAGTTGATCTAACTGCAACCTCCCAATATCGGCCTTCCAATCTGAGTCTTTAGAAAGCATTTGTTGGTAGGCGTTGGCTACCCCTTCCCTCACTTCTTGCTCCTCTGACAACCACACCCCATTATTTTAATTTTGTCCAAGAAGTTATTTCTACGATGGGCATTTGCCATACGATGGAAAAAGCCCGTATTTCTGTCCCCTTCCCTTAACCATAACTCCCTTAAAAGTTGTCTCCAATGTACTTCTTCCAAAGACACCCACTTTTTATAATTTTCCTATGCTTCCTTTTTTAAATTTGTTTGCTCCTTTGACAGGCTTCTCTCACTTTCCACCTAGTCCCAAAATTCCACTTGTTGTAGAGCTAAAGCTTTATTGCATTCTAGCCTTTCGAACACATCCCTATTCCAAACTTTAAATTTTTGTTTAAGTTCTTTCATCTTTGCAGCCAACCTAAAGCTAGCACTGCCCCTAACCACTCTCCCTTGCCACCAACTTCGAAGAAGATCTTTAAATCTCTCTACTTTAAACCACATGTTTTCGAACCTGAATGGAGAGGGACCTCTTATTAAACCACCACCCTCTAACAATATAAGGAAGTGGTCAAAGATAGGCCTAGGCAGCCGGCTCTGGAGGACACCACTAAACTAATCCAGCCAACTGGGAATCACGAGAAATCTTTCCAGTCTAGCCTAGGATTGATTATTAAGACCCCCACTCCAAGTAAACAATCCCCCTTGCATAGGGAGATCAACTAGCCCTAATTCATCAATTATCTGAGCAAATCTCCTCATCGTTGTTGTTATTCTCCCTTGTCTGCACCTTCCCTTTGTGATATAATGATATTGAAGTCACCTCCTAAACACCAGGGTTCTTCCCAAATTCCTCTAATCACCCCAATCTCTTCCCATAAGCATTCCCTTTCCTCTTTGGTGAACAGACCATAGACACCCATGAACACCCGGATAACACCATCTTCCACATTACTGAATCTACAAGAGATTGAAAATTGGCCCTCCTCCCAATCCAAAATTCCAAAGACCTTTTGTCCCAACAAATCAAGATACCTCCCGCAGAGCTAGAAGCATCCAGGGCCCTCCAATCTAAGAATCTCCCCGTTCCTAAACTTCTCACCACACCCTCGGTCATTGGTTGAATTTTTGTCTCCTGAATACTCAGCAAATCTACCTTCTGGTTTCATATGAAAGCCTTTCTTAATTTCCTTTTGGAGCTATCATTTGCTCCTCGCACATTCCAACTCAACAATTTGAGCTTCATTTGACTTTCGAAAGCTGACACCCTCTACCTTGCAAAGGGCTTTTCTGTTTTTTCCCTCCCTCATAATTAATTGAACACTCTGGCCTCTTCAACTCCCTTTCGAATTTTGATTTCTCCAATAATCCTTTGCTATGAATCCTCTCCCATCTTTTTCTAATTTTGACCAAGAACTCTAGAATCTCCTTTTCCAATCCCTTTGTCAAAAATCCCAGAAAATGGCTGAATTTTGCCAGACTGCTTTCCTCCCATCTATTCTCCTTCCCACCCCTAACTTCTTGATGCTCGGGCTGAGTTGAGCTCCACTCCAATCCCCTACCCTTATTAATGTCTCTATTTACCTCTACCATATCCCAACAGACAGTGCCATCCACTATAGCCCCATCTACAGTAATCATAAGCAGCGGACTCTTTTCCTGAATTTCCTCCCTTAATGCCCCAGAAAGATCGTAATACTCCCCCACCGGAGTCCAACCAAAAGAAAGAGAAAAAGAAGGAGAAGACCCAGAAGCCCTTTTTCCCTAAGAATTCAGAACAGACCCATACCTCAAAGCTTCTTCAACTAATGCACGGTTTGTCGTTGTTTGGTGGTCTTCTATTTGTTGCTTCCTCATGACTTCCATCTCCCAGAGTTTGAAAAACTTTGCCTCTAGGTTATTCCAGTTATTGAGACCTTGCCAGGCCGAGGGACAGGCCTTAACCAAAAGGGCTCTGTCTAGTAATTGGACCTGGGAAGGACCTGGGCTTGTGACCCCTTCCAATCCAACTAGCCCAAGAGACGAAGGGCTCTCTACTTCGACGACGGCCCATCCGAAAGCCTAGCTTCGTCCACTGCAACACCTTTTAACTTTAAGTCCACTGTTAGGCCTAGCGAAGATAGCCCACCAGCCCGCTTCAAGCCATTTAAGCACACAGACGGGTCTGAATGGTAAGGCCCGTTCGCCAGCGGATCAAAAGAAGGTTGGACCACCGGCCCAACTTAGATCCGGCGTGAGGACATAATGCGCCCCGACCCACTCACCTGCCCACCCGTCCCGTCTGCTGATAGATGCAGAGCCTCGAGCTTGGAGTGGAGGACTTAATAATCGGTTAAAGTCAAGAATTAATCGGTTTCTCATTTCTGAAGATTGGGAAGTTCACTTTCATGGGGCCATTCAAGTTGTTCTGGCTAGGTTGGTTTCTGATCACTCTCCGATTCTTCTTGATGGGGAAGGGATGAGGACAGGGTCCACACCTTTTAGATTCGAAAATATGTGGCTGAAAGAGGAAGGCTTTAAAGAGGTGTTAAGAAAGTGGTTGGAGGGGATTCAGGTTAGTGGGTCAGCCAGCCTCATTTTGGCTTAAAAGTTGAAGGCCTTGAAACCGATTCTGAGAAGCTGGAATAAAGAGGTATTTGGTAAGGTTGAAACTAAGAAACAGAGTGCTTGGAATTTGGTGGATTTTTAAGACAAGGAAGAGAGTGCTCGCACATTGTCTATGGAAGAAGAGGAAGTTAGGAATGAGGCAATAGAGGCTTATAAAAAGTGGGTCCTTTTAGAAGAAGCATCGTGGAGGTAGAAGTCTAGAGAAATTTGGCTAAAGGAGGGAAATAGAAACACAAGGTTTTTTCATCAGATGGCTAATGCTCATAGAAGAAGGAACCAGTTGACTAGAGTAAAAGTTAATGGGAGATGGCTCACTGAGGAAAGTGAAATTAAAAAGGAAGTGGACAGAGCTTTCCAAGGTCTATTGGCAAATCCCGGTGGTTGGAAGCCTAATATAGATGGTTTGATTTTTGAGAGGCTGGAAGAGTTAGATGTGGAAGAGTTGGAGAAGCCTTTCTCGGAGGAGGTCTTTGGTGCACTGTCAGGTTTCTGCGGAGAGAAAGCGTCAGGCCCTAACGGTTTCTCAATGGCGTTCTGGCAGTTTTCTTGGGATTTTGTAAAGTAGAGGTGATGAACTTCTTCAGACAGTTCCACGAGTCTGGGAGCTTTGTAAGAAGTCTGAATGCAACTTTCTAGTGTTGATTCCTAAGAAACGGGGGGTTGAGGACTTGAAGGATTTTAGGTTAATTAGCTTGGTGGGAGGATTGTACAAGTGGTTAACCAAGGTGCTAGCTAATAGGCTGAAGGGGGTGTTAGCTAAGGTGATCTCAACGTCTCAAAATTTGTGAAGGGGCGGCAAATTAGGGATGCAATGTTGATTGCTAATGAAGCAATAGACTCAATTTTGAAAAGTAGTAGAGGAGTGATTCACTGCAAATTGGACATTGAGAAAGTCTATGATCATGTGGATTGGTCTTTTCTTTTAGCAGTGTTGGAGTAGATGGGGTTTGGGGAAAAGTGGCATAGATGGATAAAGTGGTGTTTATCCACTGCTAGATTCTCTGTTTTGGTAAATAGAACCCCTACTGTTTTTTTTTCAAAGCTCAAGGGGTTTAAGGCAAGGAGACCCCCTTTCACCTTACTTGTTCGTAATTGTGACGAAGGCTTTCACCTGTCTACTGAAGAGAGCAGTTTCTTTGCTTGGGAGGCTTCATGGGGAAGAGTTCTAACCTTGGACCATTTACAAAAGAGGGGTTGGGCTTTGGCTAATAGATGCTTTATGTGCCAAATGTGTGAGGAGTCAATTGATCACCTCCTTCTTCATTGTGAAAAAACAAGGGAAGTGTGGATGTTACTCCTTTCTTTATTTAGAGTGTCTTAGGTGTTTCCTTTTTCGGTAAAGGAAACCCTTCTAGGGTGGAGGGGCTCTTTTGTGGGTAAAAAGAGGAAGGCGGTGTAGCAAGTGGGACCATTATGCTTATTTTGGGTCATTTGGAAGGTAAGGAATAAAATTGCTTTTGAAGATAGCGTGTTGTCCATCTAAAGGCTAAAAGCTTCTTTTGTGTATTTACTTTGGTCAGAGACCAAATTGTGGATAAAAGGTGGTCCTTTGACCTTAATAGATTTTATAGATTGGTGGGTTTGCAATGAGGGAGAAGGTTTTTTGTTTTTTCCTTGTTTTGGGTCCAATTGTAAGGGGGCAAGTGTCTTTATACTGTAATTTTGTGGGTCACTATTTTAGCCTCTCTTCGTAATACAGTTCTTTTGCTTATTGATAAAAAAAATAATCAATTGGAGGATAATAGGTGGCAGGGAGATGTCAAGCAAAAGTCAGTGGCAGCGACTAATGATTTGTAGAATTCTAGATCAAACACTCACTCCCAAGCTCGTAACCAAGGCCAAGGGCATGCAATAATGAGAAATCATGTTCTTGGAAATAGTAGCAACTCATTTCAGCCTGCGGGACGTAGAAAAATATGTTATAAACGTGGAAAAGAGGGTCACAAATCTTTTGATTGTCGAAAACAAGCCAACAACTTATTGATTAATGAAGATGAAAGGGAGAATAATGATGAGGAGGTAGCAATGGAACCTCAAGGCAATGGAGGGCAGCTGGAATTCATGGAAGATGAAGTCACATATGAAGACCATGATCTTCCAAATTTAGTGCTAAGACGTTCCATATTAACTCCAAAAGCATCAAAAAGCGATTGGTGGAGAAACAACATTTTTAAAACTAGATGATCTTCATACGGGAGGCTTTGCAAAGTTATTATTGATAACGGAAGTTGTGAAAATCTTGTTTCTAAAGAAATAGTGACAAAGCTCAACTTGGAAGTGCTACCACACCCAAAGCCATATCAAATTGCTTGGTCCAAGAAAGGAGGTGAAGTAGAAGTAGTGTAGCAGTGTCTTGTTCCCTTCTCAATTGGGAAAAACTATTCAGATAATGTTTTATGTGATGTGGTGGAAATGGAAGCCTGTCATTTGTTACTTGGAAGGCTATGGCAATTTGACAATAAAATTGTCCACCATGGAAAGAAGAATGCTTATGCTTTCTACAAAAATGGGCTTAAGGTAGTACTTGCCCCAATGAAAGAATAAGAGTTTGTTAAATCTAAGGTCAAACCAGAACAATCTTGTGTAACTGTATAATGCTTTTTAAATGAGTTTGAAGCTAATGGAGTTGCCTTTTTGTTGTTGGCAAAAGAAATCTTAGAAGACCAATAAGATTGTTTCATGGGTTTATAGGTGCTTCTTTCTCCCTGAAATGGTTTATGGATTCAATCAAAAAGAGGAAACATGGTTGCTTCAGAGGTGAGAGGTGGTAAATGTTGGTTTGCAGTGGAGTCCAATACCTTCGAAATCTCCATTGAAGTAGTCTGAGGTAAACCTAGAGGGATTATTCTAGAAAGGAGCAAAGGCTTATCCTCTTGGATAAGGTTTGGAGAAAGGATTTTGAGCTACCTGTTGGAAGGTGTGGAAGCTTGGTGTAAAGGAGAGTCAAGTTCGAGGTGTCTAAAAGTTTGGGAAGATGGGAAAAGAAAGTTCAGGCTGGAGTGTCGATCAAATGAAACTGGTAGGTTTTTACTCGGCTCTGTGTGAGATGTGGAAGCTAAGAAGTATTGTCTTGTCTTTCCAGGGGGCAAAGGTTTAGTTGGGGGTTGGTTCTTGTTGGTTAAGAAGTTGAGGGCCCTGGGAGTCTCCACTCCAGCAGTGAGCAAAGTTTTTCCTAGTGTTCCCACCTCTGAAAAGGTTGGGAATAGTTTCAAAGAGAAAGTGAAAGGAACTTATGCAAATGCTACGGGGTCCATGCAGGGGGGTTCATTTACTTGGAGGGGTGGGTTGAATAACCAATCCCAATCTAGGCTCAACCGGTTTTTAGTGACAAATAATTGGGACAGCCTGTCTAATGGGTCTGTGCAGGGTATTTTACCCAGACCGGTTTCTTATCACTTTCCCATTCTGCTAGATGGAGGAGGTATGAGGGGACCCTCTCATTTCAGATTTGAGAAGTGGTTGGTGGAAGAGGGGTTCAAAGATCAGGTTAAGAATTGGTGGGTGAGCTTTAATTTTACTAGGACTTTCAGCTTTGTTTTAGACGCAAAATTGAGAGCCTTAAACTTGAAGACTTGGAATAAAGAAGTGTTCGGCTTCATTGAGCCTAAAAAGGGAAAAGCTCTCGACCAGGTTATGTATTGGGATGAGAAGGAGAAAGTTTCAACCCTAAATCTGGAAGAGTGTGAAGCTAGAAATGAGGCTAGGGAGTCTTATAAGACTTTCTGAGGTAGGAAATCTCTTGGAGACAAAAGTAAAGGGAAGTGCGGTTGAAGGAAGGGGACAATAACACCAGATTCTTCCACGGGATGGCGAATGCTCTCAGTAGAAGAAATTGGTTGTCCAATGTGAAAGTGAATGGTTGCTAGTATACCGAGGAGAATGATTTAAAAGTTAGTGTGGTCGGGGCGTTTCATAACCTCCATTTAGTAGAAGGGGGGTGGTGTCCCTATATTGACGAGTTATCCATTGTGGGGTTAGACAGCAATGAGATTGAGAGGTTGGAGCTTCCTTATTCAGAAGAAGAGGTGTTTGTAGCTCTCTCAGATCTAGGCAAGGATAAAGCTTTAGGTCCGAACGGCTACACCATGGCGTTTTGGCTTTTTTGTTGGGATGTTGTGAAGGAAGAAGTTTTGGGTTTTTTTAGAGACTTCCATGAGGATGGCCGATTTGTTAAGTCTTTGAATGCTACTTTCCTGACTCTTGTTCCTAAGAAGGGAGGTGCAGAAGACCTGTAAGATTTTAGGTCGATTAGTCTTGTGGGCAGCCTTTATAAGTTGTTAGCCAAGGTGTTGGCTAATAGACTTAAAAAGGTAATGGGCAAAGTGATTTCAGAGTCCCAAAATGCCTTTGTAGAGGGTAGACAGATTTTAGATGCAGTTTTGATTGCAAATGAGGTCGTCGACTCAAGGTTGAAAAGCAAGGAAGGTAGTGTGTTGTGCAAGTTGGATATAGAGAAGACATATGATCATGTGAATTGGAAGTTCTTGTTTGCAGTGCTTAGAAAGATGGGTTTTGGAGAAATGGATTAAATGGGTAGAATAGTGCATCTCTATTGTGAAATTTTTTGTTTTAGTAAATGGATCTCCTTCTGGTTTTTTCCAAAGTTCGAGGGGATTGAGACAAGGAGATCCCCTCTCCCCTTATTTATTCATGATAGCCATGGAGGTGTTTAGTTGTCTCTTGAGGAGGGCTATTAGTGGGGGCTACTTATCTTGTTGGAGAGTGAAAGGTAGGAGTGGTGAGAGGATTCTGATCTCGACTTGTTATTTGTTTATGATACTTTGGTGTTTTGTGAGGCGTCTCAAGACCAGATGGCTTATCTAAGTTGGCTTCTTATGCAGTTTGAGGCTTGCTCAGGTTTGAGAATCAATCTAGAGAAAAGTGAGCTAATTCCAGTGGGTAGGGTGCATAATATAGAGGACTTGGCCTTGAAGTTGGGGTGTAAAGTGGGTGGTCTCCCTTCCAACTATTTGGGTCTTCTTTTGGGAGCCCCCTTCAAATCAGTGTGGTGTGGGATGGTGTTGAAGAGAGATTCAAAAAAAGCTAGCAATGTGGAAAAAACAGTATATCTCAAAAGGAGGAAGAATCACTTTAATTCGAAACACTTTGTCTAGCATGCCTATCTATTTCATGTCCCTTTTTTGCATGCTAAGACAAGTGAGGTTGAGATTGGAGAAGATTCAAAGGGATTTTCTCTAGGGTGGTGGAGCTCTTATGTAGAAACCGCATCTTATTAGGTGTAACACGATTTGCTTGGAGAGAAGGAAATATCGTTTAGGTGTGAGAAATCTCTCTCTCATGGATATAGCTCTCTTAAGCAAGTGGAATTGGCGCTATGCCAATGAAAGAGAGCCCCTTTGGAAGCAAGTTATCAGTCAAAAGTATGGTGAAGAGGATAGGGGGTGGCGCTCCCGCGAGGTGAGTGAGAGATATGGTGTGGGATTATGGAAAGCTATTAGGAAGGAGTAGAATTATCTGAGTGGTAGGTTGGCTTACCAAGTGGGTAATGGGCAGAGAGTGAGATTCTAGATGGACAAGTGGTGTGGAGATGAGCCACGTTATGAGTCCTTCCCTTCCTTATTTACCATTTCTTTGTCTAAGGAAGCTTAGGTGGCGGATGTTTGGAACCCTGATGGTAATGGAGATGGATGGACCCCTCTTTTCTCAGGGGACTTTAATGATTGGGAGTTCAGGTTGGTGGAGCGTTTTCTGCAAAAAAATGCAAGCTTTTAGGGTGCACAGGGATGTGGAAAATAGAGTGATTTTGACAGTTTCAAGGTGTGGCATCTTTTCAGCCAAATCTCTTTATTCTATCTTGAAGTCAGGAAATTCTCTTTTGTTCCCTAGTGGTAGTATTTGGAGATCGAGCACACCTCCTAAGGTGGCTTTCTTTGCTTGGGAGGCTTCTTGGAGGAAAGTCTTAACGTTGGACCAACTTCAAAGGAGGGGGCACTTCTTGACAAATAGGTGTTTTCTTTGCCTCTCTAAAGTAGAGACGATTGATCACCTTCTTCTTCACTGTGAAAAGACTCGGGTTCTTTGGAATCTTCTTTTCTCCCTCTTTGGTGTGTCCTGGATTCTTTCTTGTTCAGTGAAGGAAACTCTTCTTAGGTGGCATGGATCATTTGTGGGTAAAACTCGTAAAAAGGTTTGGCAAGCGACCCTTTTATGTATATTTTGGACAATTTGGAAGGAAATGAATTTGTTAGCATTTGGCAATGAGGAGATTTCTGTCATAGGATGATTCAAATGAGCCTCCCCATGGGCTTATATAGAGCCAGGAAGCTTCTGGAGACTCCTAGAGTGGGAAGAGTGTGGAAGGTTCTAGAGATGTCTGGAGAAATCCACACAACTCTACACTATGGTGGAAGGCATGAGAGGAGTCCAGGGCTTTCTAGAGAATTCTAGAGGTCTCTTGTACATAGGCTTGTACATAGAATGATGTAGGACATTCTAGAATATTCTTGAATTGTAAGGAACCCTCCAAGGTTCCAAAGAGTTCCATTGGTGCCTATAAATAGATGAGGGCCTCATTTGGCCAAGGCACCAAGCAAGTGAGCTTCCAAGCACTTGTAAATGCTTCCTTGAGTTAATAAGAGCTTCCATTCTTTAAAGAGTTGCCTATTAAGCTTCTTAAGCTTTCGAGTCGTGAGCGTCTTAGCCTAGCAAGCTAAGCATTGGGAGCAAGACTGACTTAGCAAGATCAAGCGTCTTGACTTACCTAGTGCCGCACGAGCTTAGTGAACGACTAAGTCCGTGACAAGTGGTATCAAAGCGCGGTTACGAAGTGGGCATAGCAAAGGAAGCATGTCGGGCTCTAACGTGGAGGAGACTAGCGAGCAAACCCGTGGAAGGGAGATGGAGCATATTGCAAGAGGCAGAGGCATGAAGGATAAGTCTCGTGATGCCTTAGCCAACATGGAGGCAAGGCTAGCCAAGGTGGAGCTAGCCATGGCGGACACCCGGGAAGGGGTGGACTTGATTGAGCAAGGCATGGAGAAGGGCTTAGAGGATCTAAGGGAGCAGATCCAAGACCTTCGCGAGGGGGTGCTAGGCTCACAAGTTCAGCCGGTGTCACACGAGGAGTTCATGTCCTTCCAAGACAAGGTCATGAGCATGTTTGCTAGTGTGGGGTCAAGGATGGGGGCCTTGGCTACGCACATGGAGACCCGAGACCAAGAGATTCGTCAAGAGCTGGCCATCTTCAAGACTGCGGTATCAGCACGAGTCATGGCCACTCATGAGGCACCAAGGGTGGAGGTGCCCAAGCCACACACGTTTAGTGGCAAGAGGGATGCTAAGGAGCTGGATAACTTCTTGTGGCCCATGGAGCGCTACTTTGAGGCCATCGCACTGACAAATGAAGCCACTAAGGTACGCACCGCGACCCTCTACCTCACTAATAATGCTACTTTATGGTGGCGTCGACAGTTTGCCGACATAAAGAAAGGGACATGCACCATAAACACATGGGATGCCTTTAAGAGAGAAATCAAAAGGCAATTCTATCCCAAAGATGTGACTTACCTAGCAAGGATGAAGCGTCTCAAGCACACGGGCTCAATCCGTGAGTATGTCAAGGAGTTCTCTACGCTTATGCTTGAGATACCCAACATGTCCGATGAAGAGCTACTATTTAACTTCATGGACAACTTGCAAAGCTGGGCCGAGCAAGAACTGAGGAGACGCGGTGTCCAAGACCTAACCATGGCCATGGTAGTAGCAGAGTCCTTGGTAGATTATAGAAGGGGAGATTCCTCCAAGCCTAAGCCACCATCCAAGGGTAACCAAGCCAAAGGTGGGGGAGACAAGGGATCACGCGGCTACGCTTCTAAGGAAGGATCAAGCAAAGGCCCTAGTGGCAAGGATGGCAAAGGCAAGGATAAGCGGAAGGAGTTCACGCCCAGGACCAATTGCTTCCTATGTGATGGTCCACACTGGGCGCGGGACTGTCCTAAGAGGAAAGCTCTAAATGCTATGATCGAGGAAAAAGAGCAGGAAGGCGATGCTCAGGTGGGATCGTTGCAGCTCCTAAATGCCCTTAAGGCCAAGCTGATGCCTAAAACACCTTAAAGCAAAGGGCTAATGTATGTAGAGGCCCTTGTGAATGGGAAGGCCACCAAAGCTCTGGTGGACACTGGTGCCACTCATAACTTTGTCTCGGAGGATGAGGCAAAAAGGCTAGAGCTCCAAGCATCCAAGGAAGGAGGATGGCTCAAGGCAGTTAATTCAGCTGCTAAGCCATCACATGGAGTAGCTCGCGGGGTGACTATGCACATCGGCTCATGGGAAGGAAGGGTCAACTTCACAGTGGCACCCATGGATGACTTCAAGATGGTGCTAGGAATGGACTTCCTACAGAAGGTCAAGGCCGTGCCATTACCTTTCCTGCGCTCAATGGCTATCCTAGAGGAGGAGAAGCCGTGAGAAGCCGTGCATGGTCCCTACGGTCACCAAAGGTACGCCCAAGACCCTTATGTTATCAGCTATGTAAGTTAAGAAGGGGTTAAAGAGGAAAGAGGTGACCTACCTTGCCACCCTAAAGGAAGAAAGGGATGATGGGTCAGGAGAACCCATGCCAAAGGAAATCAAGGGAGTCCTTGATGAGTTCAAGGACGTGATGCCGTCCGAGTTGCCTAAGAGACTTCCTCCTAGGAGAGAGGAAGATCACAAGATTGAGTTGGAGTCGGGAGCCAAGCCCCCTACTATGGGGCCATATAGGATGGCACTGCCTGAGCTGGAGGAGCTAAGGAGACAACTTAAGGAGTTGCTAGACACGAGGTTCATCCAACCATCCAAGGCTCCATATGGCGCGCCAGTTTTGTTTCAGAAGAAGCATGATGGGTCCTTACAGATGTGCATAGACTACCGGGCACTCAACAAGGTGATGGTAAAGAACAAGTATCCTATTCCGCTCATCGCTGACTTGTTCGATCAACTTGGTAAGGCAAGGTACTTCACGAAACTAGACCTAAGGTCGGGCTACTACCAAGTAAGGATTGCGGAGGGGGACGAGCCGAAGACTACATGTGTGACCAGGTACGGCTCATACGAATTCTTAGTGATGCCTTTCGGACTCACCAATGCCCTAGCAACGTTCTGCACCCTCATGAGCAAGATCTTCCACCCATACTTAGACAAGTTCGTGGTGGTGTACTTGGATGACATAGTCATCTACAGTAACACCCTGAAAGAGCACGTAGGGTATTTAAGGAAGGTCTTCAAGATCCTAAGGCAGAACGAGTTATATGTGAAGAAGGAGAAGTGCTCATTTGCTAAGGAGGAAGTGAGCTTCCTAAGGCATCGCATCAAAGATGGCAAGCTGATGATGGATGATAGCAAGGTGAAAGTCATCCAAGAATGGGATCCACCAACCAAGGTACCTCAACTCAGATCTTTCCTTGGTTTAGTTAATTACTACCGGCGGTTCATAAAGGGTTATTCGGCAAGGGCAGCTCCACTCACTGATCTTCTTAAGAAGAATAAGGCATAGGAATGGGACGAAATGTGCCAACAAGCCTTTGAAGATCTTAAGAGGGTTGTGACTGAGGAGCCGGTGTTGGCACTACCCAACCACACCAAGGTTTTTGAGGTACACACAGATGCCTCAGACTTCGCTATTAGGGGAGTCCTTATGCAAGAAAGGCACCTAATCGCATTTGAGAGTCGCAAGCTAAACGACACGGAGAGGCGTTACACGGTGCAAGAAAAGGAGATGACCGCCATCATCCACTGCTTGCGCACCTGGAGGCATTATCTTCTGGGGTCTCACTTCATAGTGAAGACCGACAATGTTGCCACTAGCTACTTCCAGACACAGAAGAAGCTAAGTCCTAAACAAGCTAGGTGGCAAGACTTCCTAACCGAGTTCGACTATACGTTGGAGTATAAGCCAGAAAGTGCTAATCATGTGGCCAACGCCCTAAGCCGCAAAACGGAGCTAGCGTCCATGACGAGTCAGCCCCAAGGAGACATAATGGATCTTCTAAGGGAGGGACTGCAACATGATCCAGTGGCTAAGAGTCTCATCGCCCTTGCTCATGAAGGGAAGACTAAGAGGTTCTGGGTGGAGGACGGCCTACTCTACACTAAGGGGAGACGACTCTACGTGCCTAAGTGGGGGAACATAAGGCGGAATCTAATAAAGGAGTGCCATGACACCAAGTGGGTTGGGCACCCTGGACAACAACGCACGAGGGCACTACTCGAGTCGGCTTATTACTGGCCTCAAATACGGGATGAGGTTGAGGCCTATGTGAGGACTTGTCTTGTGTGCCAACAAGACAAGATGGAGCAACAACAACCTAGAGGCCTGTTGGAGCCGTTACCTATAGCAGAGCGCCCATGGGACAACGTCACCATGGACTTCATCATTGGGCTACCCAAGTCGGAGGACAGCGGCTCTATCATAGTAGTAGTAGACAGGTTCTCTAAGTAAGCAACCTTCATAGCAGCCCCAACTGACTGCACTGCGGAAGAGACGACGAGGCTATTCCTAAAGCACGTAGTCAAGTATTGGGGGTTGCCTAAGTTCATCATCAGTGATCGCAATCCGCGTTTCACTGGGAAGTTTTGGATGGAGCTCTTTAAGCTTATGGGTTCGAAGCTTCACTTCTCCACAAGCTTTCACCCACAGACGGATGGGCAAACAGAGAGGGTGAACGCCTTACTGGAGCTCTACCTAAGGCACTTCATGAGCGCCAACCAGAAAGATTGGGCCAAGTTGCTAGACATAGCCCAGTTCTCATACAACCTACAAAGGAGTGAGGCAACCAATAAGAGCCCGTTCCAGCTAGCCACAGGGCAGCAACCAATAACTCCTCACACTCTAACGATAGGCTATACGGGGAGAAGTCCAGCGCCTTCCAGCGCCTTTTAAGTTCACGAAAGGGTGGCACAAGCAAGCTGACATAGCACACTCATATTTGGACAAGGCCGCTAAGAAAATGAAGAAGTGGGCTGACAAGAAGCAACGTCACACGGAGTACAAGGACGGAGACATGGTGCTTGTCAAGCTCCTTCCTCAACAATTCAAATCCCTAAGGCCGGTGAATAAGGGCCTTGTGAGGAGGTATGAAGGACCATTCCCCATACTTGGGAAGGTTGGCAAGGTGTCCTATAGAGTTGAGCTACCACCGAGGTTGAAGATTCATCCCGTCTTCCACGTAAGTTACTTGAAACCCTATCACAAAGACAAGGATGATCCGAGCCGAGGGTTGTCTAAGAGGGCACCTACAACGGTCATGACCTCCTATGACAAGGAGATGGAACACATCATTGCAGACCGGGTCATCAGGAGACGAGGTGTACCTCCTACTATGGAATACTTAGTGAAATGGAAGGGACTACCAGAGAGCGAGGCTAGCTGGGAGCCAGCAAATGCCCTATGGCAGTTCTAGGAGCAAATTGAGCAGTTCCGGGTAGAAGGCGCGACGAGGACGTCTACGGCTTAGGTGGGGGAGAGTGTCACAGGATGATTCAAATGAGCCTCCCCATGGGCTTATATAGAGCTAGGAAACTTCTAGAGACTTCTAGAGTGGGAAGAGTGTGGAAGGTTCTAGAGATGTCTGGAGAAATCCACATAACTCTACACTATAATGGAAGGCATAAGAGGAGTCCAGGGCTTTCTAGAGAATTCTAGAGGTCTCTTGTACATAGGCTTGTACATAGAATGATGTAGGACATTCTAGAATATTCTTGAATTGTAAGGAACCCTCCAAGGTTTCAAAGAGTTCCATTGGTGCCTATAAATAGGTGAGGGCCTCATTTGGCCAAGGCACCAAGCAAGTGAGCTTCCAAGCACTTGTAAAGGCTTCCTTGAGTTAATAAGAGCTTCCATTCTTTAAAGAGTTGCCTACTAAGCTTCTTAAGCTTTCGAGTCGTGAGCGTCTTAGCCTAGCAAGCTAAGCATTGGGAGTAAGGCTGACTTAGCAAGATCAAGCATCTTGACTTGCCTAAGTGCCGCACGAGCTTAGTGAATGACTAAGTCCGTGACATTTCGCTCCAAATATTGAAAAATTCTTTCGTATGTAACCTATGGTCTGGGGTTAGGGTGTCTGTAGATTTGAGTCATTTCTTGCTTGTAAGCTTCATTGATTGGTCAGGCTCTAAGTAAGGGTAGGTGATGTTTTTTGTTTCTATCCCTCCCCCTCTGGTTTGAACCTTTTGGCTTCTTTTGTATACTTTGAGGGTAATGTTTTTGGTGTCCCCTCTTTCTTTTTATACAACTTTTCTTTACCTATCAAAAAAAAAAAAAACCAGTAAGATTGTTTCTAATGAAGCAAAGGCATTGCTGGAAAACTTTTCAAAGGTAATTCCTATAGAGCTGCCAAGTGGATTGCCTCCAAAAAGAAGCATTCAACACCGTACTGATCTAGTACCAGGGGCCAACCTACCAAACCTACCACATTAAAGAATGCCTCCACAAGAACATGAAGAACTTCAAAGACAAATGGAAGAGTTGCTGCAGAAGAGATACATAAGGAAATCAATGAGGCCATGTACAGTTCCAGCACTATCAACTCCAAGGAAAGATGGGTACCTAGAGAATGTGCATCGATAGTCGGGCAATAAATCGGATAACAATAAAGTATTGATACCCGATCCCAAGACTAGATGATATGCTGGATATGTTGCATGGAGCAAAGGTATTTTCTAAAATTGATCTTAAAAGTGGCTATCACCAAATTAGGATCCAGGAAGGCAATGAGTGGAAAACCGCTTTCAAAACTAAACATGGACTTTATGAATGAATTGTGATGCCTTTTGGTTTGTCAAATGCACCTAGCATATGTATGTGTTTGATGAATCAAATTCTAAAGCCATTCATTGGAAAGTTTGTGGTGGTGTATTTTGATGATATACTTATTTATAGCCCATCCAAGGAGTCTCATTTGCAACACCTAAAGGGAGTATTAGAAGTTCTCAAAAGAGAAAAGCTTCATGTCAATATAAAGAAGTGCAGATTTTTCACTAATTCTTCGTTGTTTCTGGGATATATAGTTAGTGCTGAAGGGATAAAAGTTGATGTCAGTAAGATTGAAGCAATTAGAAGCTGGCCAATACCAAAAACAGTGGGAGAAATGTGCAGTTTTCATGGTTTAGCCTCATTTTATAGACGCTTCATCAAGAATTTCAGCACCATAATTGCTCTTGTAACCGATTGCATGAAGAAAGGGAGGTTTCAATGGTCAGAACAAGTTGAAGAAAGTATTCAAAAGATTAAAGAGATGCTCAGCTCAGCCCCGGTACTAGTGCTGTCAGATTTTAAAAGGGTGTTTGAAGTAAAGTGTGATGCTTCTGGAATTGGGATTGGAGTTGTTCTGAGTCAAGAAGGCAGGCCTGTGTCATTTTACAATGAAAAATTGAATGACAAAAGGAGATATAGCACTTATGATAAAGAATTGTATGCCATCATTCAGGCTCTTAAGCATTAGGAGCATTACTTGATACAGCACGAATTTATTTTGCATACAGATCATGAAGCTTTAAAGCATCTCAACAGCCAGCAAAAGTTAAGCAAGAGGCATGCCCATTGAGTTTCTTACTTGCAACGATTCACATTTGTGATAAAGCACAAGTCCGAAGCAAGTAACAAAGTGGTAGATGCACTTAGTCAAAGAAGTTTGTTGTTGACTAGTATGACTATTACTGTTAAGGGTTTCGATTTCTTTAAGATCTTTCTCCTGCTGACCCTTTCTTTGGTTCAATTTGGAAGGATCGTACTAATGGGCAGTCAGAAAAGTATTTGTTGCATGATGGCTTCCTATTCGAAGGGAATCAACTTTGTGTTCCAGATTGCTCTTTGAGGGAAAAGATCATTCAAGACATGCATGGTGGAGGCTTACGAGGACATTTTGGGCAAGATAAGACATATGCTATGATTGAACAAAAGTTCTTTTGGCCAAAAAATGAGGAGGGATGTTTACAAATATGTTAAAAGGTGTCAAACATGCCAAGAATCAAAGGGAAAAGTTCAAAATACAGGTTTGTACACTCCACTACCAGTTCTTGCAGCTCCTTGGGAAGATGTAAGTATGGACTTTGTGATGGGATTACCTAGAAGTAAACGGGGAATGGATTCCATCTTTGTGGTGGTCAACAGATTTTAAAAAGACTATGGATGCATCAAATATAGCAAATCTCTACTTTAGAGAGGTTGTGAGATTGCATGGAGTCCCAAAATCAATCACCTCAAATCGAGACTCCAAGTTTCTCTCTCATTTTTTGAGAACTTTATGGAAGAAGTTTGGAACCAGGTTGTAGTATAGTACTTCTTATCATCCTCAAACAGATGGACAAATTGAGGTTGTCAATAGAAGTTTGGGTGATTTATTGAGGTGCCTGGTTGGAGAAAATCACAAGTAATGGAACGTTGTGGTTGCACAAGCAGAATTTGCCTTAACTATTCCAAGAATTGAACTACAAGTAAAAGTCCTTTTTAAGTTGTTTATGGAAAGCGGCCATTGCATATTTATGATTTAGCTCCTTTACCAGAAATGGGAAGAAATAGCTTAAAGGGTGAAAACATGGCTGACTTAATGAAAAAACTACATGAAGAAACCAGATTGAAGATTGAGGAGTCAAATGCAAAGTATAAGAAATATGCAAATCAAAAGAGGCACAACCAAAGCTTTCAAGAGGGTGACATGGTGATGGTATACCTACGCAAGGAAAGATTTCCAGCTGGCTCTTATTCCAAGCTAAGTAAAAGAAAGATAGGACCTTACAAAATCATCAAGAAGATTGAGGAGAATGCTTATGTGGTAGACCTGCCAAAACATATGGAAATAGATTCAACATTTCAGATATATATTCGTACACTAGTGAGAGTGTAAAAGAGGTTTCCAGCAGCACCAAACTTGAGCACGAGCATCTTCCAAGGAGGAGAAAATGATGCAGTAATTAATAGGCAATTTATAGCAAGTTTGAAAATATCAAAATTTGCATGGGAAATGTTTATTATTAAATTAGAAGTCAAAGGGTCAGTTTTTTGTTATTAAAGGCTACTAATTGTGTCTTGGAACCTTTAGAAAGTAGCTGAGGATTATTATAAAATGGAAGAACTTGCTTATTGTAAGGACTTTTGCTGATTATCCCAAAAAAAATAGAAGAAGTGATTAACTATTATAGCTTTTCAGTTTTCATCACCAAGGTTCTACCTCATTGTCACCTAGTCAAGAACCTTCATCAAAAATGGATCAAAGGGAAGTTAATGCAGCTGCCATGTCAACGTAGGTTTATTCTAGGTGAAAAAAATTCGGATCTAATCAAATGTAAGTTCAAGAGTCTAAACCCAAGCCAAGTAATGAACACACAAACTCCACTAATCCTATTTTAGGTGTTATTTCTCCTACTACTTCAAATTTATTGCTTTCACTAGAAACTCATGATCAATTCATTCAAAATGAAGATTCAAAAGTGTTTCATGATCTCCTTCTACCAACTGCCTTAGGAAAGCTACTAGAAAATGCACTTAATACCCAATTTCCAATTTCATTTCATATGAGAAGCTATCCCCATCACATAGAGTTTTCCTTACCCAATTAACTCCCATTGAAATTCCTCCAATAGTCCAAAAAGCACTTAGAATTGAAAATTAGAGGAAAGCCATGGAAGAGGAGATGTGAGCTCTTAAGAAAAACCAACTTGGGAAATAGTTGAATTACCAAAGGAAAAAAAAACCGATTCGATGTAAATAAGTATTTACAGTTAAATATAGAGCTAATGGGGCAGTGGAGAGAGATTTAAGGCTAGGTCGGTGGTCAAGGGGTATATGCAAACTTATAGGCTGGACTGCCAAGAAACCTTTGCTCTAGTAGCAAAGATGAATAACATTCGTATATTACTATCCTTGGCAACTAACTTGGGTTGGTCTTTGCTACGACTTGATGTTTAAGAAAGCATTCTTGCATGGTGATTTAGAGGAAGAAGTGTATATGGAAACACCATTGGGGTTTCGATAGAGGCTTCAAGAGAAACAATGTTTGCAAGCTAAGAAAAGTGCTTTATGGCCTTAAACAATATCCCCGATCATGGTTTGGAAGATTTGTAAAAGCCATGAGTGATATGGAATTTTAACAAGGCCAAGGAGATCATACACGCTTTTTCAAATGCTCATATATGGGTAAACTTACTACTCTCATAGTTTATGATGATGGCATAATTGTGACAAGAGATGACTTAGAGGAAATGGAAAGACTCAAGAATTAACTAGCTAAATAGTTCAAAATAAAAGACTTGGGAAGACTCAAGTACTTTTTGGGGATTGAAGTGGCTCACTCAAAGAAGGGCATCTTTATCACTCAACAGAAGTACATTCTAGATCTGCTTAAGGAGACAAGTATGATTGGTTGTAAGCATACTAACACCTCTATCAAACAAAATAATAAGTTAAGGGAAGCTTAAGAAGATGCAGTAGTCGAGTGTAGAATGTATCAATGTTTAGTTAGGAAGTTGATCTACTTATCGCACACAAGGTCACATATAGTCTATGATATTAGTGGAGTATGCCAATTCATTTATTCTCCCAAGGAACTTCATCTAAAAGTGATATATAGGATTCTACACTACTTGAAATCTACACCAAGAAAGGGAATTTTATTTCAGAAAAATGAAAAGTTAAGCCTAAGGGCATACACTGATGTGGATTGGGTAGGATCAATGGTGATCAAAAATCTACCTCCAGTTTTGTACACTCTTAGGTGACAACTTAGTGACATGGAGAAGTAAAACGCAATCCATGGTGGCTCGATCAAGTGCAAAAGCAAAGTTTAGAGCTATGGCACATGGGATTTGTGAGCTATTATGGATTAAGATTATCCTTGATGATCTAAGAATTAAGTGGGAAGGGAAAATGAAGTTATACTAGGACAACAAATTAACAATCAATATTGTTTACAATCTGTTACAGCATGACCAAGCAAAGGAAATAAAAGTAGATCAACACTTCACCAAGGAAAAACCTGATAGTGGTATGATCAGCATACCCTATGATTCAACAAAAAGGGCAGCTCTCAGATGTGTTGACCCAAGGATTGGCTAGTCATCAATTTCAAATGATTACATGCAAGCTGAGGATGGATAACATCTATTCTCCAAATTGTGGGGGAGTGTTAGCAAATTCTTAGGAATCTAATTGTGATCTTAGCCAATGAAATGATTTTGTATTTTTTTCTTTCCACTTTTTTTCTTAGAAGAATCGGATCCCTGATTTATGGGAGAGATTGTAGAATGACAGATGGAAGGTGAATCAGATTCTGATTTATGGGAGAGATTGTAGGATCATAGGTGGAAGGTGCATCTTTCCTATTTTGGTGTCTAGGGTAATTGTGCATAAATAGAATGTCCAGATTGTATTCCAATTCAATACAATTCAAGTGAAACAGAATTTGTTTCACCTCTAAATTTAAATACCCAAATTCTATAGAAAGATCTATTTCCCCCATTTCACGAAGACCACCAAACCTTTCAGATCTAATATTAGAAATAGAACAAGAAAAGGGGAAAAAACATGCATGCATCACTTAATTTAAATAAGTAAAAAAATTGTTAAAATGACAGCTTTTGTAGCTATATAACAAATGTAAATAAAATATAATTACACTCAGGTAAAGTATATGCCTCATTAAACCAAGATGTGAAAATGAAAATATCTTTAATCTAACCCCATTAGAGTAACAACATGTATTCTTCACAGGTAAAGTGAGACAGGAAAAACGACCTTGTCAGCCAACCGCTGTACAGGAGCTTCCCTACTCTGTGCTGCTTCCACCAGGCGGACAATGTCTCCCATAGCAGTTTCACCACCTGGCCTCCGCACTTCAACTCTAAGAGTTCCATTTAGGTTTATGCTCCCTGCTGAAACTTCAGCCTTGCAGAGAGAGGAAAAAAAAACCCATGATAATATGACTGTGCAAAAAAGAGACCAATTTTTTACACTAAACTAAGTGCCCCTACTTATGAAACAATAAATAAATAAAAACAAAAGAAAGAAGCCAACTTCCAAGAAGAGTAAGCATGTTAGCATGCACCCAGCTATTAGATGCCATCTGAATTCAAATATAAACTTTTTTCTTTTCTTTTCTTTTTTTTCTAATTTTTCTTTAGCATCCAACTAGGGGTGTTTTGCAGAAAACAGTAGTTATATGTAATAGACTAGTACCCCAGGTAGTTTTGTCACAGGCAAAGGCTCCCCTGTGAAACTTGACTCATCAACTGTGCTTCTACCAGCCCTGACAATTCCATCTGCTGGAACACGGTCCTGAACAGAGAAAACATGTTCAAAAGGATTCAAATTGAAGGTCACAGGAAAAGAATCATGAAGACAAATTAGAAATATAGTATCCTGAACTGGATAAAGTTAAAAACCATCAGTAACCTAGTTTCTGCATTAGTTGTAAAGGAACAACAAAACTGTGCATAAAAGCAGACAGAAATGAAGGTCAACAACCATGAAAAAATATAACACAATAACTCTTCTTAGAGCCTTTCAATGCAAGAAAACACAAGGAACAAAAGATCAAAAGAAGAGGAAAGTACACACAATAAGATGGAAAAGGAAAAATAAATAAATACATAAAAAGTATACATCTTACTTACACCAGGTAGCACAACAATTTGATCACCAACAGAAAGATTGTTGCAAGGAACTTCAACAGTAGAACTAAATTCTTCTGAATCTCCATTAATAAAAAGACGAGCTTTTGCTGGTAAAATACTCAGAAGGCCTGTCATATCACTGGTAGCTTTAATTTTAGCTCTCTGTTCCAGATTCCTTCCTAGCAAGACAAATGCTATTAACATGATTGGTTCTTCAAAAAATGCCTTCCAGCCCTGCACGAACAACATATTCATTCAACAGACAACAGCATCAACCAACTTTGTCTTCCACAAGCTTACTTTCCATTTCAAGGCAACTACTACCCTATATCCTAAAGAATGAAATGAAGAATGCATTCTTTATTCAAGGACATGAAATACAAAAATTCAAGTTCTCTAACACTGCCTCAACAAATCCAATTCCAATAGCAAGATGAAAAAGGGGAATTTAGTACATGATTTAGTATAACCCTTCATTCGAGGTCCATGATGGTAACATTTTTATTTTATTTTTTTGATAAGTAGGTCCATGATGATAACATAATCATATAAGACCTATTTTACAATGAAATTTTGTTGTCATTGGGACAAGTAAAACATAGATCACTGAAATACCATCTCATTGAATCAATGATAATCAAAATCAACTCAACAAAGCCTTAAACCTACTAGGGATCAGCTAAATGAATTATTTTTCAACACTGAGCTCTATCTATAGTCATATGCACAGTCATATCCTTGACAATCAAGTCATATATCACCATCTCTGCCCACATCCTTTTTGCTTTTGATATGATCTTATCATTTCAATCAACACTCTTCCGTGCATTTTTTTGTTCTTTGTTACACATGCCCACACAATTTTAGTTCATTGTTGCACATGGCCAAATGAACTTAAAAAATATACAGCATGAAATTACATGCACCAGAATTTTTCACTTTTGATAAGAGAGCAAAATAATGATCCATTAGAAATGCCTCAATGGGGCCCAATCCAAATGCATAGGATGTGCACATGGACCACCAAACGAAGTAAAGGATGGGAGCAAATGGCCATCAAGGAGAGGCTTAGGCCACCGTAGCCTATCAATGAAATCTATAATTGACAAACTTCCCTTCCCGAGGAAGTCTTGACACCAAGAAAATGAAGAACCAGTTTAGTGGTAGAAATAAAATGGTTCTTTGGAAAAAGCTTTCATTTTATAAAAACTAATTCTTTCTTGGAACATTTTCAACTTTAAAAAGTTCTTGCATTTTTAGAAAACATCAAAATAGGTCATTTTCAAGAAATGTTTTGAACGATGATTTTCCAAAAAATGCTATCAAATGGGTGTTTTGTGTCATCACTTTTTGGTTTTCAACAGCAGAAAACAGTTCACACTCCAGCTACCAAACATTGTCCAAGATTCAGGAATGTCTCTTTCAACTTTAATTCTGAAACATTTAGCCTTTCAAAGATTCTCCAATACTATTTCTGCAGAAAATAATGATGCATCCAGAACAAAGAATGTAAGATGGACTGTGGTTTCAAAAACAATAAAATTTACCCAGAAGATACAAAACAATAGGGAAAACTACCAAGTCACTTGTCACATTATATACTAGATACTCATCAATCGATATGCAATCACACCAAATATATGGAATTACAACTATCAGAGACATGGATTATTAATTACCAATTCAGGTATCAAGGCAGCTAATGAACTGACGGAAAATGATGATACAGCGCCAAGACCAACTAATGTGTTCATGTTTGGAGCCCCCTTAAGAAAGCTTTTCAGACCATCGAGAATAAGTCCACGTCCAGGGCCAAGCAATGTAAATAAAGACAAGGACAGATGAAATCCTGTGGAATGAAATGCATGGATCCATGAAGCCTTGGTCCCAAGGAAATGAGAAAGATGACCAAAGAGGCATACAGCACATAAAGCCCAGGAGACGGCAAGCTCACGACCTATAAAATTTCAAGCAATTAGCCTCACAGGTTGCTGAAGATGTATTGATATCAGATCATGATAAGTTTCATAAGAGTCATCCATAAAGCTCTAGAGAGAGTTAAATGAGTAAAACAAAAATGTGCCCTTTTGCCAAATAAAGGAAATAAAAAGAAGCTTACCACTTTCTTTTAACTTGTTGCGCTTTTCATCCATCTTTCTCTCAAACACTTTGAAGAAATTGTCTCTCACAGAATCTGCACATTAACAATCTCTCAAGCTTTTATATACATCCCTTGATAAGGTTGTTAACATATAACCAAGTTAAATCCACTTGGAGTGCAGATGAAAGACAGGTTACCTTATGTGCAAGCAAAATTTTAAGCTTTTGGCTTATTTAAGAATTCAATCAATCCAAAAGTGGGAGCAACTAGAGGAAGTTTAAAGAAGTTTAATAAAATATTAGGTAGGAAGGTTTTAATCTTTCATACAGATAAACTTCATACAGCCCTTAAGTAAGAATATTTATGGTAGTTTTGGAAAGTACAAAACCCTGTTGCATCAGACAAAGGAAAGTTCACAAGAAAATCCTTGTCCCTACTTCTCCTTATCATGAGATTTAACTTATTCCTTACAAAGGCATGGTATACAATCTTTGATATAAATAGGTATTGAACACCAAAAATAATATTGAATGAGAGACTCCAGAGAAACAGAAAGAGGATAGAATCTGAGGCATCCTTAACCCAAAGAAGAAAGAAACAAAGAGCAAAAAATACTCAGAAAATGAAACAGCAATCCAGGGCATATCTTCAACTAGACTATCCAAATTATAAATAGAGTTCTAGATCCAAACTTTAAAAATACTGCCTGCATCTTCAGATAAAGAAAACTATTTTTATCACCATGAAGATGGAAACCACTTTATAGTTGGATTAAACATCATGCAAAAATAAAAAAACCCAAACACATGGAGCTTTCTTTTTATTTCGAATTTATATATTACATAATAAAGCCAAGTGTCCCTACTTATAAATATGTCACAAAGAAAGTAGTAAAAAAAAATATGCCCTTATCTTTCACCCTCCAACACAGGACCAAAACCAAAATTTGCCTGGTGTATCAGATATTCTCCCATGACCGAAAAATTAAAAAATTGAAAAAAAAAAATCAGTCATCTTATAATCAAAAGAAGCACCAGAAATTCAAAAACAGAACAGGAGAATTTACACAAACCAAATTTTGCAACATTTGACAAACTGTTAACAAACATTACACTAATTGGAGAGCATGCAGCTATTGCTAATTACTATTTACAAATTTCATTCTCCATGGAGAAGAGTATGTTAGGACATATATTAGAAAATCTATCAGTCAAAATTCCAGCAATTTATGCCTTCAAATTTAAGCACAGAGGTAGATCTTCAAATTCTACAAGAGCATGATTTGATGAGCTTCACGATAACAACAGACCGAAGTCACATTCATAATGTAAAACAGATTTCAAATGTTAAACAAAAGTAAAACAAAACAAATGTTTCCCAAACTGAATATGGTAAAATATTGGATGTCAATGGAATTGCAGTGCTACACGCACTTGTGTAATTTACATTTATTAGCATATTTAATGACTCAGTTGGGCATGTCCTAATATGGTCCTACTATATTAGGACAATATAGTGTAGAACCTACAATTTTGTTGGGATTAATTTGTTTCCTTGTATAGATTCTAGAGTCAAAAGCTTGTTTAATATATAGCCTTGTAACAAGACCTTAGAAGAAATGAGAAAAGAATCAAGACCTGTTTGGTAACTGTTTTTTAAAACAATTTTTGAAAATTGTTCTCTGATGTTTTGTAGAACAAAAATCTATTTGAAAACCTAAAATGTTTTTAATCTGTTTTTAATATTTTTAAATATGTTTTAAAAATAATTTTTATATCTAATGTTTTATTTTTAATCATTCTATATGTTTGTATAATTATTTTTTTAAACAATTATTAAAAAACAAGAAAAAACAATTAAAAAAATTTCTCTTAAAACATTGTTTTCTGTTCTTAAGAACAGAAAACAAAAAACAGTTTTTGATTGCCAAACGTGTTTTCCTGTATTTTTGTTTTGGAGAACAGATAACTATTATCAAAAATAGTTACCAAACAGACCCTTAGTTTCTCTCCTGTTTCCTCTAACTTCAACATGGTATCAAAGCCCATCTATGGTTTCTAGGAGTTCTATTTAAAATTATTCTTTTGGTGGCCTTCATTGCCATCACATCTCACCCTAGCAGCCTTTATTGGTTTCACTTTCAGCACTGTTTGGGAAGGTTTTCCTAACCTATTTCACAATGTTATTTGATCTACCATTATCACTCATGTCTAAAACATCTAAGTCTATTACGTTAATCAATATGTCATCCTCCAACCAAAAGCTTTCATCCTCAATGAAAACTCAACCCTTCAAATCACCACTTCCAAGTTGAATGGGAGAAACTTCATGGAGTGGTTACAATCAGCAAAGATATCATTGAAGAGCAAGAGAAATGAAGTATGTGATGGGGACTGCAAAACCACTAGCAGAGGATGACTTGAAATATGAAGTTTGGGATGCAGAGAATTCCATGGTGATGTCATGGTTGCCCTACTCTATGCAACCAGAAATCAATAAGACCTATTGCTCCTACCTACTACTTAAGACATTTGGGAAGCAGTGTCAAAAACCTACTCCAAGGCATGTGTTTCTTCTCAAATATTTGAGTTGAAACAGCAGATAATTAACACCAAGCAAGGGTCCTCAGGTGTTACAAAGACTACAATACTCTCAAAGGCTTGTTGCTGGAACTAGATTTATGCCAGAACCTGTACATGGAATCAACCACTGATACAAAGAAATTGAAAGAAATAATGAAAAGGGAGAGAGTACCCCAATTTTTGGTAGGTCTTAGTCAAGAGATTGATCAGGCCAGTGGTCAAGTATTAGGCAGAGAACTGTTTTCATCTATGGATGAAGCATTTGCTCATGTTCGAGGGGAAGAGAGTTGTAAGGAACTAATGGTTGGAAATTCTAGAAATCCTATATCTGAAAATTCAGCTCTAAGAGTCTCTAAACCACCCCTTCTATCGCTAGAAAATATAAGGGAGAAAGCAAGAGGATGGTGGACAAGGATAAATTATGGAGTAATTATTGTCATAAACCAAGACATACTAGAGAGATGTACTGGAAATTGCATGGGAAACCTCAAAACTTGAATGGAGTTAGCAACAAAGGAGAATACCACACAGCAAAATCTGGAGAAGCCCACCAAACAACTGCTATAGAGTATTCTCAAGAGGCTACAATGTTCAGCCAAAGCAACATTGAGAAGCTAAGAAGGTTGTTAAACTAGTTTGAGAAACAAGCCTTGAACTCAATTCCAATTTTGAGTTCTTGTTCCATGGCTCAATCAGGTAATAGCTATACCTTAGTTACCTCCGAAAATGACTTTCTTACTACATGGATCATTGATTCAGTTACTTCAGACATGACTAGCTCCTCAAAAATTTTCTCTACATATTCTCCTTGTTTAGGAAAACAAAAAATCAAAGTGGTCGATGGATCCTTCTCTCCTATAGTTTGGAAAGGAAATGTCAAAATATCATCAATTTTATCTCTAAAACTTGTCCTTCATATTCCAAATCTATCTTACAATTTGTTGTCCATAGGAAAATTCACTAAAGACCTAAATTATTTTGTTCTATTCATTTCCACTGGTTGCATTTTTCAGGACTTTGTTACAGGGAAGATGATCAGGCATGTTGAGTTAAAAGATGGGCTCTACTACTTAGAAGCAAATCTGGGGAATACGAATCTAAGGTCTCAAGGCTTCGTTTATACTACCTATCAAAAGAGGAAAGATCACGTTTGGCTATGGCATAGATGTTTAGGACATGCTCTAATTTCTATGCAGAAAAAGTCACTTCCTTGTTTGAAAACGATAATGTAGAAAATTTCAATTGTAAAATTTGTGAGTTTGCCAAACATCATCGTGTATCTTTTCCTTTGAAAACTCCAAAACTTTTATCTCAATTTAGTTTGATAGATTCCGATGTTTGACATCCTTGTGTTAATAACACTTCTAGTTCTAGACAGTTTGTCACCTTAATATATGATTGTTGTACTCGAACTACTTGGGTATTATACCTGGTGAAATCTAAATTTGAGGTTTCAACAATTTTCCCTACCTTCCATAAATTCATAAGCACTCAATTTGGGGCAAAAATACATACACTAAGATCCAATGATGGCAAAGAATACTTTAATGAAGACCTCATCACCTATCTTTAAAAGGAGGCCATTTTTTATCATTCATCTCAAAATGGGGTAGTGGATAGGAAAAACCAACATCTTCTTGACATTGCTAGGCCACTTCTTTTCCAAATGAAAGTCCTAAAAATTTATTCAAGGAAAGCTATTCTTACAACTGCATATTTGATAAACCGAATGTCATCTCGTGTTCTTGAATGCCTATCTCCCATGAGTAAACTCTCAACTTTGTTTCCTAATTTCCAAGGGTTTGGGTCACTCTATCTTCAAAAATATTTGGGTGTGTTTGTAATGTGCACATTCATAATCACTAGTGGGGGAAATTTGATCCTAGAGCTATTAAGTGCTTGTCTCTAGGCTATTCATCGACGCAAAAAGGATACAAATATTATTATCCTCCAAAAAAATAGAAAGAAAATATGTCACTATGAATGTTACCTTCGTGGAAAATCAAGCATACTTTGGGAACACCTATCCTTAGAAGGAGAGCAAACTAGGAGAAAATAGATGCTGGGAGTCTAATCAACCTTTACCCATACCAAGTCTAGTACATAGCCCTAAATAGAGTCCTACTTCTAATTTAGGTAGAAATACTGGTCATAATTCCAAGTCTAGTGCAAGTACACAATCTAGTACTGGTACTAGTACAAGTACACATTCTGGTGTTAGTGTTAGTACTAACCTTGGTCCTGGTTCCATTCATAGCACACTCGGTTCCACTTTTGGTACAAGCATAAATTATGGTCCCATTGAGTCTTTCAGTCATGATTCCCATAGCCAAAAATCCATCTATTGAGTCCATTGAACCAACTAAGATTTCAAGTACTGCAAAGTTTCCGAAGATCAAGAATGAGAGGCCTAAAACTCCTGTCTCCAATGTGTATTCCAAAAGGAAGGAGTCTACAATCACCTCACATGTTCCAATCTTTGACCTTGTGACAGGTAATGAAAATGAAACTCAAGCTTTTGACACTAATAATGATTTGAATTTGCCTATAGTCATCAGGAAAGGAATTAGGTCATGCACCCATCACCTTATCTCTCAATTTGTTTTTTTTTTTTTTTCAGCATCTTTGACCTCAGTTTAAGGCCTTACTCAAATATCCTCTCATGAAGTTCCTTCTACCATCCAAGAAGCTATCATGTTAAAGCCATGGATGAGGAAACGAGAGCCTTGGAAAAAAATTGAACTTTGCAAGATAGTGGAGATACGAACAGGGAAGAAAACTATAGGGTGTAAACGTATCTTCAACATTCAATACAAAGCCAATGGCACCTTGGAGAGCTACAAAGCAAGATTGGTTGCTAAAGGAACATATGGCATTGATTCCTACCTTTGCTCCAATAGCCAAGATGAACACTATTAGAATTCTACTTTCATTGGCAACAAATTTTGACTTGCCCCTACAACAATTTAGTGTAAAAATTACTTTCCTCCATACAGATCAAGAGGTGGAAGTATACATGGATATCCTTCCAAGATATGAAAAGGAGTCATGGAAAAATAAGGTATGTAAACTCAAAAAAATTCACTATATGGTCTTAAGCAATTGCCTCAAACATGGTTTGGAAAACTTATGAAAGCTATGGTGCAGAGAGATTATCATCAAAGCCAAGGTGATCACACATTATTTATCACACTCTAATCTAGGGAAAATTACAAACATTGATTGTGTATGTTGATGATATTGTTATCACTGGAAATGACCAAGAAGAGATTATAGGACTGTAATCATGCTTAGCTAAAAAATTTGGAATCAAGGACTTGGGCAAGCATCAATCCTTCCTTCGCATTGAGGTGGGTAGATTATAGTAAGGATTATTGATTTCTCAACAGAAGTATATACAAGATTTTACTTAAAGAGAGGTATGCATGGGTGTAAACCAACCAAGTCACATACTAAATAGAATCACAAACTAAAAGAGAAATTTGAAGGTTAACTGATTGACCAAGGTAACTACCAACTGATGGTTGGAAAGCTAATTTACTTGTTGGACACGAGACCAAACATTGCATATTCTGTGAGTGTGATAAGTCAATTTATTCATACTCCACTTAAACCCCACTTAGAAGTTGTATACCAATTTTAAGATATCTGAAGGCAACTCTTAGCGAGGGTCTCTGGTTTAAGAAGTGTAAAGAGGAAGTTGGAAGCCTACATAGAAGTAGATTGGGTCAAACCTATTATGAATAGACAATCAACTACCAGATATTGAACTTTCTTAGGAAGTAATCTTATCACTTGGAGAAGTGAAAAACAATCAATAGTAGTTCATTCAAGTGTGAAAGCAGAATTTTTTTTTTTTGATAAGTAAGCATATAATATATTGAAAAGAGGCCAAAAAGCCACACGCATACAGGGAGTATACAATCTAGCTAGAGCCTCAAAAAACACAGAGAAAACAAAAAACAACAAAAAGCCCACCAGCCCTTATATGGCGGCTATCCACTCCAGGGATCCTATAAGAGACAACGACCTCTCTCCACTATACATTCTCGCCCATCCCCATAAAATACAGACAAAAGAATTTTTTAATTTCTGGATATCTAACACCCCACCCCCCCCCCCCCCCTAAAAGCAAGCCTATTTCTTTCCTTCCAAAGAGTCCAAAAGATGTACAACGGTATAGACTTCCATATCTTTTTCCTTTTTTTCCCTACAAAAGGGCCCCTCCAGCTTAATAGGACCTCCTTTACAGTTTTTGGAAAGACCCACTTAACACCAACCAAAGCACATATCATATCCCACAGGACTCTTGCCACTATACAATGTATGAGTATGTGATTTACAGTTTCCTCTTCACATCCACACAAGAAGCACTGATTAGGGAGATGCCACCCTCTTCTCTGGAGCCTATCAAGCGTGAGCACCTTGCCCCAAGTAGCTTCCCAAGCAAAAAACAAAATTTTTGTTTGAACTTTATCCACCCAAATGTTGTTCTTCGGAAAATTGTTAGCCACAGAATTTACCACCAAGTTATAGGTTTCTTTAACTTTAAACTTTCCATTTTTCCCCCCTTTCCAAAAAACAGCATCCTCTTCTAAAGTAGGATTGAACCCCCTCAATGTATGAAGCAAATTCCCTACCAACTCCAACTCCCAATCATTAAATCCCCTCACAAATCTTACATCCCAATCACCTTGGCCCACATTCTGGTCCCACATATCCTCTACTGTACCATTCCTATGAGCAGCCATCCCATATAGATGAGGAAACCTTTGGGACAGCACTGTACATCCGCACCAAAGATCATTCCAAAATCTGATTCTGGTACCATTCCCCATCCTAAAAGCCATATTCTCCCAACACCAATCCTTTTCCTTCATAATTTCCTTCCAAACCCCTACTCCAAAAGTCCCATTAGTCTTTTTGGTCATCCAACCAAACCCCTCTTGCCCATATTTCGCCACAAGTACTTGTCTCCACAAATTTTCCTTTTCACAAGCAAACCTCCAAATCCATTTCCCCAACAAAGCTTTATTTAACGGGACTAGCTTCCTTAAGCCAAGCCCCCCCTTTTCCTTCTCCGTACACACAATCTTCCAATTAACAATGTGCACTTTCCTTTCTAAATTTCCTCCTCCCCAAAGAAAATCCCTTTGCAATTTTCCTAATCTTCGCGCAACCAACTTGGGCATACGGAAAAGAGACATTTGGTACAAAGGTATGCTAGCCATCGTACTCTTAATGAGAATAAGCCTCCCACCTTTGGAAATATATTGTCATTTCCAGTGCGCTAGTCTTCTTCTCATCTTCTCCTCTACCCCATCCCACACGGCTGCACTCTTGTTACGGGCCCCCAATGGCAGCCCCAAATACACAGAGGGCATAGAGCCCACTTTGCAGCCCAGTTCCGCTGCCATCTCCTCCATCTCTTCCACCTCGCCAACTGGGATTAATTCACTTTTCTCCAAATTAATCCTTAATCCTGACGTGGCTTCAAACCAGAACAGAATCCAACTGAGATAAGTTAGATACTCCTTCCTAGCTTCACAAAAAACTATAGTATCATCCGCAAAGAGCAGGTGGGAAACATGCACTGGCTGCCTTCCTCCTCCTCGGATCCTACACCCTAACAAAAAACCCCCTTCAACAGCCCTTCTGATTAGATTGCTCAGCACCTCCATTCCCATCACAAAGAGGTAGGGAGAGAGGGGATCTCCTTGCCTCAACCCCTTAGAACTTGGAAAGAAACCGGCCGACACTCCATTCACCAACACCAAAAATTTGGCTGTGGAGATACAACTCCACATCCATCCCAGCCACCTTGAACCGAACCCCATCTTTCTCATGACTTTCATCAGAAACTGCCAATTTAGGCTGTCGTAGGCTTTCTCTATGTCCAGCTTACAAATGAGACCTCTCTCTCCCCTTTTTTGCCATGCATCAATTGCTTCATTTGCAATTAATGAGGCATCAAGGATCTGCCTCCCCATAACAAAAGCATTCTGATCAATGGATACTACTCTCCCTATCACTTTTTTCAGTCTATTGGCTAAGACCTTGGCCAATAGTTTGTACAGCCCCCCCAAGAGACTGATTGGCCTGAATTCCCCAAGGTCCTCAGCCCCCCCCCCTTCTTGGGTATCAAGACCAAAAATGTACTGTTCATGCTCTTGATGAAGGCACTTTGCTCATAGAACTCTTTAAACATCTCCAAAACCTCTTCTTTAACTATAACCCAGCATCTTTGCCAAAAGGCCATAGTAAAGCCATCCGGTCCTGGGGCTTTGTCCCCATTCATCTCCATCAGGGCCCTATGAATTTCCTCTTCAGAGAAAGGTTGTTCCAAGTTCTCTGCCTCTTGCTGATTTAGTTGCTCTAACTGCAGCCCTTCTATGTCCGCCTTCCAATCTGAATTTTCCGTAAGTAAATGCTGAAAGGCATTGGCCACCCCTTCTCTCACATCCTTTTCCTCAGTCAGCCACACCCCACCTATCTTAATTCTGTCCACATGATTGAATCTACGATGTGCAGCCACCATACAATGGAAGTATCCTGTATTGTTGTCCCCTTCCCTTAGCCATAACTCTCTAGAATGCTACCTCCAATGAGTTTCCTCCAAAGAGACCCACTTAGCATAACTATCCTTTGCTTCCTTTTTTGATATTGTTTCCTCCTCTGATAGTCTTCTCTTACATTCCACCCTGTCCCAGTGATCCACAAGCTGCAGGGTAGCAGCTTTATTGTCTTCCAATCTCCCAAACACTTCCCTATTCCACTCTTTAAGCTTCTGTTTCACTACTTTCAATTTTGTAACCAGCCTAAAGCTAGCACTTCCTCTCACCTCTATTCCCTGCCACCAGCTATGGATTAGCTCTTGAAACCCTTCTACTTTAAGCCACATGTTTTCGAATCTGAACGGGGAAGGACCGCGTCTCATAGTACCACCCTCCAGCACCACCGGGAAGTGGTCTGAAGTTGGCCTGGGCAGTCTTTTTTGAATCACACTGCTAAATTGATCCATCCAACTTGGGGTAACCAAAAATCTATCCAACCTGGCCCAATAACGATTATTTGGCCCCCCACTCCACGTATAATCACCTCCTTGCAACGGGAGATCAATCAGGCCTAACTCATCTATAACCTGAGCAAATTTCCTCATTGCTGCAGAAATTCTCCCTTGCCTATTCCTCTCATTCTGAGAGCGAATGACGTTAAAGTCCCCCCCTACACACCAGGGCTCTTCCCATAGACCTCTGATAGCCCCTATCTCATCCCACATGCAGTCCCTTTCATTTTTGGTGAACGGACCATACACCCCCGTGAATACCCAGACAGCCCCATCTTCCACCTTCCTAAACCGGCAAGAAATAGTGAATTGCCCCTCCTCCCAATCCAACAGCTCCAGCAACCTTTTATCCCAGCAGACCAGAATACCTCCTGCCGTACCCGAAGCATCCACAGCCCTCCAGTCTAAGAATCTTCCCACTCCTATGCTTCTAACCACCCACTCGGACATCAGATTAATTTTCGTTTCCCGGATGCAAAGTAAGTCTACTTTCTGACTTCTCACAACAGCTTTAATTATTTTCCTCCTAGAGCAATCATTTGCTCCCCTCACATTCCAACATAAGATCTTAATCTTCATTAACTTCTACAAGTTGGCACCCTCTAACCTGAGAAGAACTTCTCTGCTTGCTCCCTCCCTCGTAGTTTATTGAGCATTCAAGCCTTTTCAGTTCCCTTTCAAACTTTGTCTTCTCTAAAACACCACTACTGTATATCTTTTCTCTTCTCTTTCTGATTTTTGCCAGGAAATTCACGATTTCCTTCTCCAATCCTTCTATCGGGAAGCCTAAAAACTGGCTAAATTTGGCCAGATTGCACTCCTCCCATCCATTCTCCCTTTCCTCTCTAGCTTCTTGAGACACTATCAGCATTGACCCTTTCTCCCACTCCTTGTCATTATCATTCACAGTGATGTCTTCGGCCAATTCCCATCTCCCACCACCATTCACGACAGGTTTGATCGTATTCAGCGGGATTTCATTTTGAATCACCTCACATGCCACCCCAGAATGATCGTAATACTCCCCCTCCGGAGTCCGATCAAAAGAGAGAGAAGAAGAAGACAGGTACCCCGAGTCCCTACCCCCCCTTTGAATGAGAACAGACCCATACCTCGATTCCTCTGCAATTAACGCCCGATCGGTCACTGAGTGTGACGGAACCATTTGCTGCTTCCATGCGTCTTCCTTCTCCCTTATTTTGAGAAATTCAACTTCTCTATTTCTTCCCTCACTGAAATCACCCCGCTTCCAGATGGAGCCCCTCTCTGGCTTCCCTTTTCTGCTCTCAGGCTGTAACGGGCCTAACTGATCCCCCTCCCCTCCATTGCTCCCAGACAAAACTGGGCTCTCACCAACCCCAATCCACCAATCTGACTTTGAATAGGACGGCCCAATCCCAAGCCCAGCCTCCTCAGACACCACCCCTTTTAATTTTAACCCTTTTAATGGGCTCGGGCCCTTTTTCTCCCCCCTTTGGGCCTTAGGATATAACGTCCTACCTGAAGATGGGCCTGGGTGGAGAAGCCCATCCACATGATCCAACTCCGCAGAAACCCGGGCCCCATACCCTGCTCCGACCCGCTCGCCAGTCCCCTCTCCAACTACCCCTCTGACCTGCTCATCTGTCCCGTCAGCAGCCCGCAGCAGCGCCTCGGGCCTAGCGCTTCTCTCCTCTCCTACGCGCTGGGTAGCGCGTGCCATAGCGTCACCCCTGACCTCCTCTCTGTAGTTTCCCTTCAAGCTACTTCCAGAGATCGACTTCCTCATCTCCGGCCTCACTTCCCACCATAGGTATAGTGAGTAGCAAACCTCCTCCACCACTATGTCTACCCTGCTCGACAAGCCTCCATTCTTCCTCTTAACAAGGATTCGAGCCCCTTCCAGGTCCACCATCTTCTCCGTCAGGGGATCCATGGCTACAAACCCTCCACATTTGTCCCCCACTTTCCGCAAAATGGACGGATCCCATAACGAAACTGGAAGTCCTAAAATCTTTACCCACACTTCCTTCCTGCTCCCACCTTCGTCTTCGCAACCACACCTAGGTCGCCATCGTTCCAGCCCTAACTGGACGCCTCCCACCCGCCTGCTTCCATAGGCAAGGATACGCTCGGCTTCACCCACATGCTGAAATTCCAAAAGGACTCTACCCGTTTCCATCCTTGCCAAGCCTAGATTACCCTGCAACCCCCATGTCCTCGCCATTAACCAGCCGAACCTCTCCATATCCATGCCTTTGCTAAGCTAGGGCTCCAACTGCCTACGAGACAATACTCCAGTTTGCGCAGGTTGCCCCTGATTTCCTCTTCTCTCACTTCCACTCTTACCACTTCACCCCCCCTGCCCTCCGACCCCTTCACCATTTCTACAAACGACTTATTCATACTTGTTTCCACCATTGCCCTATCCTCCTGCTTTTTCTCTTTGACGCCATTATTTCCTGCCACCTTCTGTAGCATCTCCGCCATAAGATTCCACCCCCCTCCCTCACCTCTGCCTTTCGGGATGAAAATATTATACCTCCTCTTCTCCTTATCAACCACCCCCAATCTAATAAACATACCTGCTTTATTCTCATCCCGCACCAGAGAATAGACTCTCCCATTTTCCCTCCAACCCCTTTCCCATTTTCCCTTATCCTCTGCCTTAATACACTAATTCAAGCTATCCAGGAGAGCTTCTACGCTCCGCGGCCCCAAACGGACCCAAGATGAAACCCCTCCCTTACTCTCTTCAATAACAACTTGGAATCTGCCCTGTTTCTCCTCCACCCCGATCTCGAAGAACTTTGACTCCACCCCAAATCTCCCCTCTTTCCTTTTTTTCCTACCTCGCTTTTCTTCTCAAAAACCACCCTCGTCGTCCTCGCTCTCTCTCATGCTGTCCACTCTGTTTTTACAGGAAAAGAAAGCAGATTGTACAGCCTTAAAGCCCAGAGATCTATCAAAAACGACTTTGATTATCGGCTTTCATCCAAAGAATTTTGATGCTTTCCACTTTAATATTCCCCATCTGAAATTCAAGTGTGAAAGCAGAATTTAGAGTTATGCCAAATTCTGTGGCATAAGCAGAATTTAGAGTTATGCCACAAGGTATTTGTGAACTTCTTTAGACGAAAATCATACTTAAGGATCTCAAGATCAAATTTCAAGAACTTATGATATTGTATTGCAATAATAAAGTTGTCATCAACATAGCTTACAACTCAATCCATCACAATGGAACCAAGCATGTGGAGGTTGATAGACATTTTATAAAGGAAAAGTTGGATAGTGGTTAAGTGTGCACACCATATACGTGTACTACTAATCAGCTGGCCAATGATCTCACTAAAGGACTCCCAAGTTTAGCATTTCAACAAATGATGGCAAGCTGAAATGCAAAACATTTTTGCACCAGCTTGAAGAGGAGAGTTGGAAGAATTGGTACTAGGTTGGTGACCATGTAATATAGTTTCCATAGTTAAGTATTGCATAATTGTACATTATTTTGTAGATCCTAAAATTTTGCTTGTATTAATTTGTTTCCTTGTTTAGATTCTAGAGTCAAAACTCAAAAGTGTCACTCAATATATAGCCTTGTATCAAGATCTTAGAAGAAATAAGAAAAGGATTATTTTCTCTCTGATTTCAATACTATATTTATAAATAAATAAAATAAAATAAAATAAAATAAAATAAAAAATGGACAAGAAAAATGAAGGGCATTCTGCACAGTATACCACAGGACCAAAGAACTCAAGAACATACGAACAGGAGATAATTGAACAAAGTAAGCCAAAAGAGGAGGGGGCAAAATGAAGAAAAAGAGGTAAACTAAAAGCTCAAATAGGTTCCCAGTTATACATCTTATTAGAAGCATAGCACAAAGCCTTTACTAGAATATGTTGAATACATCTTATAAGGAAAAAGAGAAGAAAAAAGAAAAATGTGCAGAACACAGAGATGTAGGAAGAATAGAACGTTCAAATATTCCTTCAGGAATAAGGGGAGAAAAGAAAAATTCAACACCAGCATCATGCATATAGATTTCAACTTAGTACAACTGTCAACTGCCACTACAAAAGACAACTGATACATTCAAATTTTTGAATAATATATGTCCTCAGTCGATAATTATGAACAAATTGATAAGCATCTCAGTTTGTGCAACAGCAAAATATCCAAACGAATGGGCTTCCCGGTGACAGAGATGCCTCTCTCCAACCAATCCACCACTTGCCGCCGAGACTCACCTATAGGGAGAAACTATTAAATTAAAGAGGACCCTTAGACCTATTCTTTCACATCTAAAATAGAGGATATCAGATTATTAAGATGATATTCATATAAAAAATTCACTGTGAATTAAAAAACTTAATGAAGCAGGGACATACCACAAAGAAGCATGGTTGCTCCTAATAAGAAATCTTTTTTTGCATTTCTATGGTGAAATCTCTCCTTCAATAGCTTCCTGACCTGCCACTTACCCACCAAGCTTCACATAAATCATATGAAAGCCTGAATATATGGTACGTCTACTCTCCTAATTTTACTTATTTATCAAAAAAAAAAAAATGGTATGTCTACTCTCATTTAAATTAGAGGTGCTCAAGACTACTAGTTAGAGATACATAACCTTTTTCATCTCATTGGAAAACTAATGCATCCAGATCAATCCTTTTTATCTGATTAGACAAAGATGATAATCATGGTATTTAAAAATTAGCACAAGTTTCCTATCAATTAATCTGTCCATCTTGCTGAAGATTGGCTACCTAAATGTTTTAAACTTCCAGGTATTAATTACACTTATACTTTGGGAAGCCAAAATTCAGCCCAAACTCCAAAAGAAGCTTAAGTTCAACACCTTGGTTACAAATCTTTAAATAAATCCAATAGACAGTAAAAGTTGAGACTAAAAAATAAAGTTAGATCAAAACCTTAACCAGTAATTTAAGATTCAATATACAGGGTATTTATTTCAAAAATGTTTTCAAGTCAATAAGAAGAATGTAGTGGTCAAGAAGCCACCACCAGATGATTTCTGCACTCTGACCTACTAATTAACACTTGGAACTAAGCGATAATGAGATACCAAGTGAGCATGACATGCATGGATTCTCATAGCTCAACCTCAACCATTCATAGAAGAAACCTTATACCCTGAATTATGATACTAGTCAAACACTAGAACAAAACCTTCCATTAACCAGCAATTTAAGATTCAATATACAGGGTATTTATTTCAAAAATGTTTTCAAGTCAATAAGAAGAATGTAGTGGTCAAGAAGCCACCACCAGATGATTTCTGCACTCTGACCTACTAATTAACACTTGGAACTAAGCGATAATGAGATACCAAGTGAGCATGACATGCATGGATTCTCATAGCTCAACCTCAACCATTCATAGAAGAAACCTTATACCCTGAATTATGATACTAGTCAAACACTAGAACAAAACCTTCCATTATTAGAATTCCCAATACAACGGAATATCTCTCTATAAAATAGTATTGATGGTAGAATCCTAATTATCGCCATACAAGCATTTCTAAAATGTCTCAAACTTGCACCCACCAAGGTAGCCCAGTTGGTCAGAGCGAACACTGGAAAGTGTGGTCCTAGTAAGTGGCACATGGTCCTGGGTTCGAATCCTACCACTGATGATACCCTAAATTTACCCAATGTTGGTTGTTGCGGGGCAGTCAGCACCTCGAGGTTTTGGTCTCCATGGAAATTCCTAAGGGCTTGGCCATGGAAGATTCCTCGACTATCAAAAAAAAAAAGTCTCAAACTTGCATTATTGCCAATCATTTAATATCACATCTAGGTCCAATTTTATGTCATCCTATACATAACCGTATTATTACAATATAAATGTTCAGAAACATGTTCCTTCCCATTTACCATAAAGTGGCTTGAAAATTCCCAACCATACATGCAACATTACAGTAGATCGTAAGGACACAAGTAACAATCAAATAAAACAATAATCATTATTATTATAAGCAAACAACACAAATAATGAGTAACAACATAATGGATGGGAATCAAAAGTATGATACTCCAAAAATTGCTTACCCCGAGGATTCGATTTAAAACCACAGTTAGTCAAATGCTTTGCAAGTTCCTCTCCTAACTGTTGTTGCCAGTTTGGTATAACCTTGGCTTCAGATACAGGCCACACAATTGCTGTTTCTGTGGTAAGATTGACACTGACTGAAGACACTTGTGGCTGTCAATAAGTACAAATGACATGTATAACTAACATCCGATTCAACAAAAACAGAGCATATCTTCTTCCATATATTGCAATGAAATTTAAAAAATCATTCCTATAAATATTTAATAGAATTTCCCCAATTCATAAATTAAGGACCAAAGATCTGTTTATGGGGAAAATGGAGCCAAAGTACCTCATCTTTTCAGCTTAAAAAGATCCTTCAAAGAAAAAAGGACATCAGAAACTTTTCTATCCTGCCTGGTGGCAGCAGTAAAAGAATAATGCTTCACAATTGAAAGACCCAACTCAACTAGGTCTAACCTCTGTTTTAATTAGGCTCAATTTTCAGAAAATTTTTATTATCCGGCCCAAATGGGTGAAAAATCTAAACCTCAAAGTCCTAGTTCCTTTTCCTGTATTTTTTTTCCAGTAACCAAACACAGATTTATGAGAACAAAATACTCACTTGACTTTCCAGGATCCTCTTCACACTCGCTGCACATCCGCCACACGTCATTCCCTAACCACCATTTTCCCAATTTTGATCCGACATTCCAAAGAAACACAGCATTTTGAAAGAAAACGGAAGCAAAACAAGACAAAAACACTCACTCCAACGTCGAGTATTATCACATCAGGAGAAAAACCAGTAACCTCCTCAGCCGCAGCAGCCTTCGGATTAGTATCGCCGCCATCGCCGCCGCCTCCGTCACCGCCGAATTCTCCATTAGGGCCACCACCACCTCCTCCGGCCGCAAAGGAAGCGGCGGAGCTGGAGAAGCAGCGCAGGGGAGAACGGAATGCAGACAAGGCCCTGAGAGAAGGGGAGGAAAGGTTTGGAGAGGTGAGGCGAGAGCGAAGGCATTGGGAGAAGAGGGCTTTGGGGAAACGGCGGTGAAGGCTTGAGGTGAAGAAGAAGGGATTGGAGGTGGAGGCTAGGGTTTTGGACATTGTGCAGAGTGTTGACTCCATTGGAGAGTTTCAAAGCTGAATGTCGCTCTGTCTGCTTCTGCAAGGTTCAAAGCGGATTATCTTTTCTGACTTGTTCAGGTGGGCGGAGGTAGTTCAATGGTCATTGGTCAAGGAAGTTTTCTTTTATTACGTTGTCAGCCTTCCTTTCCTCATTTTTTTAAATTGAATATATATATAGAAAATAAATAAATAAAATAAAATAAAAGCCACTTATTGTAAAACAAAAGAATGGAAAAAAAAAAAGAAAGAATGGAGAATAATAGAATGGTTAGAAAAAATAGAATTCTAAGAAAGAAATTGATTCAATATTTCATTAAAAAAAAGTTATTCTTCATTAATTAAAAATTGCAAAGAGATTTTTATAATCCGATAAATTCTCATAATTTATAACAATTCTTCATAAGAATATGTCTCATTGAAATCTTATTAAAAAAAACCATATAGGAAAAATCTCAAGTAAGAAAAGTATAATATTTTTTTAAACTATTATGATTGCCTCGTTAAAAACATTACCAATAAAATCTAGCGGGATAAAACCTAAACAAAAAAAAATATAGTGTATATATGTATTCCCCTTCCCCCCTCATAAAACATGATCATGCTCTTTTCAATGCTTCAACCGATAAATCTCTCAATCTCCACATTCCAATATATGTGTTGGTTAAAAAAACTTTATCTTGAAAGCAAGTAGACAAAATATTACATCTAGTCATATAACAATCTACAATATGTATCAATACACTAATGACATTGAAATAAATGTATTTTTGGACCGAGTAGTTATTTATTATCTTCTTTAAGACAAAAAAAAAATCATTTTTACTTTAAGTGAATGAACTACATTAGAAAGCTTAATAAATGTGATTTCTCCATATGAAAGCACTTCAAGACTTTCTGTGTATGCTTATTAATGGACTAACATTATATTTGGAAAGTATTCGATCGATAAATTGAGACAAAATTTTGGTTTTCCAAGATCTTTTATTAGATAATTAACTACACTTATAAATTCTTAAGGAGTTATAATAAGATTGTAATTCTTATAAACCTCTATTTTAATCCATATAAGGACATAAATTAATCAAGTATATTATATAACATTATCTAAAATATTTTATGAGACATTAATTCCTCAAGGAATTATTTGATTTAGGCATGTTAATCCTTCATGGATTTGGTTGTTTCATGCATTTTGAATCCTTCGGGGATTTTAACATATCTATGGATTCATACACATTTCATAGTATATATTAAGTCCTTAAAGGACTATCAATCTTGATATTTAGGAATATGATTGAGTCATTAAAATAGTCAATACAAGGTTTCTATAGGAAACCTTAGGCTATAATTTTTGCATTGTCTCAAATACACTTTTGCATATTGGTATCAAATGACTTTTTTATCTTTAAACACTAGATTTTAGGTTCATTTATATTCAACAAGCTCAATGTCATCTAACATTTGGACTTCCAAATACTCCCCGTTTTATCAACGAGTCTAGTTTGTCTATATTGCATCTTCCATTTTGGCCATTTTATTTCCGTGTTGGCATTCTTGCATAATTCATGATTTGAAAACTGTCATTCCTCATGATGTCAAAGGCCATTTAAAAAGAAAATAGATACATTGTTAATGAAAATATTATTTTGATATCATCATCCTCCTATTATAATCATAACTAATAAAGGTCACTTTTACTTTTGGGCATGGAGATACTTGTATCTCTTTAGGGGCTATTCATTCAATTTATACCTCTTTAGGGATTATTTGTTTAATATATCTCTTTAAGGGCTATTTGTTCAATATGCACCTCTTTGGGGCTATCTACTTAATAGTTGCCTCTTTAAAGGCTATAAGTTCCTTAATTTTAGACTAATCAATCATTTTATGACCTCTTTGAGAATATCAAGTTTTTCATATATTATTCCTAATGTTTTTCTCTTCCAAGGAATTACATCATTTGAGCCAACAAATCAACTACGCTTCAAGCAAACCTTGTATTCATTTATCATTATAATAGTTACTTATCCTACCATGACATAATTTTTTGTCAATTATTTTACTATGCTTTAGGCATGTATCTACTATTATGTTAATTATTCTTCAAGGATATTAACGCTTGTATAAAAAAACTTCAAAGAAATTTCACGTTGTTCTCCTAGAATTAGCTTCCTCTTTCTAACAGCGGAAAATTTGTCTCATCAAAATAATAATTTGCACAATAGGTCATCCAACCTTTCATGGGTATAGATAAATAAGTCACTAGGTAAAAACTTTCAGTTTTATAATATATATCTACATGATTTGTAATGAGTTAATGCATTATTATTTACCTCGAAGATCATGCACTATCTAAAATTTAGAGTTATACATATATATAATTTTTTTTTTAAAATTAGTGAGTCAAAACCCACTTTTCGTTTTTATAATTTTACATATTTATTTTTATAATATTAACATTACCCTCTCAATATAATATATCATATTTTCACTTATGCTTTAATTTAATTTCTAAACTATTTTAAAGTAAATTCAATCCTAAACTATAATAAAAGGTTTAGGGATTCTTCTTCTTTCTTTCTTTTTTTTTCCATAAAAAATGGGTGAAAAAAGCCCATAGGATAAACATGAAGACATTACCCATTATGTGTATAAGTTTTATTTGAGATTATGATGTTCACGTGCTTAAATGACATAAGCTTTTTGTATCATTTTCTAATGAAAAAGCCTAACACAATCAGCTACTTAACATTTCAACATAATTTGGAGTTAACATTACTTTAAACAAAGAAGTTAAGATTAAATTGAAATACTAGTGAAACTGTATAAAAAGTTTTTATAATTTTTTATAATTATTTTAATTTCAATATCAATTTCAAATAAATATGTTGAGCATGAGCACTCGAGTTGTCATGTTTATGGTTCTCACCAAGCTAGGTTTTTAGTAATTAGCTGGTTTTTCAATAATGATCTTATCTTAAAGGAAGTGTTAGGGCATTCTGAAAGGGTTATTCTCATTCACTTCTCCTGAGATTTTGGCTAAATATACTTAACCCTTATTACTTTGAAATTTCATCAAATACCTCTCTTATTTTGAGGGGAGATGAATGAAAATAACAAACGAAAAAGGACATGAGAAGTATTTGATAGAATTTCAAACTAATAGGAATCGAGTGTAATTAGCCAAAACCCCAAAACCTAAGGAAAAGTAAGTAAAATTAACCCCACCTTGCAAAAACGCTAAAAGCCACTTAACATTGATATACAACATATAAGAAAACGCAATAAATTGTTGGTGTTTGAACAAACTAATAAAGGAATGATTGTAAGTTTGCTAGACAATGATCCAGAAATGGTTGGGTTATGGGGGTTGACTATGTAGGTCATATTGTGATGTAGGCACTATAAAGGGGACTGGGTTGTTAGGAAACCTTGAGTTATAAGATGACCCAATAAAGGTTGTTAAGGTGTCGTTTAGAGTGGGATAGCTCCTAAGGCACCTCAAAGTCAAAGGTCAAATACGATCTCTTACTCTTTTTATTGAAGACCTTACCTCATTTTGCTCGGAATAACAATCTGTGGGAACTATTGTTTGGTAAAGGTTTTGATCCAATTCTTTCAAAAGGAATTATAACCTTATAAACACCAAAACAACTTGACTACCTTTTTGAAAGTTGCTCATACCTTAAAAAGCTTCTAGGAGAGAAACAACCACATTTGTTCCCCTTATTTACAAGGTGAATTATAAGAATAAAAGAGATGTTATATAAGCTGGCCTTAGTTGTACCAAGTGGGGTTTTTTCGAGCCAATTGTCTTACTACGAGACCTAGATGTCTATGTATCCCTAGCCATTGTCACTGTAATTGGCTTTTCACTTCCTCTTGCTTTCACTTTTTTCTTTGTTAGTGACTTGAGGAGACTCGTATCTTCCGCTTGTTGCGCACTTGCAAAGTACTCCTATCCATTTATAGAAGGTCTTTCTCAGACCTTTGAAATTGAACACTATAAATTGAGAGTTAGCATCCATATAGGGGAAAACAAGGGAACTTAACTAGCTAAATGACCCTTAAAAACCCACCAGAGGTGAAGTAGAACTAGTGGCTCTACCCTTGAGGCGGAGATAACTATTTAGCTCAATAAAGAGGGGTATAGGAACAGCATTGATCGCTGTCCCAACCATAAGGTAAAAAGTGTACCATGTATCAAATACCAGTAAGAAAATAGACAAGGTAAAGGCCCCTTCCTATTCCTAATTTAAGAATAATAATACTTCCATCAATTACACGTCTTAACCTATATATCATCCAAGCTATAATGGGGTTGCCAGTATGTCAAAGTGCATTAAAAAAGGGGAATTATACCCCATGCAAAGTTACTTTTAAAACGACTTCACCTTAAGTAAAGCGCGTCATATATTTGTTTATACAGTATGTTTTTAAGTTAAGCATACTTTAATTCATATAGGTCAACCCTCATCCAATTCTTTTAAGTTAAGCATTGCAAGGCGTGGAAAATAAATCGTATGTCTTTTATACAGTACAATCAACACTTTAAATTTATTGCGGTATAATCAATACTTTAATTCATATCTATAGACAGAGGAAGCACACCTTCGAACCCGAGGAACAGTCATTAAAGAAAGATAGTTCCACTTTCCATCAACCTGATGATCAAAATCCTTGCGTGGTTTCATTTGGTTCATTGGATTGCTTTGTTTATACATCTTAGAGAGCACGAACACTCAAGCTACCACGTTTAGGTTCTTGCCAAGTAAGTTCTTTAGTGGTGACCTTAAGCCTGAAGGGAGGTTAGGACATTCCAACAACCATAAGGAGAAGACAGCGCATAAGGAAAAGAAGGCAGTCATTAGCATTCAGATATTGGTAGTAGTCTCCACCCAATGGGGCGGTTTTGTATGGGAATCGAGGAACAAGATGATAAAGGGTCGACTTCATGCCCTACATTCGCAACGTGCACTCACACCTTATAAAAATGAAAGGAAAAGACTGTTATTTAAGCTAGCCTTCGTTTTACCAAGAGAGGGGACCCCTCGTACCGCCTGTAACAATGTGCCATCTCCCATAACAGTCTGAAAATGCGGCTTCGAGATGCGATATTTTACCGGTAAAAAAATACATTTTATTCTAATCTTCGAGGTTGTATATATCTGTCACCTCTCCAAGTTCATACAACCATATAAACATCCATATCATTCATAGTAAATGCTATGCACAAAAGTTTGATAGGCGTCATTAATGGTAACCAATAGGGGCTGGTGCCTCATTCAATTTCTTTCCCTGGAAATGAATATCCTGCAGAGCAAGGACACACTCACATGTTAGCCTCCCAAAAAAAAAGAAAAAAAAAAAGAAAAGGAAAATGCATTATTGAGAACCATGGAGCATCATCTACCACCTTCATTCGGAAAGCAGAGAATATTTGTTACATCAGAAATTCTCACGTTCAAATAGCATAGCATCCCCCCACCTCCCCTTTTCCAGGTGAAATGTAGATTAAACATCTTAATCATATTTATTTACAGGAGTCGATTGGAAGATTATAAGGTAAATTTAAGTTTAGTTTTTGATTTGCCAATTGAATTGTCTTAAGCTATTTTTATCTTCGTTACGTTCTTAACCAATTCCACGAAATAATCTGCCCCCTCAGATATACATAGTAAGGAAAAAAAAAACAGTAAGAAAAAAGCTATAGATTATTAATAGAACCAAAACTTATATATCATTCCAGAAATGGCCAAAGTTGTGGAATGGTTATTCCTAACTTCTATATAACCTTGCAGGAACCATCAATCAATTTACATAATTCAAAATTTTAATTCATTTGCAGTATCCATTTAAGCCAATCAAGATGAGTTATAAAATATCATCTGTTCAAAGAACTGAAAGAAATTAAAGCGAAGATACCAAACAGCAAGCAAGAGACAAAACTAATATGATATAATTATGCACAGCTATTTCATACCGGAACTGTCTGAATCCCTCCTAGCAGTGCACCAAATCTGATGGTCACCCATCCAGGATCCAGATGCAATGCTGGCAGTACTTGGGATTCTTTGGGGTGACCTAGCTACAAAGAAATTCCAGTATATTCCAGTAGAGATCTAGATCCATGGAGTCACCATGGGACTCAGTTTTCTGCTCCTCTCTTTGGGCCTCAATCCCTCTTCCCTTCTCATATGTACCTTACATTTTTGAGAATTTTATACCATGTCCTCAAGAAAATAGCAGCATATATCTCTTGCAAGTATTTCCCATATCTAGCTTTCCCTAATATGAAAACAGCAAGAATGCAGTGGGTGAGAGCTGTAACTGCAAGAATGACACTCATTGCAGTTTTGCTCTGTCATTCCCATACAAGTTCCCATATCCATCATCAAACCCCGAAAATTTGGAGCAGCAAAATCTAAAATATCTAATGGGATGATCAATATTATTTTGTTAACTTAATATCCCTGATGTCTAAAGTGAGCTGAAGTCCTACATTTTACCCTAGGGTTTCATTTCTTACTTTAAATGTCACTATCATTGATCCCAGATTTTATTTTGACAATAGCATTGCAGTACTTGGCTCATTCAAACAGAACAAAGTACATAAGAAATTCAACCAAAATCAGAAGAAAAACCAAAAACATGCATTGAAATGGAGAAGGCTAGCAGTACTCACAGAAGCAAAATGATTGACATCTCGATGGTGAGCTTCATCAGCACGGATCACAGTTATAACATCCTTCAGGGTTGCGTCCTTGGGAAGCCTCCAGTAGTCTATAGCAATAGCAGGAGCTGGGACATTTTCTATTGCACCACTATCAATATCCTTCAAGAACTCTGTATATGAATGTATAGCCTCCTCTTCCAGATACCCAACAACTCTATGTGCCGCTTTGGGGGAGAGCACATAAAGCACAAAGAAGGCATTAAAGAAGACTCCCTGCACAGTGAGGACCAACAGCCTCTCATACCATTTGGGCCTCACAAGCTCTACCATGGTCATTAGGTGCATCCGTTCATTTTCTGCTTCTTCAAGCAATGCTTTGACCCAGCCACCACTATGCTCAAACTTGCGGAGAGATCTTAGATGCAGTAGCATCCCTCCCACCATACCAGGAACAGCTGCCACTGTTTCCAGCATCATTGCACGACACCCATATCTTCTCTGCAATGTAATTTCAACCATCGGTGTTGGACCAAGAACCAGTATGATGGAAGAAAAATTAACTTAAAAACTAGTATAATCAATAGCAGGCACCATATGCAGAAAAGAGTAGGCAAGACAGTAGCTTTAAAGCTTCTTAAGTTTCACAGAAAATTTGGTAGATTATCATTTGTTGCAACACAGAAAATGTAATTTACAAAACAAGCATTTATTTCATGTTACAAACTCTGCCATTAAGAGAAAGTGGGCAACACAGAACGCATTATGCTCACCTTCTTGTTTCATATAAAAATATAGAAATCCTCTCCAAACTGCTGGCAGGGAGATTAACCATCTTTCTCCCCATAGTGTTAAGTAAAATATTCCAAGTATATTTACATGTGCATGAAAATTAAACTCTGCATCCTACTCACACTTTGACGCCAAGGTTATTTTCCTTTTTTGATAGGCAAAGTGGCAAAGGTGTAAAAGCTCAAATAAGACACGATATAAGAATCGACATTAAGAAACCATGCAAAAGTTTAAAAAACTAATGAAAATAGTACTGTCAGCTATATAATTTCTAACAAACAGGCACCTTTCATGGCCTTGTTGGCCAAGGCTGCCACACCTATGAAAATTGATGACCTCAAGTGTCTAAAGATGTTGGAGTGGAGTTGAACATTGTAGCATTTGGCACAAAGAATATATCATAATTTATTTGAATGTACATGAAGGAAGAACCAGAAATTTTCTTACTCACTAGAATTTGACACCATTTTAGAAGTTGAAACCACCCAAAATGGAAGTAGAGGACAGATGGCATTACTTTAGTGGGAAGGAGAATTTCATTAAATACAAATAGAATCCCAAAAATCCATGCCATTGACATAATATGGTAGGTAATTAAGAGTGTTAAAAGAGAGAAAAAGGAGAAAAATCTTAATTCTCATTCATATGTTTTCTACTTACAATTGAGAGATATATATATACAAGGCTAAGAGTCCTAACTACCATACATGTGACCTATATTAACAAGGAAAGATAATATACTATAAATACATTATATTCAACACTCCTCCTCAAGCTGGAGCATATACGTCATATGCACCAAGCTTGTTACAAATATATTTAATCCTAGGACCTCTGAGAGATTTAGTGAAGATGTCTGCTAGTTGATCATTTGAATTAACAAAACTTGTAGCAACACATCCTGATGCGATTTTCTCTCTTATGAAATGACAGTCAACTTCAATATGCTTGGTCCTTTCATGAAAGATTGGATTGGATGCAATATGTAATGCGGCCTGGTTATCACAGATGAGTTTCATCTGTTCATCCTTTCCAAATCTCAACTCCTGAAGAAGATGTCTCAACCATATGAGTTCACATGTTACCAAAGCCATAGCTCGATACTCGGCTTCAGCGCTAGATCTGACCACTACATCTTGTTTCTTACTCTTCCAAGATATTAGATTACCTCCAATAAAAACACAGTACCCTGAAGTGGAACGTCTATCTGTGGGTGAGTCAGCCCAATCTGCATCTGTGTAACCAACAACTTGAGTATGACCTCTGTTCTCGTACAATACACCTTGGCCTGGTGTACTTTTGATATATCGAAGAATACGGATTACGACATCCCAATGGCTATCACATGGTGACTGTAGGAATTGACTAACAACACTCACAAGAAAAGAAATGTCTGGACGAGTAATGGTGAGATAGTTCAATTTACCTACGAGCCGTCGATATCTCCCAGGGTCTCCTAAAGGCTTCCTCTATCCTGGTACAAGTTTGACATTCGGATCCATAGGTGTGTCTACCGGTTTACAGTCTAACATACCGGTTTCTTCCAGGATGTCTAAAGCATACTTCCTTTGGGAAAGGACCACACCAGAACTGGATTGAGCTATCTCAATTCCCAAGAAATACTTGAGTTTCCCCAAGTCTTTGGTTTGAAAGTGGGTAAAAAGATGTTGCTTTAGTTTCTAAATACCATCCTGATCACTGCCTGTAATGACGATGTCGTCCACATAAACAACTAGATAAATACACTGCCCCAAGGAGTTATGATGATAAAAAACTGAATGGTCTGCTGTACTGCGAAGCATGCCAAACTCTTGAACAACAGAACTAAAACGGCTAAACCATGCTCGAGGAGATTGTTTCAAACCATATAGAGAACGGCGTAACCTGCACACTAAACCAGACTCCCCCTGAGCAACAAAACCAGGAAGTTGCTCCATATAAACTTCCTCGGCAAGATCACCATGAAGGAAGGCATTTTTAATATCCAACTGATAAAGAGGCCAAGAACACATAGCAGCCATGGAGAGAAGCAAGCGGACAGAAGCAATCTTGGCAACAGGGGAGAATGTGTCACCATAATCAGAACCATAAACTTGAGTATAGCCTTTAGCAACTAAGCGGGCCTTAAGGCGATCAACCTGACCATCAGGACCAACCTTAACGGCATAGACCCAACGACAACCAACTGTAAATTTACCAGAGGGTAAAACAACAAGATCCCAAGTGTCATTAGAGTGCAGAGCAGCCATTTCATCCACCATTGCCTGTCGCCAGCCTGGATGGGAAAGAGCTTCATGGGTGCTCTTTGGAAGAGAAACAGAGGATATAGCAGAAACAAAAGCAGAATAGGGTGAAGATAAGCGATGATAACTCAAAAAATTGTAAATAGGATGAGGATTACGAGTAGAGCGAGTACCTTTCCGAACAGCAATGGGTAAGTCATTAGGAGAAGGCAGAGTCGGGGCAGGTGAAGCCGAAGGGATAGGAAGTGAGTCAGCAGGTGCCTCAGGAAAAGGGAGAGGAGCAACGACACGAGGGCGACGATGATAAACCTGAAGTGGTCGAGGAGGCATAGCATCAGGTGGGGAGACAATGGGAATGGGCAAAACTTCAGAAACAGGAAGAGACTCAGAAGTGGTGGAAAAGAATGGTGAGTTCTCAAAGAAGGTGACATCAACGGAGATAAAGTATCTATGAGTCTCAAGGGAATAACAACGATAACCCTTCTGAAGTCTGGAATATCCCAAGAAGAGGCACTTCATGGCTTTGGCGGAAAGCTTGTCCTGTCCAGGAGTGAGAATATGAACAAAGCAAGTACAACCAAAGACACGAGGAGGAAGGAAATAAAGTGGTTGGTCAGGGAAGAGAAGGGAGTGAGGAATCTGATCGTGTAAGACAGAGGAGGGCATACGATTAATCAAATAACAAGCGGTAAGAACAGCGTCCCCCCAAAAACGAAAAGGAACGTGACTATGGAGGAGGAGAGTACGAGCTGTCTCAACAAGATATCGATTCTTGCGTTCAACTACCCCATTTTGTTGAGGAGTATGAGCACAAGAAGACTGATGAAGAATTCCATGATGAGACATAAACGAAGTAAATTGGGCTGAAAAATATTCCCTGGCATTGTCACTGCGTAACACACGAATAGAAATATTGAACTGGGTTTGGATTTCAGTATAAAATTTCTGGAAAATAGAGAATAACTCAGCTCGATTTTTCATTAAAAATAACCAAGTACATCGAGAATAGTCATCAATGAAAGTGACAAAATACTGAAATCCTAAAGTAGACGCAGTCCGACAAGGACCCCAAACATTAGTGTGGACAAGCTCAAAAGGAGACTTTGCCCGATTATTCAAACGCTTTGGGAACGAGACACGAGTATGTTTCCCAAGCTGACATGACTCACACGGAAGCGACGACAAAGTGGAAAAACGAGGAACCATCTTCTGGAACTTGGAGAGACTAGGGTGGCCTAGACGATTGTGAATGAGGAGAGGAGCATCAGTGGAAATGCAAACTGCAGGAGATGAATCTGAGGTGAGGTGATAGAGGCCTTGAGACTCACGTCCTATGCCAATCGTCTTCCCCGTACTCCGGTCCGGCAAGGTCACAAATTTATCAGAAAAGGTAATAGAGCAATTAAGAGTACGAGTGATTTTGCTGATGGAAATAAGATTAAAAGGACATTCAGGAGTATAAAGGACAGAAGTGAGAGGTAGAGAAGGCAGAGGAAGGGCCAAACCAATACCTTTAGCCACAGTCTGAGAACCATTAGCTAAGGTAACAGTAGGTAAATCAGAGGTAGTAGTAATAGAGGAGAAAAGATCCTTATTACCAGATAGGTGATCAGATGCTCCAGAATCTAGAATCCAGGGTCCAAGAGAAGATGTGTGGGTAAGGCAGGCAGAGGCATTACCAGGCTGGGCAACAAAGGCAATAGAAGCCTGAGATGTCTGAGATGCGGAGGAGCTCGGAGGCTGAGGCAGCGGAGAATCAGAGGACTGGGCCATATGGGCAGTGCGAGGAGGTCTTCCATGTAACTGATAGCAACGATCGCGAGTATGGCCAAGTTTATTGCAATAGGTGCAATGAGGACGCTGACCCCTACCTCGGGTACCACTGCGTCCTCCTCGAGAGGTAGTTTGAGAAACTAACACAGAAGAATCTGAAGCGCTATCAGATGGCAAAGTCTGAGTGGACGAGATACGGAGGAGGCGAGCAAACACATCATCCAAGGACGGAACTGATGAACTTCCAAGAATCTGATCACGAATAGACTCAAGATCTGGACGGAGGCCAATAAGAGTAAGGACCATGAAGAACTTGTCAAGCTGTGTTTGTTGAGCCCCAACATCAGGAGTAAGAGGCATCACAGTCAAGAACTCCTCCTTAAGAGAGGCAATCTGACCAATATAAGTAGATAGATCCAAGTCCTGTTGGCTGAGATGGACAATAGCAGAAGCCACCTTATAAAGACGCTGGATATCATTCGTGTATAATCCTTTGGCCCGAGTCCAAAATTTAAAACAAGTTTTATAGGCCTGAAGATGAAGAAGAATCCTGGGATCAACCGATTGCCATAATACACTACATAACTGTGCATCTATCTTCCTCCACTGTACGCGGTCAACCTCAGGGATATCTGCCTCCTGGGTAACCAAGTGATCCTCATATCCTTGACCCATAAACCAAAGTTCAACAGAGGCAGACCAGGAGCGATAATTCTCACAGCCAACCAATTTCTCTGAGGTAATCATAGGAGATCCAGAGATAACAGAGGTAAAGATCTGATTTTTGGTGGTCATATTCACGTATTTGGATCGAAGAGAGCCCTAATACGGCTTTAGATTGCGGCGTGGCACCACCGAAAAAGGGAGACGGCCTCAGATCGCGACGTGGTACCACCAGAAGGGTAGAAGAACACTTCCCAAGGCACGTGCAGGGATTGGGGTGGAGAAAAAGTAGCCGGAACTTCGCCGAAAAGGCTGTTTGGAGGGCTAACGGAGACAAAAATCCCCAAAAGAGGTACGTACAGGGCTCGGATGGGAGAACCAGGTAGGTAGGGATGTTGGTCGGCGTCAGGCGAGGCTGGAGGAGGAGGCGCGTCGCCGGAAAAGGTCTCACGCGCCCTCACGCGCCGGCGCGTGAGATTCAGTCGCCGGCCGGAGAAGTGCGCGTGGCCGGCGCGTGGAGGGTTTTCTGGCTTCGATGCTTTTGAAGAAGTTGGAGATCTCCTCCAGGCGCTCCTCTTGGTGTGGTCGGTGTTGGAAAAAGACGTCGCCGGAAAAGGTTGCCGGCGTGGTGGAGATTTGACGGCGATGAGGTTGTCCGGAGTGGTTCGGGAAGAAAATGAGGGGACCGGAGTGAAACACGGTCACTGGACGGTTCGCCGGAATTGATTACACGGCTAAACCGAAAAAAAAAAATTAGGTTTTCTCCTTTGGCTCTAATACCATGTTAAAAGAGAGAAAAAGGAGAAAAACCTTAATTCTCATTCATATGTTTTCTACTTACAATTGAGAGATATATATATACAAGGCTAGGAGTCCTAACTACCATACATGTGACCTATATTAACAAGGAAAGATAATATACTATAAATACATTATATTCAACAAAGAGGATAATTATTTTATCATTATATAGTTATTTTCTTGCCTTGGCAATGCAATTCGTAAAATATATAATTGAGTCCATATTGTCAGCTATAAATTCCATCCACATTCAAATATTACCTCAAAGCCCTGAGTATATACACAAGATGGCTTTCAAACATACTTTCCATAAACACAGGAGGATACAGCTAGCTGGAAACTTTGAACTTTGATACACCAAAAGAAAATGATCCAATGATCAGTGCCACCAATAAAATCCATCTTTACTAAAAATATAAAATAAAAGAACATACTAGGAGTTAATTCATAGTTGCCCTTTACACTTGTTGAAGATTTCAACAGGTGATCTTAGCAGTTCCAACACAGTTGACAGTAACTAAATACAGAAAAATGCTCCCCATAGCAGAGAATGGTAATTATGGGACTTTATTTGGAGTCAAAAGGTCAAAGTTCCACTCAGGTTTCCATTGTCCACAGTTCAAAACCAAGAAGAATGCAATTTGAAGACTCAATATTCTTTGCTTCAAAATTCAATGTTCAAAAGATCTAAACTTCAAACAGTTCGATTTTCTTCAATTCATAGGGTACAAATCTAATCAGGAGATCCTAAACAAGCTACAAAGTACACTCCTTTAAAGTATTACCATTGTGGTAGGTTTCCATCATGTTGATATGTTGAAAATCACACTATTACCAATAAAAGAAAATGGCAAAAAAAATTGACTAAAGTCAAGATCAAAGAGGAAATAAGTAGCACTCCAGCTGGTCCTGATGGATGCTCCATCATCTCTTCTGAGGTCAAGGTTTTTTTCGAGTTTGTAGTTCAAAGACCAAGGATAACCAAGAGAAGAATTACATCTTTTTAAAAAGATTCACATGGGCAGATCATTCATTGTCTTGGAACAACATGTAACCCAATAACCATAAAAACATCTTGAAAAGAGGAAGAAAAGACCAAATAAGATAGCACACCTGAAAAAATATATCAGTTGGAATACGAAGGAGTTTCACTGTCCTGTATGCTACTTTATCCACAAATGTCTTAGGCACATGGTGCTTACTCAGATCTATTGCCGTGTCTGCATGATACGTTTCCCATGGCTGCAAAACAAAAATAAAGTAATAACAAGTTATTTGAATGTAAACTTGAAACAAAAGATGTTATATCTATGTTATGTGCCAATACCATAACAAAGAGAAAATGAAGTAAATAGAATTAGAAAGCATCTTGAAAATACAATTGTTTTGTGCACCAGATCTCAATGATATAGGAGGAAATGACCACAAAATTGAAGACCAAAAATTTTGCACAATAGAGTACTTCTGAAAAATGTGCTGAGTCACTACATTTCCTACAGTGGAAGATAAAATTCTACACTCCCCTTTCATGCAGCTATGACAAACCTAGGTATGAGACTGAATATACCCATGTTCTTGAGCACTATAGGGAAATTTTGATTAGCATGGTGGGTTTGATTTAAAAACAATTGCGTTGTGAATTATTAACATGGCACATTAGAAATGGACACAGAATGTAAATCCTATCCAATTAGACGCTAATCCTTACATTGGTCACGCATGTAAGTCCTATTCAGGCCTAGCTCCCTCATCTCATTTGTCAGGAACCTCAACACAGCTCCACATTACTCTTATTCATGACTCAAAGAATATGGAAAAAGAGACAAAAAGAGAAAAAAGAGAAAAGGGAGAAGAAAAGTGTTCTCTGTTTCTCTATACACTACTCTGGCCTTGACTGCAACATATCTCTCTGGATTTTTTTTGTTTTTGTTTTTCTTCACAAGCCCTTATCTCTCATCATCACATCCTATCTTTTTCTTCACAAATCTCTCACTCTCACTCTCACTCTCTCCTCCCCCTCTCTTCTCTCATCATTCCATTACATATTCATTCCTTGAATGATAAATACAAAAAAGGAAGGCAATTCTCTGCACATAGCCTTCAGCATGGCTTAATGATGACAGAAAACAGATTAAAGATGACCAATTCACTGCAGCCAAATAAGCCAAAGGGAGGAAATATAGATATCATATAGAACTGTGAAAAGTTGATTTGTTTCCACAATAAGATTGTTGTTCAAATTTACTTTACTTTTGGATTTGGTAAGTACTGGCAATTAGTCACCCAAATTCTAATTCAGAACAGTTGCCTTAAAACACTATAATTAAATTTCGACATAAAAGTTTCAGCAATAGATTAAAAGACTAGATAGAAACAACAATTTAGTGGAAAACTGATAAACTCGATTGCTCTAATGGTTTTAGTTAATTTTGATGAGTAAATAAGAAATTCAGCAGGGAAGAAAAGTAGAAATTAAAGGACAAAAGCTCCTAGAAGCTAATTATACATCAACAATTCAGATTGAGGAAAAAAAAGGTGCCCTACGGACAAATTGAGCCAATTCCAAAGCAAATCATCATGATGAAATATAGTAGATAATTAAAAGACCCACTATAATTCACAGTGCAACTACCAAATAATTGAGATTAATTCTGGAGATCACGAATTGAGTGCTCTCCACACACAAACGGTTAACTAATGCACACAACAAAACTCAAGTAAGTAGCAATCCACAAAACAAACAAAAATGTCCTAAAATTCCCCGATAAAAAACTGAATATAAGCAAAACAGACTCATTAACTTTGGAATATACATACATTCAAAATAAAATCTGTGTTACCACGAAACTGTTCCAAGGCCACTCAGTTCCATCTTTCCTCACAATCTTAGGCCTTGAAATGCCACAATAGCTTGAGACATCAACCTCACCATTCTTCTCTGTTTTCGAAACAGATTTCTCCTTGATCTCCTTCTGCGGAAATGCCATCTTAGAGGTCATCGCTCTCCAAAACGCAGCACGGTTTCTGAACCGCAAAGACCTCACCACCGTGGTGGAGAAGATGCAACGGCGGCAGTTGCCGCCATTGCACCGACCTTGCATGCAACTGATTCGTCTTCAAGCGTTGCACATTAGGGTTTTGGAACGTTGAATATGAGGTTGTGGGAGCGTGGTTTTGTAACGTTGAATATGAGGTTGTGGGAGGGTTTTGGGCAGAAGATGAAGAGCCAGTTCGGTCATCAAAGAGAGGGCGGGAGGGAGTATTGTGTGTGCTTCGTGAGGTGCTGTTTTTAATTGCTCCTAGTGGCGGTCTATTTAGGCCGTCGAATACTTACTGATTTGGTTTTTTTAACGGTGGCGATGATAAGTTGGCGAGATGAGAGTTTAAAAAGGTGGTTTGCGAAGTAGAGAGTCCGGGATGGCGGTTGAGATCAGGGCAGTGACCTTGTTTAAAAGACTAAAATGCCCTTGTTTTTCATGAGGATTTGCGACACTGTGGTTGCTTGGACTCCAAGCCTGAAGGAAATGGACGTGTAGACAGCTTGAAATGCGTCTTTGTGCTATGAAATGTCTTAGGGCATGTTTGGATTTGGAATTCGAAATGTAATACTTATAAATCTAAAAACCTATTTCATTTTTGAAATTGAGAGTGAGATGCAGAAAGATTAGAAGAGCAGTTTTATTTCTACTACCAACCAAACAGGTTCTTTAAGAATTATTTCCATCAGTTCAATCTCTTCAAATCACATGATTCACATCTATGAGCAGATTTTTAGGACTCAGGGCAAACAATATAATAACAAAAATCTGTGAGATATATGGATCAAACAATTGATAATTTTTTTTTTCATCTTACTTTTTCCGAGAGAGAAAAAAAAAATTAGAAGATCACTCTCGAAAGTACCGTTCCTAGATCTTGAAGAAACCGTCCAAATTAAACAGAGAATGCTCCATAACTGACAACTACACCAGACTTAATATGAACAAATTAAATGAAAATGAACAGAAAAGAAGGATACCATGAAACAGTTCCAAGGCCACGGACTCCCATCTTCTCTGGTGATCTTAGGCCGCTGAATTCCCCAGTAGCTCGAGAACACAACCTTACTCTGCTTCTCCACTTCCTCCACCGACTTTTCTTTCTGATTCTTCTCCGCCAATGCTGTCTCCGTGCTCATCATCCTCCCAAACGCTGCCTTTTCATCCCTCAACTCTACTCTGGTTACCGAGCACAAAATGGAACGGTTGCATTTGGCGCCATTGATCAGGCCTCGCATCAGTGATCTTGCAACTAACTGATTCATCTTCAGAGCTGCCAACAAATTGGGAAACTCCACAAAACTGGTGAGTCTAAAAGTTGATTAGGGTTTTGGGGAGAAAAATAAGACGTGGGCTGTGACTTGTGGGAGGGGTTCAAGACAATGACACAAGGCGAGAGACGAAGAACTGCCGAGAGGAGAGAGTATCTGATGGTTAGTGACGTACCATCTTAATTTGCTTGTCCTTTTATCCACCGTTGATCACTTTATTAATGGGGTTTTGGACAGTGGAGAGAGAAAAAAATGTGGAGGGCAGGTGAGATCGGGTCATGGTCGGGAATTTTATAAACCCACGTTTCACAAGACCATAATGCCCTTGACTTTTCGGGAGAACTCTAGATGAGCGGGGGCTCTAACTTGGAGGCCAAGTCACGAGGATTTCGGGCTTGCCACGGAACATTGGCAGGAGACGGACTTCGTCATCACGTGACGCTTTTACTCTCCATGCTAAAGGCTAAAGCTCAATTTTAATTTTCCACTTGTTCTTTTTCCAAAAAAATAGAAAATAAAAAGCCTTGTTTGGTACAGGATATAACATAACATCTGTATCTATACGATACTAGGTGGGTGCCACGTGCAAGGCACATGGAGGAGTTAGGTAATAAACTTAATCTAATGCAAACTTCTCAACTTGCTCAGAAGACAACACCATGTACCATTATTTCATAAAAAATATGCTTTATATATTTATGAATTAATTCTTTCAAACCTTCCTCTATGCTTCTTTGAATGCCTGGATGACTCCTGACATGGGGTAGGTATCCAGTGGGCAACTTACTCTCACAAAACTTCATCATTGGCTGCTTGGATATTGACATCGGAAGCCTATATATGAGTTTCTGCCTCAGTGTTAGTTTCCAAAGACGATGCATCTCTTGAAGTGCTCCCAAATTTCTCCTACTCTGATTCCATGTTCTTGAGTTTCTTTTGAAGCTCAGTGATACATGTAATTGCATCTCCCAGCAAGGAGGCTTTGTCCATCTTAGAGATGTCGGGCACAACAACTCACAATGTATAAAACCGCTGGTTTAGTTTCTCATGCCTCTGCCTCTCTACTTCCATGTGATCGAGGGGTTCTTCTCTTCCATTTGTTGGCTTTTTACCCTTTTTCCGAGGCCTCCTTGTTAGCTTTTTTCCTATAATATGTGGTCATATATAATTATATTTATATGAATATTATTTAAGGGTATCAATTGATAGGTAGGTGAATCAATTGATTGGGCATCCAAGAGTCTTATGTATGGAAAACTCAAATTATAAATGGGGAGTTAGAAAATTTACTTTATATGAATGTGGTGTTACAACTTTTGTAACCCCATCATTATGAAATTTATTTTGTACATTATGTTTGAGTAATGGGGGAAAATGAAAAAATATAACTTAAGCAATTATATAGATGTATTCAAGTTCATAACCCACCATTACCCATTAATTTGTACATAATGGGTGTAAATAATGAGTATAACTCCCATATAGTCTTTGATGGGAAGACTAAGAAATATACAACTTACTATAAATTGAGGTCTCAAGCCACACTCTCATTCTTATGTCTTTTTCTTTCTTGTTATTTATTTTTAACAACATACACCACACAAGTGACCCATCGACTATATGAGAGTAGTGAGTTGAAGACCTTGACAATACAATTCACAAGGTGACTCAATCTCACTTCATGGATCAAGGTAAGAATATGATCATTACTTTAATACTTCCATTTATTTTGTTTTATGCATCCAAACTTGTTTTCAAAAATAATTATTTTCGCATAAAGTTTATGAAAGTTTGGTTAACAATTGGTATCAGAGCCAACCAATTTTGGATCATAAAACATATTTTTCCGTTTTTTGATTATTGTTTGATCTTATGGACAACTAAAATATATATGATGTGATGCATATGAATGATGTAGTAACACACATTTTCAATGTTTCATGATTTCAATCATATTTGCATGATTTTATGAAAGTTGCAAAAAAATATGATTAGTAATTTAAATGTGTGATTATGGAAATCTCAAGAAATAGTTTTTCTAGTATGCATGTTTATTTACTTGTTTGTTTGAAGATGATCATATATATATATATATATATATGTGTGTGTGTGTGTGTGTGTGTGTGTGTGTGTTGTTCAACTTATGAAACAAGTGTTGATCAACCCAACAGAGGATCATCACCATGTTTGATTATATGACAAGAGTTTTATAATAAAAGATTGATGAAGTTTTTACCCAAGAGTATTAAACTTCTTTACGTTTCAATACTTTTATTTTAATATTTCTGTCATATCTATATGATTTATGAATTATTATAATCACCCAACAGAGGGATTATAATAATATACTTTTGGATTCTGTGATTGTAGTTCGGTCCAACGAAAGAACTATGATATGATCTCTTATGTTTATGACTAATGTGATATCTAACTTAATTTTTGTTGTAATTAGATTATTGTAAAGTGTGGTGTTAAATATTGTCATGATATAAAATAATTTTCCTTTTGAATTAAATTTTATTTTGCAACAATGAATCCTACTGCTATTACAGGCTATTTGTCTGGTATTAAACAATTAAGTGGAGCAAATTTTAAAAAATGGAAGGAACAAATTGGAATTGTTCTTGGTTGCATGGATTTAGACTATGCCTTAAGAAAGCCTACACCCACAAAGCCTACTTCCGAAAGTACTAATGAACAAAAGGCTTTATATGAAAAGTGGGAGCGCTCTAATCGCATGAGTCTAATGATTATGAAAGGTTCAATTACTCCTGCAATTCGTGGAGCAATCCCAGATTCAGATAATGCAATGAGCTATATTAAATCAGTTGAAAAACAATTCTTAGGAACTTCCAAGTCCTTGGCAAGTACTCTTATGATCAAAATGATAACAATGAAATATGATGGTCATAGTGGTGTACGTGAGCACATCATGAAGATGAGTGACATGACTTCTCAATTGAAAGGAATGGACATGGCAATTTTTGAAGGTTTTCTTGTTCACTTCATTATGACTTCCCTTCCTTCACAATTTGGTCCTTTCAAAATTAATTATAATACTCAGAAGTATAAGTGGAAAATGAGTGAACTAATTGCCATGTGTGTTCAAGAAGAAGAGAGGCTTAATTAAAGTGGAAAAGCCCGATATGGCTCACCTCACTATTAGTCCAAATAAAAAATCCTTCAAGAAAGGTAAAGGTAATAAAAAGAAGCAAGGTAATGATGTATCTCACAATGGGCAAAAGGATGAAAATAAGATACAATGTCATTTTTGCCACAAGAAAGGTCATAAAAGAGGAGATTGTTCTAGCTTTAAGGCTTGGTTGGAAAAGAAAGGTAAAACTCAATGCTTAGTGTCTTATGAATCTTATTTAGTTGATATACCACCAAACTCTTGGTGGATTGACACTGGTGCAAGCATTCACATAATGAATTCATTGTAGGGATACCTTACAAGCAAGAGACTAAGTAAATGAGAGCGAACCATTACTTTGGGAAATGGAACAGAAGTGGAAATTGAGGCTATTGGCACTCTTCGTTTAATTTTGGATACTGGTTTCGTTATGGATTTAGTAGATACAGTTTATGTTCCTGTTTTTATTAGAAACCTAATTTCAGTTCCAAGACTTGATTCTTATGGTTATGAATTAAAGTTTGGAAATAAAGGAGTTTCCTTGTTCTATAATTCTTGTTTGGTTGGCTTTGGCACTTTACATGGTAATCTTTATTCATTGAATTTAGATTGCAAATATTCACAGTCTCTTTTATCTTATCATGTGTATGAATTCTCTAAAAAACGAAATCGAGTGAATGAAAATTCATCCATATTGTGGCATAAGCGATTGGGTCACATTTCAAGAGAAAGGATGGAACATCTTATTAAAGATGAAATCTTGACTTCACTTGATTTTTCTGATTTTACTAGTTGTGTTGAATGCATAAAGGGAAAATACACTAAGGTTAAGAAAAAGGGTGCCTTAAGGGTTACTGAATTGTTAGAATGTATTCATTCTGACATTTGGGGACCTTATTCAATTCCAACTATCAACATACATAAGTACTTTATTAGTTTTATTGATGACTTTTCAAGGTATTCTTATGTGTATCTTATTCGTGAAAAATTTGAAGCATTAGATGTTTTTAAGATTTATAAAGCTGAGGTTGAAAATCAACTCAATTGGCAAATTAAAAGTGTAAGATCTGATAGAGGTGGTGAATATTATGGTAGGTTCACCGAATCAGGTCAACATCTTAGTGTTTTTTCCTTATTTTTAAGAGAGCATGGTATCATTGCAAACTACACAATGCTTGGAACACTAGAGCAAAATGGTGTAGCAGAGCGACGAAATCGTACTCTAATTGATATGGTGAGAAGTATGATGAGTAACTCAACCTTGCCTGAATTTTTGTGGGGTGAAGCATTGAAAACTGTTGTTCACATTCTCAATCGTGTTCCTAGTAAGGCTATACCCAAAACTCCTTATGAGTTGTGGGTGGGTAGGAAACCAACTTTGAATTATTTACATGTATGGGGATGTCCAACTGAAGCTAAAATTTTCAACCCACAAATAAAGAAATTGGATTCTAAAACCATAAGTTGCAATTTCATTAGCTATCCTGAAAGATCAAATGGTTTTAGATTTTATTGTCATGGTCAGGGCCCTAAAATTGTTGAAACTAGACATGCTGTGTTTTTGGAAAATGAATATTTTAGTGGGAAAATTAAGCTTAAAAAGTTGACCTCTAATGAAGTATCAACACCAATGATAGAATATGGTGTGACTCAAGAGGTTTCTCGTAATGAAAATGAGAATGTCCCAACTACAGAAGTATTATCTTTACATAGATCACAAAGAGAGAAAAAACCTGCTATATCAAATGACTACGAAGTTTATCTTAATGAGTGTGATTATGATGTTGGCTTGGAAAGTGATCCTACTTCTTATAATCAAGCCATCAATAGTGAAAATTCAACTCTATGGCTTTATGCTATGGAAGAAGAGTTGAAATCAATGAAAGATAATGAAGTTTGGGATCTTGTAGAATTGCCTAAAGGAATTAAAACTATTGGTTGCAAATGGATTTTTAAAACCAAACATGATTCTAAGGGCAATGTCGAAAGATACAAGGCCAGGTTAGTTGCAAAAGGATACACTCAAAAAGAAGGAAGCGACTATAAGGAAACATTTTCTCCTGTTTCCAAGAAAGATTCCTTAAGAATTGTCATGGCTTTAGTAGCTCATTTTGACTTAGAGTTACATAAAATGGACGTTAAAACTGCTTTTTTGAATGGTGACTTGCATGAAGAGGTTTATATGGATCAACCTGAGGGTTTTCAGGATAAAGGTAAGGAACATATGGTATGTAAACTTAAAAAGTCCATATATGGTCTAAAACAGGCTTCTAGACAATGGCTTCTAGACAATGGTATCTTAAGTTCCATGAAATTCTCATCACTTTTGGTTTCAAAGAGAATCTAGTGGATCAATGTATATACCTTAAGATTAGTGGGAGCAAAATTTGTATTATTGTATTGTATGTTAATGATATGTTGCTTGCTAGCAACAATATGGGAATGATTTTGGAGACCAAACAATTTTTATCCAAGAATTTTGATATGAAAGATCTTGGTGAAGCATCCTATGTGATAGGAGTTGAAATTCATCGAGATAGGTCACGTGGATTATTAGGATTATCCCAAAAGAACTATATTGAAAAAGTTCTTAAAAGATTCAAGATGCAAAAATTGTTCTAGCAGTATTGCTCCTGTTGTGAAAGGAGACATATTTTGTGAACTTCAATGTCCCAAAAATGATCTTGAAAAAAAACAAATGGACAAAATTCCTTATGCTTCTACAGTAGGGAGTATCATGTATGCTCAAGTCTGCACTCGACTAGACATAGCTTATGTGGTAGGCATGCTTGGTCGATACCAAAGTAATTCAAGTATTGATCATTGGAAAGCAGTTAAAAAGGTATTGCGTTACTTGCAAGGGACTAAGGACTACATGCTTACATACAAAAGAACAGATAATTTGGAGATTATTGGTTATTCTGATTCTGATTATGCTGGCTGTAAGGATACTAGAAAGTCTACATCTGGGTATATTTTTATGTTATCAAATGGACCTATTTCACGGAAGAGCCATAAGCAATCATTGATAGCTTCGTCTACAATGGAGGCATAATATGTAGCATGTTATGAAGCCACATGTCATGCAATATGGTTGAGAAACTTTGTCTCAGGGCTTCATGTTATTGATTCAATAATGAGACCATTGAGAAAATATTGTGATAATAATGTTGCTATGGGATTCTCTAAAAATAATAAGACTATAGGAGGATTAAAGCACATTGATATTAAGTATCTGGTTGTAAGGGAGAAAGTTCAAAATGGAGTTGTCTCTATTGAACATATTAAAAATAAACTCATGTTGGCAGATCCATTGACAAAAGGTCTTCCACCTAAGCTTTTTATGGATTATGTTGCGCGCATGGGCTTGGTGGCAAGTTTGTCAATTTTAGATTAATTGAGAGTGTAATGTATGTGATCACATTATAACGAGAATAAAGTTCTTGATTATGATACATTGATGATTATTATGTTACTTTTATACATCCTTTTTGTGCACTATCTAGATGTTTAAAAGTTGATGGGACCATTATGTGAATGAATTAACATTATCACCTTAATGTTGCTAATGTCATAAAAGTCATTGATTCATGTTAATGGAAGTGCTAGTACTATAATCCTTGAAGAATATTGGATCATTGCGTGATCCAATCATTTCAATGATTTGGTGTTAGTGGTTCCATGAAACATAATCTTAAAGTAAAAGATGCCTATTTTGAGAAATTGTTATGGCCATATTATGTTTTAATCTATTACAAATATAATTATGTAGGCCAAGTGGGAGATTGTTAGTTTTTTTCCTATAATGTGTGACCATATATAATTATATTTATATGAATATTATTTAAGGGTATCAATTGATAGGTAGGTGAATCAATTGATTGGGCATCCAAGAGTCTTATGTATGGAAAACTCAAATTACAAATGTGGAGTTAGAAAATTTACTTTATATGAATGTGGTGTTACAACTTTTGTAACCCCATCATTATGAAATTTATTTTGTACATTATGTTTGAGTTATGGAGGAAAATGGAAAAGTATAACCTATGCAATTATATAGATGTATTCAAGTTCATAATCCACCATTACCCATTAATTTGTACATAATGGGTGTAAATAATGAGTATAACTCCCATATAGTCTTTGATGGGAAGACTAAGAGATGTACAACTTATTATAAATTGAGGTCCCAAGCCACACTCTCATTCTTATGTCTTTTTCTTTCTTGTTGTTTATTTTTAACAACATACACCACACAAGTGACCCATCGACTATATGAGAGTAGTGAGTTGAAGACCTTGACAATACAATTCACAAGGTGACTCAATCTCACTTCATGGATCAAGGTAAGAATATGATCATTACTTTAGTACTTCCATTTATTTTGTTTTATGTATCCAAAATTATTTTCAAAAATAATTATTTCCACATAAAGTTTATGAAAGTTTGGTTAACACTCCTTTCATTAGCTAGGCCTGTATTCTCATCTTTGAATGAAGCCTCGACATCTAAATGCTCAAATTCCACACTAATTGGTCGAGCCAACATGGAAGACCTTGAAGCAGCTCCTACAAAATCAATTTGCATTTGCACCAGCTTGGGAGGTTGGAAATGGCTAAGCCAAAACTCCTCCCTAACCTCATTAATCATCTCAAGCAGATTATTGTATGGGCTTGAGGACTGCACATTTCTGCAGTACTTGCTAGTTTCACACCTTGCATGTGTAGAACCTTGGCTCTAACCCATAACCTAGGATGACCCAACCTAAAATTCTAATGCAATATGCCCTAAAAAGATGCAAATGATGCCATAGGATTACAAAGTTGAACATTGTCACACTATTGTTACATAGCGGTTTCTCTTACTCCATTATGAAATTCTTTTTTAGTACTAAACAAACATATATATCATATCATTCATTGAAGGGCCAAAGCATTAGAATTACATGAAGCTTGCACACGAAGTCAATGCCTTTGAAGAATATGACTAATCCTTGGGACCCCAGGTAGGTGAAAAGAATCATGACAAGACCTTAATCATGATAAGATCAATGACTATGACCCTAACTCAAAATAAAGTTTCTAGAGAAGACTTCCAAAGATGTTCTCATAGTTTGCAACATCTTTAAGCTTCATAAGCAAATTTGTAAAGTGATATATTCTACAAAAGATAACATTAAGTTTCTCAAAAAAGATATACAATCAAAATGTTTTATACAATTTTACATATATATAAAAACACACACACACACACACACACACACACACACACACACACACACACACACACACACACACACATATATATATATATATATATATGTAAAACTATTACATATAGTTTTCATTTTTTGCTTTCATTGTTTTACAAAAGAGACTTAACTAATTACTCAACTTTTTTTGCAGGTTGAGTAGTTGTTTCTATATGTTCGTGAAGATAGATGATATTAAACCTACATATGGTGTTTCCACAAAACTCAGATTTGGAACATGGATCAAAAAGTTTTCTCATTGGATAATGTAGCAAAACTTTGTATATTATTGATTTCATCCTATTGTAAGAAGGAAAGGAACATCAGATTTTAAATTTTAAATTGCATAGATAATTAAGAAATGAAAATTAAAAACAAAATAAGTGTTACCTTAGAAGTATGTTCCATTAAGTCTCTTGCAAAACATGATAGGACCCTCTTTGCATTTTTTCCAAATAAAGTTGCAAGCAATGATCCAAAACTATCAGAGAGTTTGACTTCGACACACCACCTATATTGATAGTATATAATTGCAGATTATCAAAGATATAAAAAGTTGAATATATTGAGAAATTATGAGTTTGCTAAGTAATTTATAATAATATCAATTCTGTTGTTTTATAAAATGTAAAAAATATGTAAGAGTTATAACCTTGGAGTAGTAGTAGTGTCGTGATCTTTGTAATAAATGCAAGTAAATGACTGTTCAAATACAGTAGCGGTGCCTTTATTGCATTTGTTGCAATCCATATGCCAAAACTTCTGATATAGATTTGGAATGGAAATTGATGCCTTAATCCAAAGGGTTATTTGGTGTATCAAAAGTTGATTGGTAAGACAGGGCAACATTTGTATATGCTAGTATAAAAAACTGTTATTGTAGAATGACAAAAATTTAGACAGTTTATTGTGTTGATTAAATTTGATATCTCATTAATTTGCACAACACTGCTATCGGGTAAAGGTGTTGAGTTAGATGAAGAAGCAAAATATGATTTTTGAGCAATGATTTCATTTAGGCCATCTAATTCTCATTACACTACTAATGATGAAATATAAGAAAAAAAATTGTTAAATAATTTTTTTAATAGAATATATTGATTTGGTTATGACTATTTATTTAACAGATAGTATTTGAGTTGGGAGAAGTTAAATAAAAAAAAAATACAAGCTAAAGAAATAAGTAAAAAAATGATATCCAATTTACCAAGTACGTAAAGCGAGTCCCTTTGAACTATTTGGATTGATAATGAAGGAGCTCAATAATTTTGTCGACAATGATATACCTAAAAGAGACATAATAATAATTATTAAATAATGATAATTTGAATAAATTAATAATGTTGGAATTATATAAAATATGCCATTACACAAAATCACTTTCAGATGCATTCCGATAATGATGGGCATTGCGATAATAATATTTGCAATGAGAATGCATTTGTTGTTCAGGAATTGATCCCACATGATTAAAGTCAAAGGCTTTAACCTGAAAAAGAAAGCAGGAAAGTAGTGCTAAAAAATTGTAGATAGCCTAATCATGATTTTTTAGTGAAAAACAAATTATAATTCAATAGAAATGTTGCTAATAATTATTTAACAAAAAAAAGGAAAAAATTAAGTTGTTTATACTCTTCACCAATCAAGATGATTTCATGGATTGTAGATGACCCATTTTTCGTCTACAGTTCTTTAGCTGGTTTCACATCTAGGGCAATTTCAATAATATCTACAATCAAATTATAATAGATATTTTTTTAATAGTTTATTCTTTAAAATAAAAACAAATTGAAAATATATATGATCTTACCAACTTCAGCAATGCAATTGATATATTTCAGGAGATCATTGAAAGCAACAAAGTTGTGTAATTGATAATCACATCTCATCTTCTTGTTCAACTTCTTCAACTAATGTTCTTCCATTGATATTCATTATTTACAATGCGATATTTTGGTTTGATCGATTGAACATATGTATTGGTAATATAGTAACTTTCGAAGATGTTAAGAGTGTCATTGAATAACAAAATATCGTCTCCAAATATGCAACCTTGTACTTTAGTATCCTATATTTACATAGGAATTATTTAGTAAATAATGATTATGTAGAAATATCCACATATAAAAATTCAAAAGTGATTTATTGAAAGTATTTTTTCATAGTTTTTTTTTTCTTTTATGAAACATTTATTCATAGTAGATAGAATATTTTAAACAACAAAAATATAAAAATAGCTTACTTCAGAATCAATTAATACAAGTCTTTGATATTTTGTGGTACTATATCAAGATGTTCGTGCCATTGATTTTTTAGCAACAATGACTTTCTCTATCCATGCTTTTTTAGCAGGGTTGATTTCTTTGATTGATTTGTACTATTGCCTCATATTGTAGCTACAAATAAAAAAAAGAAAAAACAAGATATATAATATAAAAATAAAGAATTAGTGTTTAAAATTAAGATTTTAATAAATTCAATACAAATCATTGAATCAAATGTAAGAGGTATTCACACATACAAATGCATATTTTCAGAGGAAGAAATGTTAACATTGAAGATGACATTAATTACCTATAAGAATGAAATATAGTAAAGAATTAAAGAAATAATTTAAAATTTTAAGGTTGATTTATAGCGTTAATAAGAATTGATTAACATTAATAATTCATGGTAAACAATATTTTTTGTACAATCACAATTTGATTTATCAACAAAAGTAAGTTTAATCAAAATTTTAATTGAGTTTGATGTTTTTGCTTTAGATAAAGCAACATATAATTGTCTATAAGAGAATACGGGTTCCAGTAAATATATCCCCACATAATCTAGTGTTTGACCTTGAGCTTTGTTTATTGTCATTATAAAGCTTAGGCGAATTGGAAATTGTGTTCGTTTGAATGGAAAGATATGTTTTTCGTTTTCAATAGGTATGAATGGTATTCTAGGTAAAAAAAAAGAAAAAAAAAACTTATTGCCATGATGATGACTAGTACTAATCTATGCATCTATTACATTTTGATCAAATCTACGATAAATCAAATGAGTGTCGTTACATAACCTTTCTGAAAGGTTGATGTTCCATAATAGTATAATAGGACGATTTGGTTTTAATATTAACTCATGAGGTGGAATTCGTTAGGTGTTAAACTATTTAAGAAACCTTCATGAACACTATATTCAGTTGTATCTAAGGATTCGTCAAAACTTTAATATCTTGTAATGTTTCCTGGAAATTGGTATAGAAGCAAGTTATTTATATCATCAATGTAATCATTTCTTGGAGTTAATATAACTCGATTTATCATAACATCTAAATTGTTAGAATATTCATTGATGTTAGGGAAGACATTATCTATTAAGATATTTAGTACATTTATGTTTTTTTATATAAAGTATAATCATAGTGGATGGAAGTTTAACACAATCATTATAACATTTTTTTTAATTCATCACCAATTCGTAATATATATTTACTAAATGATGGTGTAGACCCTCAATTTTGTCCCTTTAGCACATGTCTTTAAAATTCGTTTTCAATGCTTCAAAATAGTTCCTTGGTGGCCCATTACTACTCGTACAACTTACCTTTTTTTTTTTGAGTCACCTTGGAGACTTTGGTTAAGGGATTATCTGACCCTTTATTGTGACCCTCGGCAGCCCTAACTTAGACTTAGGCTTTTCTTGTTTTTTAGGATAGCTTTTAGATACACTTGGCCCATTCGGATATTTTTAGTGTGACTTATATGACTTACATGTTTGCATCGCTCGTAGGGCCCATTTTTTTGTTAATTTGTTTATTTTTATTTTATTTTATTTTATTTTCCTCTTTATATTATTTTCCTTAACTTATTTATTTATTTATTATTTTTACCATTTTCTAATTTATTTACCTATTTATCTATTAATGCAATTATTTAACTTCTAAAATTTCATGTTTTTGCAAGGAAACTTACTATTGAAGTTTAAGGAAGGCGGGACTTTCCTTGGAAGGTTTGGGAGAGGAATTTGAAATTATGAAGATTGCTTTTGAATTGGAAGATTTAAAAAGGATAAGGAGAAAAGAAGAGAGAAAATAGGGGATTTTTTCCTTTCGGAACGGATTTAGGATTTAGGAGGTGATATATATATGTGGGAGAGTTTTTTTGAGGGAGGAGGAGGGGAATTCTTTTTGGAGCAGCACGTATTGGAGGATTTTTTGCGGAGAAGCACAACAGAAGCAAGAAGAGGAAAAAGGAACGATTGCAGCCAAGACCATCCAGGTATGTTTTGCGACTATTTACCTATGCTTTATCTTATTCCATTCTTGAGGATCCTTTGACGGTTCTGGGTGTTTATTTTGCTGATTGGTGTGGACGGAAAGGGCCACAAATTGCTGTGTTGAAATTAAATCTTTGTTTGTTTGGTATGTTCTTGATTCTGTTAATGTCATTAATCCCATCTGAAAATAAATTGCATACATGTCCATCTTCGGACTGGATGGTAGAAACCACTTTTTTTTTTTTTATTCAAATCTTATTCTGAATCACTCCCCTATTCTGAGCTAATAGATTGAAATGTAAAATTGTGACTTTTGCTGGTCTTCTCCTCTTTCCATACGTTTGGTTGTTTTCTTCTATTTTGGCCCACACCTCAACAAGCTCTATTCCCGGTCTTCAAGATTTGGTCTCTGTTTTGGAATTAAAAATTGAAAAATCATGAGAAGTGGTTTTATTTTTTTTTAATCTCCCATGTCTGTTTTCCCATCGTTTCCTCTACTCTCTACCACATCTGTTTTGCCTTTCTTCCTACCCGTCACATGGCCATCAACTTTTCATATGAGGATGACTCCAAAGTTTGGGCATGCAATCAAGAGATTCAGCAAAGAGATCAATTTTCTTCAAATTCTAGCTATACATGCCAGATTGTGGGTTCATATAAAAGGAAGCTTGTGGTAGTTGCTATTCTTTTTCTATTAACGGTTCTGTTCCAGCCATTGCTGTAAAAATTGTTGTCATAATACGAGACCCAGAAGAGATTTTTTCTAAGCAATCATGTCTAAGTGACTTGTCGGCTGTTTATACACTTGTTATGGTTGGTGGCAGTCATGTAAATTTATGGATTCATACGGGGATTAGAGATATGGCTTCTCGGAATTCTACCATTTTAGGGTGTGTAAATTGAGGGCAGATTGAGGATCGCGGGAGTTGTTTGAAGAAATGCCCACGAGAACGAACCTGATTCCACCATTGAGAAAATTTGTAGTTTTATAATGGTGTCGTTCAGAAGCATGTCGCTGCCGCAAAAACAGGAGGGAGAAATCCATGGATCTGTTGAAGGTCAGTCAAGTGCAGGGTCCAATGATGAATTGATGCAATCTCTGCCTGACGCGCTCTCCAATATAGCCTCTCCTGAAATCTTGCCCATTATTCTAAGTCTATACACGTCAGATATTGAACTATCAGTTGAGCAAATTTCAGATCAAAAGGGTCGTGGAGGTAACAGAAAATCAGATGAAAAGCCTATGGTTGATCATGGTTCTGTTTTATTTACCCATTCAAAGAAAACAGCTTCTTCAACCCATATTGCAAGACCCCGAACATGGTATAGAACTGATGCTTCATCTTCATCATTAAAGGAGTTTTTCTCGATTGCATTCCCTCCACAAAAGAAGTCAGAAATTGGAAAAGTACAAGGTGCTTCTTACATTCATAAGGGCATTAGCCTTGTAAGAAAACCTGCTCTAGTTGTTGTCCTTCCTCAGGATTTACATGGTTTGAGTTCCTTTGTTCATCGATTGAATCCTTCTGGTGTAGATAAAATGAGAAAGAGATCAGGTGTTTATATTCAGCCAAGAATACCCAAACAGGAATGTCTTGTTGAACCCCCAATATACTGAAGATTAAGGCTTCCAAAATTTCGTTGAACTTGATGAGAAAATCACCTTTCTTGGAGAGTCAACAATTTGAAGTGGCAATATGAGGAAACTCTCTGCTAATGTTCATGGTTCATTGGGTAACAGTGAAGATGCCTTGAATTTTACCCGGGAACCAGTGTCTACCATTACTGCTGACAGTGTTGATGCTTCTGAATTGAAGGCCAATAGCTTTGGGGAAGGGTCTGCCTATGGACCAATCAAAACACCTGGTGTTGATATCACTAATCATGCAAAAGATACATGTAATGAAAAGCGGAGGATAAGGAAAAAGCGAATTGCCTGAAGGATTCAAACAAGATGCCCTCTGTTTAGAGAAAACATCAGAGTCAATTTCCTCAAGATCTCCAGAAGCTGTTAAATAACTTGTACCAGATTCTAAGTTGAAGGTAACAACAAACAGTGTTGAGGTTGGATCAGTGGAAACTGTACATGAAGTGGAAGCTTATGTCAGTTGTTGCACAAAAATTGATAGGACAACTGAAAGTTCAGTGGCATTTACTCCCTCAACCATGGTATCCATAAATGTTGAAACTGTTTCGTCCAATGCTGTATTACTCGCTGCTTCTCACGGTGATAAGAATTCATCTTTTGACGCTTCTTCGAGTAAAAGTGATAGTATTGGTGTTAAAGAAATTATTGTTGCAAAATCTGCTACATCAGATCAAGAATCTGTTCCTGTTCCTACCTTATATTTTTCAGAATCAACTGAAAAACCTAAAGGAGTAGAGAAGGGATGAGGCTGTGTTGGCTTATGGATTTTTTGGAAAAAAATGGATCCCACATGAAGCCAAGCGTGAGCATGGTTTGAATAGAGTTATCCCAGGAGCATGGAATTCAAATTTAGAAGAACGAGATGGAAAGAAATGCAGGGAATACAGTTATTTCATATATAGTAAGAGCAGGGATAGTTCAAGCTTAGTTGGAAGTTATTCATCCTTTACATCACAGCAACTATCAGCATATTAGGAATGAGGAGGTTTCGGCTTTCCATCGTCATCTTCGGAGAATAGTCCGTCAGAAAGTGAACGGTTGTCTGATGAACAATAAAATGGCTCAGGTTCATGTGGGTACAGCATTGCTGCATAGACAGCTCTTTTTCATAGCATCAAGTCTTCGTTTTTAAACAAACCATTCATCATTGCCTACAACAAGATTGATTTGCAGCCATTAGAGGGTATATCAGAAGAAGACATGAAGTTGGTCATGGAAAGCAAAACTGGAGCAATCTCACACAAGGCACAATCTCAAGATGAAAATGCTTTTGTTCAGGCTTCTGCTGCAGTTGCTACTGGTGAGGGGATACCAACTTGTGAGAGTTTTGTTGCAGACTTCTGTTCTACAACGGGGCAAGAATCGGTGACAGATATTCTGCTACCGCATCTTATATCAGATTGGGTGCCATTTTCTGTCAATGACCAGAAAGAAGAGGAGGTAGCTGTTGGGCATAATAACTGCAGCATCCAGTCCTGCATCTGGATCTTTGTATGTCCCCACCGAACAGCAGCATGTTGAAACTAATCTTAAGGCAACTATTGCTGGAATTTCTATTGTGTTTGCCTTCCATGATGAAAATCAGAGGCATTCATGTGATCTGGGCGGTGCTCAGGCAAATGTTGGTTCGAATGTTCATTATCTTGGGGCGGAATGCAGAGACATGCTCTTTATCTCGCAGGTCAACAGGTATCTCCTCAAAATATGAGGTTTGAAGCAACAAGACATCAGCCTTAAAACTGAGAACACTGAGCTTGGTAAAAAGTTGACTGAATATCAATCAAAAATTAATGAAATGCAGAGTCAGTTGTATGATGTACAGCAGAGTTCAGATGAGATGGCTTCCACGATGTATAATCATGTAGAAAACCTGCAGAAAGAAGTGACTGAGAATGAATTGATGCTCGGGCAAGAATGGAATTCTACCATTGTTCAGATTATTAAGGCAGTTGGGAAGCTTGATGCAACTGCTGGAAGATTCTTCACCTCTGCCGTCTCATCTGGCCCTCATGATGGCTCTGGTATTTGCGATATTATGCTTGTGTTATTGAAATTCTCTCGGCTTGTGCAGAGCCTAGGTCATTCTCCTGAAGATTCCACAGTTGAGTAGGTTCTATACTAGTCAACACTTCTTGTGAGAATGCAAACTGGTGAGGAATTCGGCCTTGATATCGCAAAGAGGATAGCTATGCAGCTTGAAGTGGGGGAAAAGAGGATGGCCTTTGCTGTAGTGCTTTGATAGGTTCAGTTGTAGTAAACATCAATAATAAACAGCTCGTCCAACTTTGCATCTTTCATGTGGCTACTCTAGTTAACAGAATATAAGAATGGCATGAAACTTGCTGATTATTTGTGAGAAAATCAGGGACTGAAGTTCTACGCAAGCTATTGCTTGGGCCTAATTTTGCCCAGTTTTCCGGAATGGTGCCTATTGCTCTATACGATACCCAGGTCTACAAAAAGCATCCAGCATCACCTAGACGCACTGGTTATTAGCACTCTATGAAACCGAACAGACTTTGTTTACGACTGATTTGTGGCAGAAGCAGAGTAAGAGAAGGGGGAGGGTATTGGCTTGTTTCCATGACCTTTAGCTCGACATACTTTGACAGATATTCAGGCTCTTCGAGTAGCTCAGACTTTTTTTAAAAAAAATCTTCGTGAGTGGGAAAAGTAAGACACACGAAAAACTGGAGCTTCAAGATTGCACGATTAATTTCTAGAGACACTTGAGAAGCGAATGAATTTTGGCTTCAGCAAAAGAAAACTAAGAACTCGAAAATCGAGTTACAGCCAAATCAAATGCTATCAAGCATATTAACCTCAAAGCAATGGGGTTCAGGACAGCAAAAGGACTCTGTACCTGTGGAGATTGAAACTGAGCTAGCCTTGGGGTTCTTCACTTGGAGATGGGTTCTCACCTTCGGATTCGACCACATGTTCTCACCTCCTGTCTACCTCGGAATGTTGGCTCACCTGGCTACATAACTCATGGTCTGCACTTACAGAACACAAATCCGATTAAGGTTGCAAGATGATAGAATTTCTGGCACTTTGCCGAAGCCATTCGCAAACCAGTATGCACACAGCTGTCATTATTTGTGGAAGGACTGGATGTGTTAGGACCTCTCAAGTTCCTCAGTTCTTGTTGTGAAGCTGATTTAGGCCCGAGGCAGGCAGCATGCTCACGTGGAGGAGTCTGATGAGTCTGGACTACTGGTGACTTGTCTCAACTATACCTTCACGCCTCTGTTTCCACTAGTGTGGGGGTTTCCAAATGACAACTGAATAAGGGAATGGAGCGAATGAGTATGGCCTAAGAGCTTGCTTCAAACACCAATAATCTCCACTAGTTTACCAGCATATACACTGCCTCAAATGAGACGCTGATTTCAAATGGTAAAGGGACAGTGCTTGCGAAATCAGCCATTGGAAATGCGAAACAGAAATCCTTGGAATATGATCAGAATCGACAATTTGCTTAAACACCTCGATGACCTTGCTAGTACCATTTCTGATGAGCACTGTTCTGGTGATGACACCATGCACAACTGGAAATAATACCAATGCGTAGAATAGTATGATTCATGGAAAGGCAAGTTCAGGGAGATCCAGAAAGAATGAAAAGGCAATTCAGAACCCCGCTTTTGTTAGAAGTCTTGTTCTGAAAATTGGACCGATGGATTTTTCAGCATATAATAAGAAAAGGCGATTGCCTCAAGTTGATCATTTGCAACCAGTCTACTCATCAGAAGCTTAAGTATGCAGAAAATGGTTTATTTGACCACAAGCCGCATGAATCGAACTCTATTATGGCGGATTGAGGTAAAAGTTGAAAGGCTTAACCAATTGAAAGCTGGCAGAATACAGGGAACCTCTCAATGTAGAAAATGGGAAATTCTAAACCTTCTATTCAGTATTTGGCTTATGTTGAGGAGAATCTAGTTGAGCTTACAATCAAGATGTCTTTTAAGTTGAAGCATTTGACAGTTGAACACTCTTGGAGTGAATTGGTCCCTTCTATCCAGAATTTTCCGGCGTCACTTCATGGCAACCTTACTACACACACCTCCTCTATTTATTTCTTTGATTGGGAACTTACTGTTTTGAATTGAATTTTTGAACCATTGTTCAACTAAACATTCTCGGCTTTGAAAAATTCATCTTTAGAATACCTTAAGGCATAAAACCCAGATTTTAACAAATCTTTTGCTGCCATTTTCCTTCGGACATACACTTTCATTGTTTTATTCGATTTTCAACCGATTTTCTTGATTTTTCTCGATTTTCTCAAGCATGAACAAACTTCATAATTCCAAATCATGGAATTTATGAAATCAACTCATGCAAAATTAATTATGGACTTTGGTGGGGAGTCCTACATTCTTGATATCTTCTCTGATTTTGACTCTAAAGGTGATTGTTTGGTATTTGATCGATTTTGATTCTTCTTGGAGATATGTTTGAATTTGTTTTATATTTATTGTTGAGCTAACCTTGCTTCCCAATAAAGTGCTCAAGTTACTATCCAGGTATGCTCTCTCTACCTCCCAACTCTAAAATTCTATGAATATGTATGTTATCATGAACCATGACCATGTTTGATGCTATGATTGATTGTCTTGATGCTTGTTTGATCATCTTTGATGAAAATACATACCATGTGTCATATTTCCAAACTAATCTCTTATGTTTCATGATAGCGCTTGAGAAGCCATTCAGGTACGCATTTCGACTCTCTCTTATGGTTGGTTTTTCTTGTTAGGCATGCAATATTTGAAATCACCTAGCCTACTTAGGTATCCATAATTAACCGATTAATTGCCATATTCCCCTTAACTTAGTCAGTAGAGACCTCTTTAGGGCTTAGAGGGGTGCTACCTTTTAAAGGTACCTTCCCAATAGGTAATCTGATCCCCGGACTTAGACTCGGGTTTCTCAAAGACATGCTTTTTTTCCAAAACTATGGAGTCACTTTTTAGGGTTTTTCTTTCTTGTTTTATTTTCCCTTCAAAATAAAAATAAAATAGGTGGCGACTCCAATTTTTCTAAAATTAATTTTTCACAAATAAAAAGCGAGTCTCGCCGATCGAGTGGGGACGCACGTGAAAAATGCGGGTCCACAGATGGGTCAAGTTGAGCTCACATGTTTTGAGTTTATTTTATTTTATTTTTTAAGTTTTGATCATAAATATGATTTTAGTAAACTTGTATTAATGATTTTTTCTCTTGTTCCTTTTGAAACAATAGGTAAGACTTGCCGAAAATTACCACCAAGTACAATTACTTTTCCACCAAATAAAATATTACAATCATTATACCTTGCAAAATTCTATTTGAACATTCAATTGATTGTCGTTTTGACATTGATATTTCATCCAAAATTATGAGTTTTGCAGTTGCAAAAGTGTAGCTAATCCAAATTGTTTTTTGACACTGCAAACACTTGAATCTTCAATATTAAGTGTAATTTTAAATCTTGAAAATATTATTCGTTCGTTAGGTAAAATGGATGCAGCTACACTTGATGATGTTGTTGCAAGTGCAATTAAATTGTTAGATCTTATGGTTGTAAGGATTGCTCGATATAAAAATGTTTTTCCACTTCCACTAGGTCTATCAATAAAAAACGCTCCTAGTTCTTGATTAAAAACTTTTTCTAATCATATGTATATTTTTGTTCAGGATTTAGTGATTTTGTGGCAACAATGTCATTTTCATCAACAATAATTTGTAATTCTTCATTAATTTCTTTGAATGTATGTTCTTCATTATTTAAATCTATATTATAATATACTACATGGTAGTCATCCATAGATTTTCCCATTGATTCTAGAATGCAACTGATATGCTTTAATACTTTTGATCTTATGTCAGTTGATTTGCTGTATAATAAAAGATAATCATCAGACATCGTTTTTTCAAAATTTTCCCATAACTTTCGAGGATTGTTAGGTTTATAGTATATTAGTATAGTGGCAAATAAATGACGCAAAGTATATGGGATTTGATACAAAGAAGCTTCTTTTAGAGATAATTCTATGTTGTTATCTACCTCTAATAATCCATGTAATAAATTAGCTTCATGAAATGATGATGTTTGAATGTCGTTTATGTTTTTCAAGTGTTCAAATGATGTTACACCTCTAATATGATATAATAATAAACACAAGTAATATCTTTCACCATCAATAGGATTAATTGTCACCGCTCTACCAATGACATTACCTTTTTTTTGTATAGTCCATATTTTGTCTTGTTGATTTCCATACAAAATGTTCTAGAAATTGCTTATTTAAAATGTTTGAGCTCTGTCAATTATTTTATTCATTAAGAAACATTTAGTAAGCATAGATTTTATGGAAAAATCTTTGCTTATTATATGATCTAAATTGTCTGACTTTCAAAAAGTGACAACTTGTTTATTTTCAAGATGTAGTTGTACTGTTTTCACAAATGGTTGTATTTCATTTAATGGAAAACTTTAAATTCTCCACATTGCTTTAGGTTGGGAAATCCATCTTGCAATTTGAAAGTATTTAATTTCATCTATGTTTTCGGAACTTTCTTCACAACTAATAATAAATGCAACTCGATCATGTCCTTTATAAATGTACTTATATAAATATTCAGCAGCTTTAATGGTAGAACATATTTCTGCATTAATACGACAATTGAATTTTGTAAGTAAATATGGATTGTACGGTACAACCCATCGATTATCTAAATCAACTCCTCTTATCCTTATTTTTTGACCATCATTATGTCGTCTATATTTTGAATATGAATTTTTCCATTAGGTAGTTATAGAACAAAAAGGTTTACGATAGTCATTTCTACATTTATGATTTTTTTTCATACAAACATTGTTTAAGTTTAGTTAACCATATGGAACATGGAACTCATGTCTTACGACTACTAAATATAAGTTTTCATATGTGGTTTTATTTGGAAGTTTAGCACAAACAACTCTATCAAAAGATTCAGGTGCAATTAGTTTTGCATTTGTTTCCAAAATAATTAAAAAGTAACCATATGGTAGACCTCTTTTTTGAAACTCAATTACATATACATATGCAACTATAGGTCCAAATATTTGTTTTTTTTGAATAGTTATATCTTTAATTCTTCTATTTTTGATTTAAATAAAGTGTAATTAAATTAGGTATATTTTGCATTTCTTGATTTGATTCTAGTTCTTTCCTAATTTCCAGCCAATTAGGATTACATGTCATTGAAAGGAAGATATCTACTTTTCCAAATCATTGAACTAATGTTATTGCATCCATATGTTGTTTTCACATATCTTTGTTACCTTGTGTTTCACCAATATGAATACTATCGACAATTCCTTGGTATAGTTCAACTTGAATCTCATGTTATTTGTTACAAAAATAATCTAATCTCGATGTTTCCAGTTTGATATACATATCTACTATATATTATTGTAAAGGATGACTAGCATGGAATAATATTGATTTATCTGATAGCCTGATTTGTAACTTGTAACAACAATACTCTGGACAAGGGACCTCTGTTATCTTCTTTTGGCCTTTTAAAATTGTACAAAATAGATAAATAAATAAATTTAATATAAGATTCAAATTATTAATATTGTTAAAGTAAATAAATAATAAGAAATTGTTTTAATTCGGACCTTTAATTTCTTTGTCAAATAAATTGTCGACAAAAGTCGTCTTATATGAGTTTATTAACAAATTGTCTTTGCAAAAAGGTTCTTTAATTCTTTTATCCACTCTTTCAATTCCTTGATGCCAATCGATATCACCACAAGGATATAATAAAGGATATTGTAAAGGATCGTAACAACTGTAATGGTATTCCACTCTATGACAATAGGTTGAATGATTATAAACAATAATTTCTCATTTTATTTTTTCTTGCAAAGAATTTTTTTCAAAATCATGATTTTCAACCCATATTGTAGCTACTTGTGATGTTGAAGGAGTATTATATACTCTTTGATCTAATCCAACATTTGATTTTATATGGATCTTATAATTTTCTAAATCAAGTATATTTTGTAAAGGACAAAAGAAGTTACTATATGGGTTGATTTTCAATATATCAATTATTTTTTTCTAAGATAGATGAATTCATTTTATCTGAAACAAATAATCAATTTTTTAATTCGTGTTCTATTTCATAAAAATATAGTTGTAAGTATGATGAATGTTTATCTAACGGTAATAACTTATTTATATAATTGAGAAAATAAAAGCTAATCTTAAAAGAGAAACACCCAAGAAGGGGGTGAATTGGGATTTATAAAAATTATTTTTAAACACAACAAATTTAAACACAAGATGAACAAATAAAAAGAGATAAGGTTAGAGAAATCAAACTTAGATTTTATAGTGGTTCGACACTTCCTTGCCTCTTCTCAAACCTCTAACCGAGTGAGGGTTCCACTAACTTAAAGCTTCAACCAAGCTTCTAATCACCTTTACACTTGGATTCCGGCTCCAATGGGTTCTTACACAATCTCTTCAAGTCTCAACTTACTTGAAGGCTTTATCACTCAAATAACAAGTTTAAGTCTCTCAACCTAGCTCAACAATGGCTCAAATACAACTCAAGGTTAGGATGAATCACAAAGGTGCACTAAAGAGTATGCAAATGGAGATTTAATGCAGCAAGAAAAGAATGAGAGCTTTTAAGGCAAGAACAAGTGGGTAAACAAATAAATGCATGTGTTCTCTTTCTCATAAATGAAGTGAAGTTCTTTATTTATAGGTTTCGAACATCGGAAGCCAAAAAACTAAAAAGCAGCCTCAACAGGTCGAGCTGGGGGTTGACCGGTTCACTAGCTGTTGGAGTATTTAATGCTTGATAGGTGACCGTTACCCTAGACCAAACCTCGACCGGGAAGACAAATACCTCAACCGGGAAAGAAAAGCTACTGGAAGAGAGAGTGTGTTTTTTGCACCTCTCGACCTTACCTTAACCGAGAAGGGGTAACCAGTCGACCGGTACCCTTACCGGTTGAGCAGGTTTGGCCAGTGCCTCGATCGGTTCACCATTTTTGGCCCCAAAACCTATATTTTTCTAGTCATTTTGCTTCTAGCACTTAGGAAAGGTCTTTAGGTAAAATTATATGCTAATTTTAAAACGTTTTGCCTAAGGTTCATTTGATAGATCTTGGATTTTGATGGAAATGTAACTTTAAAGCATAAATCAAGTTTCTCAAAGATGCATGAAATGATATGTAAATCCTAAGTGCACCCATGCATTCATTGTACATATGTTTCCTATGATTAAAGGTCTTCCAAAAGTCTTGATCTTGCATCCATTAGGTCATTTGATGAATTTCCAAATTAACACATGAAATTCTTTATAATTCAAACCAATTAGTAACTTAACCATGGTTTGTTACCATCAAAACATGATTAGGAGAACCCTTGGGCTAACAATCTCCCCTTTTTTTATGATGACAAACCTTGGTTATCTAGGAGAAGAAAAATCTCTCCCTCAAACCAATTATGGGTTAATAATCAAAATTTATGAAGTTAAAATCAAGACATGCTAAAAAGAATTTGCAATAAGGAACAATGTAAGTCATCAAACATATATGCATAACATATATAAGTCAAATGTATCACTATCCAATATGTACAATCCAAACAATGATATGACAATGATATGCATGTAAGTCTCCTATAAACTCCTAGATCTTAACATATCTCCCTCTTTTGGCAACATAAAAAAGGAATAAAGGGGGTCTCTAAGGAATCAAGGCTGAGGAGGTGGTGGTGGAAACATAGAGTGCAGATAAACCATCATCTCCTCATGTTGATGCTCCAGGCAATCCTTTGCTAGAGATACTCAAACTGTGAAGTGAAGCTAGCCTGATACTGATCCATACGATCCTCCATGGAGTAGAAATGAGTATCACTGACCATAGAAAGCTCCTCCATGTGAGTGCCTAGAGAGTTAATCTGAGCAGATAAATCTATCTATGGAGCATGGTTAGGAGCGAGAGGTGCTTGGGAAGGTGGTATCTCAGTGTGAGGAGGCTTAGTTAATGCAAGTCTAGAGGAAGGCTCAGTGAATGACGGTTGAGTAGATGGACCCTCTGACGGTTGACCTATTCACGCTCGAGTAAAAAGCTCGCACCAAAGTCAGGAAAACCGGCTCCAAAACAGTGACCATAAGCAACCAGCCCATCCTAGTGAATAGGTCATCGAATTCGAAGTGCTGAAGTTAGGGAAAATTAATATTTCTCCCAAGAACTACTTGTCTCTGAGCAAAGTGTTGTTTATACCGCTGATAGTTCTCCACAGAACTGAACAAGGCAGTGTCAAACCTCACCTTTTGACGTCCTCTGGCTGAGACGGCTTAGTTGGACGCTTGCCATGTGGAATAAGAAGCTCAAGTAAAGGAGTGGTGGCTAGTAGAGAGAGAGAGAGAGAGAGAGAGAGAGAGAGAGAGAGAGAGAGAGAGAGAGTGTGTGTGTGTGTGTGACACCTGAAACCCTAGGCATGTGAAAATGGAAAGGAATTAAAGCCCAAGCTAGCTGTGACGCACGGGAGGAAGAGAAGACCATTAAAAACGGAAACCTTAGCATTCAAAGTCTTTAAAACTCTCCCAAAATCAGGTTAATCGGTCCAAAATGCATTGAAATCAATCTCTAGAAGCCAAAACCAGAAGAACCTTGAAGAAATGGAGGAGAACGGTGCAGAAAATGAATCATAAGAGTCCCTTAATATCCCCATATCTCGACAAACTGGTTGATTGGAAGAGGACTGATCGACCGCCTGGTCAACGCGGTCAATGACTTTGACTTTTTAATTTTGCGCATTTTTTTCATTTTATGATCCCTCCTGCCCTTTTCAGTTGAAATCCCCAATTTCTGATGCTCAATGCCAAGGGAATTTTGATTTTTGGTCGAAATTTGATCATTATCTAAGTATATATCTATATGGTGCATATGACATGAAATTCATGCAATCAGAAGGTATATTCATCAAGAATTCATTAAGCAAACATTAGATCATAAAGAAATCACCTCTAGTTGTCTTCTAATACCAAGAAATTGTTATTCACTTAGAGGTTTTGTAAAGATGTCGGCAAATTGATCTTCAGTGCTTACAAATTCAAGTGTTATGTCACCCTTTTGTGCATGATCTCTAAGAAAATGATGTCTAATCTCTATATGCTTAGTCCTAGAGTGTTTCACAGGATTTTTTGATATACTTATGGCACTAGTATTATAATATTTAATAGGCACATGCTCAAAAGATAAATCAAAATCACTAAGTGTTTGTTTCATCTAAAGGATTTGTGCACAACATAAACCGATTGCTATGTATTCGGCTTCCACCGTTGACAAAGATATCGAAGTTTGCTTCTTATTATGCCATGAGACAAGTGAGTGTCCTAAGAAATGACAAGTGCCACTAGTGCTTTTTCTTTCAACTCTACAATTGAAAAAATTGGCATATGAAAAACCAATTAATTCAAAGTTATCACTCTTAGCATACCATAAGCCTATATCCATTATCCCTTTCAAATATTTGAGGATTCTTTTTATGACACTTAAGTGAGATTCTTTAGGACAAGATTGAAATCTAGCACATAAATATACACTATACATAATGTTGGGTCTATTAGTGGTCAAGTATAGCAAAGAACCTATCATGCTTCTATACATAGTAGAGTCAATGAATTTACCTTTCTTATCCTTATCAAGCTTGGTGGATGAACTCATTGGAGTCTTCATTGTTTTGGCTTCCTCCATGTTGAACCTTTTGAGAAGATCTCCTATATAATTTGCTTGATTGATGAAGGTTCCTTCCTTTAGTTGCTTGATTTGAAGTCCAAGGAAGAAGTTGAGTTCTCCCATCATGCTCATTTCAAACTCACTATGCATGCACTTAGAAAATTCTTCACAAATAGAGACATTAGTAACACCAAAAATGATATCATCAACATATATTTGAACTAAGAACATATCATTTTCTTTGGTTTTTATGAAAAGAGTTGTGTCAATTTTTCCCATTTTAAAACCTTTTTCCAAAATAAATTCACTCAATCTTTCATACCATGCTCTAGGTGCTTATTTCAAACCATAAAGTGTATTTTTAAGTTTAAAAACATGGTTAGGAAAGTTGAAACTTTGAAAGCCGGGTGGTTGTTCAACATATACTTCTTTGTTTATAAAACCATTTAAAAAAACACTTTTCATATCCATTTGATATAAAACAAAGTCTTTAAAACATGCAAAAGCAAGTAGCATCCTAATGGCTTCCAACCTAGCTACAAGGGCAAAGGTTTCTTCATAATCTATCCCTTCTTCTTGATTAAAACCTTGGGCTACCAACCTTGCTTTGTTTCTAACAATTATGCTATTTTCATCCATTTTATTTCTAAAGACCCATCTAGTTCCAATAACACTTTAATTTGAAGGTCTTGGTACTAATTCCCATACTTCACTTCCACTACTACAAAATACATGAATAATGACGTTTTTTTCCTTGACATTTTTTAAAAACGTCAATATTAACCTAAGTGGCAACATACCTTGGCGCTTTTTAAAGGCTTGATTAACAATGACGCTTTGTGGGGAAGCAATGACACTCCTATTCAATGGCACCTTTTACAAACGTCATTGATTGCAAAATGTTGGAGACCTTGGTGCTTTATTCAAGCGTCAATAAATAATTTCTTCCTTGTCGCATTTTTAAAGCGCCATGTTCTAAAACATTATATATGCATGTGTGAAATTTCTTCCAAACACACAATTCCCTCTAAAATTTCATTCTCACACCCGCCGTATCACCTAAAAATCTATAAATTCTCATACCCTCATTTATCTTCTATCTATGGACTGTCACCCTAAAAAGCTATTCACTATCTCAAAAACCCTAGCCTTTACTCTCAGCCATCTTCAATTTCCCTAACCCCCCAAGAGCCCATAACTTTACCCTCCTCATCATCAATAACCTCACATCCCAAACCCTAAGCCTCTCATTTCTTTGTTCTCACCATAGCCATTGAGAGCTACTAATGCCGAAATAGAGAAGCTTGAAGTCCACCACTAGCCAGCTAGTTATCAATGACATTAAACATTTTCTAATCTTGAAACAGAGATGCTCTATGGTAACTCTCTGCTTTGATTTTTTTTTTTTTTCTGGGTTTATCTAATGTTAGGGCTTGTATGAAGATTGTTTCATATGTGTTTTCCTCCTTTTGTGCTTTACTCTTTTATTTGTTGTTTCTGAAATCTATTGGGATTGATTTCGGTTTTGATTTTATGTTTGGGTTTTGTTATTTTAGATTCATGTGTTTGGGATTTTGAAATCTAGTTTTCTCATTGATCTTTTAGGCTTGATTTAAAAATGAGTTGTGTGGTTTTGAACAATACTTCTAGTGTTTGAATTCAAGTCAGCGAGATTGACACAACAATTTGAACCTGTGTCAGGAGATTTTTCAATGGCAAGTTTGAGATTCTGTTCTTCATGACGTGGATTTCCCTAGTGCAGTCTTTCAGAAAAAATGAGTTTATTAGCATAGACATTGTCCCCATGGGTAAGAGTATCCTTCTGTTTCAATCTTATTTTTGTTGGTTTATCACCATGAGCCTTGCTTGTGGCAAAGACATTGGTTGATGTGGAGAAGTGAAGAGTTTTTATCATTCTGATCGTCCTAAGGTTGATTTCTGCTAAATTTATTTTTATCTTATTTTTTTAATTATTGAGTCTATGCATAAACCAGAGATTTCCATTTCATTATTTACTAGAATGAAATTCACTGGGTGCCCAAAAGCAAAATGAAATTCACATATCTTTTCAACATTTTGTAACCAACAACAAATTGCTGTTGTTTTAAAGGGAATATCCACGTGATTAATGCGGATCATGACCAGATTTTAATGCAGGATTTAGATTTATTTTCTATGACTATCTCCCTCCTAAATTTGTGTTTCTTAAACAACTAAACTTATAACAATCGGACACCCTTTAGCCTGTTTGGAGATTTAACATTTTTGGTCCCTTCTCATGAATTTTTCAGTTTTCTCGATTAATAGAATGTGGGAACTTGGTTTGATGATTCAAAAACAGAAGTTGAGTTGGGAGGATGATGCTCCAAAAGTTGATAAGTTGATAACCGTATTCATTAAGATTCAAATTTTGATTGGAAACAGTACGGAATACAGAGACACTCAAAAGAGAAACTACAGATCCGCTACAATTTATTCATATGTGGTCTGCGTCTGGACAAAAAAAACTTGGGACGCAGACTGCCAAATCCTCAAGTGAACAAAGGATGCCCCCAGAAACTGGGGTCCTCATAATAACCGTAAGGACCAGGATGCATCGTATCTTGGCCTCTGGGTACCCCACAATGACCAGACTGTCCGGAGGCTTGGGAGCTACATCCATTAGCATTTGATTCTCAAGTGACTCAAGAACCACCTCTAGAGGTGTCTTTTGGACCACGGGAACTGCAGTTGGAGCAGCAGCACCGCCTGGTTGGGGTGCCTGATGATGGAAGTACTCCATCTTGTGGCCCACTGCCTTCAACCGATCATCAATGAACCACATCAAATCGCTAGAATCTTTGATGCTCATATCCTGCAACCCATTCTCCCCAGCCTGGCACTGGTACATGAGGTTTTCCATCTCTATTCTCCTGTTCTTCTTCTGTTGTTTTACCAGCTGGTCCTTAGCTTTGGCCACCCTCTGCCTCATATAGTTTTATTGGTTTAACCTCTTCTTGGTCTGGTCGTTCTCTGGCCTGCACTTGAACTCCCTGATCATCCGTACTGTCTCCATTGGAGTTTAAAGCTTTTAAATTGCCATGAATGTGTAAACAGTGGGAGAAGAGCTTTTCCATTGATTTTCTATTCAAGTTGGGCATAGAGAAGTGTTTTTTAATTTTTTCTGCATGAAATGTTGAAGTTGTTTCTATGTGTAGATTACAATATATTATCTCCCAAAGTCATGTGTCTCCTAAAAAGCACTCTCATGTAGGTGATTTTTTTTTTTTTTTTTTTTGAGAATTAATGGAGTTATTATGTTTGGAGTCAGAGTTCTTTTTTTTTTACTTTATTTGTTCTATAGACACCTTAAAATGAGGGCATGGCAAATTTTTCCTGTTGCTTAATTCATTCATCAACCAAAAAGGTTTTTCCAATCTCTTAAATCTAAAAAGGAGTGCTCTAGCATTCTTGGTTGAGTTAGAAAACGATGTTCTACTCTAATAATATTCTGTTAGGCAACCATTTGGTCTCTTTCCCTTTTAGGTTTCTTTCTTTTTTGTGTTCTTGAATAGTATCTCTACTTTAATGCAACTAGTAATGAGAAATTGTAATATTTGTTGTAGGGAACATTGGCTGATATATTTCTAAGGGGCACAATTTTAATGACAAATACTTGAGGGATGACATCTTTGGTAAGAGCTCCTTCCTTGCCTCCATTTGTGTCATTTTCCCAAGTGTTATCATAATTGTCTTGCTTGATAGAGCTCCCATTACATATTCTTGGCCATAACTGACATTAGCTTTTCACTCTAAAAATAATAAAATTTAGTAGCACAATCACTAGGAAAGAAAACTACACTTACATTAAATAGACTAGTTGCAGAATGTGCATCAACTGTACTAAATGGATCATCCAAGAGATATCCATTTGCATCTTGATATAATGCACATGCCAGTTGAACCCGTTGCTTCTGTCCACAACTCAAATTAACATCTCTTTCTCTTATTCCAGTGAGATCACTGAATGGAAGCATCTCGATGTCCTTCACTAGGGAATAGTTTTCAATCACTTCCCTGTATCTGTATGGATCCATGGCAGACCCAAAAAGAATATTTTCTTGTGTAGTCTCTATAATGATCCATGCTGCTTGAGAGACATAAGCCATCTTTCCATATACTTAAACCTAGCAAATATGAGTCTAGAAACCATATTACTTTTCTATACTATCAATCAACCATTCTACTTAATCAATGTATTTACAAATTTCCTATCCGACCTGGACCCTTGGGAAAACTTCAAATTATCTTCTTTGAATTTTTAGATAAAAAAAGACGTCCTAATAATTTGTCACTCTTGTCAGCTACTATATATGGTTGTGTCCTTCCTCATTCTTTGATTTCATTTTCTTTCCTACCTAGATTTTAAAAAGTTTTATTAAAAAAACCCTTTTTTTAGTTTATTCAAAATATTTTATATTTAATAGTGAAAAGTTTTATTAACACTAAAAAAATAATTAATTAGATTTATATTAGCAAAAGAAACCTCTAAATTAAGTTTACGTTTGGAAGTACTTTTTGTTTTTCAAATTAGAAATTTTATATAAAAATAGAATATTGTGTATAAAACATAGATATTTATTTTTATTTTTTTTTAAAAGAAAAATGATTTTTAGAAATTTTAGAATTTGAGATAGTAAATTTTTTTATATCTTAATTTTTAAAATTTTTTTTTTCAAGATAATTTATATTTTTTTAAAGAAAAAAAAAGTTTTAGAAATTTTAGATTTTGAGATAGTAAATTTTTTTATATCTTACTTTTTAAATTTATTATTTTTTTCAAGGTAATTCTTTAAGAGTTTTTTTTTTATCTTATATAAATATTATTACTATTTTCTAGTTTTAAAAATAAAAATAAAAAGTGTACTATAGAAACAAACATTAATTTGTTATAAAAAAATATAAATTAAATATATCCATTTTTCTCACATCTTTAAACACACTCCATTTTGCTAAACCCCTAAAGAAAGTTTCCAATTTTTAGCATAAATAATTGTGAGCTACCTATATTGAAATTGACTTCTTATAGGGGTTTTGTTTTCCGTACACCCACCGTACTTGGACTCCCTCAAACACATCTACCACCTCCTCATGACCATCAATGCCCCACCATGGATCCCATTTTCTCAAACATATCTCTACTTTCCATACCATTCTCTCTTCCAATTTTCTTCTACTCCTCTTATATCTAAGAATGGTTGGTGTAGACATAGAGAAGGATTGGTAATCCTTATTAGAATTTGTTTTCCATTACTATTTTGAGTTGGAATCATCCTCTTTTAGACCATGTTTTAGATTTTTATTTGGTTCTAGCTTTATTACCATTTTTTTATGTTATGATTTGTGTGAAAAAATATTTGTAAAAATGCTTCCTTGAAAATAAATTTGGAGCTATTTAGAATATTTATAATTGTAATAAATTTGTGAAAATAAATTATTATAATAACCAAAAATAGTGTCCCTTTTGTAAACTTCTGCTTTTCTTAATGGATACGTGGAGAACGTAATGGAAAAAAATTATTACATCCAATCCAGAACCCCCTAAATATAATTCCAATTTCCAATAGAAAATGGGGAAGAAAACCAAATCCCATTCTCTTTATAACTTATACTACTCTCTTGTAAGGATGATAATGCCCATTTGTCTTGCTATTAATTATATATTGATTATGCTATTAATTATGTTTGTTGTACTGTTAAGATAAATTGGAATTCAAAAAACCTTCCTTTGTCAATGTTGCACATTCGATGAGGTCTATTACTATTAGACGATGCCTAATTGAATATTTTAATGGACTATTGATGTTGATATTCTCTTGTCCCAAACTTGATTTGTTTTTCTATTTTCTTTTGGGATATACTAAAGATTTAATGGATTATTGATGTTAATGGTCTCTTGTCCCGTATTTGATTAATCCCTTGCTTTGTGTTTTAACTATTGATAATAATTTTTTTGTAATTATTCTTAGGGTCACATATGTCAATTGGTATACACATTTGTTTTCCTATTATATTTTTATTGTCATTTCTTTAATTACCATCTTATGTATGCAGATGCCCTCATTTCAGTCTAGTAAGAGTTGTAGATCACAGTTTGACGATTCTCATATGTTCTCATCTCATGATAAGTAATTTCTTCCTCCATAGTAATAGAAGATAATAGTTTTATATATAAACTATTTCAATATAACAAATCAAATTATTACATCATCACCAATGTTGTTACATGGAGAAGTTATGTTTGTTATTGTTGTATGAAGAAGAAGCATGTAATTTGTGAACTTAATAAATCAAATTATTATATGATTATCATCAATGTTGTCATTATTATTGTTGTTGTTGCATAGAGAAGTTGTTATTGTTATATGTTTGGACTAAACAATTCAAATTATTACTAATATAATTATCACCATTGATCATCAATGTTATTGTTATTGTTGTTGTTGTTGTTACATGGAGAAATTCTTATTGTTGTATGGAGAAGTTGTTATTGTTGTTGGAGAAGTTGTTGTTGGATGGAGGGATGGTAGAGAGCTTTTTTTTGTGTAGGGTTAATTATTATATTTTGGTTATAATTTTGGAATTGGAAATAAAGGCAAGTTTTAGAATGGTTGTTATTATGACATTCAACCAATGATTTGTAGGTTTCTATTTCCTTGGTTTTGCTCTATTAATTTTTAGTTTAATACTCTTTTTTTCCTTATGGAATGTTATTAGTCAACTAAATTTGATAATATAGGAAATTTGTAAGAAGAAATTAAGGCATTTACAAGTGGTTGATATTAAATGTCTTATATTACTAGATATGATGATTTATGATTGAAACTAATTATAAACCATACCTATTGGTATCTTCATATATTTATTAATGAGAAATGAGTTTCATATGTTAGACATAGATAAGAAAATATTATATTACATTCCATATTGTAGAATTTATACAATTGAAAGCTTAACTTGTTTCCACTAACTTAATAATGAACTAAAAGTCTATTAATATTTTATAAACAAGTGTCAAATTAAACAATTTTTCATCTTCATTAATTGAAGCATAACATCTCATAAAATACCAAGTTATTCTTATTTGCACTTCTTTCATGGGCCATTTATAGATTTAAATTTAACTTTCATTGCATGTATATTAACTAATCATAATTTGTTTCTTCTATTAATTCTTTTTTTAAATGTATACAGGTAAAAGATTTCAAGTTCAGGAGTGGATATGCAACCAACATAAATACTTTTGGCTAGAAATACTTATGGCTTCTTCTTCTTCTTCTTGTAATATTATTTTTGATAAGGAATTTAGAGACCTTGTTTTTTGGTACATGTGTACTTGTTTTATGTTGAAGTTGGAAAATATGCTTGTAAATATTTTAATACATTTACAAATTTGCATATTAATTAACTATATAGACATTAGTTCTTTATCATGATATTATTCCCAAATTTATTCAATTTCTTTTGGAAAATGTAGTTATTAATATTGAAGTTATTGTTTTGTACTTTATAAATAATCATGCAGCCAAAATTATATATAACAGGGCATACAAAATATATCATTTCAATAGAGGGATTTCAATATTATTATCCACAGAAGATGACACTTTTTTTAGTGTCAAAATAGACAAATGATATTTTGGACATTCCTTGGCAATAGTGTAAGTGTTAACATAGGTAGATCAACAATGATGCATTATAAAGCATCAAAGATAATGAACATTAAAGACGCTTTAAAAGTGTCAACATTGAAAATTTGGTGAAAATAATGGCACTTCAAGAATGTCATGCTTTTGGAAAGATGACACTTGGATAAGTGTCAATGTAAGTTCTTTTATAGATGACGCTTTCTAGAAGCGACATGGTTGCTTGTACCCATTCCTTGACAGAGGCGAAAAGGACACTTTCGAGAAGCGTCATCATATACATTTATTGACGCCTAAAAAACGTCATTATTACCCTTTTTTCTTATAGTGTTCTTTCAAATTGATTTAACTCTTCTTGCATAGCAATCATCCAATTTTCATAATCTAAAGCATCATTTATATTTTTAGGCTCAATTTGAGAGATAAAAGCTAGATTATTGCAAATGTTTCTAAGAGAGGGTCTAGTTCTTACCCCACTAGATGGATTACCTATAATTTGATCTTGTGGGTGATTGATGACAAGTTTCCATTCTTTAGGAAGGTCTTGACTTGATTCACCTTGCACTCGTTGAGGAGGGGGTAGTGCCAATGGTGATCATTCTTTCCTGGGATCCTCTCTATTTTTTTCTTGTTGTCTTCTATCTTCAATTTGAAATCTTCCCATCGAGGTCTCCAACCTAAATCATCATCAACACTCTCTCTTTTTTGGAGATAATTATTAGATTCATAAAAAATAACATAGATGGACTCTTCTACAACCATGGTTCTTTTGTTAAAAACTCTAAAAGCTTTACTTGAAGTTGAGTAACCAAGGAAAATTCCAACATCCGATTTTGCATCAAATTTTCCAAGATTATCTTTGGTGTTTAATATAAAACATTTGCATCCAAAGACTTTGAAATAGCTAATGTTGAGTTTCTTGTTTTTCCAAAGCTCATAAGGAGTTTTCTTAAGTATGGGCCTTAATAATACTCTATTTAAAACATAACAAGAAGTGTTAATCACTTCGGCCCAAAAATATTTTGGTAAGTTGTTTTTGTTTAGCATGGTTCTTGACATCTTTTGAAGAGTTCTATTTTTCCTTTCAACTACCCCATTTTGTTGAGGAGTTCTAGGAGTCGAAAAATTGTGGTCAATTCCATGCTCATTGCAACACTCTTAAAAATCAATATTTTCGAATTCTCTCCCATGATCACTTCTTATACAAGTAATTGCAAAACCTTTTTCATTTTGAACCTTATTGAAAAACTTTGAAAACTCGTAAAAGACTTCATTCTTTTTACTTAAAAATAAGACCCATGTGTATATAGAGAAGTCATCCATAATAACATATGCATAAGACTTTTATCCAAGACTTGGTGTCCAAGAGAGACCAAATAAATCCATATACAACAACTCAAGTGGCCTAGATGTGGAAATAAAGTTTTTGTTTTTTAAAGAATTTTTTATTTGCTTTCCCACTTGACAAACTTCACAAACTTTATCTTTTTGAAAATTTATTTTTGGAAGGCCTCTAACAAGTTCATCTTTGTTGAGTTAGGAAATGAGGTTCATGTTAGAATGTCCCAACCTCCTATGCCACAACCAACTTTGATCATGCATGCTTGAAAAACATCTATCATGACCATCATATTTTGAAATATGTATAGCGTAAACATTATCACATCTATAGCCCATGAAAATGGTTTTATCATTTTGAATATCCTTGATGATGCAATGAGATGCTTCAAAAATCACTTTAAATCATTTATCACAAAGTTGACTAATGCTTAAAAGGTTATGTTTTGAACCATCTACTAATAAAACACTTTCAATGAGAAAGGATGTGCCATTACCAATGTTTCCTTGACCAATGATCCTTCTTTTTGCATTGTCTCCAAAGGAAACATATCCCCCCTTTTTCTTTGTAAGAAAAGCAAACTTGGATTCATCTCCAGTCATGTGTCTTGAGCATCCACTATCCAATAACCACTTATCCTTCTTTGAACCCTACAACATAAAACTTAAGTTGATTTAGGTATCCATATCTTTTTGGGTCCTTGAGGGTTAGTGACCTTGGATTTTTCAATCCAAATCTTTTTAGCTTTTACATTTGAATTATTTTGAGAACCATTTCTTAAAGGGCATGTACCACTAATGTGCCCTCCTCTTCCATAAAAGTTGCAAGTAGTGGAAGGACTTGCACTTGTGGATTCCTTTATAAAATAGTTTTTAAAATACTTTTGATTTTTTTGAAGATTTGAATCCTAGCCCTTGTTTGTCAAAAACACATTTTTGGCTAGCTAGAATCATTTCAAAAGATTTTTGTCCACAAGAAAATATTGAAAGAAAGGAGGTCAAACATTCATTTTTCTTTCTTAGAATCTCATTTTCTTTTTCAAGAAGAGTTTTAGAAACTCAACATTTGAAAATTTATTTTTTACTTCTCCAAGTTCTTTTTCAAGTTGTTGAACTTTCTTTTTAAGAGAAATATTTTTCAAACTAAGTTTTTCAAAATTCTCATACAATTCTTCAAATGCATCATGTATATCTTCATCACCAAGGTTAGAGTTTGCCTCATCAAGTTCATCTATTGTCATAAAGTACATGTTTGCCACTTCTTTATTCTTTTCTTCTTCGGAGGATTCATCTTCACTTTCACTCCAAGTGGCCATCATTGCCTTCTTCTTTCTTCTCTTGACCTCACTTTTGTAGAGAGGACAATCATATTTAATGTGTCCCGGTTTCTTGCACTTGAAACACACTAAGTCTCTTTTCTCTTCTCATATCTCCTTGTCACCATGAGATGAAGATTCCCTTTTAGAAAAGTCTCTTCTAGAAGTGAACCTTCTTCCTCTAAACCTTTTACCCCTCATGAATTTGTTGAACTTTATTGTGATGAGGGCTAAATCTTCATCTTTTTCACTTTGTTTTTCTTCTTCAATTTCTTTTTCTTCCTTAGTTGTAGCTTTGAGAGCTATGATTTTTTTTTTTTATTTTTATCTTCACCTTCTTGTTGCTTCTTTGCCAAATTGATCTCATATGTCATCAATGACCCTATGAGCTCCTCCAAAGGTAGCTTAGTCAAGTCTTTGGCTTCTTAAATTGTGGTGACCTTGGTATTCCACTTTGATGGAAGTGACCTCAAGATCTTCATCACCTTTTTGGATTCCTTGTAGGTCTTTCCCAAGGCTTCAAGACCATTAACAATGTCGGTGAACCTAGTGATCATCTCAACAATAGTTTCATTATCTTTCGTAAAAACAATTCATAGCTATGAACAAGTAAATTGATTTTTGACTCTTTAACTTGATTTGTTCCTTCATGAGTTATTTCAAGTAATTTCCTAATTTATTTAGCCAATTTAGCCAATTTGCATTGACATATTATATTATATTCATTTCTATCTATAAAGCCTTGCAAAGTATAAACGACCTTAGCATTTAATTGAAAATTTATTCTATCATACTCATCCCATTCTTGCTTGGGTTTTGGAACCATGACTCCATCAACTAGTTTTGAAATAAAAGTTGGGTCATCTTCAATGACGTCCCATACGTCTAAATCGGTTGATTGTAAAAACCAAGTCATTTTAGTTTTCTAATAAGGATAATCGGTTCTTGCAAAAAATGAAGGTTTATTGGTTGCAAAACTTTCAATGTGACATGAGTTTGATGGATTAGCCATTTCATCTTAGATGATTAAGTCTTAAACAAAAGGCCTAGCTCTGATACCAATTAAGAAAATAAAAGCTAAATCTTAAAAGAGAAAACACCCAAGAGAGGGAGTGAATTGGGATTAAAAAAAAATCTTTTTAAACAGAACAAATTTAAGCATAAAAGGAGCAAATAAAAATAGATAAGGTTAGAGAAATCAAACTCAAATTTTATAGTGGTTTGACACTTCCTTGCCCATGTCCACTCTCCTTAAGCTCCTAACCTAGTGAGGGTTTCACTAACTTGAAGCTTCAACCAAGCTTCTAATCACCTTTACACTTGGATTCTAGTTCCAATGGGCTTTTACACAATCTCTTCAAGTCTCAACTCACTTGAAGGCTTTATATCTCAAATAATAATTTTAAGTCTCTCAACCTAGCTTAACAATGGTTCAAATACAACTCAAGACTAGAATGAATCACAAAGGTGCGCTAAAGAGTATGTAAATAGAGATTTAATGCACCAAGAAAAGAATGAGAGCTTTTAAGGCAAGAACAAGTGGGTAAACAAATAAATGCAAGTGTTCTCTTACTCATAAATGAAGTGGAACTCTCTATTTATAGGTTTCTAACCTCGGGATTCAAAAAACCAAAAAGCAGCCTCAATTGATCGAGCTGGCGGTTGACTAGTTCACTAGCCATTGGAGCATTTAATGCTTGGCAGGGGACCGTTACCCTCGACCAGACCTCGACCGGGAAGACAAATACCTTGACCGAGAAAGAAAAGCTACTAGAAAAGAGAAAGTGTTTTTTGCACCTCTTGATCGGACCTTGACCGGGAAGGGGTAACCGATTGATTGATACCTAAGTCGGTTGAGCCGGTTTGGCCAATGTCTCGATTGGTTCACCATTTTTGGTCCTAAAACCTATCTTTTTATGATTTTTTTCTTCTTGCACTTAGGGAAGGTTTTTAGGTGAAATTATATGCCAATTTTGAAATGTTTTGCCTAAGGTTCATTTGATAGATCTCAGATTTTGATGGAAATGTAACTTTAAAGCATAAACCGAGTTTTTCAAAGATGCATGAAATGATATGTAAATCCTAAGTGCATCCATGCATTCATCTTACATATGTTTCCTATGATTAAAGGTCTTCCAAAAGTCTTGATTTTGCATCCATTAGGTCATTTGATGAATTTCCAAATTAACACCTGAAATTCTTTATAATTCAAACCAATTAGTAACTTAATCATGGTTTGTTATCATCAAAACATGATTAGGAGAACCCTTGGGCTAACAATAATGATATGCTTGACTGTGATCTCGAAATGTGTATATGCCTTTGTTTCTTCTAGATAAGTTTTTATCATATTTAACACCAAAAGATGTGAAAGCAAAAATATTATTATAAGTTCTAATATATTTTTGGAATTCAATTGCTTCTTCAGAATTGAAGGTGAATAATTCATAAAGTTGTTTAGAAGCATCATTTGTAACTAATGATGTTTCTCCATTGAAACAACAAAATCCTTTTGGTTCATGTTCAAACCTTTTAGCATGACATGATTTACAAAATGACACTTTCGCCAATATATTGGGCTCAATATTTATATTTTCTAAAATAGATCTTGTTTTTTTTTTCTTTTACGACAATTAGTATCTGCAATATATAAAAATTAATTTAAAAATTGAACTATATTACTTTTTTTATTAGGGAATTCTTTTTACTTGCTATATTTGTGTTGGATATACAACTATCAACATATTAGTCGTCTTGGCATGATGAAGACCCTATAAATGAACATTCATTAATTTTATATATAGAGTCGAGGCCTATAATACTTTTATTTTGACTAAAGAATATATCTTACCTATTAGAAAGTACTAAAAACATTTTTCTGCCTTTTGCCTTTCTCGACCAATTGTTCAATCATAATCTCATGGTTGGAATTTCCTATAAATAATGTAATCATGTTATGAAATAGATTGTATTAGATGAATGAAAATGTTAAAATAGTTAGATGTTAATACCTTATTTCTGTCATGTTATATCATTAATCATAATACTATTTTTATTTATTTATTTATTTATTATTATTATTATTATTATATGTGTTTTCATTCAACTTCTTTTTAGCATATGTTTCTCATTTTTTTCGGCATATATATATATATGCTTCAGATAACATTGACTACCAACTTTTTCTTTTACTTTCTAAATCTTTCTTTTGTGAAGAATTTGGGTCCATATTTTTTGACAATAAATCGATCCTAAAACAAGAAAATAGACAAAATAGATATGAATAAACTGCATTATTATAAAGAATTAATTTGAAAAGTAGATACATAAGAATAAACAATAGAAACAAGCATATAATAATGAAAAGAACATAAAAAAAATGAAACACAAAGTATAGGAAAAGAAAATAAATTGCAAATTAATTGTTAATGTATTGGAATCATTAAATGATTTAAACAAATAAACAAAAGTAAATAAAAGAAACTTATTATAAATAAGACAATCTTATAAAAAAAAATATATATATAACAATATTGCACAAAATAAGTAATATAAAATAATGCAATCTAATAGAAATAAATAAAATCAACAAAGTATCAAATCAATATGAAAATAACAAGGGGCAAAACATATTATTATTAAAAAGGATGAACTATATATTGATTATTAATTGATAAAAAAGAATTCAAATGAAAAACTAATTATGAAGGAGTAAGTGAGTGGGCCCTAATTTCTCTCATATTGGTGAATAAGAGGTTTGTCCATGTATGTATTGTACAACATTTACTGAGAGATTATAACAAAAAGAAAATATTTAAAGGTTTTGAGTTATTGGTATTGGAGTTCAGTGTTGATTTTAGAATCTTTATCTGACTAAAAAGTGAAAGCTACCATAGGTAGAAGAATTTTATTTTAAGGTCAATTTTTGACAAGTTGAGTATGACCAATAATGATGAACGATATATATATTTTGCATGTTTTCCTTTTCTAATTTATCACAAAATTCTCTAGAAAGCCTTATTTGTAAAGAGTGTGTTCAAATCATGGGTCCACTCATCCACTTATGCCTAGTGTGATTTCAGGATCCATACCTTTTGGTCTTTTATGCCCTAGAAATACCCTCTAGCTTCACTTTTGGTTTCTTTTCTACCTTATTCATTCCTTTACAACTACATTAGCTCACATATGACTAACTTTTTTTTTTTTAAATAATCTACATATCAAATAAAAACAATTTAATTATTTTTAATTAATTTAATTAATTATAAATAATATAATTATGTGTAATTAAATTTTTACTATTTAATAAACAAGCATATCTTGTCATTTTTTGAAGTGTGTTGATGAATATGATCTAATTAAATAAGATTTGTTTGATAAGATTTTTTCTCAAATTTCAAAAATTAATAAAATATTAATGACAACACTTTCTAAACTTTTTATAAAAGTAAAATAATAATCATATTTAGATGAGATTTTCAACTTTTATCAAATTAGAATAAAAAAAATTACACTTTAATTATAATTTTCTTTTAAAAAAATATTATAGCTAGAATGAGCTCAAATATGACTATCTAATAATTTTTTTAAAAAATATTACAATAAAAAATGAAATAAAACTTGTAAACTCTAAAACATTCGGGTTTAAAAATATATTGTAGTATCATGATAACTCTATGCACATATTTATTTTCTAATAAAAATCTACATATCAAATACAAAATAATTAATTAATTTTAATTAATTTAATTAATTATGACTAATATAAATATATGTAATTAATTTTTTATTATTTAATAAAAAAGTATATCTTTTTTTTTTTGAAACGTATGTTGATAAATATGATCTAATTAAATAAGGTTTGTTTGATAAGATTTTTTTTCTCAAATTTTAAAAAATAAAAAAATATTAATCACACAATATTTTCTAAACTTTTAAAAAGGAAAAATAATAATCATATTTAGGTGAGATTTTCAACTCTTCTCAAATTAGAATAAGAAGAAATTATACTTTAATCATAATTTTCTCCAAAAAAGTATTAATGCTAGGCATGAAAGTGGTACTATTTATAATAAAAAAAGGTAAACCCAATTTTATGAAACTTACCATAATTCAAAAATAATTTATTTTTAATTTTTTTTAAAAAATGTAAATTTAAATAACAAGTATTAAATATGGAGATCAATAGGGGCATCAAGTTCCATGAAAGAACAATCTTTTCTACATAGGTCGATAGTTGATTAGTGAAAGACATAAAAAATAAGAATATAAACTTATCTTGATTAATCTAAATTTTTTATCTAGAACACCTAATTCTCTCTTTAAGCCTCAAAATGCTCTCTACCTATTTGTTTTGCCACTTCCATGCTCCTCTTCTCAACCATTATTTTCTTTCTTCTTTCATCGCTCCCCCCACAATCAACGCTTATTCTCTCATTGTCTCTCCTCCACTGCATTCACTATTTCAACTCTCGATTTTTTTTTTCTCTTTATTAGATGATTAGGTAGTTGAGGGTTCGATATCTCTGGTTTTACTCATTTGGCTCAAATCCCATCTCGTTTTAGATGTGCAATTCTTGGGTTTTTCTAGGGTTTCGGTTTTCGGCCTTTTGGGGGAACGAAGGAGTTGGCTATTGGGTTTTGGAGGTCCTCCTAAGGATTTTCTGTTTCTTTGGTGCAAGTTGAATTTCTATTTTTTATTTTATTTTATATATTCCATAAACTTTTGTTGATTGTACTTTTTAGGTTATGTTTGGTTCCCAAAAAGTTTGAAGGAAAATGCAAAGAAAAAAAAATATAAAGGAAAAGTAGAAGGAAAGAAAAAGTGAAGAAAAATAAAAAAAATAGATTAAAAGTTAATAATTTTTTTTTTTACTTCAAACTCATTTTATTTATTTTAACTCATCCATATAAAAATTAAATAATTTAAAAATACATAAGTTTTTATTAGTTTTAATTATATTTGATTTTCTTTAATATTTTTCATAGGACAACCAAACATGAAAAAAATCATTTTCCTATATATTTTTTTTCTTTCCTTGATATTTTCTGGGAACCAAACATAACCTAGGGTTTATAGTTTTATGCTTTTCTATACAAGGGATTCTTAGTAACATGATTTATATTTTCTCTAGTCTATTTGGTTGCCAAGAAAATTAAGGGAAGATTTTTGTTTTTCTTAATTTTTTTTTTTTACCTTTTTCAAACAAAAATAGTTTCTAGGCTGAGTTTTGTTGGGAAATACAACATCAGAAACATAAACAATTTAAACAAAGAACATAAAAATTACCTAGAATAGCACAAAAGAAAATGTACGTGCAACCAGACAAAGGTAAGGCAGAAAACAACGATGATCAATTAAATATTAAGGATCTTGTATAAGTGTTTAGATGGACTTTTCTCAATAGTATGGAAATTTTAAAAAAATTATTCTTAAATTATTGTAATAGAAAAAATTATTGCAAATATATGGTAGTTTTTACCACCTAGGAGAGAGAGGGTGAACGGATAATTTTTTTTTAAAACCAAAATTGTCTTTTCAAAAGACGATTTTATTTCCATTTAAAAAAAATAATAATTCAAAAGGGAAATCGTCTCTTTAAGAGACGATTTTCATTAAAAAAAATTAATATTTTTTTTAACATTTATTAGAAATTATAAAAAATAAAAAAAATAACCCATAAAAAAATCCCAAATAAAAAAATAAAAAAAATCCTCAAGGGAACTCGTCTCTTCAAGAGACGAGTTCCCATAAAAAAAAATTAATATTTTTTTATGAAAAAAATTTAATATTTTTTTTTAAAAAAATCTCAAATTATAAATAAATAAAAAATCCTCAAGGGTCCCTTAAAAAAAAATTAATATATATTTTTAAAAAAAATCCTAAATTATATATATATATATAAATATATTAATTTTTTTTCCTCAAGAGAACTCTTCTCTTGAAGAGACTCCTCTTGGCTGCCGACGTCGCCCGAGATAGTCGGAATCACTATGGAAAGAATGGACGGTTGGCAGCCCTCCTGGGCAAAAGGGAAGGGGCAGCAGCCACACCTGAGCACCCAGCTACCATGTGGCGCGCTCAAGCGTGGCCAGACCGCCCCCCACCCTTTTTCTTTTGTTTTGTTTTTTTTGTTTGAATTTTGAGGGTGCTCCACGTGGCACCCCCACCAAGCCATATTTTGGGCCACAATTCGGCCCAATTTCGCAGGCCTTTATTTATTGTTTTTTTTTTAAAAAAAAATCCTCAAAGGAACTCGTATCTTGAAAAGACGAGTTCCCATGAAAAAAAATCTCAAATTTAAAAAAAAATCCTTAAGGGAACTCGTCTCTTCAAGAGACGAGTTCCCATTAAAAAAATTTAATATTTTTTTTTATAAAAAAATTAATATATATATATTTTTTTTAAAATTAATATTTTGTTTTAAAAAAAATCCCAATTTATAAAATAATTTTTTTTTTTTGGGAAATCGTCTCTTCTAGAGACTAAGAGAGGATTTCCCATTAAAAAAAATATTAATTTTTTTTAAAAAAAGTCCCAAATTATATAATAAAAAAAATTGGGAAATCTTCTCTTCTTGAGGATATTTTTTTTTATATTTATAATTTGAGATTTTTTTTCATGGGAAAGAGACGAGTTCCCTTGAGGATTTTTTTTTTTAATTTGAAAATATTATTTTTTTTTTCATGGGAACTTGTCTTTTCAAGAGACGAGGTCCCTTGAGGTTTTTTTTTTTATTTTTATTTTTTTTAATTTGGGATTTTTTTTAAAAAAATATTATTTTTTTTCATGGGAACTCGTCTCTTCAAGAGACGAGTTCCTTTGGGATTTTTATTTTATTTTATAATTTGTAATAAATATTAAAAAAAATATTAATTTTTTTAAATGAAGAGACGATTTCCCTTTTGAATTTTTATTTATTTTTTAAATGAACATAAAATCGTCTTTTGAAAAGACGATTTTGATTAAAAAAAAAAATTTATCCGTTCACCCTCTCTCCTATGTGGCAAAAACTACCATATATTTGTAATAACCTTTTCTACTACAATAATTTAAGAATAATTTTTTTAAATTACCGTACTATTAAGAAAAGTCCTGTTTAGATAACATATGAAGTGGGACAGTTGTTGCAACAACAACAATCCAACTTGCCAGCAAAGCATGAATGGCAGTTTGGTGAATATTAAATAAAAAAGGGATAAAAAGGGAAAGCAAAGTTACACCAAAAACCTCACATTCTGGCTTTTATAGGATAAAGATATAACTAGGTTTGATACACATGCAAGACATGTGAACCATCAGTTAGTAAAGTATTTCTTATATTTAAATTTAAATTTAATTATTTGATAAAAATTAATTTTGAGCTATTTTATGATTACATTTGAACATATTTTATTTTAAAATATTTATATTTATTAAATAAGTATATTAATAGGTAAAATCATATTTGTTTTCTTGAAGAGATGATAAGATTAAATTTTATTCATTATTGAAAAAAAATAATATTTCAAATTTTAATTTAATAATATACAATTCATATCAAAATTGAAAATAAGTTATATAATTTAATGATGTACAATCTATATTAAAATTGAAAATAAGTTTTATAATAAATTAATAAATTATTTATTTCTTTTCTATATTTATTTTTATTAATATTTAACTTTATTCAAAATTGAAATTAAGTCTAATAATAATTTAATAAATTTATTATTTATTTTTATATTTGTTCTTATTATTATTTTTCTTTTTTTATTAATAAATTTAAATATGAGCTCAAATATATAATGATTGATTAAAAATATTGAAATTAGAAGGATTATGACATGTGTATACATATGTTCTAATGTGAATAGTTTGAATAAAAAATTTAGACATTACATAAAAAGTAATTATTATATTTTTATTAAAATAATTAATCATAATGAATATAATTATAATCAATGTAATTTATTCTTTATTAATAAAACAAGCACATTTTATTATTTGTTGAATTTTGAAAACTAAAATAATAATCTTATTGAAATAAGATTTCTAACTCTTATAAAACTAAAACAAAAGGAAAGTATACTTTAATCATAATTTTTTCGATAACCTAATAAAGTTAAGTATGAAAGTGGGGACATTTATAAATATTGAAAAAAAAAACTTGGCCTTAATTGTGTAATACATATCATAATTAGAAAATAAGTATGTTTTAAATTTTAAAAAAATTAAATTTTAAATTCAAGTAATTATTTGAATTTTGAAATCAATGTATCCTTTATCTATAATTTTATATAAATAGAGAAATTATTTAGAAATAAAATAAAATAAAATAAAAAGAAAAGAGAAAAGAGTTGGATAGAATTTTGTAGTTTTGTTGCAATCGTAATTAATATAACAAATTATTGATATTTTCTTATTTTTAATTTCATAAATAGAAAATTTTCTTTGAAAATAAAAATAACAGTCTAGATTACGAAAAGTTTATATCTTAATTCATAATTAGGAAAATTTTCAACTCTTTTATGATTAAACTATATATAATTTCTTTATTTTCCACTCTTAAAATGTATTATGAGAAAATTCTAATTTTGGGAAAAAAAATTGCATTGTTTATATGAATTCTATAATCATGCAATAAATTAATTAAAAAGTGATTATCTATGCTTCTTATTTATAATTCTATATAAATAAAGAAATTATTTATAGAAAAAGAAAAGGAAGAAAGAGTGGATCAAAATTTCCTAATCTTATCATACTATGTAGGAGACATAATAAGAAAATTATATATATTTTTTATTTTTAAAAAATATCTTAGAAGAGTGTATTTATATTATTTTTCTCTTTTAGATATAATTTTGTTGATATTTACTTATTATTTAATTTCATTCTAGAATATGGTATAATCATGATTTGGAAGGATCATTTCTAGTATCAACACTCCCTCTCAAGTTGGAGTGTGAATGTCAAGAACCCCTAACTTGTTAAGATGGGATTTGAAAGCTATTTGTCATAATGGTTTTGTGAATATGTCGAGAACTTGTTTCCCCGTTTGCACATAAACCGTTTCAATTTCACCGTTTTGAATTTGTTCATGAATCGTATGACAATCCAACTCAATGTGTTTAATGCATTCATGATATACCTGATTTTCTACGATATATATGGTTGCTTGATTGCCATAAAACAACCTTGCAGGTTCCATGTAAGTCTTGAAGCAAATATCTTAGCCAAGTAAGTTTGCACATGATTGCTACCATTAACCTATATTTGGCTTTTGTTAAAGATCTAGACACTGTTGTTTACTTTTTACTTTTCCAAGACACAAGTGCTTTACCAAGAAATATACAATACCTTATGATTGACTTTCATGTAGTTGGGCATCTAGCCCAATCCGCATCACAATAGCCAACTAATTTCAATTGACCATGTGACAGGAAGAATAGTCATTGCCCTAGTGCATCTTTTAGGTATCGAAGGATGCAAGGTATGACATTGAGATGTGGTCTTCTTGGTTGTTGCATAAACTAACAAAGAGTGAATATTGAATATGTGATTTTTTGTCTTGTGATGGTATGATAAATTAATTTTCCAACTATCTTGTGATAATGGGTTGGGTCCTTAAGAAGATTATTGTCAGTTGGAGTTAGCTTCAAATCTTGTTCCATTAGAAATTTGGCAAGCTTCACACCAAGTAAACTGACTTCTTATAATATATCTAAAGTATATTTTCACTATCAAATGAAAATTCTAGCTTTGGAGCATGCAACTTCAACCCCAAGAAAATACTTCAAAAGTCCAAGATCCTTGATCCGAAAAGAAGTGCTTAGATGCTTCTTAAGGTCACTAACCACCTCTTCATGTTCCCTGTTATAATCATGCCATCAACGTATAGTAATATGTTAGTGAAAGAATCACCATGAACCTTGGTGAATAAAGAATGGTTTACCTTTGATTGTTTGAAACCAACATTTTGGATTGTAGAAGAGAACTTATGAAACCAACTTTGAGAGGCTTGCTTGAGGCCATATAAAGATTTATTGAGTTGACATACAACTTGCTCCCCTTGTCGATGAAAACCAAGTGGAGGATGCATGTAAACTTCTTCATAGAGTTCCCCATGTAGAAAAACATTTTGAATGTCCATTTGATGGAGATGCCAATTTCAAATAATGACAACAATCAAGAGGTAAAGCACAGTGATTAGTTTGGCAACTGAAGCAAAAGTTTCCTTGTAGTCGATGCCTTCATGTTGTGTAAACCCTTTGACAACTAGTTGGGCTTTATAACGCTCAACAGTTCCATCATAGTTATATTTAATTTTGAATATCCATTTACAATTGATGGGACGATGACTAGGAGGAAGAGGGATCATGGTCCATGTATTGTTATTTGTAAGAGCATAAAGTTCTTCTTGCATTGCTTCAACCCACTTAAGATCATGTCGGGTCTACTCATAAGAATTATGCACATATTTGCGATGATTAGTACATAAGTTAAAGTAAATGACATACCAATTGAGACGGTACCATGTATTAGACGAGGAAGGAGGGATTGCACCTTGGTCAAGCAACAAGGCATGGTTGACTTGGTATTCTCTAAGATGAGTTGGGGCTTTGGTAAATTGAGTAGAGTGATGAAGGGTGGGGGGGACTGATGTTGTGATGAAATTTTTGTGGATTCAATAGGAATGGAACTTTCCATAGAGGATGGGGGTTCGACTTGGGAAAGTGATGAAGGAGAATCAAGAGAGTCAACCATGGCTGATGGCATCGAGGTCGTGAAGTCATTAAGTGGTATGGGTACTATAGGATAATCAAGTTGATTTTTGGGTGGTGAGATTGAAAAAGGAAAGATGTGTTCATGAAAAACATCTCGAGAGGTAAAAAATTTCTTAGTATCAAGATCATATACACGGTATTCTTTTTGCCCAACGGGATAGCTAACAAAAATGCATCGATGAGCACACATGTCAAATGTGTGCATGGGTGTGAGGTTGGTTGCATGGCATAAACATCCAAAAATGTGAATATGAGAGTAAGTAAGTGACTTTCTATGTAAAATTTCATATGGTGACTTGTGAGACAACAAAGATGTAAGTAGATGATTAATGAGATAACAAGTTGTTTAGACACTATCTCCTTAAAACTTTATAGGCAAATTTGCTTGAAAGCAAAGGGCATGTCCCACATTTAAGAGATGATGGTGTTTGCGCTCCACAACCTCATTTTGTTGAGGTGTGTATGTGTAAAAATGTTGAAAAATAGTGCCATGACTATAAGAAAAAAAATGCATATAGGTGAATTCATTCCCATTACCAGTACATACAACTTTGATATCATGACGAAATTGAGTTTTAACCAAAAAGAAAAATGATTTTAACAATGATTGTGTTTCAGATTTAAAAGTCATGAGATGAATCCAAGTAAAACGGGAAAAGTTATCCACAATAGTTAAAAAATATAGTGCCCTAGAATGAGATTAGACTTTGTGAGGTCCCTAAATATCACAATGAATTAAATCAAAAGGTGCATTAGGTGAGATTAAACTATGGAAAAAAGGTAAACATGTTTGTTTGGCTAAAGGACAAATGCCACAAACATGCTAAGAATAAATAATTATTTCTAGAATGGTCTTGGATAAAGCCTAAAGAGGTGTGGATGAAGGATGCCCTAATCGTTGATGTCAATGTTTAGAGGTACAGTTGACATTGTGAGCTAGGTGAGGATTCTGGTTGAATGTGAGGTAGTATAACCTGTTATGTTGCTTGCCCAAGCTAATCATCTTCTTCGTAGACACGTCCAGTACCACACAAAAGTCAAGGTAAAATGTCACATTACATCTCAATGCTTGAGTAAGCTTGCTAACTGACAACAAATTAACTCGAAATTTTGGAACATGCAACACCCCATCAAGAATCAAGTCAGATGACAACTTAATAGACCAGTCGATTTGATTTCAACTTGACCATAATCAGGTAATTCCACAAAATCATGATTAGTATTCAACTTATTTTATGACAGTGGTGACTTAGATATGTAATCGTTGCACCACTATCCACAATCTAATGTAAAGTTGAATGTGAACCATATTGAGCATTATTATAAGTGGATGTGGTTATAGTTGTAGTGTTTGCAAAAGGTTGATTATTACCATCTCTATTCGAAGCAAAGCCATGAGTAGATCATATTCCTTAGTGGTAAATGTAGTTGCCCCTATAGTTGGCCCTTGGATTGGTTCTACTGTATTAGTGTGAATGTTGTGTGCAATTGGTTTATTTGGCTTCACATTCTTACCATGCAATCTGTGACCAATTTAAAACCTATGTAAATAAAAACAACGATCAATGAGGTGGCCATTTCGATCCAAATAGCTGCACTTAAGTTGTTTCTTGGAGTCCCATTTTCTTGCATCGTGGAAGGTCGACTTATGTCATCTAATGCAAATGAGTCAATTGCATTGCATGATGATCAATGTCGGGCTCTCGTCGGGAGGCTACATTAGCTTGCCTTTCTTGTTGAAGCACCAAGGCATGGGCATTAGATGACATAAGTCGACCTTCCATAAGTAGATCATCATAATTGATCCTTAAATAGTGGCATAGGATTCATTTAGTCCCATAAGGAATTGCATGACTTTTTCATTTTCTTCTCATTTAGCAAGGTTCTTTAGTCCACCACAAGTGCAAGGCAGGGGATCATGGTATGAGGCCAATTCATCCCAAAGTGCTTTCATCTTGGTATAATAAACAGAAACAAATTGTTGTTCCTATCTATGTTCAATAATTTCTTATTGAATATGATAAATTTTGGAGTCAATTCCTTGTGAAAATCTTTCTTTGAGATCGTTCCAAACTTTGACAATTGTCATGTTGTAAATAACACTGTTGGCTATGTCGAGTTGGACCGAGTTCAAGATCCATGACAACACCATGTCATTGCATCACCACCAAATGGGAAACTTTAGATCTATAGATGGTGGTCCTTAATGGATCCATTGATGAATTCAATCTTATTCTTTGCGTTAAGACTAAAATGCATGGCACAATTGCATTGCCCATAGTTGTAACCTTCAAGAGTTTGGAGACTAAAATAATTCCTAGATGGTCTGAGTGAGGTAAAACAAGAGGATCCTAAACATAAATCATTGTTTCTACGATCTTTGTTTCTTCAATTGTGTCATGTTCATAGGGGAGCAAGCTTAGTTTTCAAGGGTCACCAAGATTGGTGCTCTGATACCATGTAAAATGGTGACTGGAGAAATAAAAATAATTAGGAGAACAATGCAGAAGTTTTCTCTATATTTCTCTATATGTATAACTTTCAGTGTTATAGGGGTTTTATACATAGAAAAAAAAATTATTTTAAGAAATTGTTGACTAATTTGATACTTACATTGGCACAGTCTGGATTCCTTGCCATTCATATCTTCCAAATCATAGTTATACCATATACTAGAATGATCCTTCCAAATCATGATTGTACCATACCAAAAATTTTGCTTCCAAATCACGATTATACCATATACCACAATGATTAGTTTTCCTTTTATAATTTAAATAATGGACATAATGTTTCATATTTTTTTTTCAAGTATACTATAAAGATTTAGATAATGTTTTTCTTAAAAAAAAAAAAATCATAATTTAGTAGAATAAATTTAACCAGAGAAGTTAAATATTATTATTGAAATTTATGGTGAAAAAATACATGATTAATTTCATTTCATTTCATTTTTTTTTTAAGTTTTGAAAATTACCATAATCATTATAAATTAAAATAATTTTAAAGTAAAAAATTAAATATTGTTAGATAGATGATTAATTTTATTTTGTAAAAGTTTAATACTTGTTTACTTTAATAAATATCAAGAAATTTTATCTATTTATTTTATTGTGATCCCGCATTTTCACATGTGTTCCCACTTGGGGCGAGACTCACTTTTTGTTTATGAAAAACCAATTTTATAAATAATGGAGTCACCACTTATTTTCATTTTATTTTTTAAAAGGGCAAACAAAATAAGAAAGAAAAATCCCTAAAAATGACTCATTTTTCTTTAGAAATGCCTATCTTTGAAAACTTGAGTTCAAGTTCGAGGGTTAGGTTACTAATTGGGAAGGTACAATGAAGAACTGTAACATCCCTCTAAGCCCTAGAAGCTAGGTCTCTATTGAGTAAGTTGAAATAATTGCGAAGATCAATTGGTTGATTCATGGATACTATGAACTAAATAAACACATCAATACAATTCATTAATTTAATAGAGAAAGACGTACTTGGTTTGCATTCCAAGTGCTTCCAAAAAACACAAAAATTTAAAATAGGAAACAATAATATCACATTACATTTTAAACAATCACATACTCCTTAACAAGTCGTATCTAATGTCATACAATTTCAATATAACTAGCAAGCACTAATAGATAATATTCAATCACAAGTTTTGATTTAAATAAATGTGAAGAAAAGATTTGCGTACTTGGTTTAGCATTTTAAAGCGCTTTCATAGAAATGAGGTTTACTCACAAATAATAGTAATGAATTCAAAAAGGAATTAGAAACTAAACTTATATATAATCAATGTCAAATTTATTTGCAAGTGAGGTTCTTGATAGAAAAAATCAGCAAGTGGTCAAAACAGAGGATTCTAAAAAATAAATCTAAAACAAATATCTAGAAGTTAAGTTTCATCATGAAAAGTTTCATAGAATATCTTCTATATGTCTAGTTTATCATCCAAGTGATAAAATTAATTAACTAGCTCTCATTTAGTACCAGATTTCATAACGATATCAATAGGTCCAGAACAGGGCATTTTGCTAAAATATTCAACAATTGATTTTTTTAATTAAGTTGGAGGTGTCCTAAAATCATAAAAAAATTATTTCAACTATCATAACATGTTTATTTTGAATGAAAAATAATCTCAAGTCAATATTACATTTATGACATTTAAAAATAAGTGAATGTCTTTCAGCTCCAGGAGAGCACAGGTGCAGTAGGTTCAAAGAGAAAAAAAATATATCTCTCTTTTCAAAAATCGTTTCTTAATATTTTATGCATCAAAAATTAAATTTAGGAATTATAGATTAAGAAAAAAATATTCAATAAATTTAAAGAAATCTTTTAGTAATTTAATTTTGCAGAATAAGACTGAGTGTCAAAAACAAAAGGAAAGCTGAATCTTTTGAAAGATTGATTTATATCATCTAATTGAAAAATTATTTTTGAGTAATATAAAATCTTAAAATTAAGTTTGAAGAGTTTAGAATATCATGGAATAATTATAAAAATTTTAAAGAACTTCTAAATGGTCAGATTATGATTTATAATTTCAAATATGCAGTGAGTTGTCAATGGTGTCTATAGAAAATCTTATTTTTGGAAAATTTTGTATGTAGGTATTTATTAAATCCCATTTTAATTTACATGAATTCATCCATAAAGAATCCATTAGTTAGAAATATGAATTTTAATTCACGTGTATTTAAAACAAAAGTTCATTTTTAAAACCTTTCAAAGTTGCATACCGAATAAAATGGGTATAGCATTATTCTTTTTAGAAATTGAAATTTTATACTTAAAAGAGACTAAGATAGATTTTAAATATAAAAACAATTCATTATAAAAAAAGACTAAGATTGATTTTGTTATGAATGAGGTATAAAATCAATTTTCAAAAAAAGAAAAACGATTCACAAATATTTTTAAATTTGGATTACAAAAAAAATTGTAAGTGTACATGTGTGAATTATTTTAGAAAATTAAGATAAATCAAATTTCCATGAATCAAAATCACGAGAGTTTATTCAAAGCCAATTTTCATGTGATTATCCAATAGCTTACTTAGATGACAAGAAAATTTGAAGAAAAAATTAACTCAATCTCAATCATAATTCATCAAATACTTCGCATTTAATCACTTAGTTTCCTAAATATCATATTCTAACAACACTCATGTGTGGTTATATGAACAAAACACTAATTCTCTCAATAATCTTCATATTATTAATTTAAATTTCATGTAAGTGTTGATAGTAAGATCATTGGAATTTTTTTTTTTAATTCAGTGGATCACTCTTCATTATCTTCAACATGCATTTTCATTAAAGAAATTCAATATCTCTATTCTATTTTCTATTAAATTCCAATATTTATACATAAAAAAGTCACGGTATCTCATTTTTTTTATTAGACTTCCAACACCTATTTCCATAAAAAATCAATCTCTACATCTCATTTTCTATCACATTTTAACTTGCATTTCCATATAAAAAATTCAATCAATATATTTTATTTCTATTGAATTCTAACATGTCTTTTCCACAAAAGAGAATAATGATAAAAAATAAAATGAACACCTATTGCATTTTAGTTTTCGTTAAATTTTGATGTCCATACACAACCACATTAAATCTCTATCTACTTTAAATAAATAAACAAAAGAACACAAATTATTATCAGATCACAACCAACTATATTGATTTAATTCATATATATCTCATTGAAGAAAAATTCCAAATCAAAGACTATTAATAATGATTCTCCAAAATTAGCTAAGCATATGCATGATCCACTACATTGATTTTTAATTCTTTCATTTGGAATTTGAATCTTTAAAGAACCTTACGACAAATCTGATTGCATGCTATAAGACATTCACATATTGATTTTAAACTAAAAGAATTAATGATAACTAACCTGCATGCCCATTATGGAGATGGAGAAAAACTGAAGCTCATGAAATCGATCTGGAGATGAAAATGATGGTGATGAAAGATTCTGGAGAAGTCCTAAAATGACCGGTGATAATCTGCTAGTTTGATCCAAGTTTGCCAATGGAGGTGTATGATTGATGATCTTTCCAGTTGCAAACAAGATGAGGATGAATAAATGGTGAGCAAAGATTTGGAATGATAAAAAGAAATCTCCCATGACGTTGAGAAGAGTAGTGATGCAGGTGTGATCTCTTGTTTTCTCAGAAAAATAGATATCCAAGGGAAAATGGGGGGTCCATATTTGAACATGAAGATCTTGGAACTCCAAAAAAATGAATGCTCGATGGTCTTTTTTCAGTATCGGTGGACTGTAATGGTCGCGATGAACATTGCTTTCAATAAACGTACTAGCATGCTTTCAATAGTGGTGAGCTATTTTGAGAGGTCACCACCGGATGTGGTGAAGATGTCTTGGAGTTTGTTGATGATTGGGATGAGTGAAGAGTTGATTGAAGAAGCCATTGCATTCACTTCTTGTAATGACTAGGTAATTTAGGCCACGTTGGAAATTTTAGTTTGAAAAGTCTTCTTTTGTGTGGTGGTTGAAAAGTAAAAAAAGAAAAATGTTTGGAGAACACGTGTAAATTTTGGATTGACGAAATTCGATTTATTGTGTTGGTCAATTAGGCGAATTGAAAATTTTGTGCCACGTCAGCGTTACGGTAGAAAATTTCTTAGGATTTTAAAAATTGAGAATTTCCGAAAAAGAAAAACGAAAACGGAAATGAAAAGTGAATTAATTAAAATTAATTAGAATTAATTAAGTAAAAACTAAATTAAATCGAGTATTAATAAAATTGGAAAAATTAAATTTTTTTTTGGGTTTCCGTTTAATAAATTAAATTGTGTGTTATTAAAAAAAAAAGATTTTGGAAATGAAAAATAAACAAATGAAAATAAATAAAAGAAAAAAAATAATAAATCAAAAAGTTAGATAGTGGGTTGTGAGTTGTGGGTTGTTAAAACAAAGGGAATTACTTCATTGGGCCTTGGATATTGGGCCATGGGTTGGGCGGTGGCTGGATGAAAGGGTGGACTTTAAAAAAAAAAAAAAAAGAATGTGGCAAAGGAGACTTGCGGGACTGTGGAGATTCTTCATTGTCGTCGGAACTTTGACCGACTGTTTGGATGATTGAACGACATCTGTTTCGGCCCAAATTTTGAGGAGGTGTTCTACTCGACGAGAGGAACAATTCTACGATGGCCGATCATGATTTTAATGGTCAAATTGTTAGATCTGTGGTAGGGGATCCCAATCCTAAAACTTTAATTAAATGAGTTTTTCATCGAAAAAAAAATTATAAACCTTGTCATTATGAGTTAAGTAGGTAATATTGGTGTTGTATGAATTTTTTTGAATGATTTGGAATTTTTTTGGATTTTTTTTTGTAATTTCGGGAATTCTTTTTAGTTGATAAATAATTATTTTGGGTTGTTAAAAAATATTAGAAGTGTGGGAAAATTCCAGAATTAGGGTATAATTTCAAGTCTAGTGATATGTGAATTTTTGAGAATTGATTGGAATATTTTCGGAAAATTTTATTGTGGAAAATTAATTATTCTCAAATATTGGAAATTATTAGAATTATTGAAAAATTCCAAAAGTGTGGTACAATTTCACGTTTATTGATATGAGAATTTTTAAAATTTTTTTGGGATATTTTAATTTGGAAAATTTATTTTATTGGATTATTGGGAATGTTGGAATTGTTGAATTTATTGAGAAATTTTGGAATTGTGTCATTCATTTGCATCATGGTTGTGTGAAGAAAGGATAAAAATTGTGAAAAGTGTATGAAATGGAAAAAGAAAGAAAAAAAATGAAATAGTGATGAAAAGTGAAAGCCCGTGTGAGGCGAATTAAGAAGGGAAAGAGATCCCCAGGGTGAAAGACCCAAAAGTTTACCCCAGGAAGACTCCGAATGGGGAATGTATTTGGGTGCGGACACGTATCCTTCAGTGAAAACCTGAGAACAATAGTGCATTGTATGACTGTGTGTCACACGTTCATATGCATTCATTTAATGGTTGAATGTTGTGGAATTGTGTATAATATTATATATTAAATTGTGTGACTTGATTCATACTATTGAATTGTTTCTTTTGTGTTCTTTGAAACTTAGTAATTCCTATTAACCCTTTGGGTGTTAGGCACCCTACTGAGTAATGTGGAAATACTCACCCCTTCCTTTTTACATCTTTTTAGATGCAGATATCACTCCTGAGGATCCACATGTGGGGCAGGGAGGACTTTTGGATGCCCCTGGAGCGGTTTAGTGGAACGTGTCTTATTTATTGCGTTTGTGATATTGAGACTTGTTTTAATAAATTGTGAACTATGGATGTGTAATGAGACCTTAATTTGATTAAGTGGATTAACTATGAAGTTTTATTTTGGATTGTAATGATAATTATTAAATATTGATGCGTTTGAGTAATGTTTGAAATATTGTTAGTTGGTGAGAACCCTAGTGTGGTTTATACGTGGAAAAAAAAAATTCAGAGTGTTTTGGTTGACTGCTAATATGGAGTAGGGAACCCTTAGGGTCAAACTTTTGACTTAGGGTCATGGGCCAAATTTTGGGTTGCCCGGAATTTGGGTTGTGACACTTTTTCTGCCATTGATGATTTTGTGTATATTTGTCATGGGATGCCAGAAATGAAGTTAGAGTAGTTTTGTGTTGGTTAAAGTGTGTTTTTGGTGGTCTAAAATATGAGTTGTAGCAAGAAAGAATAATTGATGGTGAGAGAAGGTGTGTTTTTGGGAGAAAAAATGAAAATGAGCCTTTGGTGTGATGTAGACTTGAATAATATGGTCTTGGACTGCATGGGGTTATGATGGGTAAGTGGATTGATAGATAAGAGACTTTGGATGATGATCAAATCAAAATTCATTATTTAAAATATGTAGGATCATATAAGAACTGGAAAGAATTTATTGTTAAAATCTACAAGTATAATATAGATAATATATTTGTTATCAATAAAAAATAACTAATTTTGGTATTATTTAAGCATAGATTTAATAATAATATAAGAACTCAAACTCTTATATTAATTTACAATTTTTGAGAATATTATCTCAATATGGTTATTATTAAGAGAAATAATATATCTTATTTTATATTTGAATTATGAATTTAGTAGTTATAATAAACTTGAATTTAAATTTAAATTTTATGGTTCAAGAATATCATTTTAGCATAAAAACTTAAAATATGCTATGAATCTATCATCAATTAATTCAAATCATGAATTTATCTTATGATATTAAAGTTTTTTAAAAAAATTTAAACAAGCTTAAATATGCTATGAATCAATCAAAAACAAAGTCCTAAACTAAGAAATAAGGGTTATTGTAGACATAGTTGGGATCCACTTAATCTCTCGAAAATATCTCAATGAAAATCTAAAAACTAGTGATCGATATAGTCTCAGTGGACCATCAATGAGAGCTCAAAGATGGCTTCGAAAATGACCACAAATGCATAATAGGTCAATGGATGATATAGAAATCAATCATGGATGAAATGTGCCAAGAGGACAAAATAGAGGGTCTACATTTATATTTTCCTTTAGAAAAAGTTCATTGCCCTTATCTATTGTGACTTTTTAGTTCATAACCCATAGTGACCTTTCAGGACAAGTTAATAAGGGTTCATTCTCTATTCATTTCCCCAAAAGAAGTTAACACCAATTCATTCTCCTTCATTTCTCCAATTAACATCTGCTCACTCCTAATTCATTTTCTAACTCATTCTCCATTCATTCCTTCTATTAACGCTGATTTATTCCTCATATTCATTCTTCATTCATTCTCCTTATTAACACCAATTTATTACCCTTAGCACTAATTAATTCCCTTTGTTAGCCAACGAAATCCTATTTAAAAAAGAGAGATTTTTTTTTATTTCCTGACATTTTAAGAAGAAATACTTTCCAATTTAATCATACTTACCAATAAAGGCTTATAAGATTGTTTATTAAATAATAAATAAAAAATTTAATTAGATACAATTATTTTAATTATGATTAATTTATCTAATAAATATAAATAATTAATTATTTTTATAGTAAAATATTAACAATGGAACGTATTATGATTTGTTTCTAATTACAAATAATTGAAAGTTTTTATTTCATTTTTTTGTAACTTATTTTTTATTTATTTATGCTATACTATATATAAAAATATGATGACCTTGTAAAACGTTTTACACATGAAAAACCATAACTTTTTAAGAAATAACTTAGATTATATTAAAGAATAAATAGTTAAAGAAGAAAAATTTGTTAGAAAGGAAATAAAACAAATAAAGTTAGAACAATAATGCCTAAAAGAAATATTAGAAAAAGTTAATCAAAAAGTAGATAAACTTTTGGAATAAATAGCTAAAAAGGTAGGTGCATCAGAAGAACTAAAATTGAACAACCTTTTAAAACAATTTGAAAATTTTAGTTTAGGAAAAAAACCAATAATTAGGACAAAACAAAAAATAAATCATTTTGAACCAAATAGTTTAACAATAAAACCATGGAAATAGTAGGAGCTTTAAACCCAAAAGAAAATGTAAAAGAATTTGTAGAAGAAAAATTGAAAAGGGATGTAAAGAAAGTAATGCATGTACACACTTATTTTGAAAATAATATATTAATAAATTAATAATCTTAAATAATAAAGTTATACAAATAAATATGACAAAATAATACATATATATATATATATATAAATGAAATTGTGTTAAATAAATGTAGTTTCAATTCAAAAGTGAAATTAGATTTAGCAAATGTGGTTTTAGTACAAAAATAAGACCGTATTTGCTAATTCTAGATTCAATGTAAGAAAAATAAAACAATGGATGAATATTTTTCCTCTGTTTTCCAAGAATAAATGGCAATAAATGAGACAAGCCTCCTAAATGAATCAGATCCACACAAGGCTAGCCCATAAGTAGGATGAGAAGCCTAATTGAGCATCTAGGAACCACATGGAGGAAAGCATATATCATGGGCCATTTAGTCCCATAGAGTTCTACCTGTCAGATCAAACATTATATATGTTTTAGTACCAACTTGTTAGAGTATCCATTCCTATTCAAACATCTTCTCTATTTTTAGTTTTTTAATTTGGCTTTGTATAAAATCTAAGAAACTATGCTATGCTATGAAAATTAACAAGTGCTCAGACCACAACATAGTTTATGAACTACTTTGAAACCATATTCAGACAACACAATAAGAAGAGCAAACAGTCTAATCATATTCATTCAAAAGAAGGTAAGAGATTTGAAAATAAATACAAGAGGTTAAATTAATTTCAAATGGACCTTGGAACCAATGAAACATAATAAAAAACAAGACATCCTCACCTTAGATTTTTAAAATTTATTAAGAACATTTAGCTGAACTAACTTTGAGGCATACCATCCAAGAGGTGGTTCATTGATGTATGCTCGTGCATTATTTGATGCCAAGTGAGATTTAAATATTACTATAGGAAACAAGATAGAATTCTTACCTATTGAAGATGCTATAGTCTTGAAAGCACCCAAATGTTTAAAATGAAAAGCCATGTCCATTGAATATACAAATTGAAGCAACAAATGAGAAATGTAAACAATAATAGCATGTTAGAATTCTTACCTATTGAAGATGCTACAATATTGGAAGCATCCATACCCAAACGTTCAAAATGAGAAGTCATCTCCATTGAATAGACAAATTTGAAACAATAAATGAAAATTTTAAACAATAATAGCATGTTAGAATATCATAAAAGTTGCAGATTGAACAAAATCAAGCTAAAACATTTAAGACCATACAATGCTTACCAAAACCACTGATAATATATCCTTGAGAGACAAAGCAATTTGTATAGCTCAACAATATTATAAATACAGTTCTAGTGCACAGATTGATGATAAGTTCATTCTAATCTCAAGATGATTCAAAAGCAATTGAACAGACAAAGCTACTAATACTCATACTTATCATATACTTTTGTTTACATCTATGCTTGAAAATATAAGAGGTAGGTTTGATCAACCAATAATGACCAAGGTCAAATGCCCCCGACACTGCTTGAAGAAATAAGAGGTAACCAATAAACTTAGACCTTATTTACATGAGCCACAACCAAGCAACTATTAACTAGTGGTGGCCAACAAACCATGGTTGGGTTGATGGAAACTATATAAAGGCACTTGATCCTCAAGGAAAGGAAACCCCACTTGTTCCCCCATAGTCATCTAGTTTAACTCCCAAGCTCAACCTCGTGCTCCCCACTCTGCATAAAGGTTGAGCCTAACTACCTCGTGCATAGGAGTTTGTCCTAAGGAAGTCAGTGGGTTGGTACACGATCATTGAAGCGAGGTGTTGGTGGGCTCACCCCACCTACCAACTTGCAATTAGAAGTTCATGCACCAACAAATTGAAGGTAAATGGAGTTGCTAGAATTTCTTATTGTCAAGTGCCCCATACTAATATCCACAAGCTTTCATTGTTTTTAACCATATGGTAATTAGAATAGTTCTCTGGTAAAAAATACATTCTAAAGAAACCATAATAAGGGCAATATGTTTTAAGGGAGTTTGAAGTCACGACGATTTTATAAAAATTATAATATGAAGTTCAAAGAAAAACTAAGTGGCTCATATTATGGAAAAGAAGATTTAAAGAAATACCATAATGCCTTTCCCCAATCAATAGGATTGTTGACAACAAATGTTGCTTTAACTTATGAAAACATTTTATGTCTCAACAATAACTTGTTGGAGTTGCTATTCCTATTACCATACAATTTAATGAGTAATAATATAAAAGGAACATCTTAGAAATGCCGAAAAAAAAAACAAAAGAGATAAACAAAGAAGTCATATGGCGAATGTAGTCTTTCATTTGATTGTATGCTATTAATGAAGTAGTAAGTGTGAAAGCCATAACTATGCCTTTTCACAAAACTTAAGAAGGTAGGTAGGCCTTAAGGGTTGTATACATAGATACTTGTATAATCTATTTTCTTCTCTTTGACAATAACATAGAATAGAAATAGAAAAAGATGTCATTATCAATTCAATTTCTTTAACAATAACAAGATATGTATGTGTGCGTATAGATTACATTGAAAAAAGAACTCTTAAATGGTAACCATTTAACCATAGATTTAACTAAAAAAACTGGTGGATAAAGGAATATTATAGAAGGAAATAATGAGTTATTTGATTCTTCTCTAATCTTTCAATTTTCTTTTATTGAAGTTTTGGTTTTAAACAAAAAAAAAAAAAAAAAAAAAACCAAATGGTTCTTTTTATTTATGGATGGTTGTTGAGTACTTGATCTTAAAAACATGTACATGTATTTCCTTGGAAAACATAGAGAAAATTGTTTTAAAATGCAACTATCTAAAGAAAAAATAAATACCATGAAGAAATTTAGACTGCTAAAGAGGAAAGAAAAATTTCAACTCAATTCCACATGATATAAGGTTATCCAAGTAGAATCGTAAGCCTAGTTGAGCATCGACAAACCACATAGAGGAACCCCCATGTCATGGGTCATTCAGTCCTATAAACTTCTACCTATTAGAGAAAACATTATATATGTCTTGATACCAACTTGTTGGAGTTGTCATTCCTATTCAAACATCTTCTCTGTTTTTAGTTTTTCAATTTAGCTTTGTATAAAATATGAGAAACTATGTTATGCTATGAAAAATTAAAAAGTACTCAGACCAAGGCACAGTCTATGAACTACTTTGAAACCATATTCAAACACATAACATAAAGAGCAAACAGTCTAGTCACACTCAATTGAAAGAAGGCAAGGGATTTGACAATAAATGGAAGAGTTTATATATAATTTCAAATTGACCTTGGAACCAATGAAACATAATTAGAAATAGGATATCCTCACTTTGGATTTTTAAAATTTTTTAGGAACATATGGCTAAAATGACTTTGAGGCATACCATCCAAGAGGTGGTTCATTGATGTATGCTCATGCATTATTTGATGTCAACTACGATTTAAAGATTACTATATGAATCAAGATAGAATTCTAACCTATTGAAGATGCTATAATCCTGAAAGCACCCAAACTTTCATAATGAAAAGCCATGTCCATTGAATAGGTAGATTTGAAGTGACAAATGACATGTTAAAATTCTTAAATATTGAAGATGCTACAATCCTAGAAGCACTTATACCCAAACGTTTAGAACGAGAAGTCATCTCCACTAAATAGACAAATTTGAAACAACAAATGAAAAATTTAAATAATAATAGCATCTTAGAATAACATAAAAGTTGTGGATTGAACGAAACCAAGTTAAAACATAACACGCATTTTCACAAAAGTCAAGAAGATAGGCAAACCTTAAGAGTTGTATACATAGATACATATATAATCTCTTTTCTTTTCTTTGCCAATAACATAGAATAGAAATAGAACAAGATGTCATTATCAATTCAATTTCTTTAACAATAACATGCTATGTATGTGAGCATATTGTACTTATTGTAACCATTTAACCATAGATTTAACTCAAAAAACTAATGGATAAAGGAAGATTATAGAACAGAATAATGACTCATTTGATGTTATAGAAGAGAATAACGAGTCATTTGATATCATGGAACAGAATAATGAGTCATTACCATGGAAGACAAGAATGAGTTATTTGACTATTCTCTAATCTTCCAATTTTATTTTATATAAGCTTTGGTTTTAAAAAGAAAAAAACCAAATTGGTCTCTTTATTTATGGATGGTTGTTGAATACTCACTTGATCTTAAAAACATGTACATGTATTTCCTTGGAAAACATAGAGAAAATTGTTTTAAAATACAATTTTCTAAAGAAAAGATAAATATCATGAAGAAATTTAGATTGTTGAAAAGGAAAAAGAAAAGAAATAAGGAAATGAAAATTTCAACTCAACTCCACATGATGAAGGATTTAGGGTAAGTTTCGGGCAGACTTTCTTCGAATGAGAGGGATTGACAGCGTAGATTCGGATAGGTGCTTACACTGCCTCTCGGGGAATTCGACCCTCAAGTTCGAAGCCATATCCTTCTCTTCTTCTTCCTCCTCACAAATAATAGGGGGCATTAATTGGCCAACTCCTATTTCTGGTTCGTTGCTGAAAGACAAAAAATGTGAAAAGGAAGAAGAAGATGAAGCTGATGATGAAGATGGGGAGGTAGGAAGTAGAGTCCTCGCCTTTTGAATGGGATGAGCCATAGTCTTTTTCTTCTTTTGAGCGGGTGGACGGACAACGGAACTGGAGGACGGACGACCAGCAACTAGAGCTTGCCTCAATGTCCCCTCCTGGCATTTTCTCTCTTGTTCCTCTAGACGAGCCTGACGTGTCTTCGAATCCACCAAACAAGTAACCTCATAGAAGGGCAAATCCTTCAGCATGAAGTGTTCACCAAGCACTAAAAATGGAGGAGCTAGACGAGGAAATATGAGGATGATGAACGGCTTGGGATTGTCAATCAACACTAGCAAGTTCTTGTTCGATAAAAGAACTTTTTAAGCTCGTTCGACCATGCTTATCTGGAACACCTTGTTGAGCCAGGTGAATGAAGCCTTTTCCACCCACTTTGCAAGACATCCTCGTCTCTCCTTGCTTATATTACACAAACGGAAAAATCATTAGTGAATTTACAACAAGAAAGAAATAACTACAAGATATAAAGAAAGTCACAGAAGTGTAACCTACCTGAAATGTCCTACGAACGTTGTGGAGAAAAAACTTCGTCTAGTCTCTTAGACGAACCAATCCAAGGACTGGATACTAGAACATGTCCCTTGGCCCAACCTTTTGCATGAATCAAGAAGACCGATCACCATCTGGATGGAAGGAATATGGGCAGACAAGTTGAATCTTTCCTTCTGGCTTATCTGGACAGTATATATGAACAAGACTTCCAACAGGAAAAAGTCCAGCTAGAAGAGCATGTCCAACACACTACATCCCATCAATATCCAGACAAAATTTGGATGAAAAAAAACTGGAGGGATTTGTGTGAAATGAAGGAATTGCTTGAAGAGAGAGGGAATGGGTAAGTGGAGCCTAGTTGCATACTGCTTCTTGGTAAAATACACCAGGTTATTCGAAATATCAGCATCGGATAGAGTCTCGTCGTCTGTTAGTTCAATTGGGATAGTGTCTGAAATATGAAAACGAGCCCGGAACTCCTGCTCGGATAGAGCTCCAATAGGACGTTCCGATTTGAGGCGCCTGACTTTAGTGTTTTGTCGGCCACTTTGCTGAGATCTTCCGTTGGTAGAAGTGACTCCTTCCTTTACCATTAGACTAAGTGGAGTTGGGCCGTGTGGAAACCTACGTGGGCCAACGTAGTTATTATAACCAATCACCCAACCCATCCGCCATTCAATGTTGCCTCAGCAACACAAAAAAGAACCTAGATGGACTAGAAGCCGAAACTAGATGGATTTGACTACTGAAACTTGCAGAGCAAGCCTCTTAGCTAATGACGGAGGAAGAATCGCTCCCATCACCCCATCACGATGGCAACGAAACACATGAACCGATGACAAAAACATAGATGCCTTAACAGCACAGGAACAAAAGAGAAAACCCTAAATCTGGACACCGAGGTGTCAATTTTCTCTCAAACAAAACAACCATCGACACGGTTCAAAGAAGAACAACAAACATTGCAAAAGGAAGGGAAAACAATTGAAAACTTACCAAAGTCAGGAATGAACACTCTCTAGTGGGGAAAATCCGTTGAAAACAAGTTTAAGGCTAGTGACGAGGAAGACAAAGAGCGACTAGTGGCAAACATAGCGACGATGGAAATGCAACACTAGCAATGAAACTCCAAAGCGGGAAAAGACCAAAAGGTGACCCAAAAAAGCATGGAGCCCCTCTATTTATAGGGACCCAAAAACCTTAGGTATTCCAAGGACAAATTGCCTGGAAACATTTCTCAAAGCCAACTAAAGATGAATGTCACCTAACAACCAACCTTGATTGATGTGACCCATCATTGCAGCCCCAAATGACATGTGCTCCTAAGCACCTAAATAGTCTGAAGAGACAAATAATCTATTCTAACTCAACCTGCCGGATTCTCGATCGGATAGATGTAGACGAATTAAGGGGGCATTGTGGGGGTTCCCCTCCACGTGTCTTCTTCCAAATTTTTTTTAAAAAAAACCCTTGGTTTGTCCAAGGTAAGCAGATGATCCTTCTGAACCAATACAATCTCCGTTTGGCATAAGAGGAAATAGATTTCCTTCTGTTTGAATGCCAGACGTAATGGACATACCAAGCCAACTAGGATTTCCAGACGGACAACCAACACAACCGGAGATTCCAGGCATTGAACAAATGGATAATCACACCTAGTGCCTAAGCAACGACCTAAACGACATTTACGCCTAAAAGTCAATGTTTAATAATTGTTACGTGCAATCAACGACATTGATAAACATAAATACATAGTCTACTACATGGTCCAAGACTCTTGCTCGACAACCACAAATGGCACCAGTCAGTGGGTTTTGTTTGGTATGATTTCCCAATCCGCGCAAAGATGATGACGTTGACTCTCGTGCTAAGGTTTGATTTTTGCCCTGATGGCAATCATCATCACAAAATAGGCATGAATGCAGCATCAATGCTATGACGATGATGTCATCCGCTCTATAAAAACCTCTTGAGAAGCATGAAAAATGTATGAGAGTATAGAGCCATTCAAAGTAGTTGGACCCATCCTTATTGCTTTCTGACTTAAGCTTCGGAGAGGCGTGCCCGGACCACCTTTCCGAACATCCTTTTGTGTAGGGAAGAAGTCTGTCTTACTCCAGAGAAACTAGACAGACTTGAATTCGGTTGGCACTACACCAACAAAATAGTGAAGATAAAATTTTGATACTTAAAAAACAATTCACTTGCTACATCACTTATATGAAATATTGATTTATTATTTGAAATATTTTGGCATTAGATTCAATTCATCATAATAAAATTATTTTTCACTCAATAATTTATGTAGAATAATAAATAAATTAAGGAGCACTTTATTAAAAACTGGTTTCAATAGAAAAATATAAGTTGGATATTCATTTTAATTAAAAATAAAATTATAGTTTGATTTAATTAGAAATTTATTTTTTTGCTAGTTAATTTAATTTTAATTTGCAAGTCATGTTAATAGGGAAAAAAGGATAGTTTTCGTGTCTTTTTAATTGAAGAAAATGATGATTTTGGTTGTAGTTTGTGAATTTATTTTAATTTGTAAAAAGAAAATATTATCTCTATTAGTTAAATCAATTTTGATATGAAAATTTAATTTTATGAATATAATAGTAATTGTTAAAGTAAGCTTCTAGGTGCAAATTTTAAAAATCTTGTAAAAAAAATAAACAAAAAGATACGAAAATATGCAAACAAAATGTTATGTATTAAAATTTTGGGACAATTGTGTTGGGCCCAAAAATTAACATTTGGTCCATATAACTTACATAATTAATAAAAAAGATATAAGATGTTAAAAAACCAATATACCATTCCAATTTCCATATATTACCTTTTAAGGATAGATGGACTAAAATACTCAATGACCTTTCACATAAACTTTTTTAAAATTTGGATTTTAACAATTTTCACACCACTATTCACACAACCATAATAATTATATTTTAACAATTTGGATTTTTCATTGTTTTTCAATTTTTTTTTATAAATAATTGAAAATCAGCATTATTTTCTATTTTAAAGTATAAATAAAGAAAAATTATGTTCAAAAACTATTTTAAAAAATACTTTCTAAAAAAAGGGTAATATGATTTATATTTTTTATATTTTCTTTTTGAAAAAACATTTAATTAAAAAATGAAAACTATTTTTAAAAATAAAAATTGAAAACCTTGTTTAGTACTATTTTTTATATGAAAATAATAAAAAGAATTAAAATTGATTCATTGATTATCCATTTTTTTTTCTATTAGTTATTTTAATAATAAAATTTAAAAAAAATATAGTATGTTTACAATTAAACAAAGGAATTGGTCAATTATGTGTTTTTTGTGTGACTATCTTTTACATGAAAAATAATTAAATAACTATATTATATATATTTATTACTCTTTTTAATTTTATTTTCTAAATTTATTTTTTGTTTAATAGAAAATTTTAATATATCCATAATTAACAAAGTAATAGATTAATTTAAATAAATAAAATGAAATAAGTAAATAAACTTGGGGTTGTTTTTATTTTTTAACATATCTTATATTAATATTTTTTATGGTTAAATAATTTTTTTATTATTTTTTTCTTTAATTCCAAATATAAAATGAAATAAATAAATGAATTTGGTATTTTCTAACTGATCTTATATTCTTATTTCTTACGGTTAAATAAATTTTTTATTCTTTTTTCTTTATTTCCAAAAATAAAAGGAAATAAATAAATAAACTTGGCTTAAATAATAGTTTTTAAGTAATTTCTTTGTCTTATTTTTAATTACATTTTGCATTCATATATTTATATTTCTTATGGAATTTGAGTTACTGTACAAGGTATTTACACTAAGTGTACATGATAAATATACTAACTGTACAAGGGTGTACAAGACTATTATTTGTGAAAGATTTTAAGTGATTTTGAAAAACTTGTTTGTTTATTTCTCCTAACCGATGATAGATGACATTCCTTACACATATTGGTTAAGCATACTGTGGACCCGCATTTTTCATGTGCGTTCCCACTCGATCGGCGATACTCGCTTTTTATTTGTGAAAAATTATTTAGTTTTGAAAAAGTTGGAGCTGCCACTTATTTTATTTTTATTTTAAAGGGAAAATAAAATAAGAAAGAAAAACCCTAAAATGTGACTCCATAATTTTTGGAAAAAAAACATGTCTTTGAAAAACCTGAGTCTAGGTCCAGGAATCAGGTTACTTATTGGGAAGGTACCTCTAGGAGGTATCACCCCTCTAAGCCCTATAGAGGTCTCTACTAACTAAGTTAAGGGAAGTGTGACAATTAATCGGTTAATTATGGATACCTAAGTAAGCTAGGTGATTTTAGAAAATAGCATGCTAAATAAGGAGATCAATCACAAGAAAGGAGAGTTAGCGTACGTACCTGAATCACTTCTTGAGTGCTATCACAAAACATCAAAGGTTAGTATAGAAATATATCACACAACATGCATCTTCATCAAATATGATCAAACAATCAAATAAATATCAAGACAATCAAGTATGATACCAAACAAGGGCAATGACATGCATATTCATGAAATTTTGGAAAGTGTGGTGGTAGAGAGCATACCTGGACAGCAAGCTGTGCGCTAAAATGAGAAATAAGGTTAGCTCGATAATAAGTGTAAAAAAATCTCATGTATCCACATAGAGGAAGCACAATCAAACAAACAATATTGAGGAAAATATCATGAATGTCGGGCCCCCACCAAAGCCCTAATTAATTTTGCATGAATTGATTCTACGAATTCCATTATTTGGAATCATGAAGTTTATTCATGCTTGTTGAAAATCGAGAAAACAATGAAAATAGTTGAAAATCCCAAAAGATGCATGTTTGAATGAAATATGGTAGCGAGGGTTTTTAAAACTGAATTTTCTCAACCTGAAATCCTCCAATGATGAAATTAAAAAAAGAATAATAGCTTTGATGGAAAAGAGATTTTAAAAAACGTGATTCAAAACATGTAAGATCACAAGGAAATATCAAAGCAATAAGGGAATGGTGCATCAAGATGGCCACTGTATGAGTGAGGTCTGGGGGTGTGACTGAGACTACTTCGCTAAATTTGAAGATGATTTCCTTAATTCCATTCTGCTGCAACGTTCTGATATGCCTCAATAATTCAGGCACATTCATCTCCTTGGCCATCTGAAACAAGCTCCATGGTTTGCAGATAATTATAAGTCTCATGAATGCAGGAGTAATCATTACCTATTTCCAGTAATTAACATATTTAACACCCTGTTCACGAGTTATGCAACCTGGTTAATCCACCAGATTGCAAAGAATTAATGCCAAGTAAATTCTATGAGGAACAAGTGAGTGTCATGATTCTCAATTTTTGAAGCTTCAATCACATTGTGGACCCCGCATTTCGGCTCAATGCGTTTCCCACTCGATGGCGAGCTCGATTTTTATTTTGAAAAAAATTGATTTTTATTGATTATTTGAAAATGACTTGGAGTCGCCACTTATTTTTGTTTTATTTTTAAAAGGGTAAACAAAATAAGAAAGAAAAACCCTAAGTGTGACTCCTTATTTTGGAAAAGGCGGTCTGTGAAAAACCGGATCGGGTTCGGGGGTAAGATTACTTATCGGGAAGGTACGGTAAAAATCGTAGCACCCCTCTAAGTCCCTAAAGTCGGGTCTCTACTAATGAGATGAAGCTAACGTGGCAGTCAATAAGAAAATCAATGAACACTTAAATCGATCATGCACAATAGGGTGATCAGAATATGCAAATAGAATGATCAGAACGAGAATGAGTGCATACCTGGACCTCCAGTCACCCATGCGCTATCAATGAAATAGAGTTAGTGCGCAATGAATATTAAAATATAGCACATGTGTCACTAAACCAAGTAATAAGCCATCAAATGTCACACTTCAATTCACTCAAATTCATTTTCAAAATTCTGATGTGGGGCCCCCACCAAAGCCCTTTTATTTTGCATGAATCTATTCCATAAATTCCATCGCTTGGAATCACGGAATTTAATTCTTACTTATTTTTAAAACATTTTAAAAACAAAGAAAATGCACAAGTGGCTTGCCGGAAGGAAAATGGCAACCAAATTTTATTGAAAATGGGATTTAAGAAGATTATTTTCAAGAAAACAGGGGATGAGAGAATAGAAGGAAAGGGCACATGGTCAAGAGCTGCATGCCCAAGGTGGCCATGCAAAAACACTTCCCTCTAAGCTCAGAGTGGAGGGACTGCACTATAAGGATCAGTGGTGCTGCAGAGCTTGTCAGAACAGCTGATGGCATCATAGGTGTTGCTCCTGATTGCCTGAAAGAATTCATCTCTAATGGACGGAATCGATTGCTCTACATGATTATTCCAGAAGGTAATGGTTGAGTCCTTAGCTTCACGAACCCAATTTTTTACGTCATTACTTCCCATCAAACTACCATGACATAGTAGCCACACTGAGCAAACTGATGAGCCCGCTGCCCCACATGTATAGGGAATCCAGTACAAAGTTAATTTCCGCGGTTTACGATGTTCGGAAACAAGGATACTTAGGTAAGAATCCAGTTTATACATGATAAATCACGTTGATGGTCTCTCGAATTTCACAATCTGTCCACTGGGACCCTTCCTGGTTTACGTCTGGCAGTTTCTCAAACACCAGAGGACATGAATAGCTCCCATCCACAGAAGAATCATTCTGACGTGTTGCATGTAGATGGCGCGATTGGGATATATCATTCGGTAAGAAACCTCTCAAGCCCTGGTAATCAAAACCAAGTCCATTAATGACCCATTTGCAACTGCTACTGTCAAATAAACAATCTGCTCCACTCCCTGGATGTCGTTGAGGAACACAAAGATCACCATTCCACCCAAAACGAAGAGGAAGCCCCGATGCACTTTGCTACCTTTCTTATGGATCAAAATGGCCTCCCCAGTTTGGTGTTACGATTTGTACAAACTAGAATAACAAGCTGCTCTGTGTCATAGACTACACTCGTCATCATATCTAACTAGTTCGCGCTGATCAAAGAGGTTTCTCACCATGCTCACAGCTTCATTGTGACGAAGGAAGCAAAGAAGAATCTCATCTCTACAGGGAGCACAAATTCTGCATCTTATTCTATAATGCTTACACCTTTTTCATCATCTAACTTCCCTGTACTTACCCTCTTTACAACACTTCTTCCCTCTTCCTCTCATTTCCAACTGCTGCTACGGATGCTGCAACTGATACCATGGCCTTTTGAACACGAGTGGAATCCAGCTGGCGATGGACCTAATGGAGGTCTCCCAATGGGTTTACTGTAAGTGCTTCTTGAGGGCTCAAAGGATATTGCAGAATCCTGGACTTAAGACGCCATCTGGAGGGATTATCATGATATAAAAGGAACACGTGGCAGTTATGCTGGATAAGCTGAAAGTTCCATGGCTTGAGGCTGCCATTAGGTGGAAGATTAACCTGACGCGGGTGCATTTTGTACAAGAGCAGAAGGCGACATTTTGCTTAGACGCTAAAAGGCGATGCAGGCTTTGATGGACAATGGGTATGACAAGTGGCATATCTTAACACCATTTCAATGCATGAAGACAAATCTCCATGAGGTGTTTTCAGCACTGTTGTCCTCAGTTTGTACTCAGAAGAAGCAACCGTAGAGAACACGGATTCATTTCCCTTTATGTAAGAGGACCAACCATTTGTTGTAAAACAACAGTAGATTATTCACCTATTCTCCTCATCGGGTGCCGTGCTTTCATTCTTTTGCTGAAGAAAACATCTACCACGCTAACTAATGGAGTGTCTTTAACTTCTTTCATGTTATGCCAAAACAGTGACATCTCATCATCACATTCAGAATTCAGGCATCTCAGCATTTCCATCCTCGGCGTGGCGTTTCTGTGACATAATCCAACTCTCCTGTCAACCCATATCTGAATTTGGCTGCGTCTTAGCAAGATGCTTCATGGTGAAATTCCTTAGAAAGTGGGTGATCTTGGTTTGGCCGCAAACAGCAAAGAAAAGAACCAGAAACTGTTTCGGCAATGGCTGCAACGTCCTTACCTTGTAGTGCAATTCGCCATGGCTGTGCTTGAACTAAGGTAGAAGGAGAGAAACTAGCACTGTATACTTCTCTAGCAATTTCGGGTGGAAAACCCGTAGCTTCAGATGATGCGAAAGAGTGAGGAACATCATTAATCTTGAATGACCCGGTAATCAAAAGCAACCCGGATGAGAGCTGTTTCAGAAAAACAACTCTCTTCCCTTTAACCTCCCAGCCAAGATAATCAACACCGTTCCAGGAGTAATACTTGCCCTGAGTTTGATCGGCTTGGCTTTGTGCTTATTGATCAATGGCTTCTTGACGTCATCGGCCGGGTAGAACCTTGGCAGCTTCTCCTCAGTATTGGAAAGAACCTCACATGAAGCCTCATCGATCAGGTGCAGTTGGCCAATGGACAAGGGAAATTCTCAAGTCTGCACAGCTTGCATTCAGCCGCATGGTAGTGCCGAGGAAAGAAAGGGGATCCAGTTCAGCATTATTTGGTACTTGGATACCCAGAAAACATCAGGACGGAGACCTACTTTCCTCATTATCTGCATAATTCTTTTCATCTACTCTGTATCTCTTATCATGTTATACAAACTGCCTCAGCTAATGAGTATTCGTGTACGTGGGATAGGGAACGGAGGATAGATGATGGGTATGAAGGATATAGGTGAGTGACGTGCGGGGTTCTCAGACACATGGATGGGTGAACTTGGATCTTTGATGAAGACTTTGGATGGATATTGGAGGTTATGCAGGGTGTAGGAAATGAACAGAGGGTGACGGGTATGAATGGGTTTAGTCATGCATGAGGTTATGGGTATGACGGTATGGGGTTGAGATAGAGGTATAGAAATGATGGATGGTCACACTTGCATGGTTCTTGTGCATGTGGATTAGAGGAATGGGACACGTGGCCCCTTTAGTTGCTACCTTGATTTCAAGCCAATGCTCGTCATCTTCCTCCCTTGGAGCCCAGAAAGTCCATAAATGGTCATTGCCTAGCACATTCTCAGTGCCATGAAAGAAAAATGCCTGAATTTCAATTGGATAACCATAAATACCCATTCTTCGGTCAACCATAGAGCATCCGTCAGCACAAAACAGAGTTGGAAATGCATCAAATACCTTGCATCATCCCACCTTTTTTTTCTTGTTTCCTTTTGCCAAACTTGGCTCAAGAACCTGTAACAATGCCTCCAGCTCGTTTTCAGAACCCGAAAGTTTGATAAAATCAAGGCGAGCAGATGCAATCTTCTTATGCAGTGTTGAAGTGCGCAAATGTACTATTCCCTGAAATTCCTCATCAATCAGCTTTTGCACTGCCTTTGTCATTGTCGTAGTGACCAAAACAGTTTGAAATCCTTGACCATCAGATTTTTATGCACGATTTTTTAATGGAGCAAGAAACTTGCGAATGTCGGGACCAAATCCATGGTCAAACATTGTGTCTGCCTCGTCCAACACCAAGTATTTAATTTCACCATAAACCATATTCCCCTCCTCAATATGTTGAAGAACCCATAGTGGACCTGAACCGTGCATGATGACTGATAGATTTTGCCACACGAAACACCTGCTCAGATAGCTCCCTTGTAGGACATAGCACAACAGCTCGAGGACGCCTTGGCTTCCTTAGCACACCAGAGAGTGCCTCATTCCCTCTTAGTAGCTGAACCAGAGGCAACATGTAAGCGAGAGTCTTGCCAGAGCCAGTGTGAGAACCCAAAACCACACTCCTTTCCAACACAGCTGGGACCCCAATACACTGAATATATATCCTCTGTAACTCTTTGCTCCCACGGACGGAAATAGGAGTAATGATGCACTCCCTGACCAGATACCCGAAACAGGGGAAGATGGCAAAGAGAAACAGAGCACAAATGTAGGAGTAAAAGAAACCCATACAAGCCTCATTTCATATAACGATCAATGAGCTCATATGAGGGTGGATGAAATCCAAAGGGTGCCAAATAAAAGATAGAACATGGTTACAAAAACATCTCACGAGGGAAACAAAACAGAAGCAAACCAATCCACAGTAAAACCATTAGCAAAATATGAGTATGCTCACCCCCAACCAACAAACATCATCAAAGAATCAGCATAAACAGAGCAGAAAAACATACCAATAGAAGCTAGTGGGGAAAACCGCAGTAAAGGTACCTGAAAAGGCTTCTCTGCAACCCTCCAAAGACGACCACCACACAAGAATTTCTTCCTTAACTCTGGTGATCAGCAAACCTCTCTCCAAGAACTCTCCACCCTCTGTATTTTTCTCTCACTCTCTCAAGATAAATCTCTCTAGCAGCTTTCCCCTAAGCTCCAGGAAAATCGTCTCCCCCAAAGCTCTCTGCTACTTTCACAATGTTCCTCTCCTCTCCTTGGAAACCTCCCCTGTTTTTCTTAGCTTCCTCTCTCCCCCAAAAACATCTCTCCTCTTCTCTCTCAATCTGCCTCTCACTAGTTGTCCTCCTCTAACTCAGACTTTTTCTCTCAAAACTCCCAGCTTGCTTCCTCCGGGATCCCCCCTTCTCTCTGTAACCCGCCTAAGCTTTACTTTCTCCCCCTCCAAAAATATCTCTAACCGTCCCCCTTCTTGCCAAAAATCACCTGCAGCTGCCTAAAAATCCCCTCTCCACTACCATGCAGCTGGCAGCAAAAAAGCATCCTCTCCTCATACGCTCCTCCCAGCTTGCACTAACGGCCAGCAGATTTTCTCAGAATCACCTTTACAGGTGTCAATCCCTGATTGCTCCTCCAACTCCACTATTGTGATTCTCTAGCAGCTAGTCAAAATGTGACACGTGGCTTCCCCCAGATGGTGACACCTGGCTAAAAGCAAGCTGCAGAAAATGAGCCCCAAATGGGGGTCTACACACATACTATACAAATAGTTGACTTTCATTAAGTTCGTCATCATCATCATCCACACAACCAGGTCGTTGCTTCAATTCAGTGTCAAGTTGCTGAATCTTCTTCTGTTTTAGCCATATAGGAAGCCTTTTCGATTGTAAATCCGGAATAACATCAAGTTTAATCTCCAATTCTGAACCCTCAAGGTACAGTTTCTTCATTAAGCCTTTATTACTTTTCCTTTACTGATATTACAGTAGTTCAATTCAGGCAGCCAACTTAGCGAATTAAGCAAGCATTTCTTGAGAAGACGTTCAGTTCATTTAAACAGTAGAGATGCTTCCCAAACACTTTGAGAAGTTATAAAAGGATTTCTCACCAATCTGCTCATTGTCCTTCATATTTAAAGGTCCCTTTAGCCATCTCAGTTGTGAATCTTCAAATCTATCATCCTAATCCGTCTGGATAATTTCCCTCCTAGCAAATTCGGAAATTGACTTATAATTTCTAAGATGTTCAAGGTCTTCATTGAGTTTTGAATACTCTAATTTCAATATAGAAACCTTTTCTGTAAGAACCTCTCCTGAAGCAATCTCAACAGCAAGTTGTTTAGCGAACTTTTGTGTTTCAACGCCAATTTTGTCCAGTGTTCATCTGCAACCCTCTCTCTCTCTGTTCCCTCTGCTGCTCAAACTCTCTGAACCTAATTTAGAAGTTAACAGCGGCACAGTAACATGTAATACAGTTCCAGAATTGCATCCATGAAGAAGCAGTGCAACAGTAGAAGGCTTTGGGGCATTGGAATAATCAACAAGGTTGATATTAGCCTCACCCAGGATATTAGATCGTGAAGAACCCATTGCCACAATAACTTTATAGAGCTTCTCATCGTACTGCTTGGTTAGACTTGTTTGAAAGCTGAGTGTTCACATCAGTTTTCATACGTCGCATGAGGTATGGCATAGTCAAGTCACGTAGGACTACTGCACACTTGTAAATGGTGGATGCATGTAATGGAGAAGCATTGGCATAGCCACCAACAGATATAGGAACTGTAAATTCTGCTTCAAATATATGCAACACTCCCAAATTCCTAGAGAAGATAAAATCGAACAAAGACCACAGCTCAGCCAGCTTATTCTGAATTAGCGCACTAGTCATTATTGCATGATGAACAATCTGTAACTGTTTACAAATCATGGTAACTTCAGCATTCGGATTCCAAATTCAGTGTCCTTCACTCCTGGGAATTCATCTAATCTTTTAAGATCCCTACCCCGCCAATCTGATTACAATGGAAACATCCTCAAAAAATATGGGAAATGTTGGTAAAGGATTGTCATTTGTTGTCTAACTCTGATCAGAAGTTTTCTCCGAAGCATGACCCTCATCCACAAACATGCTAATTAAGTTCTGATTAAACGACATGCATCCAGATTCTGTTTTGAACTCTGCCATCAAATCTTTAACAGTTTTTTTTGGTCCGTTATAATGCAATCAAATCTCCCAATCTGATAGTTCTTTAAGAAAATATTGTGCAACTTTATACAGCCAAATGTCTTTAATAGAAAGCATGTCCGTTAAACACTGGACAAGTTCGTAAGAAAGAACCATTGGGATGAAAGATGCAGGCAACCTTGATAAGAGAAGAAGCAGAACATCACATGCCGAGTGCTTGCTGTCGTGATATGCTGATTTTGAATCAGATATAGAGCTTGTGCTGCTGTCTCTCAATCTCTGTACCAAAGGATCAGTGTATGCGCGAGGCAATTCTTTCTGACACATAAAACAGTATTCCAACCTTATGGTTGTCTCTGGAAGAATTACTTGTTATTGAGCCCATCCATCATATAAGACTACATGGTCCTGTACTGAGACTTGATGCCAATCATAACCTAGGTATGGTCTCTGCTGAAAATTGCCAAAAGTCTTGGTATCCATCTTCATTTGCATAAAGGACCCGTTTTGTCCATCCCTAGTCCTGCAAGCATGAGAATTACAAGAAATCATGTCAAAGAACTTCTCCTTATTATAAGCAGGTTTAGCATCTGATTGGGTACTAGTCCATAACTCTCTCTGTCACCCAAGCCTTGACCGAGTGCATTGTCTTCGATCCTTTTCTTTTCATCCTTTTTCTTTGCCTTTCCAAGATAATCTCAAACTTCATCCCCTTTTAAACCTTTCATTCATCGCCATAAAATTGAATTCTTCAGTGAACTACACTGTAGATTTCTGATGCTGTTGAGCAGAGGCTGGCAATGACAATAATGGTGCTTGAAATGCTAGAGTAGACATTATGCTCGAAGTATTAGGTGGTGTTGATGTTGAGGATACCTTATCCATCTGATCAAGGTATGCTCTCTGTAAGGAAGAAAGAATGGATGACATGGGCTGTGCTAATTGATCATGAGTTAATAAAGTTGGTGGTAGATGCGGACCACAACTCCTCTAATGCAGCTGTCAATAATCTGATGAACTCATCTGACACATATTCTTGAAGCATGTGATTGGAATAAAAAATTTGATCAGCAATGATGCCTGCCTAGCAACATCTGAATTAAGAGAAAGTAATGGTTCTTAAACTACCAATATGCCACCTACTTCTGCAATATCTCGATTAATAATTCTACTGCACATCGCAAAGTTCTGTAATGCACAAATTGCCACCATTTTCATTTCTTCTGTTGGTTATTCTTCAAGCAAGCTTATCAGTGTACGACATGCTGATACAGAATCACTAGCTCTAGCAGGTCCTTCATGTTGGGAGAGATCATTAAGGGTAAGAGTTGCGAGGGGCCTAACATATTTTGGATCTATGAATAGCTAGCTAGTAGAAATAGTCCCCACTGCTTTCCCATAACAGTTTCAGAATTCTGAATCAGTTGATCTCTTAGCTGGGTAAATGGACAAAGTCTGTATGTGATTCCCATTTATTCATCAAGAGCAAACCGAAGATACCCTTGACGTCATATCCTAAGCTTCATTCCATCCAAATCCTTCATCATTCATTAGTAATCGCATCAATTCTGGAATTGCAAGGGTAGGATGTGTATCATTCAAGTACGCTGCTATCTTACTAGGAAATTCAGACCATTGCCACGAGCCCTTATCTTTCCTCTCTTTGAATATGAAAATAATGTTCTGAAGTGAGGTTTTGCATAGAAAAAAAAAATTGTTGCTTTAGTTGCAAGAGCTTTCCATGATCTTCATAACTAGGTATGGCCAATCAATCCAATTCTTGGGCATAAAGTTGTTTATAAACAGAAACAGGGTTTGGTATCTCTTCCTTATTTCCTTTGCAGATTTTCTTTTCCCTCTGAATCTGTAACTTCACAACCCCAGAGGATGTTGATTCCGCTTTTAAAGAATGATGGATCAGTGCAGCGCTTCAAACATGCTCCAACACCCGCAGAATCAAACTTGTCCAGAATGAATAACCGCGGTGGACCGCCAAAAAGGAAAAAAAAACAGGGGAAGGTGCAGAAACGAGAAAGGAATGAAACAGAGAGGAGAGAAAAGAAAAGAACAAGTAAAACAGGAACACAACAATGCCACATTTCATGCTTATTCAATGGGCTTGGAATGGTGAGGGAAGTATGAGCAGATTCCAGCAAACAAGTACAACCATAGTTCTCATGTAATGCACAGGAAATTAAAAAAATAGAACCTTTCAGCCCTAAATCAAAATTAGAGAACTCCAAAGAGACAAATCAACAACATCTATAGAAGCAATCAAGTGTCAACGTAGACAAACATATGACCTCTGTCATTCTACCCCCTAGCATCCAAACGAGACTCAAAATCCAACGAAAATTCATACATAACAAAAAGGATAATCAAAATCAAGAAGGAGTCTACAGTAAACATACTTGGAAACACTTCCTTCCGATGAGAAAATCTCTACTGGTTTTGTATTCTCATATTTTTCCCACTGGTCTTTTCGTGCTTCCTTCCTCTTCCTCTGAAAACCTCTCTCTGTCCTCCTCCCTCTCAGCATCCTTTCTCACGTATACCTATTAGCCTTCCCAAAAGAGACCCTCCAAATCTGCTGGAGGAAAATCCCCTCCTTTCTTCCTTTTTTAAATCTACTTTCCTTTCTTATTTTCTTCCCTTTTATAACCGATTCCCCCATAGAAATAATATATGTGCTATCCTTCTAAAAAACAAAATGTCCTCTTTTTTAAAATTCTATTGATTCTCCTTCCAAATAGATGGCGGCCCGTTTCCTCATACCCAAAATCCAAGAAATATGATTTAGAAAACTTGTAATAAGATAAAATAAAAATGATAAAGAAATCCATATAAGTCACACAAGTCATGTAGGCCATGCAATCATGCAACCATCTAAGAAAGTGAGTTAATGAATGAACTAAATGGGTTGGGGCCTAGTGGTGCCTAATGAACTAAGTGTCTTAAAGTGATTGGCATATTGTCTAAGTGACCTAAACATGCTTAAGAACTATCCTAAAAAGGAATGGAAAGCTTAAGTCTAAATCAAAACTGTCAAGGGTCACAATAAAGGGGTTAGGCAATCCCTTAACCAGAGTCTCCAAGGTGGCTTAAGAAAGGTAAGTAGCGTGAGTAGATATGGGTCACCAAGGAGCTAACTGTAAAGTATCGAACAAGTATCTAATAGGACATGTGCTAGGAGGACAAAATTGAGGGTCTACATATACATTCATCTCACGCACTTTATCTAACTTGTATATGGTCAATTGAATAGGTACCTCACTTATGATGATTGTAAAACAAAATTATACAACAATTTTTCTTATTTTTTAAAATTAAGCCAATACAAACATGGTTAACCGACTTATTGTCAGATATTCGTGAGATGATGTACGAAATTTGAGTTATTGTACAAGGATATTACACTAATTGTACAAGACAAATTTACTAATTGTACAAGGGTGTACAAGACTACTTTTTGTTAAGGATTTCAAGTGATTTTGAAAAATTTTCCCATTTTTTCCACTCAATGATTTTTCCGTACTCAAATTCTTCCACTCAAAAATTGTTTCGAATTTTATTTTTAAATTTTATCATCAAAATTTTATAATTGCATATTTTGTTTTTATAGTTTTAGCAATATTATTTCTTTTCACTATTTTTTTTTCTTTTTTTTTTTTTGTGAAATTTTATCCAAATGAATCTATATTTAAAATTAAAATCACATTTATCAAATTTTTAACTAAAATTATCTTTAATTCTTTTAATATATTTATACTAATTTATTTAAAAAATGAAAAACTAATTTTTTTGTAAACATGCTCTATTACTAATAGACCCCTTTTGAAGTAAGGGGAGGGGAGGGGGGTGGGCGGGAGAATTTTTTTTCTTCTTTCCCTTTTCATTACATTTGTGGAAGAAAGAAAGGAGGGGGGACCGCCCCATGCACGAGAGCCGCATAGACAACTGGCCAAGGGCATGGCTGCCCATGAAGGTGGTTAGAGGAAGCCATGCTGGCTGAGGGGGGAATAGGAGAGTGGATTTCAACCCATTGATTGTTAGGTTCATGGATGAGATAGTGAAATAGGCTTAGCATATTTGTTAAACGTTCCATGCTCTGTTCCCCCTCTATTTCTTTGCTTCTCCGTTTTCGCCATGAAAGAAATCGTCAAGCTTTAAGATCGAAAATCTAGAGAGATCCTAGATCTGACTGATACTATCCAAAGCATTAAGGAAGCTTGGAGGAGCGACAGTCGCGAGCTTTGTCTCTGGCAACGCCCACTGAAGATGCAGCGAGAGAATGCCATGCAAAACATGTACAGGTTCCCCTGAAAATCACGCGTGCATGGTCACCCCACCTCATTCCTTCCTCAATCCCTACATAACCGTCACCATACCCACCATGCTCACATTCCCACTCATTCCTCTCCTGCATCCACTCGTCCCCCCAAGTTTCTCCATCCCATTTTTACTACATGCAGCAAGTATCTTGGCCATGCATGCACGTGTTGCGCCCCCCCACCCACCATGCTCATCTCTCCACCCTCCTTGACCACTCGGTCCACCACCCAAGCCTCCCATTCCCATCCCCCTCCCATTGCTTTCTCTATTTTTTCTATCAAACAATCCAAGCCCATCTCCCTTGGATTGAAAGAGATATGCTTGTTTCTTCATCTTTGGTGTTGGCCTTTTTGCTTTTGTTGTAATTTTTTGTTTTTGAGGAAGGGAGACAATGAAGGAGTTTTGGTCGTCTCTTGTGTCCCTTCTGGGGGTGCTGGCCTTCTGCCAGAGCATCCTCCACGCCGTACTCCCGTCGGAGCTCCGGTTTGCAGCGCTGAAGCTCTTTAAATGCCTCTCCCACTGCTCCTCCTACTGCTACTTCGATATCACCGAAATCGATGGCGTCAACACCCACAAGCTCTACAATGTTGTCCAGCTCTACCTGAGCTCCTCTGTCTCCATCACCAGCAGCAGATTGAGCCTCACCCGGGCCTTGAATCCCTCATCCACCACCTTCGGCCTTTCCAACAACGACTCCTTGGTGGACACTTTCAACAGGGTCTCCGTCCTCTGGGAGCACGTCGTGACGCAGCGGCAATCACTGACCTTCTTGCGGCAGCAGCTCCGCCGTCTCGGCGCAGCCCTCGAAGCCGCCACCCTTTCCCTCTCCTCTACGTCGCTGATGGTGGAGGCCTCGTCTGAGGGTGATGCCTAGGTGGAGAAGTGGGCTGTGATGGAGTTTGGGATCTTGGGCTTGTCCATGGTGGCGGATATGGGCTTGAGTTGGAGCCCAGCCCAAGCATGTTGATGGAGGGCCTCATGCTCTCCTTGCCAGCCACCCTCATGGCCCATGTCCACATTGAGTTAGCCCATTGGGTTGCCCCAATTCTAAATAATTTTTTTTAAACCTCTAATAATCATAATTAATTAATTTATTCATTCATTCTTATTTTTTATCTTTTTTTTTTTTTTTACCTATTTTGTTAACTCAACTTAAACACAACTAAAAGATAAATCATTAGGATGGAATGTTGTTTTTGAAACTTAAAATAATTTATATTTTGTCTTCCTTTCTTTAATTATGTCTAATCATCATATATGAAAATTTTTATATATAATTAATTCATGTTGGTCTCGATGAATTTTCTACATTTCAAAATTTTAAATCCCATCTCCAAAACTTATGTCTCTCAAAGGCATTTATTGAAAATCTGACTTCCTAATTTATTTTTCAATTTCAAATATTCGACTATTTACTTTCATCCATTTAGATATTATTCTTGTTATCATTATCATTATTCCGTATTTATTCATTTAATTCTTTTAAAAATTCTAATCATTAAAATTCAATTCTTCAAAAATCTGACTTCCTAATTTATTTTTCAATTTCAAATATTCGACTATTTACTTTCATCCGTTTAGATATTATTCTTTTTATCATTATCATTATTCCGTATTTATTCATTTAATTCTTTTAAAAATTCCAATCATTAAAATTCAATTCTTAAAAAAAAATCCAACGTCGTAATTTAATTTTCAATCCCAAAAATTTCACTATTCATTTTTATTTGTTTAAACATTATTTTCGTTAATTACAATTATTATCTCATATTTATTTATTTATTTAAAGTCTAATCCTTCAAAAATCCAATATTCTGATTTAATTTTTAATCCTAAAAATTCCACTATTCGTCTAAATGTTATTTTCGTTAATTAGAATTGTTATCCCATATTTATTTATTTATTTAAAGTCTAATCCTTACAAAATCCAATTGTAAACCCCCATGTGGGGTAGTTTGACTGTAGCTTGTTTGGCCAGGTGTCGCGATCTTAAGCATCCACTTGTCAATCCCTGATTGGCCATCATGGAATCAGAGTAGTGCTTTTGAAGGCCAATCAGGGGTCGACACGTGTCCAAAGAATCTGCAAAAAGCTGCAGACGGTTAGAGGAGCGGGGTGGCCAGCTGCTTGGTCTCTTTCCTGGCCGTTGGAAGATATTTTTGAGCGGGATCCCATGGACAACGGGAAGAGAAATTCTGGAGAGCTTTTGGGGGGAGCTTGGGCAGGGAGCTTCCTGGAGGGGTGAGGAGAGAAAAAAAAAAAAGGAGGAACTAGAGGGAAAAACGGACGAGAGTGAGAAAGAGTGAGAAAGAGTGAGATTCCGGTGGTTTTTCTGAGAGATAGCTTGGAGAGAAGGTTGCTACAGGAGGAGTTTTTGACAGAGAGGTTGAGAGGGGATTTTTGTGGCCGTTTAGTTTGAGAGAGAAACGAGGGCAAGAGGAGGGAACCAAAAATTTTCTAGGCTGCTGTTGAGAGCTTCCAGAGAGGTTCTCTGAGTTAGAGGAGGAAGCTTGGCCGGAAGCAGGGTAGCAGCCTGATTTTTCTGGAGTAAAACTTGGAGTCCTGCTGGTTTTGTTGAAAAAGACTCCCTCAGGTATGATTGCTACAGGCTTATTGATGGTTTTTGGCTGTTTATCACTCTTCTATGTCTCTTGTTGATGTTTGAATATTCGTTGATTTGTTTGGAGTGGATAATGAAGGCCACTTGTTGCTTGTTGAGATATAACCTTGCATTCATGTTTGGTATTGTTAATCTGAGCATGTCTTGTCTCTGTTGTGAAACGCCCAAGAATCATGCCAACATCTACATTCCATATTGTTTTTTTTTTTTTTTCACCTAATCAGAGGACTCACGGATAACTCATGAAGTGAAGCCTCTGATGATCACTTTTACTCGTTTTCTTTTGTGTTCTGTTTTCTGTGGATTCTGCTTTGTTATGGCTCCTATTTGTTTCTGGATCTTGCTCAATGCAACGGCTGTGAGAAGGTATATCCAAGTCTGGCTGAACACTCTCATAGAGATCTATTACGGTTGAAAGGAACGTATTGGGTTTTAAGAGATATTTTACAGAGGTTGTTTTGACTGAAGAAGTAAACAAGCTGAAGACATCCAGAAAGGGAACTTGTTTGAGCTGAGAAGGGTTCTGGAGAATAGGCTTTGTCAGAGAAGGAAGAAGAACCCGAGACATGAAGAATTGCAGACAACTTGAGAAGAAGATCAGCTGGAGAATGTCCGGATGCATGGAGCTCTAATATGCTTGGCACATTCCTTCTGGGGATTTGGGATGACACAATGATGCCAAAACTAGTGCCTGTTTTGTTCCCATGCTCACATACAATTGTTTCATCTCCTCAGATTTATGACAAATCTTCACGCACAAAAGCACCTTTAACAGTTTATGCTTGCACTTCCATGTTGGGTGTGATGACTGGTGTATATAAGACAGAAACCAGTGATTTGATGATGTCAATGCTTAAACCATGGATGGATCAGTTCTCTACCATCTTAGAGCATCCGGTGCAATCCGAAGATCCTGATGGTTGGAGCATCAGAACGGGGGTTTTAAAGTGTCTGAATCAGTTTGTTTAGAATTTCTCAAGCCTCACGGAAACAGAGTTCAAGGTTGTTGCAAATGGATTAAATGAGTCCCATTAGAGAAAAGTTGCTGGTTCTACACTCTGGTGAAGAATAAGATAGGCTACTGTTTTTGCTTTGGCTTCGCTGTCAGAGCAATAGTTGGAAGCCGAGGTTCCAAGAATGACCAGAATCAGCATGAGGGACCTTCTGGAAAGACTAATAGCTGAAGACATTGAGACCGAAGTAGATGAATATCCATTCTTCATGCTGTGTGGGAATGTCTTCTGTTCTTGATGCACCTGTGGACATGAAATGTTATGAATCATTGCTTTTTGTTGCTGCTGGTTCCTCTGTTTCCACAATTGATTTGAGGACGATGCAAAGAGTTATGACTACTAGCTGTGGTACAGAGGATGGGCTCGTATGGTTTAGGGACTTCACTGATGCTACATGCCCTGTTTCTTCTTCACATGAAGATAAATCCTCCTCAAAATTTTGGGATCCTGTCTCAGAGAGGGGCATAGGAACTTCTGGTTTAAGTGGCCTGAGAGACTCTAGCGAACAGCAACTTAACCAAGCTGTTACAATTAATCAATCTGTTTCTCTCAATGGTGCTTCTTTGCTTCCATATGATGTTACTTTGGAGCAACTACAGCCACCAATGATTCCTGATTCTTTGAAAGCTTTGTCTTAGTATTTGTGGAATATGAGACATGAATTTGATGGCAGTGTCAGAGGCTACCTGGTCTTGTACTTGGGTTTGTGAGCAGTTCAACTAGCTTGTCACCCACGACTGAGAGCAAGTATAATGAGAAGACAGAAATTAAAGATGCTGGCACCGTTGAATCAAAGCTAGGTGTGGTTGCTGCCGATGATGGCCGTTGCTCTGGAATCGGTGCATTTATGCTTAGAAAAGGAGGGCTTGCTGTTAATGCTGAAGTTGCAACTGCATGGCGTGTGGGGATATTTAATCCGATGGCAAGTGGAATAGGAGGTAGAGCTTTCATGATTGTTCAATCTTCATCAACCTTAAAATCCGAGGCTTTTGGCATGAGGGAAACTGCTCCCTTAGTTGCTCCACAAAACATGTATGAGAACAATCCCAGAGCCAAGTATCTAGGTACACTGGCTATGGGTGTTCTTAAGGAGATAGCTGGCCTTCGTGATGCTGGGTTGAAACATGGGCGACTGGTTTGGAGGAGTTTATTCCAACCAGCCATACGACTGGCTAAATATGGGTATATGCTCCAAATGGGAAGCTGTTACAAGCAAGGAATATGTGCTATAATCTGGAACTTGGCAACAGTTTAGAGGCAGTAACAGAACAAGAAGCGGAGAATGAAAGCGCTGGTGGGCAGAGAGTCGGACTGTAATTACAACATGATCAGTAAAGGGAAGACGTTATCAGTGTTTGTGTCTCTCTAAATTGGTCATAGGAGATTTCAGAATGATAAAATGTATTTTCAGCACGATTGGAAATGTATGAAGTGGATAATATGAAGAGGTTGAGGTCCTCTCCTCAACGCGACTTGGATTCAAATGCTGGAACAGTGATGCGTCCATTGATAGCTGCAGTTACAGCTGCTGGTGGAGATGCAAGCTATGTAATTGACGGGGTGCTGCGCATGAGAGAAACATCAATTGGGGATCTAGTCACAGGTCTTAAGCAGCTCGGTGCAGACGTTAACGGCTTTCTTGGAACCAACTGCTCTCCTGTTCGCGTTAATGGGAATGGAGGCCTTCCAGGAGGAAAGATGAAGCTCTTTGAATCAAAGTCAATACTTGACTGCTTTGCTTATGGCAGCTGCTTTGGCTCTAGGAGATATGGAGATTGAGATTATTGATAAACTCATTTTCCATTCCTTATGTTGAAACGACCTTGAAATTGATGGAACGTTTTGGGGTTAGTGTGGAGCACAGTAGTACATGGGACCAATTCTTGATCCAAGGAGGTAAAAAAAAATACAAGTCTCCTGGAAATGCTTTTGTTGAGGATGATGCTTCTAGTGCTAGTTACTTCTTAGCCAGTGCAGCTGTAACTGGTGAGACTATCATAGTTGAAGACTGTGGGACAAACAGCCTACAGGGGAATGTTTGGTTCAGTTTGCTGATATGAGTAATAATAAACCACTTACTCATATTTCTTTCGATGATGGTAACTTGGAAGGCCCTTCATATTTGGGGCTGATTCGATGAGTTCGGAAACAATTGTTATGAAAAGTGTCAAAGCTGGGGATGAGGTATTTAATACTAATGGGTCTATGGGTAGTGCTGGATTGCTACACAGATATGGATTTACAAAGCCTGACATTCTAAATGATATAGTGAATATTAATCTTGAACTGGTACTTCATTGGAGTTCAGCTTTGTTCTCGGGTCGGCATAGTAGAGGAAGGTTTTCATTGAGGTGGAGATGGAAAGGATAAGGGGAAGGGCACATGACAGGCTGATGAACAAAATGACAGCAGCTTATAATTCGGACAATTCTGAGAGCCAAATTACCGATCTTGCCATTGACAATAAATCAACACCATTGACTCAAGAGCCCATTTGCCACCTATTCCCACACCCCTGCTGCATGGTTTGCATTGCCACCTTTGGGCCATGTGACATTCAACCAGATTTCTTTTTATTTGATTTTGAAAATGTTTTCTCAAATTCCATTTTGTAAATATCTTTCTCAAAATTCTGATTTTCAAATGATTCCAATTTTCCCATTTTCCATCCTTAGAATTTTTGGATACCGAAATCCCATTTTCAATAAAATTTGGTTGCCATTTTCCTTCCGGCAAACCACTTTTGCATTTTCTTTGTTTTTAAAATGTTTTTTTTTAAATAAGTAAGAATAAAATTCCGTAATTCCAAGTGATGGAATTTATGGAATTGATTCATGCAAAATAAAAGGGCTTTGGTGGGGGCCCAACATTAAATAAATTTTCATCAAAATAAAACTGAATTTGAATGAAATGCCATGTGTGTTGTTGATGGTTCTTTATCTGTTTAGTGACTCGCGGGTATGCACTAATCCCATTTTGTGATAGCGCGTTGCCGTTTGCTAATCAGGTACGCATCCACTTTCTCTTCGGCTATCCTCCATTGCATATTTTGATACTCATATGTACATAATTGATTCGAGTATTCATTGATTTTCTCGTTGATTGCCATGTCAGCTTCATCTCATTAGTAGAGACCCGACTTTAGGGACTTAGAGGGGTGCTACGGTCTTTACCGTACCTTCCCGATAAGTAACTTGACCCCCGAACTCGATCCGGTTTCCCACAGACCGCCTTTTCCAAAATAAGGAGTCACACTTAGGGTTTTTCTTTCTTATTTTGTTTACCCTTTAAAAATAAAACAAAAATAAGTGGCGACTCCAAGTCATTTTTCAAACAATAAATAAAATCAATTTTTCAAATAAAAATCGAGCTCGCCATCGAGTGGGAAACGCATTGAGCCGAAATGCGGGGTCCACACCAATGTCTTGATTTAATTTTCAATCCTAAAAATTCCACTATTCGTCTAAATGTCATTTTCGTTAATTAGAATTATTATCCCATATTTATTTATTTATTTAAAGTCTAATCCTTTAAAAATCCAATGTCCTAATTTAATTTTCAATCCTAAAAATTCCACTATTCGTCTAAATATTATTTTTGTTAATTAGAATTATTATCCCATATTTATTTATTTATTTAAAGTCCAATTCTTCAAAAATCCAACGTCCTAATTTAATTTTCAATCTCAAAAATTTCACTACTCATTTTTTATTCGTTTAAATATTATTTTCGTTAATTAGCATTATTATTCCATGTTTATTTATTTATTTTAATCGTTAAATTTTAATTCTTCAGAACCCGACTTCCAAATTTAATTTCCAATCTCAAAAGCTCCACCGTTCATATATCGTTGTTTAATGATTATTCTCGTTATTAATGTTATCCCATCCATTTATTTATTCAGTTATTCATATATCAAAGATCTCATCTCTAAATAAATTCTTAAATTTTCAATCTCTAAGTTTAATCTCCAATCTCTAAAAATTTCATCTTTCGCAATTATTTACCTAATCTTTATTACTTCACCATCGTTATTATTCCATTCATTTACTTATTCACTCATCCACTTATCCACTCATTTAAAATCCTGAACTCTCAAATCATTTTCAAAATTCCAATCTCGTTCAAATTTAATTTTTAAAATTCTCATTCTCACATTTAATCTCTAAAAGTCTGATCTCCAAATAAACTCTAAAACTCCAATTTTCCAGTAATCTTCGAGATTCCAATTTTTCAAATAAATTTCAAAAATCCAATTTTCTCTCAAATAGTTTTAATTCTGCTCTGGTTTTCAAACGATCTTCTGCTCCTCTTGATTTTAATAAGCATGAATGAATTTTTCATAATTACAGAATAATGGAATTTGTGACATTAATTCACGCAAGATAAACGGGCTTTGGTGGGAGCCCAACATGGGTGATTTTATGATTGATTGATTGTTTGATTTGATTATCATACATGATTGATTTATCCTACTCTCTGACATGCATGAGATTATTCCTAAATTATGCACTAACCCTCTCTATTAATAGCGTATGGTGGCTTGTTGCCCATGTATGTACCCACTTTCCTTCTAGTCATTTTCTATGCGTGTCCCGATTCCCACATGTGCATGATTTATTCTGGGTATTCATTGATTTACTCATCCATTGCTATGATTGCTTCAATTTTATTAGTAGAAACCCGACTTTAGGGACTTAGAGGGGTGCTACGGTTTTTACCGTACTTTCCCGATAAGTAACCTGACCCCCGAACCCGATCCAGTTTTTCGTAGATCACCTTTTCCAAAATAAGGAATCACACTTAGGGTTTTCTTTCTTATTTTGTTTACCTTTTTAAAATAAAACAAAAATAAGTGGCGACTTTAAGTCATTTTTCTTAATCAATAAAATCATTTTTCAAAATAAAAATCGAGCTCGTCATCGAGTGGGAAACGCATGAACCGAAATGCAGGGTCCACAATTACCTTTCAATTAAAAAATTAGATAAGTTTGAAAGTCAATAAAAAAAAAAAAAAATACCACTTTCAATCATTTTTAGATAAAATTTTATGTAATATATTTTATTTGAAATTTAATTTCTAAAGTTTCACTAAAAAATTATATTGACAATTTTCTTGTTGTGAGTCAAAATATTTTACATTAGTCTATCTAGATAAGAACAATTATTAATATAATATTAGAACTTTATATCTTAGTTATTTTTTTAAATAAATTTATCTTTTAAAAAATTTTAAAATAAAAACATTAAAATTAAAAAGCTAAAATGATATATATATATATATATATATATATATATATATATATATAATTAAATACCCTTTCATTTATACTTTTCTCTTATTTTTAATTATTTTTTATATTTTCTACATTAATCATATTTTAAAAAATTTAAAAATTGACTGTCACTTCACTCTTATTATATATGCACCCAGGACAAGGTCATATACAATGAAAACAGGAATTATGCCATGATTCAAAACAAAGAAGAGGGTTAGAAATCAAACAAAATAAATAACCAAAGAAATTTTAAAAGAGAATGAACCAAAAGCTTGTTTAGTTCATAAATATAAAACCATCCATGATAGGAGGTATACTGGAAACATAAAACAAACCATCCATGATAGGAGGTAAACTTAGAATAAACTTGAAAATTTACATAATTTAAAGACCATCCATCATAGGAGGTAAATCATAAAACATAGATACATAAGGAGAAATATCTTACAATGGGAGGAAAGCTTTGAAGAAAGCTTGGGGCTTGAAGGGCTTACATGATGAGAGAGAAAGAAGAGAGAAGGGAGAGCATAAAATTATTGGTGCTTACAAATGAAGATCAAGTCTCCTTAAATAGGCAAAAAGAGGGGACAAAGCACTGTTTGCTAACTGTCATGAATAGTAATCTCGTGCATGAATAGTGAATAGTGAATAGTAAAATTCGCTTTTCCACCGAAAAGACCCTCTTGACAGGCTACTTTTGACAATTTCACCGGGAATCTTTGCTTTCGGCAGAGAAGACAGTTGACAGGTTGCTTTTATTGCTAAAAACTGCTTGGTTTGATAATATTCTTGTTGGCAGGTCATCATGAAGAAAATGCTTAGGGTAGATAGTAATCCTTACGATGCTCTTCAAGGATCTTTTCATCACTAGTAAAAGACTTGGTTGGAAGAGGGTCCAATCTCTTGCCACAGAAAATCTGATGACAAGAATCTACAGCAATGAGATAACCCATATTTCTTGGAAAAGCCTCAAAATCCCTGCTAATAATTTTGGCTCTCCAATGTTTGATTTGCTTAATAATGGGTTCAACACTGATATAAGAAAATAGCAGAGGGTAAGACAGTTGAGTAGGTCTTCTATTCTGATAGTAAAGAGAAACAATGTGCTGGGCTGGAACAAGCTTGCCACTAGAAACCCACTCTGGAGCTTTGCTGATGATGATGGCGTCCGCGAATTTCTTGTTCATTTTAAATCCTTGGGTTAGGCCAAGAGCAATTTTTATTCCAAACTGAGATACTTGGCTGGGATCAGAACATATGATTTGATGGACCAGACCATGGTCCAGAAGCTTTTCTAGAGTTAATAATAATTCTTCACCCTTGAATTTGATGCTGATTGGCGAATAGTATTGCAAGTTTAAGCAAACACGACTGATTGTGAAATTTCTGTTGCAATTGCAAATCATTTTCTTGATGCCTTTTTGGTACTAGAAAGGTTCTTCAATCATTCTGCAAACTTTAGAATCATCAACTTCCTTATCAGTAACCAAGCTTAAACCTGGGACCTTAAGACCAATATTGGTAGAAAGATAGAGATGAAGATCCTGGAGGTATGAAGAGATGAAGATCTGTCTTTCTTCAACTGAGGGCTTAGCCTTTTCCAAAATTAGGAGACGTAGTTCTGGCTGAAGAGAGTATAGATTCTCAGTCTTAAGATGATACACTCTTAGCATACGGTAACCCAACTCTTCCTCACTCAATTTATCATTCACCAATGGGGTAGAATGCTTATTCTCACCATTTTCCAGTGGGGAAAATGAGGCTTGAGCTTTTAACATGAGCTTATGAAAGTCAACTAATTCAAGTTTCCTTTCAAGAGTCTCACACCTTCCTTGCCATTCAAAAATGCAATTGATATAATCAGATAAAGTGTTAGTATTGTTAAAAGATGGATTTGTGGGAAAGGAATCTTCCACAAAAGGTAGAGATTTTGAGCTTGAATCTATATCCCTACTAGGGGATGCTGAAGGAATGTGATGATTGAAGTGGCTGGAAGAACCTACTACTTCAACCTTAGTTTGAAAAAGGTTAATCTTAGTGGCTGACAAGCTTAAACCATTACTCTTAACAGTCTCAACAAACTTATTGAGATGTTTCCAATGCTATTCAACAGAATCTGAATAAATCAAAACATCATCAATGTAAACAATAATGAAATCAGAAAACTGGTTAAATATTTCATTCATTATGTTTTGAAATTCAGAAGGTGCATTCTTAAGGCCAAAGGGCATTACATTCCACTCATAATGACCAAATGGGACCCCAAAGGCTGTTTTGTACCTATCTTTTTCTGCAATCTGGATTTGCCAAAATCCTGATTTCATGTCAAACTTAGAGAAAACTTTGGACTTCACTAATCTTTGAAGAAGGTCTTTTTTATTTGGGATAGGATACCTGATCCATCTTAAAACATCATTGAGGGGCTTATAGTTGATGACTAGTCTAGGTGTTCCTCTTTCAAGTTCAGCTTGTTTCTGAACATAAAAGGCAGAACAACTCCAAGGGGACTTAGACTTCCTTATCAACTTCTTATCTATGAGATCCTGGATTTATTTTTCACAATAGCTCAACAAATCCTTATTCATTTGGATTGGTCTTGCTTTAGTGGGAATATTTTTCTCACTAAATCAGGCTCATAAGGTAATTCTACCTGATGCTGCTTCTTATGCCAAAATGCATTAAGAATGTTAGAACGCACTTCTCTAATAATTTTATTCTTAAAATTTTCTATGGTATCTTGAGTTTTCTTAACCTTCAAGTGATCTTCTATTCTAACCAGAGCAATCTCTTGCTTTAAGAGATTAATATGATTTTGCTTAGCCTTAATCACCTGATCTTTTATGGTGTTTATACTTCTTTCTCCAGGTGGATTGGCAAATTCAAACAGAATAGCCTTATCTAAAAGCTTAGTTCTTATACCTTGATCATCTACCCACATTGGAAAGATGGAGCTTAAGAAAGGGGCTCCAAGGAGAGCTTTCTCCTTGAGATCTTTAACAAGAATGAAGGTTTGCTTAATGCAAATGCCTTGGTTACAAATATGGGCATTCGATAACTTATACTTGATAATAAGCTTTTTACCATTAGCACCAAAAAGGGCTTGCCTGGTTTTCTCATATAGTTGGGTAGGTACAAGACCTTCTTGTAGACAATTCAAAGCTGCACCTGAATCAATTAAAGCAATAATATCAAGGATAAATTTATTCTTAATTACTATAGTAAGGGAGACTTCCCACCTTTGGAAGGTAACTTTACTAATAGTATTTAAGTATGCATTTATCTTATCATTATTGTCTAGTGAAGATTCAAGAACTTCTTCAAAGTCTTCCTTTTTAGGATTACTGTGGTAAAAACCTACCCTATTGATATAATCATGAGGGATAGGGAATTCTGAGCTTGTAGGTTGTCTTATGTTCTTAATATCCTTCTTATACTGCCCTATTTCTTCTTGAAGATCTTTAATAGTCAGGGTATTAAGGATTTTCTCTTGTTTATCACTATGATCCTTAAAAGGGTTTTAGATAGAAGGTTCTCTGGTTAACCTAATTAGTCCATTATCCTTTGCTTTTGGACTAATATTCCTTTTAACCAAAAGGATTCTCCTATGGGAAGGCAGAGGTGTTTCAGGGATAACAAAAGTTTGAGGTGTTTTAGGGATAACAAGATTATCTTTAACCTTTTGGCTTATTCTATCAATGAAAGCTTGATCAATTTGAGGATTTTCCTGGAATTTCTTAGATAATTCAAAAGGCTTGAACAAAGGCTTATTATCATTCTTAACAAAAGACTTCTTAAGGTGATCCTGAGTTTCAATAATCTCCTCAACTCTGTTGACTTGATTTCCAAGGGTTATGAGAAACATATTAGTATAATTGATTTGTTCCATAATCCTTCTAACATCGGTTGCACTAGCAGTTCCTTTATCCTCTGGCTTAATCTTAAAAGGTGAAGTTGTGACTATGGTTCCATTAATATTCTTTTCTATCTTAGCTTCAGGAGGATGGATGGATTCTATAACAATATTGTCACTGGTTTTCCATATCTTAGCTTTTGTAGAGGTGTTATTAATACGCTTACAAGGATAATCTGGATATTCCTCTTGTTTGAAGAGTTCAAACCAAATCCAAAACTTAATATTTTTCTTTTCTTGTCCTAAGTAGGCATAGAATTCTTCTTGGTAAATGGTTCTAATGACCTTAGGAACAGTGCTAAAGAACCAATCATTTCTTTGCTTATTGACTTCAGAATAGAAGTCCTTTCTTAAGAGATCCTTATTGATATCAAATTCCTCATCGCTTAGGCTTATTGTGTTAATCATCTGGGAATAGGTAGGAGACATAACAGGGGACTCATCCTGTTGGGATTCCTGAGTAGACTCATTTTCCTCAGTGTAAAATGGTCTAGCCACGTTGGTGTGACTTTTAACACCTGTTAGCTTAATATTTTTAGGATTTCCTGAGCTGGAACCTTCTTATTCCCTAGTGGTTCTAACTGGGATAGAAGAGCTTGAAGCTCTAGAGGGTTCATAAACTGAAACTCTGGGACTGCTTGAATGTCTGAAAGAGTTGGAGAAAACCAGTTCTCCTTCTCCATCAGGATATTGAACAATTTGTTCAATACTTTCAGATCGCTGTGCAATGGCTGGAACAGCATTAGCAAAATGCCAATTTTCAGGGAACTCAACATCTTTCCACAAGATCTTCTTGGGGATGATGAAATCTGACTTATCTAGCATATCTGAGTGAAAGTAAGTGGTCTCACCTTTAGGACTGGTGCAAAGAGCCCTAGATCCAACGCTTGTGTTCATGCTCTTATAGGCAAACCTGGTTATGATTGAAATAAGACTATTTCCTGGTTTGATCTTAAAGCCATGGGTCTTAATATGCAGGACAACGGAATCTAAGATGTCTGCATCTCTTATTCTAACTGTGAAGTTAGGATAGCACTAGAAATAAACTGGGCCATCATTCAGTCCAGCTTGGACAGCGCTTATAATAGAATCTCGATATTCGAGATGCCTATTATCCCTTAAACACATGACAATAGAGGTGTTTAAACCTAATCTTGTCAAAGGCTTAGCTGCTACTTGAATCATACCAAAGTGTATGAAATTATAGCCATCTCTCTTATGCTTTTCAATGGATCTGTTATCTAGAAGTCTTATGACTTGGTCGTCTTGTTCTAAGCTGACTGACATTTCAGAGGTCTTGATGGTATAATCTGCGAAGAACTTAAAGGTTCCTTTCTTATAAATTTCTTGATTAGACACCTTGGGTAACTTCCAATCATCTAAATCATTTTGGATCTTAGGATAATTGATCTCTTCACTGTTTACAACAGTATCTTGAGAATCACTGGATCTCCTAGACATGGTTCTGAAAATTGAACTCATTTTAAGGTTTTGATCTAGAGCCTAATAGCAGATTGACAAACCTTATGATCAGACGTCACCCCAACCCTCTTACAGCCTAACAAACGCCTATCCACGGCTAACAACGGCTCAACCGGCAGGGCTCGCGCTCCTAGGCACACTGCTACTTATCCTAGGATAGGTCAAAACACCCAAAACAAACCCAGGACAAGGTCATATGCAATGAAAATAGGAATTATGCCATGATTCAAAACAAAGAAGAGGGTTAGAAATCAAACAAAATAAATAACCAAAGAAATTTAAAAAGAGAAGGAACCAAAAGCTTGCTTAGTTCATAAATATAAAACCATCCATGATAGGAGGTATACTGGAAACATAAAACAAACCATCCATGATAGGAGGTAAATCATAAAACATAGATACATAAGGAGAAATATTTTACAATATATATATATATATACTCTTAGCCTGCACACTTAGGACCTTCTTACCCTGATGAACATGTCATCTTCGTGTCTAGGTGTTCACCAAGCACTCTCCTACTGAAAATGATCCTCAGTAATTCCTTGCTTACATAGGCAGAAATGAGAAAAACAACGCACTCCAATTATGGGTACCAAAAACAGGGTAGACAACAAGAACATAGTGCAAGTAATAGGAACAAAATGAACTCATACAAGCCTCATTTCATATATCAATCAATGAGCTCATATGAGGGTGGGTGAAATCAAATGAGTATCAAATAAAAATCAAAACGTGGTTACATATATCTCATGGGGGAACTGAAACAGAGCCAAATGGATCCTCAACAAAAATCATTAAAAAAAGGCATATGAGCATGTTTACTCCCAACCAACAAACATCATCCAATAATTAGCAGAAAAAGAAAAAGAAAGAAAACTTACCAGTTGAAACGAGTGGGAAATTCACAATAAACGTACCTAAAAGTGATCCTCTCCAGCTTGGTCGGTAAGAAATCAGCAAGCCCTCCTTCTTCTTCCTCTCCTGGTTCTTTTTCTTTCTTCTCCCTCTCAGCTACCTTCCCCTCTCAAGCTACTCTCTCCGTTCTCCTCAAAAGCACCCTCCCTCTAGCTCCAATGAACCTCCCCCCAAAATATCTCCCTGCCACCCCCCCTGATAAGCACCACCTTTGCCCACCTGCAGCTGGCCTGCTACTCCTCAACAGAAACGCTCCTCCAGACTCTCACTTTTTGAATCTTTCCCCAGATGTCAACCTCTCATTGGCTTATTCAAAACACAATTTGATTCACTGAAGGCCAATTACAAGCTGACACATGGTTCCTTGAGATCGTGACACCTGTCAAAAATTAGCTATAGAAAGTGAGCCCCAAATGGGGGTCTACTATTTATTTATCAAATTTTTATAAAAAATTAGCATTATTTACTTATTTTATCTTTTTTTTTTTTATAGTTATTAATCCTTGGTGATGTCCCATGAAAATAGAAAAAGCAAAGATGATAAGAAAAAGAAAAGCGAGAAAAAAATCATTGTGTCAATAGAGACAGAGAGTTGCAAGTAACTTTCCACATTACTTTTGTAAGGTAAGGTCAAACGAAATCACCCACCTTCTCAAAACCACTTACATTCTCCACTTTTTATATTGTAATATCTTTTTTAGATTATAAATACTTAATATGTTTATAAAGTTTTTTTAATCAGTTTTTTTTCACGTTATTTATTTTATTTATTGGATTGATTTTTATATAAAAATTTATTTTATTTAAGAAAAATAATACTTTTGTTGGTTTTAAATTTTTTTTATGATCTATCTTAAATCATTCATCAAATGAATTAATTTTTTAATAAAAGTAGTTGTAATTTGAATTTAAATTATTTCTCAATTATATATGAATATATGTATATAAAAAAAATATTTTTTAACATTTAATATTTGAATTTTATTTTAGTAATTATCTCTTTAGAATATTATCACATTTTTTGTTGGAATTAATTGGTACTTTGTTATTCTTCCTTCTTCCAAAAATAAAACTATTTTTTTCTTAAAAAATAAAGCTCCTACTTCAAGTCAATAAAATTATTTTCTTTTATTTATTATAAATTATAATATTTATCAATAGCAAGATTTATCTATATAAAATATTAGAAAATGAATATATCGTTAATTTCAAATATATCAATCCATTCCCACTTTCTTTAACATATTTTTCATTTTCAGTTTTTTTTTTATTTTATATATTTATATTTTACTTGTCGGTTAGCACATATTGTTTCTGTTTACTTTAATTTTTTATTAATATTTTGTATGTCCTTAAAGAAAAAAATAAAAAAATAAAATAAAAAACAGGACCGTAAGGATGACAATTGAATGGCTCGAGAGATAGGGTCGGTCAGCACTTCCTCTCCACTTCCTGGTCGCCTTTCCAACTTTTTATATGGTAAGTTAGGGTTGCACAATCTCCTCAGTTGCTCACCATCTTGGAGAGAAACCAAGCCTAAAAACTGTCTTGTAGTTTTGAGATAGAAACCCACAATGGCTTCCACAAGCTCCTTTAGAGCCTCTTCTTCTTCTACTCCTTCCATCCCTCAAACAAGTACTTATGATGTTTTCTTGAGTTTTAGAGGCGCAGACACCCGCTATAATTTCACTGATCACCTCTACAAAGCTTTGGATAGGAGAGGTATTCGCACCTTCAGAGACGATACACTCAGGAGAGGAGAAGCGATTGATCCAGAACTCTTGAAAGCCATTGAAGGATCAAGGTCTTCCGTAATTGTTTTCTCTGAAAACTATGCTCATTCGAGATCGTGTTTGGATGAGTTGGTAAAGATCATGGAGTGCCAGAAAGATCTGGGACATACTGTTATCCCAATTTTCTATCATGTGGATCCATCCCATGTACGAAAGCAAGAAGGAAGTTTTGGAGCGGCCTTTGCCGGTTATGAAGAAAACTGGAAGGACAAGATACCAAGATGGAGGACGGCCTTGACGGAAGCAGCCAATCTTTCTGGATGGCATCTACAAGATGGGTAACTTTAATTTCCTTTCAACTATTTGTAAGTATAGGAATGATTAGTTTTGCGTTTATAGAGTGATGATATTGATTGAAACATTTATAAAAATACACAAGCTCAATTTTTTTTCATTTGGAGGTCTACTAGTTAAGCACAAATTTCCCCACAAAATGCTTTTAGTTGAAGTCTTTTATGTGTAAATGTATTTGATATTCTTTTATAGGAAATGTTCTCAGTATAGCCTTGGACGAATTTACTTTTTCTAACTTTCATTTTTTTTTTTAGCAATTTCTAAATTTTGTTAATTTTATTATTTTCTTCAAAAACACTTTTAGATTATAAGTACTTTTTAAAAGTATTTTTAGAGTGCTTTTATCAGGCAATTCTATTTATATGCTTTTAGTGAAAGTTTTATTTTTTACAAATGTTTTTGAGAAAATTATCAAGTATGTGTCAAAGAATTATTATAAGTGATTTGTTTTTTTATAAGTAATTCTAAATTTTTTTTTTATCAAAAGTCTTTTTATTTTATTTTTTATTTTATTTTATAAAGACACTTTTTATACTTCCCAAACAAACCGTAACTGTAACATTACTTGAGATTGTTAACATATTAGAACAAGCTCAAAATTAAAAAGAAGAAAAAAAAAAAAAACTATTGCTTTTCAGGGCTTTATTTATAAGTTGGGTTTTAGAGCAGTATATCATTGGGAGAATTATGTTTTGGGGGTAGATGGACCCCTAAATTAACAAAAGGTCCATGTAACTCTTCAAATTGATCCCAAGACCCAATGAAAGTATGGAAATTGAGTTGAAGGATATCATCTTTTAGTATTTCCAAAAATGCCCTTTGTTGATTTTGAGAAAAAAATTAATATTTTTGAAAAATACTTTTATTTAATTTAATATTTTTTATTTAATTTAATATTTTTAAAAAATACTTTTATGTAATTTAATATTTTTTAAATACTTTTATTTAATTTAATATTTTTTTAAATAAATTTATTTAATTTAATCTTTTGTAAAAATAAATTTATTTAATTTAATATTTTAAAAAATATTTAATTTAATATTTTTTTTAAATACTTTAATTTAATTTAATATTTTTGAAAAAAAAATTATTTAATTTAATTTAATATTTTTGAAAAAAAAATTATTTAATTTAATATTTTTGAAAACTACTTTTATTTAATTTAGTATTTTTGAAAAAAAAATTATTGAAAAAATTTTGTTTAACTTAATTTTATAAAATATTTTATATATATTCTTAAAGGGTATATTTGTCCGTTACTATTTCATATCCTTTAACTCAATTTCAAGAGTTATATGGACATTTTATTAATTTGGGGGCCCATCTACCCCCAAAAGATAATTCTCCCTATATCATTTGGGCAGCCGACTATATGTCATGAGGAAGGAGAAAATAGGAAATTAGAGTATTGATTTGACAATAGAAGCAGTCAATTTATATGGATGACATCTATATTAATTTAATGGGCATGCAATTTACGTTTCTTTCACTTTTTATTTAATTAATGGGTTTTATTTACAAATTAAATTATTATTATTATTATTGTTATTTATTAGTAATATTATTGTTTTTTGTTCTTGTTAATGGTAGTTGCAATGACATTAGTAAAAGAATAGTAGTAGAATAACAATTATATTGCATCAAAATTCATAATAAATAGTCGAATGAACTTATTAAAGCCCAATTAAGTTTTACAATTTTAGACCAATTTATGAGAATCTATATCTAAAATAATTTAATCAATTTTTTTTACTAATTTTGCTATTTTCAAGATTCAATTTGCATTAATGTTACAAAGATTAATCAATTTATTTGAAATTTTGTTTGAATAATTATATAACAAGTAATAATAAAGTTAATAATTATTGCTATCTATGAACACGCTTCAAAATTTTCAATTAATTAATCTCTTGCATATCAATAGAACAACTTAATCAAATTGTAATTAATGTCTCAATTTTAAGAGTTAGCTAAATCTATTCTAAAAATAGTTTGATTAATTATGTAACAAATAACAGTAACAAAATTGTTTAACCAATTTTATTTGAGAACAATTTGACCAAATAGTTTGATTAATTATGTAACAACTACCAATAACAAAATTATTTAACCAATTAAGAACAATTTGATGAGTTAGGTGGCAAGTAATAATGAATAAGATTAATAACATTATCAACGAAATTCAGAAATAAATGCGATGGAACTTTCATAAATTAATGCAAAATTTAAAAATAGAAAAATGTAAATTGTTTTGTAGGAATTTAACTTCCTATTGAGTTTGGTGTGTGTGTGTGTATGCATAGAGAATAAAGAACATAGGTTAGGCACTTAATTTTCTTACAGATGATGTTGAAGCAAATCAACTCAAAATAAAAACAAATAAACAACTTGTTTACAAGCCTTTAATTTTTAATTTTTATTATACAAATGAATGATAAGGAGTTGATGCTATGGAATAAATAAGTATTGAAGCTTGAGGAATTGAAAATGGGGTTTTTAAACTAAAAACTTCTCATATTAAGAGGTTGAGTACTATATCTACAATGAGGCTTCAAGCATTACAAGATATAAAACGAAAGTCAAAAATTAAAATATTTGCTCCTGTAAGGTTTCTAAAGTAATATCTGGATTCATAATCATCATCCTTTATTATGGCACGAAATTTCCATTTGAAGCTATGCCACACAAGCAACACAAGTAACAAAATTCATGTTTTATTTTTCATTCTCATGCATACTTGATACAAAGGAAAATGTTCTTAAATTGTAAATGAACTAATATCTTTGATATATTCTATTTTACTATAATTTAGTTGTTGTAAAGATGTCAAACTTAATGTGTTTTATTTAGCATTGTCACTCGTTGCTCAACATATTGTGCTTTTATAATTGGCAGGTATGAGTCCGACAATATTAAGAAAATAACTGATGACATATTCCGTCAATTGAATTGTAAGAGGCTTGATGTTGGTGACAATTTAGTTGGTATAGATTTTCGTCTAAAAGAGATGGATTTGCGGTTAGATATGGAATCGGATGCTGTTCGTATTGTTGGGATATATGGAATTGGGGGGATAGGTAAGACAACCATTGCGAGGGTTATATATAATAACCTTTCTTCTGAATTTGAATGTATGAGCTTTCTTGAAAATATTAGGGGGGTTTCCAATACCCGAGGTTTACCTCACTTACAAAATCAACTTCTTGGTGATATCCTAGGGGGAGAGGGAATTCAAAATATAAATTGTGTTAGCCATGGAGCAATTATGATAAAATCCATTCTCTCATCCAAAAGAGTTTTTATTGTTCTCGATGATGTTGACAATTTAGTCCAATTAGAATATTTACTAAGAAATCGTGGATGGCTTGGAAAAGGAAGTAGAGTCATCATAACAACTAGAAATAAACATTTGTTAAACGTACAAGGAGTGGATGACTTATATGAGGTTGATCAATTGAATTTTAACGAAGCTTATGAACTTTTCAGTTTGTATGCCTTCAAACAAAATCATCCCAAATCAGGTTTTGTGAACCTCTCATACAGCGCAGTAAGTTATTGTCAACACCTTCCATTGGCTTTGAAAGTTCTAGGTTCTCTCTTGTTCAGCAAGACAATACCTCAATGGGAAAGTGAATTGCTTAAACTGGAAAGAGTACCTGAAGCAGAAATACATAATGTGCTTAAAAGAAGCTATGATGGATTAGATCGTACAGAAAAAAATATATTCCTTGATATTGCATGTTTTTTTAAAGATGAAGATAGAGATTTTGTGTTAAGAATATTGGATGGTTGTAATTTCCATGCGGAAAGAGGAATAGAAAATCTAATTGATAAGTCTCTTATAACTCTCTCATACAATCAAATACGTTTGCATGATTTGATACAACAAATGGGTTGGGAAATTGTTCGTGAAAATTTTCCTAATGAGCCAGACAAATGGAGTAGATTGTGGGATCCCCATGATATTGAACGTGCGCTTACAACATATGAGGTAAGAGCCCAATGCATAAATTCACTTAAGCTCTAGTTAAAGATATATCTATATAAGTTGAGTTAGTTTGTATTTATATTTGCCTTATCCTTGTTATTTTTCAGGGAATAAAAGGAGTTGAAACAATTAACTTAGACCTGTCTAAGTTAAAAAGAGTACGCTTCAATTCAAATGTTTTCTCAAAGATGAGTAGACTTCGATTGCTCAAGGTTCATTCAAATGTCAATCTAGATCATGATTTGTTTTATGATAGTGAGGAGTTGGAGGAGGGCTACTCGGAGATGTATAAGTTAGAAGAAATGCTCTTCAATCGAAATTTTGTTACAGTTAGATTGGACAAAGTTCATTCAGATCATGATTCTGAAGATATTGAGGAGGAGGAGGAAGAAGAAGATATAATGGCTTCTGAGGATTATCATGATTATGAAGTTGCAATCCCTTGTATGGTCGGTTATGATTTTGTAATGGAAACTGCTTCTAAAATGCGACTTGGCCTGGATTTTGAAATTCCTTCTTATGAGTTAAGGTATCTTTATTGGGATGGGTATCCTTTAGATTCTTTACCATCAAATTTTGATGGAGAGAACCTTGTTGAACTTCACTTGAAGTGTAGCAACATAAAACAACTATGGCAAGGGAATAAGGTATTATTATCATTTAATAATGACTTCTTTTGCTTTATATTGATTTTAAAATTTCTAATAGTTATTTCTTTTATTGACACTATTTTCTTTTGTTATAGTATCTTGAAAGTTTAAAGGTCATCGATCTAAGTTACTCAACGAAGCTCATTCAAATGCCAGAATTCTCAAGCCTGTCAAATTTGGAGAGACTAATTCTTAAAGGTTGTGTAAGCTTGATCGATATTCACCCATCTATTGGAGGTCTCAAGAAGCTTACTACCTTAAATTTGAAGTGGTGTCTAAAGATTAAGGGTTTGCCAAGTAGCATTAGCATGTTGGAATCTCTTCAATTACTTGATCTCTCCAAGTGTTCAAGCTTTTGCAAGTTCTCAGAAATTCAAGGAAATATGAGATGTTTGCGGGAACCATATTTGAAGGAGACTGCTACTAAAGATCTTCCGACTAGTATTGGAAACTCGAGATCTTTTTGGGATCTCTATCCTTGTGGACGCTCAAACTTAGAGAAATTTCTGGTGATCCAACAAAATATGAGAAGTTTACGGCTTCTATATTTGTGCAAGACTGCTATTAGAGAACTTCCAAGCAGCATTGACTTAGAATCTGTTGAGATTCTTGATCTCTCTAATTGTTTTAAGTTTGAGAAATTTTCGGAGAATGGAGCAAACATGAAAAGTTTACGGCAGCTTGTTTTAACCAATACTGCTATTAAAGAACTCCCAACAGGTATTGCTAACTGGGAATCTCTTCGAACTCTTGATCTTTCTAAATGCTCAAAGTTTGAGAAATTTCCAGAGATCCAAGGAAATATGACAAGTTTAAAGAAGCTTCTTTTAAACAATACTGCTATCAAGGGTCTTCCTGATAGCATTGGATACTTGAAATCTCTAGAGATTCTTAATGTCTCTGATTGCTCAAAGTTTGAAAATTTTCCGGAGAAGGGAGGGAACATGAAAAGTTTAAAGGAGCTTTCTTTAAAAAATACTGCTATTAAGGATCTGCCTGATAGCATTGGAGACTTGGAATCTCTTTGGTTTCTTGATCTCACTAATTGCTCAAAGTTTGAGAAATTTCCGGAGAAGGGAGGGAACATGAAAAGCTTAAGGGTGCTTTATTTAAATGATACTGCTATTAAGGATTTGCCTGATAGCATTGGAGACTTGGAATCTCTTGAGTTTCTTGATCTCTCTGATTGCTCAAAGTTTGAGAAATTTCCGGAGAAGGGAGGGAACATGAAAAGCTTAAAGAAGCTTTCTTTAAAAAATACTGCTATTAAGGATCTGCCTTATAGCATTAGAGACTTGGAATCTCTTTGGTTTCTTGATCTCTCTGATTGCTCAAAGTTTGAGAAATTTCCGGAGAAGGGAGGGAACATGAAAAGTTTAATGGATCTTCGTTTAAAAAATACTGCTATTAAGGATCTTCCCAACAACATTTCTGGGTTGAAATTTCTTGAAACACTCAACCTCGGTGGTTGCTCAGACCTGTGGGAAGGATTAATAAGTAATCAGCTTTGCAACCTGCAAAAAATTAATATTCCGGTGCTTCCTTTAAGTCTAAAAGTATTAGACGCACACCATTGCACAAGCAAGGAAGATTAATCAGGTCTGCTCTGGCTTTGCCACCTCAACTGGTTGAAATCCACAACAGAGGTAATGTAATATTTTTTTTTTTTAATTATGCCACTTAAACTTTTTTTTTTTTATATATATATAAAGTCAATATTTACATAATAATTTGTGCAGGAGTTGAAATGCTGGAAACTCAATGCTGTTATTCCTGAAAGTAGTGGAATTCTAGAGTGGATAAGGTATCATATCTTGGGAAGTGAAGTAACAGCAAAGCTTCCAATGAATTGGTACGAAGATCTTGACTTCCCAGGATTTGTTGTATCATGTGTTTATCGGGATATTCGTACATCTGATGATCCTGCAACTTATTAATATAATCCTGATCTCGTGTGAATTGAATTTACATGGCAATGGATTTAGATTCAAGGATGAATGCAGTTATACATGCTGGTGTGAGTGCAATCGTAATTCTAAACATTTGGTAGATCAAGTATGGGTTTGGTGGTATCCTAAGATTGCTATTCCGAAAGAGCATCACCATAAATCCACACATATTAATGCTTCTGTTGATTTTCGAGATCTCAACAGCACTTTGCCGTCCTTCTTGGGAACAGGGACGACGGCTTCATTTAAGAGTAAAGGGATAAACATAAAAAAATGCGGCATCAATCTTATATTTGCGGGAGATCAACAAAATCATACGCCCATGTTGGAGCATCCTCGGAACTCTGGTGACAATGGATCAGCATTACAAGATACGAATGGTAACGTTCATGGGCCTAATCAAGATGATGAACACTACCATATTCCCACATTAGAGGAGCCACATTATAAAAGATTGGGAGCATCCAATCAGGTGCATTATCAACCCTTTTTCATATATTCCAACTTCTCTCCTTTTGGAATTATTTTGAAAGCCAATAAACTATTTTTATATGTTTCTTTAAACTCATTTCACTTATTTTCCTCCATTATATAAAAATTAAATAATTTAAAAATACACAAAATTTTAATCAATTTTAATTATATTTTATTTTCTTTCATATTTTCTATAGAAAAACCAAGTATAAAAAAATAATTTGCCTTAGTGTTTTTTATTTCCTAAGTACTCTCTAAGATTCAAACATAGTTTATAGTGATTGATATCATGATTATGCATGTACTACATTTCATAGAATTTCTTCATTTTCAAAAAATATGAAAAATAACTTCGTCTAACTTTGAAAGTCATCATTAGTTTAAAAACATGTATAGTTTTTTTTAGATGTAGCATAGATATGATAGAGTGAATTGCATTTTTTTTTTCATTATTTATTTATTTAATTAGTTAAATGAAAACCTCTACAAAGTGATTATGAAGTTCTAGGGATTCTTTATTACCTTATTAGACATAACATTAATTAATTAATTTTTTCTACTTGCTTTTAAGATAAAATTTGAATAAGTTATCAAAATTAGTTAGAGAAGATCATGTACACAAATTAGAAGTTAATTTTGAATGTATTATGAGGTAGATATACGTAGAAACTTACTCAATGAAAGTAAATAATAAACCTCCCATATATTGATTTTAATAGTTATAAGAGTCAAATTGTTTATGGTTTTTGTATTTAAGAATTAAATTTCTTTAAGCATGCTAAAACATGTTTAAACATGCATACTTATTGTCTATTTCCTGAGATGGAAGTTTTGGATTAATCTTATATTTACTTATGATTCTGATATGCTCATGAAGTTTACCTAACAATTGATCATACTAATTTTAAGTGAAATTTGTGATAGTACCAATCATAACGAAATCACATGTGGTAGCTGCAGGTGGAGTTTATGTTTTTTCCTATCAACTTATTGGTAAGTCATTTTGTTCATTTATCCTTTTAGTATGTGTAGAAAATTGATTATAGTTCTTCAACTTCTTTACTATTTTCTCTTTCCCTTGATCTTTTTTTGTTCTATTATGTTTGGTTTTTGAAAAACTTGAGGGTAAATATAAAGGAAAGAAAATAGAGAAAAAAAAATTAAAAGGAAATACAAAGTGAAAAAGAATAAAAACTAGATTTAAAGTTAATCAATTATTTTCATATGTTTCTTCAATCTTATTTCAATTATTATGCTTCATTATATAAAAATTAAATAATTTTAAAATGTATATAGTTCTAACAAATTTTAATTATATTTAATTTTTTTTTCCATATTTTTCACAATGAAACCAAACATTTATTTTTTTTCCTTGACATTTTTTTATTGTTTCCTTGGTACTCGATGAGAACCAAACATAAGTTGAAAACCACTAGGGTAGCTTAGTTGGTCAAGGCGAACATTGAGAAGTGTGGTCCCAGTAAGTGGTACATGGTTTTGGGTTCGAATTCTGCCACCAATGATACCTTGAATTTACCTAGTGCTAGTTGTTGAGGGTGATTAACACTTTGAGGTTTGGGTCCGCATAGAGAGTTCTAAGGGCTTGGTCATGGAAGGTTCCTCGATTATTAAAAAAAAAAAAAACATAAGTTTTATGTTTTAAGAAGTTAAAAAAAAAAAAAAAGTCATAGCACAATCCACAATTAACTAGGATGTATATTTGTTCTTATGTGCTTGGCACAAGGCACTAAGTATCATAATATTAAATTAAATCCTCCATCTACTCCATAAGAATTAGTTATAAATTCCTTGCTATTGATATAGGTAAACAACAATTTATATGTGTTTGAATTAATTCTTAAGTTAATGGTTAACACCATTAAATATGTTTTTAGTTCCTTTGATGTATAATTTGAACATTTTAGGGGTATGATTCTAGCTTCATTAGCATGAAGTGTATCCAATGATATGTGATTCTCTATCACTATGTTTGGTTCCAAGAAACTATAAGGGAAGAAAAATCCTCATGAAAATGATTTTCTCATGAAAAAATTCAAGAAAGTATGAAGGAACATGAAAATGATTCTCGGAAATCAAACGCAACCGTGTGAAATATACTTGCGTTAAAAATTATAATGTGTGTTTGTTGTACTATGTTTATGAAATTGAAATGTTGTATTTTATAATTTATTTGTAGGTGGAAACCTAAGGACAATGAGGAGAAGTTAATCTCAAGATGCAAGTGAGATTCCAAATGTTGCTAAGGTGGTCTAGTCTTGCATATGATCAGTCTGGCTTACCATCATGACCATAAAGAAAGATGCTACAATTTGAGTATTGAAAGTGTGAATTAGGAATTTTAAAAAATGAAAACTTGAATTGATATATGTTTTTGCCTATAAGATGTGTGGTTATTGGCAATTCTTATGGGTATGTAATTGACCTTGATGTTGCATATGAAGCATATCACCCTCTCTATATCTTCAAGCTAGTGGTTGGAACTTCTCTTAGATAGTGAAAGACAAGTGTCATGGATTTAAGTATTTTCAAAGCTCTCATGTGGCACATAGACAATTCAAGTCTCTTGAAGTTGTTAATTCTTTCACATTGTGACAAAGGTCTCCGTCACATTTCACACATTATAACCATCACATTTTAACTCAAGTGTTTATTTTGAAATACTTTTGCATTAAACTCTTTTTCAAAAGTATTAAATTAATACCATTCTCTAATCTTACTCGGCTTGGTTTGTTAACTTTAGGGGTTTATTACTCTAGAGCCAACTTTCAACTTAATCATTCCCATGTAATTGTTATTGATTCATGGTCAATTAACAAATTCTCTAATGTTATGATTGGTTTTTGAAAATTTTGAGAAAAATAAAATAAAGAGAAAAAGTAAAAGGAAAAAAAAATTGTGAAGAAGCATAAAAAAATTATAAAATTAATAAATTATTTTTAATTGTTATTTCAAACCCATTTTACACATAATTTTAATAATATTTATTTATTTTCCCTATTTTCCGTGAGATATAAAATATAAAAAAATTATTTTTTAATACTTTTTGGGAATTAAACATAACCTAATACTTGTCTTTGTGTTTCAAGATACCAATGATAGAATCATACCAATTAATGTGGCCTGTATACATGTGTGGAATATTCATGGTTCAATACTATCACTACATTACAATTATAGGATGGATCCTAGTCTATAGTTGAAGCAAAGAAGGATTTTATTCTAAAATTAATATAAAAAATATAATTTGATAATGTAATTTTAAACATATTTTGGATGGTGTTGGGTAAACCAACTTAATAATTTAATATAACTTAATAGCTTAATTTATTATTAAGTAGATTAACTATGTTTGGTAAAATAACTTAATATTATAATATAAATTTAGTGTTAAGTCAAAATAGTTAACTTAAGGGTGTTTGATAAATCAACTTAATGACTTAATATGATTTAATAATTTAATTTAAGTCATTAAAGATATTAAACATGTTTGATAAAATAATTTAATATTACAACTTAAAGTTATTTTTAACTTTAAGTAATAAGTCAAAAGGGTCAATTTCATTGAGAACCCCTTGAGGTTTGGTATAAATATACTTGACTACCGTTGATTTCAAATTTCATCAATTAGCACTCTTATAAATTTATTTCATTTAAAAGATTTATTTTTTTTAAGAGATTTCAAATAAAAATATTTTAGATAGGAGTGTTTAACAATTCACTAAAATCTAAATTTTATTATTTAAAAACTAAAATTTATATATATAATACATTTATAAAGGTGCTAATTAATGAAATTTAAACCTACAGTGACTTAATGTATTTACACTAAACTTGAAGGGTCTCAATAAAATTAACTTTAAGTCAAAATAGTTAACTTATTGTGGACCCCGCATTTCGGCTCATGCGTTTCCCACTCGATGGCGAGCTCGATTTTAATTTGAAAAATTGATCTTTATTGATTAAAAAGGACTTGGAGTCGCCACTTATTTTTGTTTTATTTTAAAAGGGTAAACAAAATAAGAAAGAAAAACCCTAAGTGTGACTCCTTACTTTGGAAAAGGTGGTCTGTGAAAAACTGGATCGGGTTCGGGGGTCAGGTTACTTATCGAGAAGGTACGGTAACGACCGTAGCACCCCTCTAAGTCCCTAAAGTCGGGTCTCTACTAATAAAATGGAGCTGACATGGCAATCAATGAGAAAATCAATGAATACTCGAAGCGATCATGCACATATGGGAATCAAAACATGTATAAAGAATGAACAAAATATGAGTGGATACGTACCTGGTCCTCCAGTCACGAATGCGCTATCATGAAACAGGATTAGTGAATCACAAATAGATAAAATTATGCGCATGTCAAGGAACAGAATAAATCAAACAAAATAAATAAATCAATCAATCAATCAATCAGTCATAAAATCACATATGTGGGGTCCCCACCAAAGCCCGATTGATCTTGCATGGACCAAATCTGTAAATTCCATTATTCCGAATTACAAAATTTGATTCTTTGCTTATTTCAAAACATTTTTAAAGCAGAGGAGCAGAAGATTGTTTTGAAGACTAGAATGGAATTAAGCTATTTGAGAGAAAATCGGATTTTTTTGTTAAATTTAATTGAAAAATTGGAATCTCGAAGATCACTAGAAAATTGGAGTTTTAAAGTTTATTTGAAGATCAGGCTTTTAGAGATTGAATGTGAGAATGAAAATTTTTAGGAATTGGATTTGAAAGAGGTTGGAATTGTGAAAACGATTTGAGGGTTCGGGATCTTAAAGAAAGATTAGTTGCGAAAATTGGGACTTTGGGAGTTGAATTTTGAGAGAAATCAGAATCGTGAGTTATTTGAGAAATAGAAATTATGAAAGTTGATGTGTAAAAATTGGAAATCTTAGAAATCATTCGAAGGCGGAATTTATAGAAATAATGAATAAGATGATAATGATAATGATAATAATAAGTAGCGGGGCAAATACGGGAATTGGAGCATGGGAAACTGGAAATTAAGTTCGGAGATAGGACAATTGGAATTTCAAATAGCTAAATTTAGAAATCGGAATTTTGAAGAATTGGACTTTAATGATTGAAATTTTTAAGAGAAATAAATGGGTAAGTATGGAGTAATGTTACTAATTAATCAAAACGATATTTGGATGGGTGAATAGTGAATAGTGGGATTTTAAAAATTAAATTTTGAAGGTCGGGCCTTTGAATAATTGAACTCTAATTATTGGAATTTTTAGAAGAAAGAAATAAGTAAACGTGGAATTTACAATAATGATAACGAAGATGATATTAAATGAATAAAAGTGATTGATGGAATTTTTGAGTCTCAAGGTTAAATTTGGAAATCCGGTTTTGAAGAATTAAATTTTAATGATTGAAATAAATAAATAAACAAATATGGAATAATGATACTAATTAACAAAAATAATTTTTAAACGAATAACAAAGAGAATAGTGGAATTTTTCTAATTGAGAATTTGAATTAGAGCGTTGGACTTTTAAAGGATATGACTTTGAATAGATAGGTAGGTATGGGATTATAATACTAATTAGCGAGAATAATATTTTAGGCGAATAAAGATGGATAGCAGGATTTTTGGGATTGAAGTTTTAATTCAGAAATGGGATTTTTGAAGAATTGGACCTTATATAAATAAATAGATGTGGAACAAGAATCCTGATTAACAAAAATAAAATTTAGACGAATAATGGAATTTCTGGGATCGAAAGTTGAATTAAGACAGAGGGGTTTTCGAAAGATTGGACTTTGAATAGATATGGAATAATGATTATAATGGGTGAAGATAAAATTTAGACGAATTGTAGAATTTTTAGGATTGAAAAATTAAATTAAGATGTGAGATTTTTGAAGAACTAGGTTTTAAATAAATAGATAAATATGGGATAATAATCCTGATAGATGAAAATAAGATTTAAACGAATATTTGAAGAATTAAATTAAAGCATGGGATTTTCGAAGGATTAGACTAGATAGATAGATGAATATAGGATAATAATTCCAATTGATAGACGTAAGATTTAAACGGATTATTGAAAGATTAGATTACTAAAAATAAATATGGGATAATGATTCTAATTGATGAAAATAAAGTTTAAACGAATTATTGAAAAAGATTAGGTTAAGGCACGGGATTTTCGAAGGATTAGACTTTAAATAGACAGGGAAATAGGAGAGAATAGTTCTAATGAAAATAAGATTTGAGCAAATTGCGGAATTTTTAGAATTGAAAAATTAAGTTAGGGAGTTAGATTTTCGAGAGATTAGACTTTAAATAAGTAAATGAATATAGGATACTAACTCAAATTGAAGAAAATAACATTTAGCCAAATAGTAGAATTTTAGGATTGAAAATTAGATTATGACATTGGATCTTTTTAAAGGATTGAATTTTGAATAAGTAGACTAATATAGGATGATAATACTAATTAACGAAAATAACATTTAAACCGAATAAAAAGAATAGTGGAATTTTTAGGGGTTTGAAAATTAAATTATGACATTGGATTTTTGAAGGATTGAACTTTAAATAGCTAGATAAATACGTGAAGACAATTCTTAATTGATGAAAATGAGATCTAAACGGATTAAAGAAAAATTAGATTAAGATATGGGATTCTTGAAAGATTAGAATTTAACTTTAAGGAATGAGATTATTTTTTAAAAGATGATAAATCGATACATATGAAGTAATAATAATAATAATTAACAACCATAATGTTTAAACTAGCGAAATTGAATAGTATGAATTTCGAGATAAAAATATGATTAATAATAATAATTTATCTTTTAGTTGTCTTTAAGTTTAAGTTAACTAAGTTGGTAGAACGAAATAAGATAAAAAATGAAAACGAATAAATGACTTGATAAATTACTAAATTAGAGGTTAAAAAAACTTATTTAGGAGTGGAGTAGCCAAATGGGCTATCCTAAAATGGGTATGGGCCATGGGAGTGAATAGCACAGGAGGCATGAGGCCCTTCATTAATGCAACTGGGCTTGGGCTTCCAACCAGGCCCATATCCATCATCTTGGACAGGCCCCGAACTCTAACTCCATCACATGCTTGGATTGGGCTCCAACTCAAGCCCAAATATTCATCTTCTCCACAGCTCACCCCTCTGAACGCAACATCATCCTCAAAGAGAGCCTTCACCACCGGCAGCGAGATAGAGAGAGGAACCGTGGAGGCGGTTCGGCGGCAACCAGAATGTGCAGCCGTCAAGGTGGCTGGTGCGTGTGATGGCGGCTGTTGAGGCGAGCAAGCGGCTGGTGAGGCGAGCAAGCACCTCGTCGACATGGTGCGCGCAGCAAGGAGATGCAGGGAGGGGCGGCAGGCGTGCTTGGACTCCATGCATGCAGAAGGGCGGCTTTGGGAGTCCTTGTGGAGTCGGGCATGGCGATTAGAGGGAGAAAGAGATGATGGGGAAGACAGGTGAGGGTGACGGCCATGCATGGGACGTGGGTGAGGCAGGGACGAGCATGGGTGCTGGGTCCAGCACCATTGGGTGGGCACGAAGTGTCCAAACAATGCTGATGTTGAACTTCACTAATGCGTGCTACTGATCTGATGGTTGCTGTTCTTAGCAATCCGAATCTCAGAAATGAAGTTGGTGGCGACATAGAGTTGACGGAGATAGAAAGAAGAAAAAGAAATGAAGAAGAACAGGGTACGTAAAGGAAAAGGTAATACCATCAAATCCTCATTCCACTATTATGAAAATCAAAAGAGACTTATCAAAAGAAAGGTGTGAGGGTATCCCAGCATGTGAGCAAATAGCATAACTGCCAGGCAGCTCATACAGGGGAAAACAAAGGTCAATCAATACAGAAAATGAGGAGCAAGTTTAACACAATGGATAGCCAAAACCAAATATCCAGATATCATAAAGGAGCGTAGTGTGACCATCAAAAACAAAATAAGATAAAATAAAAGTGAAGAGCATAGGATGAGAAATAACCAAACCTGAACGATTCTTCCTCTACTCCTCTTACCCGTCTCCGAAAATCTCTCCCCCTTTTTTCTTCTCAGCTCCTTCTTTTTCCCCTGTTTTGTGTCTTCCTCAGCCAGCCACTCTGCCTACTGCTACCCGTCCGAGAGCAGTCAGAAAAGCAGCAAAAAAATAATTAAAAAAAAAGCTCCAGCTCCTGGGGGGGTCTACACTTATTCTTAATTTCAAATCGTTTTTACCTTATTTGCCTACATTTATGACTCACTTTTTATGATAAATATTTTATGATTGTATTTGTATCTACAATGCGTTAAATATGAATATTTAACAAATAAATCTATTGTTTAAGATTAGTGAAAACATAATTATTAGTTAAAATTAATAAGGATAAATATGTCAATTTGACAATTTAGAATAAATCTTAAATTAACTTTACTAAATAATCTTAATACTTAAAGTAAAAAATAATTAATAAGTTTTAAGTTTACAACTTAAGAACCATTTAAAATAAAAGTCAACTTAAATCATTAAGTAATCAGTTATAAGTTTTGGCAAACACCCACTCAAACATAGCTCTTAAAGGAATTATTTAATCAAAAGATAAAAATTAAAATATAAAAAATGAAAAAAAAAGGAAAAAAGAAAAAAAGAAAAGGAACATGCACGATGCAAATAGGCATCATAAAGTCTTTCACATGATTTTATTCCTTTTTTGTTTAGAAAACGATTTTAATATTTCCTAAGAAAATTATGAAAACACAAAATTGGTGTTTCCTGATTTTCTATTTCTAAAACTCTATTTTCTAAAATATTGATTTATGTTTTCTTTACAAATGAAAACAATTTAAACAAATAAGTGCTTTGTAGTTTCCATTTTTAAAAATGATTTTCACTTCTTTTGATTTAAGGCATTTCAAGATAAGAAAAAAAAGAAGGAATAAAAGCTATTTTTAGAGAATAAAAATAAATGAAAAATGAAAAATGAAAAACATTTTCCAACCAAAACCCATTGTTAATGTTTTCATCTCATTGTGCCTTTTTCTAATCTCCATCCCACACTTTGATGGGCAAAACTCGAAAATGGAAAGTTATATCTTGGCACATGCTTTAATCTACATTTGTTAATTTCTCACCTGCCAAAACCTTATTGTATAAATTTCCATTCTACCTTCAGATCCATCCCATGCTCCATTGTCAATCGTATGCTCATCTTTATACCATTTTCAACCCAAGCCACACTGTTACCATAGGGCAAGTTGCTAATACCAAATATTTAAGATAAGTATACATACAATACAAATCAGTCCATTACCCTAAGGCTATGTTTGGTTCCTGGAAAATGCGAGAGAAAGAAAATTGAGAGGAAAAATGGAAAAAAAGGAATGTTAGAACTCATGAGAGTTTGCCTCTGAAGTTTGAAAAAGTCTTAGTTAGACTTAGTCTTTGTTATTGTTTCATATCAGATTCTTGCTCCATAATTTTTTGTTTTCAGTTAGTAGAAGTAGTGCCAATAAAATCTGAATGTAGCTGAGATTTTTTTGCAATTTTTGTTTAGTTGTAAGCCTATAAATAGGCATTCTCATTTGTGAAATAGATGTGTGTGCCTTCCTTCAATTTTTAACTCTCAAATTATTTATTTTTTCCATGCAAGTTCTAGTTTTTTTTACAAATTAATTTTTTTCACTTGTTTGGTTATCCATGGAAAATTCATAGGGGAAAAAAAAAAAAAGAATTCATTTTCTTTTGTTTGGTTAACCACAAAAAAAAAAAAAAAAAGTCAAGGAAAAATGGAAGGAAAATAAAATCAATAATTTGTCTTAGATGGTTATCAATTTGCTGAATAACAAAATAAATTAATTCAATAAAAAAAACTGTTGAAAAGCGTGAATTTTTTGACATAAAACATTGCTCATAAAAAGTCTCTGCTATTATTTTTTTATTAATAATTATAAGATTTATGTATAAAATTTTCCTCATGCAATACAAATAAAATATACGAGTAATAACTATTTTTTATTTTCAATGGAACATTTATAGTTAATAAAAAGCTCTTAAAAAAAATTCAAAAGGATTTTTGGAATCAAAATTTAGAAATAAAATATGTTCATATAATGTGAAAATAAAAAACTACTATATAAAATATAAAATTCAAAATTAAAAAGGATTTTCTAAATCTAAATTTAAAAATTAAATTTGTAAAAATAAAAAGATACAATATAAAATATTTTTTATTTGTAAAAATAAAAATTAGTAACTTTTTATTTTTACATATTTCAATCTTACATTCGGCCAAAACTCACTAAGGAGCTCCTTCAAAATCTCCAAATTTCCCTATATGGCAGTAGCACCAACAGCTCTACTTATCATCTCCCACTTAAAAACAGAATGGATCTCCCCAATTTGCTCCTCCATCTCTCCACCTTTGTCGGTGGAGAACCTTGGGGAGACTACAAAATAAAAAACAAGCCTAAAAACCTCACAATTCTTTCTCCTGGTAGCAGCATAAAGTATATCAGTGACACCATATTCTCCTTCTCCAAAAACAAAAGAGGGTCTCTTTAGAACAACTGCTATTAGAGCTGTACTACATATATCAGTATCAAGAACTCTTCTCTCTAGTTGGTAATCCTACACTAGAAAGGATGTTATAATAAAATGCTCAATGTTTGGAATGAGCTAAGATGATATGGAGGCTGCCATTATAGTGCACTACTCTCTGAATAACCACTCATTTATCTGCAATGAAACATGCAGAATTCATACATATATCCTATGATCAATGTAGAGATACATGAGCAAAAAGGACTAGATAAAAATGTAAAAACGGGTATCAAAACTAAGGTAAAAGTAGCTGTAGATTCGATTATCCTTAAGTTGGTTTACACAACTTCTAACAACAGCCAACCACTGAAATTATCCTTAGTTTCAGCAGTTTCATTTTTACCAAAACTAAGGTAAAAAGGAAACTCTTTCTAAGTTCATTATTCAGTCCGAAATTTGTATGATTACTTAAGAATACTTGGTCCTCCACGTGGTTTTGGGATGAATGAAGGAGAGTCGAGTATTAAGAAGAAGATGATGAATGAATGACAAAGAAGTGAACTTACCTGAAATCGTTCAGTTGCCAAAGGGTCACTCGGATTTTTATCAGGATGAACTTGCTTTGCCTGCACAAATAATAGCAAAAGTTTTGAGAAAGTACTATTCTTGCTTTGAGTGAAAGAAAAAGGAGTATGCATTGTTCTGTAAACCAAACAAGGCCATGGGGTCAATCTATGTCCTACTTCAGTCAACATTAAATGGCATAGAGAGAGAGAAAACCCACCATAATGCTGAAACTATAAAAATGGTATCACTCCATAAATTAACATTATCAGACAAGTAGTCAGTACCAAATGGTAAAATTCTTAAACTGTAAACTTAGATCATCTTAACCAAACAAGAATATCAGAAAAGTCACAAATGAGAATTTCAAGAAACACAATAATCATTGAAATTAAATGCAACAAAAGTAAATTAGGTAAAAAGAAATGGAAAACTCATACACTATTTTAGTTCAAATGAATCTCTATTTTAGTTCAAATGCAACAAATGGGATCACCATTGAGGTTCCTTTGATACAATGTCTAGTTTTCTAGTAAAGCCAAATACTACTTGAATGACCCTTTATATATATATATATAACTGATATGTGAATACTGCTTGCAGAATTCAGTGGTTGCAAGGCTTGAAGTGCCTAGAATGCAAGCAGTGGCATTAAGTATAAACAGTGATAAAGCCATGTTCTAAAATTTCAGGCTCTTGGGGGCATAGGACACCCTCATGGATCTGTCTGGAACACACTACTTTAACCAGTGTTACATCCAAGGAAGCATTGACTTTATCTTTGGTGGGGCAAGATCAATCTATCAGGTAAAGGGGTTGATCTTGATCATTTTGATAATAGAAAATTACTGTTATTGCTTCAATCCAAATGTTGGGTATTTCTGTATGATTCTGATACTTGAAGTTGCTGTGTTGTATTGGCACAACCCAGCAGCACCTTGGCGTGAATTGTGGGACTCAACGGAGTGATAAG